>NC_044341.1:16785951-17391722 GCF_007399415.2 Gopherus evgoodei
AGCTAACTCGCCAAAGTATCCTGGAAGGGTTTATCACATTTCTTCTGGCTGGACTGTTCAGCTCTTGCTCCCATGGATGAGTACTCAGCTCATACATTTGGGCGCATTGCTTACTCCTGAGAGTAAGTGCTCACCAGCACAAGTAAAGGTTGCGCGATCCAGTCCCCTGAGCCATTTTCACAAGAGCTGTGCACGCTGGGTGCTGAGCCCTTGAAATACTAACCCTTTGTTACTATAGGGGCATAGCCCTTTCCCATTGGCACTAGTAGTTAAACGCCCATTGATTTCTTTGGGTCACAGTCAGGAGCACAGCTCTCAGGGGAACTTCCAGGACAATGGTCTCCGTTCTGTTCACACTTACTGCACTGGTGGAGCGACTCCTGATTGACAGCAGTAGTGTAGGTGTGAACGATCCAAAGGGCCCTGCTTGGAGATAGATTCACACAAGGAACGATCCAAGAGGATTCAGTTAAAACCAGCCATTCATTAACATGGGCAATGAAACCAAAATAACCGGACCAATAGGAGTAGTCCAGCAATGACTCAGTTTGTGTCTGTCTGATGTTGATTTTTAAGGCTTTCCTGACATCTGGATCATGTCAGAGCCTCTATGTGGAGTACTGTGTAAGAGCTATAGAAAATTGAGTTTGCTTTTGAACCCTTCAGCCCCTCCTCTGTGGCAGGGATGGAGGGTACCAGCAGAATCAGCAGATATTCTTTACCCTCCACCCACACTGAGAGGGAGGAGAGCAGGAGGTATCAATGGCTGCAAAGCTGGCAGGGCCCCCCAGTTGGCTGAGTGGTCCAGGCCAGCCCAAGCCCCTGAGTTTCCAGGAGGGACAAGGGTGAGAGCTCCAGATGCTGTAGCTCTGAGTGGCTGCCCTTGCCTCGGAGGCAGAGAATTCAGTGGAGGATCTGTTCAGAGACTGGGGAGTGGCTGTACATATCTATCGGAGGGTGTAGGACCTCGTTATCTGCAGCGAAACCCATCGAGTTGGCAGAGCTGGAGAATACAGCTTGTCCTGGCTATACACAGGAATGGGTTCCCTGGGGAGGTGGAGGAATCTTCTTCCTTAGAGGTTTTTAAGGCCCAGCTTGACAAAGCCCTGGCTGTGATGATTTAGTTGGGGTTGGTCCTGCTTTGAGCAGGGGACAGGACTAGATACCTCCTGAGGTCCCTTCCAACCCTGATATTCTATGATTCTATGATTTTATGTTACCGTAGACCAGTGGTTCCCAAACTTTAACAACCTGTGAACCCCTTTCACTTAAATGTCAAGTCTCGTGAACCTCCTCTTAAAAATTAATATTTCCAGGGATTTTGACCTTTACCTGAGTACACATAAAAGCAGTGATCTTGAAAATACACAATTTGTTTTTATGACATGCTTATGACACACTACTTATTATTATTATTATCATTACAGTTTTTATTACATTTTGAAAATGGCAACACTGTTCCAAGATCTCACTTTCATAGCCCGTATCAATTTGAATAAGCCTGTTATAAAACAAGGCTCCTAGGTTTCATCAAGGAGTATCAGATGTGAAACAGCATGAAGATATTTAAGAAGCCAACTCAAAGAGTTCCTCCTACACAAGCATTCAGGTCTTGAGCAGTCCAGACAAACAGTGCACGTTACAACAAAGCTTAAACTTATTCCTCATAAGCATTTCAAAAACAATACTAGCTGCCTATTTAATTTTAAAAACAGCAAAATATTTACATCCATTTCCTATAAGGAGAATTGAAGTGTAAATCTCCTCAGTGTGATAGGTGTGCTTGCTTTGATCTGCTTAGCTTTTGGAAGTCCAGGGGCTCCGGGCTGCTGGCCCCATGCTGCCCAGGTCCCTAGGGACAGCTCTGTCTGCCATTAGGGATTTTTTTCCGAGACTCTCCTGTAACATTTCACTAACCTCAGTTTGGGAACCACTGCCCTAGGGCTTACAGCTATTAATGAAGACAGGGCTTTAGGTGAGTGGGGAAAGTGAGATCAGGGCAAGACTGCAGCTGTGATCTCCTCCCATTCCCCTTTGTTACTGGCTCTGATCCTGCAAACTCTGACACACATGTGTGAAGTTACTCACACTGGGATCTCTGTTGATTTCAGTGGAAATACTCACACAAGTAAAATTACAGCAGTCCTTAAGGCTGGGATTCCCAATGGGGCCTAAGGGAGTTAGGTGCTCAGGCCCAGATCCTCAAAGATATTAGGCACTTAACTCCTGTGGAAATTAATCTCTTAGATCTATATTTGTATAGTGTCCAGTGCAAGGGGGTTCAGGTCCAGCTGGGGCTCCTGGGCCCTGCAATAATAATAAGGATCAAGAGTGTTCCAAGGCCTGTCTCCATGTGGCTGGAGTGTCAGTAGAACTATTTCTGTGATGGCTAAGACATTTACCAAAGTAGCTTTACAGTACACGCCCCAGTGCGGACTCACACACTCTGATACAAGGTCCTTTGTACTGACATAACTTCAGGTACACTAGGGGTTGTATGGCTTGAACTGTGCTGCTGCCATCGTTAAACGGGAACAACCTTTGTGAGGAGACGAGGCCTAAGTGACGTATCCTGATAAGGAAAAAAGAGAAAGACTTTAATTCCAGCTTTAGAATCTTTCTCCTATAAATGGTAGTGATGATGCATGAGTCAGAAAGAGCCTGTGCTCAGAGAGTGATTAAACACTGGATCAACCTACCAAGGGAAGCTGTGGCTTCTCCAGCTCTTGAGGTCTGCAGATCAAGACTGAGCTCCGTGTTTGGTGCTGTGTCTTAGCTAAACACAAGCTGTGTGACTCAGTACAGGGAAAGCTGGATGAAATCTCATGGCCTGTGCTAGGCAGAAGGTCAGATTTCAGGCCTGAACTCTATGACTACGAATCCCAAGGGGAGCGTGCATGGCGGGCACTTTTCGGAGCATGACTGTGCACTCGGCTGGGGTTCTCTCTAGCATCGAATCCAGCTAATAAAAATCAAAGGACTAACAAAAGAATTGCAGCTTGCCAAGTTATAACATCCATAACTTTGACAACTGAGCCAATGTTCTGTAGTCTTGACTCACTTTGTCATTCTCAGGCCATGTCTACATCTAAAATTTTGCAGCGCTGGTTGTTACAGCTGTATTAGTACAGCTGTATAGGGCCAGCGCTGCAGAGTGGCCACACTTACAGCAACCAGCGCTGCAAGTGGTGTTAGATGTGGCCACACTGCAGCGCTGTTGGGCGGCTTCAAGGGGGGTTCCGGGACGAGAGAGCAAACCGGGAAAGGAAACCAGCTTCGCCGCGGTTTGCTCTCTCGGTCCCGGAGCCACCCAGCAAACCGCAGGGAAGGAGACCTGCTTGCTCGGGGTTCCGGGACCGAGAGAGCAAACCGGGAAAGGAAACCAGCTTCGCCGCGGTTTGCTCTCTCGGTCCCGGAGCCACCCAGCAAACCGCAGGGAAGGAGACCTGCTTGCTCGGGGTTCCGGGACCGAGAGAGCAAACCGGGAACGCCGCGGTTTGCTCTCTCGGTCCCGGAGCCACCCAGCAAACCGCAGGGAAGGAGACCTGCTTGCTCGGGGTTCCGGGACCGAGAGAGCAAACCGGGAAAGGAAACCAGCTTCGCCGCGGTTTGCTCTCTCGGTCCCGGAGCCACCCAGCAAACCGCAGGGAAGGAGACCTGCTTGCTCGGGGTTCCGGGACCGAGAGAGCAAACCGGGAACGCCGCGGTTTGCTCTCTCGGTCCCGGAGCCACCCAGCAAACCGCAGGGAAGGAGACCTGCTTGCTCGGGGTTCCGGGACCGAGAGAGCAAACCGGGAAAGGAAACCAGCTTCGCCGCGGTTTGCTCTCTCGGTCCCGGAGCCACCCAGCAAACCGCAGGGAAGGAGACCTGCTTGCTCGGGGTTCCGGGACCGAGAGAGCAAACCGGGAACGCCGCGGTTTGCTCTCTCGGTCCCGGAGCCAGCCAGCAAACCGGGAAAGGAAACCAGCTTCGCCGCGGTTTGCTCTCTCGGTCCCGGAACCCGAGCAAGCAGGTCTCCTTCCCTGCGGTTTGGGGTGGCTCCGGGAATGCGAGAGCAAACCGCGGCGAAGCTGGTCTCCTTTCCCGGTTTGCTCTCTCGGTCCCGGAACCCCGAGCAAGCAGGTCTCCTTCCCTGCGGTTTGCTGGGTGGCTCCGGGACCGAGAGAGCAAACCGGGAAAGGAAACCAGCTTGATTACCAGAGGCTTCCTCCTTCCACGGAGGTCAAGAAAGGCGCTGGTAACTGTCTACATTGGATTACCAGCGCTGGATCACCAGCGCTGGATCCTCTACACCCGAGACAAAACGGGAGTACGGCCAGCGCTGCAAACAGGGAGTTGCAGCGCTGGTGGTGCCCTGCAGATGTGTACACCTTCAAAGTTGCAGCGCTGTAACTCCCTCACCAGCGCTGCAACTTTCTGATGTAGACAAGCCCTCAGTCAGAACTACAAAACAAGCCAAGTTTGGAGAAAACTGGCTCAGGTTGTGAACTGGGGAATATTTACACTTTGTGGGCTTCAGGCATCTGGGGCCTTGAGGTGCTCTCGGTTAAGGATCAGCTTCTCCCTGTGCTCAGGAGATGAACAGGAGGTGGGAGTGCCTGGGGGGGTGCAGTGGTTGCCTCTGGTGGATATGAGGTGAGGAGAATTCAGCAGAACTCAGCAGCAATGTCGATGAATGATTGAAGAGAGTGGGGATGGGTCACAGCATGGGGACGCATCCTGTTCCTAGGGAGAAGCCTGGGGTGGGTGGTAGAGCCTCAGGGCTTAGGAAGGGACATAGGTGATCCCTTTGGAGGGGAGGGGGTCCCTGAGTCTTTGTGTCACATCCAGCAGGGCTCCGGCACCTGGCTTGACCATTTGTTGGGCCTGCTGAATCCAGGGCTCACACAGCAGGTCACGACACACCCAGACGTATCAAAGAGGGTTTTATTCTGGCTTCCATGGAAGCACAAACCCATGACAAGGACCGGCTCCTCCGGCAGAACTCCCTGAAGAGGCCAAGGTAGTTGTGAGGCCTGGGTCATCACTGAAACCCAGCTGCTGGTGCATGGCCCTGGGCTCTGGCCATTTACAGTTTTCTCCCTTCAGGAGGGGCAGGTATTTTTCCTCGCCTACAAGGAAACTCAGTGACCCCATGTTCCTCTCAGTGGGGGCAGAGCAGAAGCCCCTGACTAAAGTCAAGAAAAGCTCTGAGTTGCATCTCACTGTGGGAGACTGGGCTGGTCCAGGGGTTGTCTGATTCCCATAGCCTGAGACCTAGGCCAGACCAGAGGACACATGTGAATGAGGCACAGAAAGCCCAGCCATACCCAGCCCTGAATCTCCTGCTCTCAGGCACCCTCCTTCTAGCTGATTGAAACTATGCCTGGGCCATGCTCAGGCTTCACAGGGCCATGCTGCTGTCTTGGGAATTTTCTGCAACAGCCCAGAGCACAGGGTGGAGGAGAATGAGTAGGGCCCTACCAAATTCATGGCTTTGAAAAACACATCACGGACTGTGAAATTTGGTCTTTTGGGTGCTTTTACCCTATACTGTACAGATTTCACAGGGGAGACCGGCATTTCTCAAACTTGGGGTCCTGACCCAAAAGGGAGTTGCAGGGGGGTCGGAAGGTTATTTTTTGGGTAGGGGGTTGCAGTATTGCCACCCTTACTTATGCGCTGCCTTCAGAGCTGGGTGTCTAGAGAGTGGTGGCTGTTGGCCATGCACCCAGCTCTGAAGGTAGCACCCTGCCAGCAGCAGCGCAGAAGTAAGGGTGGCAATACTACACCAGGCCATCCTTACTTCTGTGCTGCTGGCAGCAGCTCTGCCTTCAGAGCTGGGCTCCTGGCCAGCAGTAGCTGCTGCCCAGCTCTGAAGGTAGCACCCTGCCAGCAGCAGCGCAGAAGTAAGGGTATGTGACGAACTGGGAATGTTTTTAATGTTTTCTCTGAATACTGTGGGGGGGCCTCAGTTCCTGGCCGACCCTCTGTCACCTAGCAACTGATGGCCAGGCCCTCCCCGCCCGTTTGCAAGGGGATGCTAAAGGTGTCGGAGACAAAGGGATCAGGTGACCTCCTGGCCTGGGAAAGGAACTGAGCAGAGAAGGAGGAACTGGAGGGGTTGTTCAGTCTGGAGCTGGCTGGGGACGAGGAGTGAAGTGCAGACATGGGGGTCTGGCTCACTGCCCCCCAGAATGGACCCAGCAGAGGGGTCCTGTTCTCTGTACCTACAAGCTCTGTTTCAGACCCTGTTCCTGTCATCTAATAAACCTCTATTACTGGCTGGCTGAGAGTCACGTCTGACTGCAAAGTGGGGGGGTGCAGGACCCTGTGGCCCTCCCAGGACCCCGTTGGGGCAGGCTCACTGTGGGAAGCGCACGGAGGGGCAGAGGATGCTGAATGCTCCAAGGAGAGACCCAGGAGGTGAAGCCGGGTGAGCTTCTTGCCCTGCAGACAGTCTGCTCCAAGGGAGAGGAGGCTCCCCAAAGTCTGGACTGGCTTTGTGGGGAGCAGTTCCAGAGCATCTCCCAGGGACTCCGTGACAGGGTGGCAGTACCATACCAGGCCATCCTTACTTCTGTACGGCTGGCAGCAGCTCTGCCTTCAGAGCTGGGCTCCTGGCCAGAAGCCACTGCTGCCCAGCTCCGAAGTTAGCACTGCTGTCAGGTGCAGTGCAGAAGTAAAGGTAGCAGTACCACAACCCCCCCCTCCCCACACAATAACCTTGCGACTCTCCGCCCCCTTAACTCCTTTTTGGGTCAGGACCAGTGGTTCCCTCTAATTTTTCCCACACAGGTCAGGGCCAGGGCTGAGTTCGGGCTGGGGGAGCGGAGGGGCACCCTGGCCATGGCAGGTCTGGGGCTGAGTTGGGGGCAGAGGAAAGGTGCCCCCATAAGTCCCAACTCCATGGGTGGTCCAGGGCTTGAGCATCCACAGAGAAAAATTAGCAGGTGCTGCTGAGCAGCACCCAGTGGGAGCCAAGCTCCCCTGCCCCCAGCACCTCTCACGTGCCGGCGGCTCCGCTGACCAACTCCTCCTCCCTCTCCCTGCCAGCGCCTCCCACCTCCACAAACAGCTGTTTCACGGTGTGTAGGAAGCTCCGGGAGGGAGGGAGAGGAGCAGGGATGGGGCGTACTCGGGCAAGGAGGCAGGGAAGAGGTGGGATGGGGGCGAAGCAGGGGCAGGAAGAGGCAGGGCTGGTGTTTGGGGTAAGGGGTGGAGTGGGAGCAGGGCCTGGGGCAGTGGGGGAGTTGAGCACCCCCAAGCTAGAGGGGAAGTCGGTGCCTATGGCGTGCCCCTCCCCCAGCCGCAGCAGGTCGGCTGGGTGGGTTCCCTGAGTGCCTGCACAGAGCTAAATAGGCCACACAGCTTACAGGGAACTTAGGTGAGGACTCCTAAAATTACAACACAGTGAAATTTCAGATTTAAATAGACAAAATCATGAAATATATGATTTTTAAAATCCTATGGCTGTGAACTCAACCAAAATGGACCCTGCATTTGGTAGGGCCTATGAGACAGAGAGGTTGCAGGCACTGCTCTAGAACCCAGCAAGTGCTGTGCTCACAGAAATCCATGTATCTCTGAACCTTGCAACTCCCAGGACTGGAATAAATTTCAATTGACTAGACAGAAATGGTAGAATTATCAATAATGATTCAGAAAAGGCAGAAGTGTTCAATACATATCTCGGTTCTGTATTTGGAACAAAACAGGTGATGTAGACCTATCACATGATAACTCTCTTTCCATTCCATTAGTATCTCAGGAGGATGTTAAGCAGCAGCTACTAAAGTTAAACAATTTTAAATCAGCAGGTCCAGGTCACTTGCAGCCAAGAGTTTTAAAAGAGCTGGCTGAAGAGCTTGCTGAACCATTAGTGTTGATTTTTAATAAGTCTTGAACCACTGGGGAACTTCCAAACGCTTGGAAGAAAGTTAATGTTGTGTCAATATTTAAAGAGTGTAAACAGGATGACCCAGGTAATTATAGGCCTGTCAGTCAGACATTGATCTCAGGCGAGATAATGGAGCAGCTGATACAGGACTTGATTAATAAAGAACTAAAAGAGAGTAATGTAATTAATGCCAATCAACATGAGTTTATGGAAAATAGATCCTGACAAACTAACTTGCTACCTTTTTTTGAGATTACAAGTTTGATGGATAAAGTAATAGTGTTGAAGTAACAGGCTTGATCTCTGTCACACATTTGACTTGGTACTACATGACATTTTTATTAAAAAACTAGAACGATACAAAATTAACACAACAACATTAAATGGATTAAAAGCTGCTTAACTGATAGGTCTCAAAATGTAACTGTACATGGGGAATCATCATCAAAAGGGTGTGTTTCTAGTAAGGTCCCGCAAGGATCAGTTCTTGGCCCTATGCTATTTAACACTTTTATTAATGACCTGGAAGAAAACATAAAATCATCACTGGTAAAATTTGCAATGACACAAAGACTGGGGGATGGTACATACTGAAGAAGAAGACAGCTCACTGATTCAGAGCATCTGGACTGCTTGGTAAGCTGGGCACAAGCCAATAATATGCGTTTTAATATGGCTACATGTAAATGCCTACATCTGGGAACAAAGAGTTCAGGCCATGCTTACAGGATGAGGGACTCTATCCTGGGAAGTAGCGACTCTGAAAAAGATTTTGGGAAGATTGAGGGGGGTGGATAATCTGTGGAACATGAGTTCCCAGTGCAATGCTGTGGCCCAAAGAGCTAATGTGATCCTGAATACATAAGCAGTGGAATCTTAAGTAGCAGTAGAGAGGTTATTTTACGTTTCTATTTGGCACTGGTGCGACTGCTGCTGGAATCCCATGTCCACTTCTGGTGTCCACAATTGAAGAAGGATTTTGCAAAATTGACTCAAGTTCAGAGAAGAGCCATGAGAGTGATTAAAGGATTAGAAAATCTGCCTACAGTGATATACTCAAGGAGCTCAATCTTTTTATTTTAACAAAATGAAATTAAGAGGTGACTTGATCACAGTCTATTGGTACCTAACCTGGGGATCAAATATTTAATAACGGGCTCTTCAATCTGGCAGAGAAAGGTAAAATGTGATCCAGTGCCTGGAAGGCTGAAGCTAGACAAATCAGACTGGAATAAATGTACATATGTAACAGAGAGGGTAATTAACCATTGGAACAATCTACCAAGTGTCGTGGGGCTTCTCCATCACTGGCAATTGTAAAATCAAGATTGAGTGTTTTGTCTAAAGCAGGGGTAGGCAACCTACAGCCGTGTGCCAAAGGCGGCACACAAGCTAATTTCAGTGACACTCACACTGCTTGGTCCGGCCACCAGTCCGGGGGGCTCTGCATTGTAATTTAATTTTAAATGAAGCTTCTTAAACATTTTAAAAACTTATATACTTTCATACAGCAATAGTTCAATATATGTTATATAGGTATAGAAAGAGACCGTCTAAAACATTAATGTATTACTGTGCATGTGAAACCTTAATCAGAGTGAATAAATGAAGACTTGGCACAGCACTTCTGAAAGGTTGCCAACCCCTGGTCTAAAGCTCTGCTCTAGGAGTTTTTTGGGACATTCTCTGTCCTGTGCTATACAGGAGCCAGACCAGATGATCACAATGGTCCCTTCTGGCCTTGGAATCTACGTAATCTATGATTTCATGAGTGATTAGTCCTGCCCTGTTTAGATGTAAAGTGAATGCCACAGAATAAATCAAATAGCCCATGAGGGAACAGTGGATATTAAATTGAACATCTCTGTGGGATCAGCACATGCTGTTGGGAACTGAAGGTCTTATCTCGGATAAATGTCTCCCTTTAGCCTCCATGAGACATTTCCAAGCACACTGACCCCCCTCCCCATCCCAAAATTATGTAAAGATGAAGAGGTCTTACAGCACAAGACACGGAGAAATTCAAGCTCTGAAATGAGATCTTCTTTCTTTCTTTTTTCTTTCTTCTTTCTTTCTTTCTTTCTTCTTTCTTTTTCTTTTCTTTTTTCTTTCTTTTCCTTTCTTTCTTTCTTTCTCTCCCCCCCACGGTTCTCTCTCCCCCAATGCTATAATCTGCACAAATTCTAAAAGTCAGGGATGCAATGCAAATTTGGGAAGGGTAGGCAAGGAATTGTGTGTGCTAGTCACCTGTCAGTGTGTACAATACTTTTAATCTTGTCACATAAACAATATGATTATATAAATATCAAATGTTTGGAATAAAGTTAAAAGCCACAAATGTTCTAGTCAGAGGTTTGTTTAAAAAAAAAATCAGTACCAAAGATAAATAAAATCCAGCCCTTTTCTTTCCCCCCCAGCACTGGGAGGAAGTGACTCTTGACTGCACAGAGTGCAGGAGTGGGTGCACTGCTTGCGAGCAAAGCTGGTTCCCTTCTCCATATCATCAGTTCTTGAAAAACTGGAGCCCCTAGCTTTTGGGCTCAGCGCCCCTGCAACCACACAGGAACTGGAGCTGGGAAGCAGCAGACAGCTCACACATGCTGGATGCTGAGGTCTTCAGAAAATCCGCCCCTCAGGGTGAGTTGTTGGAACCTTGAGAATCCAGCCTTGTCTCAACAAGCTGGACAATGAAGGGAGGGAAACTGAGGCACAAGGCAGGACAGTGATTCAGGGTATGCCTACACGGCAATTCAACCCCCGTAGCTGGCTCGTGTTTTGCTGAGGTGGGCTTGGGCTGTTTAATGGTGATTGTGGATGATCAGAACTGCAGAGCTGGAAGGTCTACAGGGCAGTTACACAGCCCCATAGCCAGAGCCCCTGTCAGCTGACAGGCCAGCCACGGGGGTTGAATTGCAGTGGTAGAGCCAGGAATAGACTCCATGGCTCCTGCAACCATGGGGCAGTGCTCTGTCCACTGGGCCTCACTTGCTACTTTCATATTCTCTTAGAAGGTGTATGCATTTTATTTTTCTAGCTGAATATTCATACAACCCCCACACCATAGCACAGACCAGTTCAGCCTCAGCTCCTAATCCCCCCTCCCATCCCCTCTGGCCTGGCCTCGTGGCTGCAGCTGGGCGGCAACTGACAGCGCCCGAGCTGGAATTCCCCAGGAGGGAAGTCAGGCACAATCCCCCTCAGCTGCGCACAGTGAATCTCTAATTCTGCCCTCTATTCTACTGCCTGCAGGATTTCCGGCACCACTACAGGATGACAGAGGAGGGAGCGGCAGCAGGGGACATGCTGAGCGAACTTTGCTCCTGGCCCCGAGATCAAGAGCAGCAGGAAAAGCGACAATCCCTTTGTTACTTATTGTTAGCGACACCAGACTGACAGCACTGGAAAGCAAAGTCCTCTCTGCTCTAACTGTCTGGATACCGGTGCAGCCCCCAGCACCACCGTATCGGAGCCAGACCCATGTACTGGTGCATTTTACCCTGCCTGCTATCCCCATGCACAGACAGGGAATGGAGGCCGAGAGCAGCTTAAATGACTTGCCCAATGTCACCCAGGGAGTGTGTGGCTGAGGCAGGAACTGAGCCTGAGTCCCAGTCTAGTATTGGATCCACTAGCCCATGCTCAGGGTAGGCTCAGCATAGGCTGCCCTTCGAGGGGAGCGGAGAGCTGCGTTTCCTGGTCAGTCCTTGGCTTCTCTACTGTGACTGTGCAAAGGGAGCCACAAGTGGGAGAACGTTGTGGCGTGGACCCACCAACTTGCTCCACAGGAGCCAGTGAACAGCCATCAGAGGGCACAATAGCTTGTGCCACGGGGCTGGGACAATCCCTGGGCGGCAGAGGTGCAAGGCTCAATAGCCAGCCAGCTTGCAAATTCAGCTCCGTACACAGGCCAGAGGGACACACCCAGGAGTGTCCAGCCAGGGCTTCCTCTTGTGTCCAGCAAAATCTGTGCTAACAACACACCGCTGGGTGTCCCACAGAGCTGCTGCAGCTGGAGTGAATGGGAACTGCAGCTCCTCTGGAAACGGGACCCTGGCAGTGGCCCCCCTTCTCTCTGGATGTTGCAGAGATTGGGCTGAGAAGCTGAGTATTGAGTTGCTCTCTGCCTGGAAGCTAGCTTGCTTGGTGCTGTGTCTCCCAAGGAGGCATCACACCAGGCAATGTTCCAGAGGTTGGTTTTGCTGGTCCCTGGAACAGGAGGCACAAATCTGTCAGGAGCTCTTAGGTCTCCCAGAACGGCCCAGAAAACTCTGAACTCTTGCTTGGTTTGTGCCACGGCTTTAATCCGCTGTCACGCACTCTGCAGTGCTTTGCTTTCCTGGGGCCAGTGGGTGGGGAGGCACATGCAAGAGCGTGCATGTGGGGAGGGGTGAGGCACAGCCGTGACAGGGCTAGGAGCAGGGGCATGAAGAGACACTCGTGGAGCTGTGACATGTTTGCAGATGTGTGCCCTGCCCGGGCAGCGTGTACTTAACAGTGAGCTGCCCCTTCCGCTCAGAACAGCCGCTGTGATGGATCCAGCTGCGGGCAGGGTTTCTGTCTGTGCAGTCAGTTCCTCAGCAGCAAACACAGCCACTTTTCCAACCTTCCTGCTGCCTTCTGCTCATGTGTCTTTGTCCCTCCGGTTTGCCTGGCTATGCAGATAGCAAGGCCATTGCAGGGTGTTGCTTGTGTAGCGAAAGCGAAGGTCACCACCAACCCATTTGTTCTGAAAGACAGAAAGGCAGGAGGCTCCACTTTTGGTGCCCGTAGAGAAGCACCTGGTTTCATGCCATGTGGTCTGTTCTGCTTGAACAAAGGCTGATGTTGAGAGGGTGTCTGTGGAGGGAGGAGACACCCCAGTGTTCTGTGCTGTGGCTACCAGCCTTCGCTAGCAGGGACAGGCATAGCACACATGTCCCCTACCCTAAATAAGGCTCCACTATCAGCCTCTAGGGACGATCTTGGGGGTCAGAGCCCAAGAGTCAATCAAACCTTCGCGGCCCCAAGTCAGCTGAGAGCACCAATTGCCTTGATTTTTGGTGCTGTTAACACCTGCCCACTTGGGAATGGGCTGAGACCTACCAACTCACTGCGCATAGGCCAATGGCCAGCTGGTAATGGCTCTGGTCACCAGTCCCAGCTGAACTCAGACTGCTGACCTAGCCGTGAGAGACGGATCTCACATTTGCAATCCCTGGTGCCAACCAGGCCTCCGAGAACAATTCTTGGACAGTCTGACACTTGCCCCGAATTGAATTCCCTTATCCCATAGCCAGACAACTGCAACCTGCCAACTCATTGACCTCTTGCCCTTGTTTCTAAGGATATATTGGTGCAGAGGCACAGGGCATCCTGGAGACTCCCCTTTGCGAGAAGAGCAGCCCACTTTCCTCCCCCTGGAGTGTCCATCCCCTTCCCACATGGCTCCCACATGGGAGGGCAGTGACCTGGTGGATGGTCCAGAAAGCCTGGAGCCAGGAGCAGTGTTCTCCTGAAACTCACTCACCTTCAGTCAAACCAGCCATCACACAGAGGAATGAAGGGCAGAGCATAGGCCCTGCCTGCTGTAGGGACCAAGGAACTGACAGCTCATCAGATCAGAGAACCGTAGGGTTAGCAGGGACTCCAGGGTCATCTGGTCTAACCCCCAGGCATTCTGGGAGCTCATTGGTGACAAGTCAGGAGCAGATCCCCAGCCTGCATGAGCGCCCCTACAACTCATTTGGAGTGATCCAAACAATTTTCACGACTAAATTGACAAGCTCCAGCTGCCCCCTGGCCCTTCCTCCCTCCATCCCACCCTCATCCCCCACTTGGACCCCAGTAACTCAGGGTGCTTGGGCTGTGCAGGGCCCCGCAGGGTGGGATAGCCACACGGATCCAGGCTTCCTGGCTTGACATGTTTTAAATCAGCTTCTGGATGTCATTGGAAAGTTGGTTTTATTTTTAATTCACATGTAATTGTAATTACCTCCCTAATCACTCTGCAGAGTATATTACATATGTGCATGTATAATACAGCCTACAGAGCTCTCTGAATGGTTCTTCAGTTAGTCAACAGCTCTGAGGATCTTCTCCTGGCTTTGCCACAGTCTAGCAAACCTGCTGCTGGCCTTTTGCTAATTCACCTCCATTTCCTCAACTCGCAAGCCCAGGCTGCCAGCCCCCACACGGCCCTGGAGACACCCGAAAAAGGCATTGAGAGAGCCTCTCGGTGCCCACAGTAGAGCTCTGTCTCTGATGGCACCACAGCGATCTCCGGCCTTGCTGGCTTTTTGTGGCTTGGATGGGTTCTGGCATGACTGTGTGGGATCCCCAAGCTCCGCCTTTCGCAGTTTGGTGCTGCTCCCTCCCTTCCTCCCGCAAGAACAGAATCTTTCCCTGGCAGAGTGCGCGACGGCTGTTCATGGCTCAGAATAGAGCTCTGATCTTGGGAGCTTTCATCACCATTGCTCAGTGAGACCTGGACTCTGCACGTTCTTTTGTGATAGGGTTGTGAGGTGGCCACCCACCCGCCAACACACGTGTAAGTGGAGGCCACAGTTGGGTGCAGCCCTGGGTGGAGGTCTCTGCGCTGAGCTGCTCCTGTCCCTGCAATGCACCGGGAGGGGGAGTGGGACTCAGACCGTGCTTTACCATGCACTCCCCTCTCTGACCTCACTCCTACCCTAGAGTAGACGAGGGATAGCTCTGAGGAATCACAAAGCCTGATGGCACCAGAGGGCCGCCCTGCAGTACAGCCCCATCCTTCTGGAGGTGCTGCAGTGTTTGTACCAGGGAAAGCCCTGGTCCTTCTCAGCGCACCCCTTATGCATGGCCTGCTGCCTCCTTGGCTCTCCAGTGTGAATGGCACTGAACTTGCAAAGAGAAATGGCAGAGTCAGCTCCTGGCTCCGGCGCTTCCTGAGAAAGGGCAGAATTGTTGCTATTACTCAGGTACCAGGTATCTCCCTGCCCCGATACATTGGAGGTGGCACAAGCTAACATGTGGCCCAGTCTTCCCTGTGCCCACCCAGCCTAGTGCTGCCTCCCTGACACGTTCCCAGATGTACAGCTCCATGCATCCCAGGACATTATCCCATGCCACTCAGCTCCACATCAACACAGCCTCCCATGAATCCCTCCTGCCATCAGAGCCACCTGGGGTCTGGGGACCAGGGTTTAATCGGGATCAGTTTGCAGATGTCTCGATTTAATCACCCCCTCGGTAATGGACTGTGCTTTGCAGCCTGTCTGAAAACCTGGACTGGCAACAGGGAGTGGACACTGACAAGTCAGACAATGGGAAGGGAAATTTATCTCTGGGACAAAGAGTGCAGCCAACTGGGGGCTGCTAATTACCCGTCCGATACGCTTCCAAGATGCTGAAAATGTATGAAGGGGCGGGGAGGAGGAAAAAAATATTATTTTCAAGAATTCTCTGGTACTTAAAGCATGAGACCCACAGGGGAAGCTAATAAATTTTAAAGAGTTGGAGCGCTGAGACCTGCATTTCACTTTGTGCTGCTGCTGAGTTGTTTTCCAAGTGTATTTAATGAAACCCTTCATTATGTTCAGATAATTATGATCTCATTTCTGTTGCTGCTCAGATTTGCCATCTGTGCTTGCAGGTACGCGCTCCGTCTTGACACAGTGGGAGCTGCGCGGGAATCTTGCGCTCAACTCAGCCACTTGCCTGTGGGGACAGCTATAATTTATGAAGGTTGCCCAGGTTCAGGTACATCATCTGGTCTTTCCCCACTCACCCCCACCTGCAGGGACAACTTGCATGTGGCTGATCCCAATGGTAGCTGAGCTCTGGTTAATAAACACTTCAGTGGCATCCCCATGTTTCTTCTCCCATGGCCCTTCCTCACTGTTGTTAACTCTGGGGATTTTATGACAAGTCTTGTGGTATTTGGTGTTTTTCTTAAAGCCCCAGGACCTGGAATCAGGAGATTGCAGGAGAATCTCAGCTTCCACTTAAAAAAAGTAAGTTTTTAGCTCTCGTGGGTGCAGAGAACAGCTGGGAAATGTAGCCTGAGAGCACCTAAAGGCACAGAACCAGAAGGCAAATAAACAGAACACAACATCTATTGTCTTCGTAGAATCTCGTGGTATTAGCCAATCTCATGCGTTTGGGACCGTTCCTTACTGCAGACCAGCGATCGCTTTGGAGGGTAGAGTCCATAGTTGCATTAAATGGAAAATGCTCAGGGCTGGAGAGGTGGCTGCCAGCGTACATTGATGGCACATTTGGAAAATACTATCATCCCCTGGGCTTCCACTTAACCATTTGCACCTCTCTTGCCAAGACCACCTGTTCTGTTCTCGTCTCATTTCTGCTGCTCCATCACACTGTTCTCCTGCTGCTTTGTTTCCTTGCACACTGCAGTCATCCCATGGTGAGAGCTGGAACAGTAGCGCCAATAGTGTGTGCCAGGAGTAAACGGGAACAGCTGACTCTCCGGGATGGGAAATGCCCTGGAGTCCCTAAAATCAAACAGTCTCGCACCATTATGGAGAGCCAATGTGGGACTACCTGAGAGCTTGTCTACATGGGGAGTTATTCCAGGACAGCTATTCCTAATTAACTCCCTTTACAGGCACTGGTATTTTGGAGCTAGAATGGCTTATTCCAAGTTAGTTTAATCCACACATTTGGAAAAAGGCATGTTTATTCCAGAATGAGAGCATCCACACAGGAACTTAATCAGAAATAGCTCTATCCACTTCAAATTCAGACCCTACCTTAATCTGAATTCACCCCCCGCTGTAGACAAGCCCTGTGGAACGGCTGCATTTGGGAGGCCCATAGGGCCTGATTCCTAGCGGTGTGGAGCACTCCCTACTCTGGCTGAAGTTGAGGCGAGCTATGGATGTTCAGTCTCCCTGGAAATCAGGGCCAAGACTGGGCTCCCAAACAATGAGGCCCCCAAAATGGAACTGGCCTTGATCAAACTTTGACTGGGAAGATACAGAGCTGGGTAGCAGGGTCCCAGGAACTCCCATATTTCAGTCCATGCAGATATGAGGAACGGCTCCCAACAGGGTCTGAGGCTCTATAGCTGATCATTGCCTTTACTCTCCTGCCTCTCTTTGAGCAGCCCCAGCCACCTGCAGAGTTCCAGAAGGACTCAACAGTTAGCGTGCACCCAACGTGCCGAGCACGTCTGAGAAGTCTGGCCCGAGGTTTTGTGCTTTGCGTTTGTACAGTATAGGGGCTCCTCGGTGCTACGGTGATACAAATCCAGCTGCTTTGTGCTGCGAGCTGGCAGGACCTGAGGGAGTCAGACCTCCCCTCCCCTCCCCAAGGCAGCAGCACAAGTTTCCAGCCCTGTGTATGCTGTCGCCACGAGCCTTGTTCTGTTCCCTGCTCTCTGCCCTCGCTGTAAAAAACTGCCTGTGACGTTGCAGTCTAGATGATTTTATAAAAATTTGATAGAGTGAATATAATGTAACTGGAATATGCTTCATGCTAAAGGTCTCCTGTAAGGTATCATTGCAAAGGTTATTGTCTGCTGAGTGTGGTCATCCTATTGGTATAAAGGTTTCACTCTTGTACCTGAAACTAGAAATATGAAATATAACTCTGCGGGCCTATTGTAATTATGCCAAGTGTGTGCCATTAATGGCAGTTTGGAATCTTGATGACTCCCATTAACCAGGGCAATTGATTGGATGACTCTGTTTGCGGGCAGGCCTTCCTGTGAGTCAGGCTGGGAGGAATGAAGCTTGAAGTCTTGCAGTGACATGTGATCTTGTCACCTGAACTGGAATCCATCTTTAACCTGGTGTTTTTCCATTGAGAAGGAGAGGGTGGGAACCCAGAGAGGGACAAAGGATTCCCGCCTTATACAAAAGATAGATAAAGGGGTGGAACAGAACAAAGAGGAGATAGGAGCCATCATGAAGAAACTTCTAGCTACCTCCTGAGCTGGAACAAGAGCTGTACCAGGGAAAGAATTGTGCCCCGGCCTGGAAGGTGTCCAGTCTGAGGAAAAAACTCACTGAAGCATCTCTGAGGGTGAGATTATCTGTATTCAGTTTGATTAGACATAGATTTGGGCAATTCATTTTATTTTGCTTGGTGACTTACTTTGTTCTGTCTGTTACTACTTGGAACCACTTAAATCCTATTTTCTATATTTAATACATTACTTTTTACTTATTAATTAACTCAGAGTATGTATTAATACCTGGGGGAGCAAACAGTTGTGCATATCTCTCTATCAGTGTTATAGAGGGCGAACAATTTATGAATTTACCCTGCATAAGCTTTATACAGGGCAAAACGGATTTATTTGGGTTTAGACCCCATTGGGAGTTGGGCATCTGAGTGTTAAAGACAAGCACACTTCTGTGAGCTGCTTTCAGGTAAACCTGCAGTTTTGGGGCAAGTAATTCAGACCCTGGGTCTTTGTTGGAGCAGACGGAAGTGTCTGGCTCAGCAATAGGGTGACCGGACAGCAAACATGAAAAATCGGGACCAGGGTGGGGGGGGAATAGGAGCCTATGTATGAAAAAGACCTCAAAATCAGGACTCTCCCTGTAAAATCGGGACATCTGGTCACCCTACTCAGCAAGTCGGTGCTGGAGTCCTGAGCTGGCAGGGAAAGCAGGGGCAGTAGTAATCTTGGCACATCAGCTGGCAGCCCCAAGGGGGTTTCTGGGATCCAACCTATCACACTGCCGTTAATCCAGGTGCTCCCAGCTGATTCCCGGGATACCTGGTAACACTCCAGTCCCAACCACAGGCCTCTCACAGTGACTCTGCCTAGCACAGGAAACATGTGATTCTGTAGCTGAGGGACCTGCAGGATGGCCAGATTGGCGGGTCCTGCTGCTCTGGGTTCAAGTGTTATTTTGCAAAGGTGGTTGAGTCAGGCTGAGTCCCTGGTAGAGAGAGTCATGACTCGGAGAGTCCTGCCTTGGCTCACAGCTTTCAGAGTAGGGAGTTCTCCTGAGTTTGCACAGAGCGCGACTGTCTTGCAGGGGATGGGATGAAACCAAAATGTGGGGGGATTCTCAGCCTTTGCTCTCTAGGTCGAACCCCACTTGGTTGTGGCCAAAAATTACTTCAGTGTGACTGTCATTGATTTTTACATCACGCTAACAGTGTGTGCAGGGACTGCCACCCAGAGCCTAGGACGCCCCTCCCCAGTGCTAAAAGCACCCCTACTACTGCTCGACTCTAAGGAGTAACTCCAGTAGCAGGCAGCTGTAATAGACACCTTTCCTGTGTGTAACACCTGCTGAGCAAAGCATTACTTGTGCTTGGGGCTGTACAGTTAGCAGATGAGGCCTGGCCTCCAAAACTGAAGTGCAGAGGAAGGCTGGCGCAGAGGTGCCAAGGGCTGAGCACAGCTCTCGTGGTAGCTCCATTATTTTTGTTTGGATTTAAGAAAAACAAACATTGTATGGATTATTTATTATCTCCTGGGTTCCTTGTGCTCCCTAGTCTGTCTGTCTTCATCTGCTGTCTTCTGTCTTATCCAGATCTTGTAAACTCATCAGGGCTGGGCCTGGATTTGTGTTCGGTGTTTGTACAGCTCCTAGCACAATGAGGGGGCCTGTCCCATGGTGGAGGCTCCTTGGTGCTATGTTAATACAAATAATTAATCATACTAATTAAAGCAGCAAAGAATCCTGTGGCACCTTATAGACTAACAGGCGTTTTGGAGCATGAGCTTTCGTGGGTGAATACCCACTTTGTCAGATGCATGTGGTGGAAATTTCCAGGGGCAGGTATATATAAGCATATATATAAGCATATATATACCTGCCCCTGGAAATTTCCATTACATGCATCTGACGAAGTGGGTATCACCCACGAAAGCTCATGCTCCAAAACGTCTGTTAGTCTATAAGGTGCCACAGGATTCTTTGCTGCTTTTACAGATCCAGACTAACACGGCTACCCCTCTGATACTTCATACTAATTAATCATCTGTTTTGTTCGGCAGCCTGGCCTGGCATCTGAGGTTGCGTGAAAGCCAGACAAGTGCTGGATTGGAGCACTGGGGAGGACGGACGTGGTGCTGGCAGGTTGGGGAAGTCTCTCTCCTTTCCAGAGAGGGCGTGTTCCCACCACTGGGGCCTTGTATTGCCAACTGGGGCTTTGCTAGATCCACTGCTGTTTTTGGATCATCATCTAGCTTGACCTGAGTCCCCGTCATTTTCAAAGGGCATGTGACAGTGAGGTGCCTTGGCTTGCGACAAGCCTTTCCTCCCCCTCCCTGATCCAAACTAGCCCTGCTCCATTGACCGCCCACCAGGACTTTGCGCTGGCTGCCAAGGTCAGGGCTGCCTATTTTGGCTAGATGTATTCCTGGTGGTTCCATCACACAACATAATCTTTAATGAACGATTAATCTTTAATTCCTTGAGACTCCAGGGCAATCCTGGAGGGTTGGCAACCCCCACCATGGTGCTGGGGTGGTGAGGGGATCCAGATTTGAGGAATGGGGGACGTTTGTGTCCTGAGGATGCCCAGGACCTGCCTCCATTGCTGATGTACTTGAGGTAAATAACCACACTCTTCTTAAGGCCGGGGAGAAGAGGGATTGGGTGCCTGGTGGAAAGGGCGTGCTCTAACAGGGGAGCAGAGGCAGGGCCCAGGGGGGTGAGCAGTGGAGGGTTCATGGAGCAAGGCTGGAAAGTGGGTGCAGGAGGCAGAGGCCAAGGCAGAGGTAGGTCAGGTGAAGATGGCAGAGAGGAGCAGAGGTGAAGCATGGTTAGGGCGGAGGGGTCGTGTGTGTGTGTGTGGGGGGGACCTCGCTCTGACACTGCCTTTCTGCACCTGCTCTGGGGACAGTCACTGACATGGCCTGCAGCCTGCTCAGAGCAGGTGTGGGGGTCGGTCCCATTCAAGCCACAGCCCAAGGGCACTGGATGGAGAGCCCTCTTGTGCTGTGCCTAGGGGAGCACCCAAGGGGCAGCTCGGCACCGGCGGGGTGTTCTAAGGAGGTGTGTGGTGTCACATGGTGCCCGGGAGAGGGGTCGCATGGGCGCAAGAGGGGGCAAGATACTGTGAACGGGCGAGCAGCAGGAGCTGAAGGGAGCTGTGCATGGGAAAGGACGTTACGAGGGATGAGGCACAGGAAAGAGTCAGGACAAGAAGTCTGAGTGTGATACAGGAGGTGGAGATGGGGAGAGGCTTAAAAAGGCAAATAAAGCCCATGGCACAGTGGCTAAAGAGAGGGCTCTAGTCCCCAGGGCTGTGAGCCGGGCACCTCTCTCCAGCTTTACCATGCCACTGGCAAGGTTTCCTTGCAAGCCAGCCTGTCCCTTGGCACTGGCCAGCAGGGTCCATTCATACTCACTCCTGCACACCCCGGGGCCTGGCTGCAGCCTGAGCTGGCCATGCAGCGGGGCTCATGGACCAGCCGAGCCCCCATTCACTCAGCACAATCCCTGCTCCCAGCACGCCTGCTGCCCTGGCCACGGTCCATCCACACTACTGGGGTTTCAGAAAGAAGCTTTTGAAAACAGTAGGTTTGACCACCCCCACCCCCTTTCTCCTCCTCATTGCACCCAGTGAGGGGCAGTGTGGTCTAGTGGGCAGGGCACCAGTCAGGCACCTTGAGCAAGGGAGTCTCTTCTCTCCTCTGTCACCAGCCTGTTGCGTGACCCTGGGAAAGTCACACCTGTCCTGCGCTCTCTAGGGCAGGGAATGCTTGTGCAGCACCCAGTGCAAGGGGGCCCTGATCTCAGCTAGGGCCTCTGGATGCTACTGGGATACACATAATGATCATTATTGCCAGCTACAAGCTGATTTATCTTGGAAGCATCTGTGCTGCTGCAGGCACCTTGCCGGGATTCCAGAGCAAAGCCAGACTTTGTGGGTCTGGGATGAGTTTTTCCCCTCATTTTAGCAGAACTGGGAGCTGAGCAGATCTGTTGGTCTGGCCACATAAGGGTGGGCTTATTAGGGTGAGCCAGAGGCACAGGGGAGGAGATGAGTTCCAGGTTCTATGCTCCAGGGCCCCCACACCTCTGGTTCCCACTTCTCGGGCACATTGACAAAGCTGTGTGGACACCTAAAGGGAAGCCTGATTTAATGGGGGTCTGTGGGTCAGGAGGACTCTAGGGCTGGAATAGCTGGGGACCTTTCACATCAGGTTTAAGGCAGATCATGGGGCTGCCCTAGCTCAGGACGGGAGAGTGTGGTGGTGGTAGGGCTGAGTGCAGATGGACTGATAGCAGGGAGTGCTGCAAGTCAGAACAGAGGGGCACGAGATGAGCCTTGTGGGGGGCCCAGGAGAGGAGCAGCAGAGGGTGTTTCAAGTGGGGATTCAGGTGCCTTAGTAGAGCTGTGTCCTTAACAGAGCCCAGGCGGATAGGGCTGCAGGTGGGAGGCTCACAGACTCACTAACACAGGCTGCACAGGGAGGTCACTGTTAGAAATGCGAGTGGTTTGGAGACCAGAAGGACCAGGGGATTGTCCCAACTGATTGGCTGTGTAAGGGTGTCTGTCGGCTGGCGTAGGTCCTTTTGTTACATTAGGGCTGGCATGGCAGGGAGCATCAGGGGGAGCGCCGCATGGGACATCATGTCCTGAGTTCAGGCCAGGCCAGGTGTCAAACAGGGTTGACTCCACCTGGAGCCCAGCATGTTATGCTGAATGACGCTCACATTTCAGCTGCTGCCTGTCCTGTTCCCTGAGCTCTGTCTATAAAATTCTCATGTCGTGTAAAACCTGAGCTCGCTGTCACTCTGGTTGTCTTCATCTCCTCGTGTAAAACCCTCCCCAGCTCCACAGAGTCAGTCTTGTAGCTTTCCCCTATTGGCCTAATTGATGGAGAGGAAGAAAAACTCAACATATGGAGTCTTTTAGTAGAGCCATAATCCAACCGCCCCAGAGTCAGCCACCCTGCTGACATCCCCACACCCACCCAGGCGCCTCAGCCCTGCTGGTGCATGGACTTGCTCCCCAGCGGTGCCAGCAGGGTGGGCAGGGCTGCCCCGGGAAGCAGGGTCTCAGCACAGTGCTGAATGGAGTCATCTCAGGTCTCGGCTCCTCACACCCTGCTCTGTAACCCGAGGTAGGTGGATCCCAGCTGTGAGCGAGTCCCTGCACAGACCCTGGTTTCCTGCTGGGAATGGAACATACGCCCCAGGGTGCGAATTCCCCACAAGGGATCCACCTTGCCTGTCAGCTGCTGCGGGAAGGCTGCGAAGTGGGGAATTCAGGGCACTGGTGGGCGTGGGACTGCTGAGAAACTGCCATGTGGTTCCCCCGGTGGGGAGGGGATCCCCCCACCAGAATGGTCATGGTGGCCAAAGGGGGGGGGAAGGGGCAGACAGTCTGGCAGGAAGGAGATGGGGAAAGAAGGACACGCTTTGTAATGCTTCCCCTCCCCCTCCCACTGCCCAGGCACCTGGGAGCTGGACCAGCCATTCAACCACACCAATTAAATCAGCCTCGAACATGCCTTGTAAGGCAGGAGCAAGCCCCAAAGGGGAAGCAGTGTTAGAGCTGGGCAGTGCATGAAGTGTGCTGCCCAGCCCCCTCCACACCAAGAGGGGCTGGACCGGCAGGGGCCATAGTGGGCGAGGCCTCCGGAGAAGTGTAGTGGGGTGCAGGGAGGTGCAGCAGGCAGTGAGCCCAAGTCCAAATGTCCATTAGCACCGGAGGCAATGGTGAGCCACCCAAATAAGCACAGGCAGGTGTGGTTAGATGTTTGGCTGGGTGGGTGTGTTCTCCCCGTGTGCTGTCCCAGCTACTGCAGCAGGTACCTGTCAGACCAAATGGCTCATGGGGTGGGGGGGCTCTTTCACAGAGCCCCGTCTTGCTCCTTTGTGGCCTTTAAACCCAACAGGCCCATCTGAAACCCCCAAGTTTTATGAGGTGCCAGCCAAGAGCCCCTCTGCAGTGTCTGGGCTGGTCCCAGTGGGGGTGGAACCAGGCTAAGCGTTGGGTTCTCTGGGTTCATTGCGGGGGCTGCTGTGCCAGGAGACCCCCCCACCCCCGAGCGGCTGTGTAGCTGGGTTACCTGTATACTTGGCAGGATTGGCCTGGAGTCTCTCGGGACTGGCATTGATCTCTCCGTGACTATTGAAAGCAACCAGAGAGATTTGAATAGGATATTTTAATAAAATGACATTACATCATGTTGGGGGAGGGAGGGGAAATCTCCCGGAATAGCTTCAGTCAGAGTTGGCAACTCTAACACTTGGCCCTGGTGCGTTAATCCAGGTTCCCAGCAACCGGAGACTCCACGTTCTAGCAAAGGAGGTTTCCTCTTTCCCCGTCTTCTTCCTCCTCCATCTCCCTGTCCTGTGTCATTTCTGCCCTTCCCTTCCTCTCTTGCGCCTCCCCCCTTTTCTCTGTAAAGGGGCACCTCTCTCAGCTATTCCCAGTCATGTACCAGTAGGGCCTGTGTGCTGTTCTCCGCAGGCCGTGTGCCACTGCCTTGTACTGAGCCCACACGTCTGTAAAGTGGCTGCCTGGGGGCCCAGCTCATGATGCTCCTGATTCAGCACAGTGGACTGGATGGAACAGACGCCTCTGCCAGGGCAAAGCCCTAAGAATAAAGTGTCAAAGCATTGTTGAGCAGGAGGGAATCCCAGCTCCGTGTCCTGTGTATGGGCCTCACCAGAGAGCATGCTGCAACTAATTCACATCTGCAGATGGCTGACACTACTATTGCCCAGATTTAAAGAGCGGCACCAGGACTAGAACCCTAGTCCGTCAGCTCCAAAAACACGGGCCTCTTCTGCTGGGGCCAAAGAAGAGAGACTAGATGGGGATTCAGAGCCAGATGTCACATACACAAGGTTAGGTTCTAAAGGCCCAGGGCACCCAATGTGCTGAACTTGTAGGAAAATCTGGCCATTAATTTTGGTACTTAAATGGGAGCCGAGTTCTTCTGAAAATCTGCCTCCAAACTGTGCTGCAAACAACAGACACAACTACCTTATAGACTCACCTGCCTGAGGCGCTGAGAACAGAGCCCTGGGTCCGCAGTTCCCAGCAGCTAGGCTGCTTCCATTTGTAAGTTAAAGGAGAGCGCTTCCCTAACAGCTTTCATGTCCTTGCTGTAAGCCCAGCCAACAAAGGGTTAACACCATTCATCCACAGAACCTGGACACTGCAGTACCTGAAAATGGCCCTGGACTCTCGGTCCAGGCAAAGCTACAGGCCATTTACCAAGCAAACCAGGCTGCTTTGATCCCAGGGGTCTGCATCCTAAGAACTTGAGTGAGGAGCTGTCCTGGGAGTTGCTGCGTGAAGCACCCGTACCGTTGTGGATAGATGTTATTAGTGATTTTGCTTATGGAAAATGAAAATAAAAACAAAACCAGTTTACTAAATGCAAAAGGATCCCAACCAAAGAGAGAGACGGGGAGACTCAGCCAGAGCGTTAGCCACCCATCTTCTACCAGAGCAAATAACCAGGACAAAGAAGAGTCAGCAAGGGACACACACTGCTGGCAACTCACACACAATCAGTGGTCCAGACTAGGGTCTCAGTGCTGGATACACCCCACCCTTAGTGCTGCTGAGTCTGTCCCTGGGGCACTGGGAATGTTGATAGATGCAAAGATCTGTCGCCTTCCATAGTTTTGCTGGAAGATGGGGCCTTTGGGATTGACAATGTGGTTTCCTTTCCAGCCTCAGTGCAGGTCCTTGCGCAGCCAGAAATGAAGAGTGTATGTGGCTTTTTGTGTGTCCAGCAGTGCATCTTCACTGTGGTTACATCCACCCTACAAGCAGGGTTGGGGTTCCCAGCTCACATAGACACACTATCACTGGCTCTCATCTGAGCTACCCGCCTGAACACTGGGTACGTACTTAGGGCAGCTAGCCTGTGCCACTCTGCCATTGCCCATGCATTGTGGTGCCACTCCTATTTTTTGCAGGCTACCTCAGATGAGAGCCAGTGCGAGTGTGTCTGCGTGAGCTGGGAATCACTCCCCTACCTTGTCTTGTAGACATCGCCTGTGCTGGGTTCCTGCTGACTGGCTCACTTCCACACGGGGACAATTGGTATCATAAGGGAGGATTTCTCACCACAGGAAAGTGAATACAGCTAGGGATGGTGAGGGAGAGTTTACGATTTCTTCTCATGCCAGAGTTAATATTATGGAATGAGCATAAGGAGTGGGATGAACTAGTGCTATGCACCCTGCAGCCATGGCAGATTAGGAGACGTGAAGGAGGAGCAATAGACTTGCAAGAGCCCACAAATTCAACTGAAATAAAATTTCCGAATGGGGGGGAGCAGATGGTGGAATCCATGTGGATATCGCTCCTCCGTCAGGAGGACACGGATACAATACTGGGAATATGTTACCAGCCTGCAGATCAGAGCGTGTGGCCAGCCACTCCATTACACATGTTTTTTGTTGGAGTCACTTCGCTGGAATCAATGCAGTTACAGCAGTGTAAAACTGGAGAAGTGAAATGGAGACTGTGACTCCAGGAGGGCACAATGCTGAGAGAGACAGAAGAGGCCGTGACGTCATCTAAGAGAGTAACTTTGAGCGACTTCAGCTACCCAGACATTAACTGATCCAAAGTCACATCAGGACCCAGCTTGGAGGAGCAATTTCTTGACTCTAGAAATGATTGGGAAAGCTAGTGAAGTGGCAACTCTTGACTTAATCCTAAGGACTGCAGTCCAATTTCTAAGGAATAATGACCCTAATTAATTTTCACCTCTCTTTGGAGGCCAAAAATAGTTCTAAAGCTTTTGGCTGGGTGAGTTTAAACAACTGAGAAAGCTCCCTGGGAAAGCTTAAAGATGAAAGTTACCAAATTAAAATCCTCACAATCAGCACGGAGGCTACTTACGCCCCCAGAATCCCCAGAAGGATTTACAATCCCAGGGGGTCAGACTTTAACCACATAAAGAAAAGAACTGAGTTTGCTCAAATGGCAGAGCGCAAGAGGTCATTTGAACCAAACATGTATCCTTCAGAAAGCGACAGTCTAGCCCAGCAATGCCATTAAAGAGGAACATAAATTATGGCCATTCATGTAAAATGGAGATTAGGAGGCTAACTGGAGATCAGGATGTCCTCCCCGCAGTATTCTCCTTTCAAGCTGAGATCCCAAGAGTGAGCGAGAGGGCAGGTGTCATTCTCAGCCCTACTTCTTCAGAGTGATCATTCCCTTTGCTTGCCCAGTGCTCTGTAACGTCTCTAGTGCCAAACCCACAACACCTGGAGTTCTGCAAGTCTGGAACTCAACCAGCTGAGTTTCTGGGAAACGCTTTCAGTCAGAGAACAGCACCATGGACTTTTGCTCTAAACTCCAACCTGAACCTTCCGCGGTCACTGGAGCAATGGGGATGTTCAGGGATGGGATTTACAGTTTAATGTTAGACTTGAAGTCAATTTGCAGCGGTGGCTCGTGTGGCAGGTCTTGTGTGTGCTGTGACCTCTTGGGAACTCACCCCCCATGGAGAGAGCAGAGCAAAGCCCATGTCCCACACAGAGTTTTGCCTTCACCATGCTGTGCTTGAACTGAAACTGAAAATCATGGGGTGTGAATCTCCTTGAACCAAACCCAGAGGTATTCACACAGCTTCTCCACAATGATGGAGCCACCAGAGGCTCAGCGTATCAGGGGCCAGTGGCTGGGAACAGAGGGATGTCTCTGACCATGCTAGCCCAGATGCCCAAAGCATTGCAGGCTCCAGTGTCTGGTAGCCCAGGGCTGGTTTTTGCCTAGGATAGCACAGAAGTTGACTTGAAGTTTGCACTCACCTCACCTATTGGCCAAAAAGTCCCATCTTTTTGCTGGGTCTCCACGAAGAAGGTGGTTGTTCCCACAGCTGTTCAGCTCACAGTGCACAGCCTGTACAGGAAGTGACTACCCCCTTCTTCCAGGAGAGGGCACTGGGACCCTGAATTAAGCTTCTCACTGCTTTTCAAAGGCACAGTCTCATCAAGGCTGGGGAAACTCATCACAGGAGAAAGCGAAATAGGTAGAGAGCTGTCATGTTCCTGTGCATTGGTTTATAGTGTTGCATGACAGGCACTCAAGCAACAGCCAGCTAAAGGAAACATATGTTGGAAAAAAATCAATGTGCCGGATTTCCAAGGGCATCACTTGACACAGCGACATCCAGGCTGTATCTGCCGTGATGGTGAATGTGCTGGGAGTGCTGGGCGGGATGCACCTGCAGTGATGGTGAATGTGCTGGGGGTACCTGGATGGGATGCACCGGCCGTGATGGTGAATGTGCTGGGGGTACCTGGATGGGATGCACCTGCCGTGATGGTGAATGTGCTGGGGGTACCTGGATGGGATCCACCTGCCGTGATGGTGAATGTGCTGGGGTACCTGGATGGGATGCACCTGCCGTGATGGTGAATGTGCTGGGGGTGCTGGGTGCGATGCACCTGCCATGATGGTGAATGTGCTGGGGGTACCTGGATGGGATGCACCTGCCGTGAATGTGCTGGGGGTGCTGGGTGGGATCCACCTGCCGTGATGGTGAATGTGCTGGGGGTACCTGGATGGGATGCACCTGCCGTGATGGTGAATGTGCTGGGGGTGCTGGGTGCGATGCACCTGCCGTGATGGTGAATGTGCTGGGGGTACCTGGATGGGATGCACCTGCCGTGATGGTGAATGTTCTGGGGGTACCTGGATGGGATTCACCTGCCGTGATGGTGAATGTACTGGGGGTGCTAGGCGGGATGCACCTGCCGTGATGGTGAATGTGCTGGGAGTACCTGGCGGGATGCACCTGCCGTGATGGTGAATGTGCTGAGGGTGCCGGGCAGGATGCACCTGCCGTGATGGTGAATGTGCTGGGGGTGCCGGGAGGGATGCACCTGCCGTGATGGTGAATGTGCTGGGGGTGCCGGGAGGGATGCACCTGCCGTGATGGTGAATGTGCTGGGGGTGCCGGGCGGGATGCACCTGCCGTGATGGTGAATGTGCTGGGGGTGCCAGGCGGGATGCACCTGCCGTGATGGTGAATGTGCTGGGGGTGCCGGGAGGGATGCACCTGCCGTGATGGTGAATGTGCTGGGGGTGCCGGGAGGGATGCACCTGCCGTGATGGTGAATGTGCTGCAGGTACCTGGCTGCGATGCAGCTGCCGTGAGGGTGAATGTGCTGGGGGTGCCGGGAGGGATGCACCTGCCGTGATGGTGAATGTGCTGCAGGTACCTGGCTGCGATGCACCTGCCGTGAGGGTGAATGTGCTAGGGGTGCCGGGAGGGATGCACCTGCCGTAATGGTGAATGTGCTGGGGCTGCCGGGCGGGATGCACCTGCCATGATGGTGAATGTGCTGGGGGTGCTGGGCGGGATGCACCTGCCGTGAGGGTGAATGTGCTGGGGATGCCAGGCGGGATGCACCTGCCGTAATGGTGAATGTGCTGAGGCTGCCGGGCGGGATGCACCTGCAGTGACGGTGAATGTGCTGGGGCTGCCTGGCAGGATGCACCTGCTGTGATGGTGAATGTGCTGGGGGTGTCGGGTGGGATGCACCTGCCGTGATGGTGAATGTGCTGCAGGTACCTGGCTGCGATGCACCTGCCGTGGTGGTGAATGTGCTGGGGGTGCTGGGCGGGATGCACCTGCCGTGGTGGTGAATGTGCTGGGGGTGCTGGGCGGGATGTCTTTCCATGCTGCTGCACAAGCCAGCTATGTCCTAACCTACCTTTGATTTCAGTGGAGTGTTACTAGGCAATGAGCCTGCAGCAGGGTATGTGATGTGGTGGGGGGAATGGGCAGTAACAGGTTAAATAAAGAATGAAAGTGTTCTAGCTGATGTGGAGGAAGGAATGCTAGCACTGTACTAGGACACCCAAATATTAATGTGCTCTTTCCCCTTTCTGAGGCACAGTGGAACGGGTTAGAGGTGGGAACAGCTTTCCCCAGGGAGCCATAGACCCCAGCCTGCCATCTCTGGGGAAGGGACTGCTCAAAGGGCAGCCCCCGACATTGGTGGGGCTGGTACAGGGAGACCAAGAGGCGGGGAGGCCAGCTGGAGCCTGGGTTGATGCCCTTCTGCACATGCTTGGTCGAGAGCTGGTCTGGGAGCGCCTGTGCAGAACAGTGGGCTGGGTCGTTTTGGGTGGGGAAGCCTCTGCTCTATTTATTGTGAGGATTGACTCCATGGGGTGCCTGGCATGCAGGCCGAGGGCCTGGTTACACTATGCATTACCCCCCTCTCTGCGCCAGCCATCCAGCAGGGCACTTTGCAGAGCAAGCAACTTCCTCTGAACCCATTTCAATGACACTTGCGGCTCCTGTCTGTCTGCAGAGGAAAGGCAGTGCTGGGTGTGCACATGCATGTGATCTGGGAGTGGATCTACGGCGGCCATGCTCATTAGTCCATTTGCGGCTAATTGACAGTGGGTGCATGCCTCCCACACTGACAGACGTGAAAGGGCTGTGCCAAGCAGCCCCTCTCTGCCATGCAGGCATCACAAGTAGGGGGCACAGGGCTGCTTTGTTTAGGGTCACCTAGGCCCATCACAGGGGCCTCCATCTCCTCTCTGACTCGATTGATCCAGCACAGAATCAGGCAATTAGGAGAATGAAGGTAAAAGTGAAAAATAAACCCCAAACCCTCCACTTCTCTTTGATTCCTCTGCTTTTTTCATGCCAAGATTAGAAATTGTCTAAGCATCTCAATTTGCTGGTTTCACTTAATCATAGACACTTTGGAGATTATCAGCCTTCCCCACATGTTCCTTATCTTGTTCCAAACTACAGGACCCAAAGGGAGTAGCTAGCAAGTGCCTGCAGGAGCGACAGCAGCAAAGCACTGTCTCTTGCACGCTGCTTCTCCGGATTGTCCCTCAGGCTGGCCTGTCAGAGTTTGATTGCTTCTGAAACCGTGGTGTCTTCCCGCCAAGTTCCAGAGGACGGGGGCTGGCAGGAACAGGGAAGTGGGGGGTGGGGACAGTCTTGTCAGCTCCTGGCAGCTCAGAGCCTTTGATTTGCACAAAAGAAAGAAGGAAGGAGGAGAGGGGGAACGGAAATGATTTATTCAGTGAGTTCCTAACCATTTTTTTCCAGAGGCTGTGAAATAACAGAAGCCGACTGAAAGGTGAAGAACTAAAAGAGATGAAGGAGGCGCGTTTGAAGGCATTTTCTCCCTTTTTGTCACATCGAGCTGCAAAGCTTTTAATTCGTGGAGCATGGCTGCTTCGTGGAAGGTCTGAGCCACCATGTGGAGCACAGAGTAAGCTCTCTCCAGGTCTCCTCTGCCAGTGTTGGGTGCACGGATTCTGCTCAGATACGCCAGCGAAGGGATCTCCTCATTTGGAACCGAGAACCTCCACAGAACAGAACAGAACAGAGCTGAGTGATTGGGAGTCCCAACGTGCCAGGCTTTCCTGTGTCCTGGTTGGCAACATCCATTGTTGCAAGGTGTCTGGCCATCTCCTTGCTCTGCTGGCTGCCCCAACAGTGCCCCCAGGGCCCCACCCCTGAGGCAGTCACTTCCTGCCCATCCCTACTCTAAAGGCCATTGGGGGCCAGCCCTCTCCACCAAGCTGCGGATCCACTGCCCTGTGCACATGACACCGAGGGCTGCTAAACACTCCGGAACACGCCTGATGGCACAAACCTAACAGAGCTGATTAGAGCCACTTTCCCCTTCATCTCTGGCTCTTTCTGGCTCTACAGTGGTGGGTGTGGACTCTCTGTGGTGGCAGGACTCTGCCTGACCTCTCTGTGTGTACAGTAAACAGAGGGACAGCTTCCCTGCATCCCAGATCCCCATAATTCCAGCCCTGGTTTGGAGTCTGAAGAACCACTTGTAGCTCCGAAACCTTCCCCCTGACCCTGCCAGGACCAGCATAGTGTGCGCCCTCACCTGAAATGGTGGGCCAATGGCTTCGCATGAGGAGCAGCTTTAACACAGCAGTGGATTCATCCTTTGTGTGTGTGAACACATCCTACCCAGCTCCTCTGTGGGCCATCATCAGTGCTCTGTAACCCGCCCTTCGGAGCTCTCCACACCATCTGCAAAGGGGATGGCCAGTCTCAGCAATGCATTCAGCTGCTTTGAAGCATTTTCGGGTTAGAATCAAGCATCGGACAAAATCCGCAATTTGAAAAATTGGCTGAGGTCAGCTGCAGAGTTTCTGGAAACACCCGTCTTAGGCTTCTGTGACGAACTGGGAATGTTCTTAATGTTTTCTCTGAATACTGTGTTGGTGCCTCAGTGTCCCCATGGCAGTTCTTAAGTATGTGGCAGAGCAAAGGGCCAGTGCACCTAAATGCCTGACACTCTGTCTCCTAGCAACTGATGGCCTGGGCCCCTCCTCTGCAAAGGTGCCTGCTGAAGGTGTTGGAGACAAAGGGATCAGGTGACCTCCTGGCCCGGGAAAGGGGCTGAGCAGAGAGGAGGGGCTGGGAGCGGTTGTGAGTCTGGAGCTGGCTGGGGTCGAGGGTGGAGGGCAGACCTGGGGGTCTGGCTCACTGCCCCCCAGAATGGACCCAGCCGAGGGGTCCGGTTCGCTGTATCTACAAGCTCTGTTTTAGACCCTGTTCCTGTCATCGAATAAACCTCTGTTTTACTGGCTGGCTGAGAGTCACGTCTGACTGCAAAGTGGGGGTGCAGAACCCGGTGGCTTCCCCAGGACCCCGCGGGGGTGGACTCGCTGTGGGAAGTGCACGGAGGGGCAGAGGATGCTGAATGCTCCAAGGAGAGACCCAGGAGGTGAAGCTGTGTGAGCTTCTTGCCCTGAACAAGTCTGCTCCAAGGGAGAGGAGGCTCCCCAAAGTCCTGACTGGCTTGGTGGGGAGCAGTTCCAGAGCATCGCCCGGGGACTCCGTGACAGCTTCTCTTCCCAATTTCTCATTTGGGGGCTTCAACTGCTGCAAACTTCACATTATTTTTGCTGGTGTGCTTGCCAGCTCTGCCTTGGCTTTCCCGCTTGTGCTGGGGCAGGGAGAAGGAGACATAGGGGGCAGGTAACACCGACCAAAAATAATAAAGTGGCAAATGAATTTTCAAAGATTTTTCTTTATGCAACAGTTTTGGCGATACAACTTTTCCTTCTGCTGGTTTTGCTAGCTGAAATAGCTCTCTCTCTCTCTCTCTCTCTCTCTCTCTCTCTCTCTCTCTCTCACACACACACACACACACACACACACTTACTTCTGCTTCAATATATGACTTTTAGATAATGGAAACCAATCCGGAATTCCAAGGGAGAGGAGAAATGGAGGGAAAATGTATTAAAATCACAAGAACGGAAAAATTTATCCATTCTGATAAAGGTTTCACTTTTGTAGATTTGCGAATAAGGTCTACAGATCTCTGAGTACTGAATGTCCACCCGGCACCAGAGAACTCAACTGCTTTGGTCACATCTGCTCCTGGGAAGGGTGTATCTGGTAGACAGCAACATGGGCCTGTGTTTTCAAACAAGCGCAGGGCCAGATGTTCGAGTGCTCAGTGCCCACAATTAGAGCCAGTTTCCACTTAGAAATGTAAATAAGGGCCAGATTCTCCACCGAGTTCAGCAGATCTCATTGTGACGCTGATGGCCAGATTGTCTAAAGAACTCAGCACCCAACTTAATGTTTACACAGTAGCTAAGATCTCTTGAAAATCCCAGCCAGAGTAAAGTGCCACTGCACTCCCTCACTCATTTGCTGACAACTGTAGTGACTCCTCTTTAAACAAGATCGTTGCAAATGATCCAGCCTTTTCTAGTGGATCTGAACAGTTTTACTCACACACTCGCTCTGAACACATCTGCACGCCCTGGGAAGAAGGCTGTGCTCCTGGAGGAAGCATCTCTCATATGTCTGATTCACTTAGCTACTGTTTTTCCATTTGCAAGTGCTCACAAACTGATCCTGATTTCTGCAAATGAATTTGTTATCTGCAAGTGTTAGCTGAACAGTTTATGCAAACAACCTTCAGCCTATGGGGTGTCTGAATACTGTTCATTTCCTAGTAGGTGATTAATAGCACGGTTTGGAAAATGGATGGGGGAGGGGACAGACAACAACTTTTGTGAGATGTTGTCAAAATTCCCCCATCTGCATTTCTTGTTGTTGAAATTTCAACAAAAAATGTTGATGAAACTAAAAAATATTAGTCTCAGGTGTCCCATGCTGCTGTTTCTGCTTCCTGATGAGATAACTGGAAAATAACCAATAGCAAACCCTCTTGCTCAGGCCTCATGGAGGTTCATGTGAAGAACAATCCCTTCCCAAATGTACATGTGAACAAAACCCCCATGTGTGAAAGTTCATAAATAGCCAATAATGAAAGGCATGGATAGAGGTAAATTGAACAGCCCTTTGGAAATTAGGGCTGCAGAATTCAACCTACCCCTGTCAAGAGTAACCTGAAAGCTCAGCAGAGGGGAGCAGGGAATAAAAGAAAAACGAAGAAAAAAACTCAAAGAAATCTCAGTGACAAACCGTAATCAGAGGGTTTGATCTCTTCCCTGTGTCTCTGGGTAGATCTCCAAAAGTGTTCGTTTCAAACAGAATACGGTGCTCTGATCCACACTGGCTCCTGAAGGGAGCTGTAGTAAATATTGATCAGTTATGAAGCTATGCACTCCTCTTGCCGTGGGACTGGTGGGATGCAGAGAGCTAGGAATATCGCTGAACTGTTGCTTTGGGGACTGCCATGAAAGGGTCCGAACTAAAGTCAGAGTCCTTGATTTCCCTTCTGCCTTGTAGGTGATTGTCTCCAGTGGAAGAACAACTGACAAACCCTTGATCCAGCCTTTAAATGAAGGAGAATAGTCAGATTTCCATGGCTGTGTTGCAACCCTCTCTCTGGCACATGCAAACACACACACACACACACCCCTGAATTCCAGTGCAGGCCAGTGGGAAATGTTGCATAGCAACCTATTCTTCCTTCTCTCCCTTGTAGGTAGTTTAGTGCTGATGGAAGGCGATGGCTTGACAGTCCTGGAGACTGGAGTCCTCTCCCCACAAAGCATGAGTGTCCCCAGTCATGTCAAGCCAATGTGCATCAGCTTTGTGGGTGCTAAGTCTTTGGCCTCTCTGCACAGGCTGCCAAGTTGGGGCCAGTTGCTGATGGTGCTTTTCATGCTGCGGACATCTGGCCACTAGTAACTGGATGGTGACACCCACCAACTTATTTCACATAGGCCATTAAACCGCTCTTAAATGGTAACAACCTTTGGTCACCACCAACACTGCCTGGATTCTGCCTGGCAGCCCAGAGGAGAAAGGTTCACAATCTTCTGTTTCTTAAGTGACATAAAAATCACAAGATCCAAAAGAACATGGTTCTGTTAGCTGTAACTCCTAAGAGCTGGGATGTCCCTATGCCTTGTGCCAAGTGGTGCAGGCTCCCTGTGATGGGGCATGAAATAACCAGTCACAAAGAGATAGGCAAAGGACCGGCCATCTGAGGTGAGTGAAGAGCAACACTCTGGGGTTGCTGAACTCAGCTCTGGTTCCAATTTGGTGGGGTGTGTGGGACTCTGAGTAGCACAGTGCAGATCGAAGCAGAAATTCTTCCCCAGGGTTTAGCAACCCTGCAGAAAATGGTGCCCAGAAGATGTACTCATTTGCCGTGTCTGGTAATTACACTGCAGCAGGTAGCGTGCAGGGCCTGGATCCACTCCACGCATGCCAGGCCCGGGGTGGGGCGGCAGAGCGCCCACATTTTGTAAATCTCGAAAGAAAGAAAGAAAACCAAGAAGCCTGGCTGTGCAGGTGAAGAGGACCAGCGCTTGTCTCCATGCAGTGCGCACCCCCCGCAGGGGCTGCAATTCACATTCACACTCCTCCTCACTGCAGCCGGACTCTGCAGGGCTAATCGTACAAAGAGACCAGGAGAGAGTGGGACATGCAGTAGGTACCTCAGGCACAGCCGCTGGGTCTGGCTCTCCGGTCTCCATGTGGGCCGGGTGCTGGCACAGGGGGTGCCTGGGGAGCAAGGGGGCTGCTGGCACTGGGGAAGGGAGTGAGAAGGCAGGGGAAAGGAGCAGGAACTGGAGCGAATGGGAAAGGGGGGAGGAGGAGAAAGCTGAGGGGAAGGGAGGGCATGGCTCCGGCTGAAAGGGAGGAGTGTGAGAGAGCTGGAAAAGGGGAGTGAGAGCCTGGGCAGGACAACAGACCTCCCTTGGCAGCACACACCACCCAGGCCTGTCCAGGCCCCCCGGGGTTCGGTGCCGCAGAACCCTGCCGGGTGAAGGCCGCAGCTGTGGGGTTGCTCAGACACAGCCCGTGCCTGAGTCTCAGTCACTCATGAGCTGGGCCAGGCTTAGGGAATCCAAACCCAGCCCTGCGCCAGGGTGAGGACATGTCACTAGGGTCCCATGCTGGGCCCTTGTGGGAGACATAGGGAGGGCAGGAAGGTGCAGTCCTAGAGCCCTTCTGAACACAGCTTCTCTGGGGTGGCCATGCAGAGTCCCGGCCCATCCCACACAGCTCACTGCAGGCAGACAGGACAGTGCCATATGGGGCTCCCGGCAGCCTGGGGACATGACAACTGCAGCAGGAACAGACTCTTAGGGGCCAGAGTGAAGGCAGCATAGAGGGGTGGTGTGTGTTCAGGCTCAGGGAGCCTGGCGGCAGAGCTCAGACGAAGTGGGGCCAAAGCTGACCCCTCCTGTCTGGGAAGTGCATGGATGTCCCTGGGCAAGCCCACTGGGGGTGGCTGCTGTGCCACTCACGTAGACGTTCCCCCCGTGGAGGCTCTCCTTGCAGTGACGTGTAGGCACAGCTGCACACGCAGGCTCATGCCAGGCCCTGAGCTCAGTGTCTAATCCGATGCACAGAAGAGATTTCGTTCCACTGTCAGCAATGGCCAAAGGGAGACACGATACAGCTGCTCACTATCTGTCCCAAGAGGCAGCCCTGGGCAGGGTGGTACGGGCTCCTGGCTGCAGAGAACTGCCTCTGTCTCTCAGAACGAAGGGCTAGAGGGAGAGGTGGAGAGGCGCAGGATGTGGGGGAGCTCAGCTGGGGATGCTCTCTAGGGCCTGGTGGAAGAGGGCTGGCTGTGGGGAACCAAGTCCCAGCAGGGGGTACTGGGCTAAGGGTGCAGGACAGCTGGCTGTAGCTAGATTTTCTGTTGATATTTCAGCCCCCCACACACACACCCCGCTTTGTCGAAATGACATAACTACAGAGATTTAATATTCTGGTGCTAAATTTCTTCATTTTTCAGGATAATTTCCACTATTTCATCAAGGAATAATTAATTGCATTGTCTTTAATCAGTTGTTTTACAAATCCAGCAGCGCAAGAAATTTTCATCGACTGACAATGTAGGCAGCTGCTCTTTCCTTCTGGGTGCATTAATGAAGTGAAATAGCTCAAGCTGGAAAAAAATCTACTGGCAGAAAAAATCTATTGAGGAGGGAAAAATTGAAAAGATCACTGTGTGTGTGTGTGTGTGTGTGTGTGTGTGTGTGTGTGTGTGTGTGTGTGTGTGTGTGTGTGTGTGTGTGTGTGTGTGTGTGAGAGAGAGAGAGAGAGGTCTGGTCCATTCCTTGCCCCTCGTGGAATGTGGCTAGAGAGGAAGGCTAGTCTCGTGGCCAATGACTGGACTCATTTCCCAGCTCTGGAGAGACCTTGGGCAAGTCCTATGAGTTCACTGTGCCTCAGTTTCCCAGTGGTAGAATGTGGATAGGCTGATGCTTCTTTTCTCCCACCCTTTGTTTGTTTGGCCCAACTGAGCTGAGAGCTCTTCAGGGCAGGAAATGTCTCTCCCTGTGCAGCACTTAGCACAATGGGAAGCCGAACTTGTCCAGGGCCTCTAGGCGCTAATACAAATAATGACAAAGGCCTGGGCCCAAGTGTAACACCAGAAAAGTGACACAGAGAAGAAGAGAACATGGAAAAACGATAGAGGGAAATGCAGAGCACCAGGGAGAGGGGAGAATGAAAGGAAACAGCCAAATGGAGAGGAGCCCAGCTAAAGACAATGTGGGAGCAAGAGGAACAAATAGATAAAAGCACCGAGGGCTCCACCGTCTCCTCCGGCCTGTGAACAGGTGTGAGCTAAGGGGAGCGTGAGGAGCCCCTGTCCTGGTGTCTGTGAAGATCTTTGGATGGAAAGTGCTATTTAAGTGTGAGTTATTGCTCTCATTTCCCTTCCTAGATGCACCGAAGACTCTTTAGCGCCCATCTCACCTGTCCTTGTGCCAGGCCCGGGAAATGCTACTGCCCTTGTGCCAGGCCCGGGAAATGCTACTGCCCTTTTAACCCTTCCCTTTAGGCAGTGATTGGGCTTCCTGCAACAGCGGCAACATCTCCAGTGTGAGATTAGGCTACATCTGCCCTGTGGTGTCAGCATGGCTGGTGTGATTTCATCTTCTGCAGCTGGAGTCAGGGTGGTCCGGGAAGATGGTACCGGGCTGAAAATCAGGAGGCCAGGTGCTAATCCTGCTCAGTGCCTCCGTTTCTCCTCCTATCCTTTGTCTGGCAGCTCTTCAGGGCAGAGACCACGTATTTGTACAGCTCCTAGCGCAACAGGGCCCTGATCTTGGCTGGAGCCTTTTAGTGCCACTGTGATATAAACTATTATGATAAGAAGCTTTTAAGAGATGTGGGGCCAAAATATCCAGCTTTTAACATTTCCACTAGGTGTGACACTGCTACCTCTCAGAATCCAGTAACCCTGGTAGGTAGAGAGAAGGAGATGGTGGAGGTAGAAAACCGATAGGTTCTTCATGGTTCCTTAGTGCAGTTAGCTTGGCATCATGGCCGACCTTATGGGTGGACGATGTGGCCAATGGCACAGTGCACGATGGTCAGGGAGGCACCGTCCAACTGTTGCAAGCTGGTGGGCCTGGGCTGCCAGAGCGGGGGTGAGTATGGGCGAACTGGGGGTAGGAGCCCCGGCCAGCTGGATGGTGGTCACGGCTGGAAGTGGAAGCAGAGAGGCCACAGGCCGCTCCTGGAAAGAGAGGTAGTGCTGGGCCCATCCTGGGAACCCGGCTGTAAAGGGGCATCACTCACCCCCGCGGCGCCTCCTGCTGGTTACTTCGGGAATTAGCTCAGGTTCCAGCCTGGAGCGCCCTCTGCAGGCCAGTGATCCGCCTTGTTTCCTGCTACGGGCCCCATGTCCCTCCCTGGACCCCAGTGCCCCTTTTACATGGGGTTCTGCCCCCTGGCAGCAACCCCTTTTCCTTAGGGGTTTCCCCTCCCTGGGAACCCCCCACCTTCTATCCTCACTTTGCCTCAGTGTAGGCTACTGCCAGTCATTGTCTAGCCCCACGCCCTGGGGCAGACTGCAGTATCAGCCACTCATCATCAGCAAAGGGGTTTGGACCTGCTGCCTTGGCCTACCCCTTGGTTGCACCCTACAACCCCAGTACCTCCTGGCCTAATTCTAGGCCACAGCCTGGGGCTTTCCAGGCAGGAGCTCCACTGCCTTTCCCCAGCCCTGCTTTACTCTAGGTACCGTGTCAGTTCTATGCAGCCAGGCCCTTCTCCCTCTATAGGCAGAGAAAGACTGTCTGCCCATGGCTTCCCTGGCCTTCTTATTAGGCCCTGTCGCTCAGTTTGGGGCGTGACCCCCAGCTGCAGCCACTTCCCCAATCAGGCCAGCCTAAAAGGTTGTTTTCTCCAGCCCCAGCCCTTATCCAGGGCTGCTTTTAACCCCTTCAGGACAGGAGCAGAGATCCACTCTGCTACACTGGCGCATCCCTTGGTTCCTGTCCCTGGGTCTGGCATGTGCCCCTTGGGGTCAGTCTGTCACTAAATTAGGGTTGTTAACTTTGGTTGGACATATTCCTGGAAGTTTCATCAGATGACATAATCTTTAATTGAATATTAATCTTTAATTCCTGGAGACTCCAAGATAATCCTGGAGGGTTGGCAACCTTATATTAAATGTTTGTTGCCATGCGGGCTGCCCTATAGGGCCAGACTTAGGGAAAATGGTGCCAAAATACAGGATGGCCCAGGGTGCATTTTCCCTAAGGCCCGCCCTGCTTGGCATTCCCAGGCTTTTCAAAGTTCTTCTTCTTGTGTTGTTTTTTTTCATTCTCCCCTTTCCTTTCACCTCCCTCCTTGGCCGTGCGGGCAGTGTGAGAGCAGCGCTGTTCTGGTGAGCACTCCACCTGGGCCTGCGCTGCAGAGTTTAGGTGCATCACTAAATGTGTCCACAGCTCAGGGACGCTGGGATCCAGTGCTCTGCTGTGGCCCATTAGAGGACGGGTTGGAATACAGACATTGTTATGTATTATTATTTGTATAATCGTAATACTGAGGAGCCCCGGCCATGGAGCAGCACCCCGTTGTGCTAGGCGCGGTACAAAAACTGAACAAAAAGACACCCTTGTCCCAGAGTGTCCAATCTAAGTAACGAATCGAAACATCCCCAGAGACTGGGCACGTTAGTTGGCTCCAGGGGTTTGGCTCAGGCCCATTTCTAATTAATAACATGTAAGCGGGGGAATGGTCTTGCTATCGTGGGGAACTTTCCTGGCTTCTGCACTACCCCGGTGAAGTGGGCTAGCGAAAGGATCTGAGTCCTCGCTCCCACTTCCTTTACTCAGAGGCCTCCCTGCCCTTGAGGACTCCCCTTCCTCTCTCCTGTCTGGCAACACTCTCCTCGTAACGCCAACAAGGCTCGTCCCAGGATTCCTGGGGGGCTCAACCCCCAACCCTGCTGTGGTCACCCAGGACAGGCGTCAGGGTGTCCCCACTCCGGGGTACTCTCTTTGCACTGCGCACCTCCCTGACCCACTGATCACATTATACAATTTAAAGCAAATACAAGTTATTTAATTAACAATTAATTTTATAAAAGAATAAGGAAAAATGGGAAAGGTTAAAGGAAAACACATCCCCCCGCTCTGTGGCAGGGACCATCACAAACAGTGTCTCTGGACACCAGGGCACTTCACAGTCTGTTCCTTGTAGGTCCCAGGCCTCCTTCTCAGGCCCTGGCTGTGCTGCAGGGACCCTGCGGGTAGGACACTTGCTCTGGTGGTGGCCACAAGCCCTCAGGCTCTAGGTGGCAGGACCCTTCTCCCCAGTGTCACCTCCGCTCTGTCAGGGTTACAATACCCCCCCCCGCCGCCCCGCAAGTCTGGCTTGCAGAGCCTCTTGGCTGAGGTGTCTCCCTGTGCTGGGTCCACTGCCCAGGGTCCCCCTCGCTCTCCCCAGCTGCTCACCGCACCCAGCTACAGACTGCTCCAGCTCCAGCTCCACACTGCCTCAGCACGGCTGCTGCTGCTGCTCTGCCTTCAGCTCCCTGGGCTGCTTCTCTGGCCTCTCTGGCTCCAGTTGCTAGCGCTCTGCTCCCAGGGCAGGGCTGCTCTGCAGGCTGCTTCTGTGACTCTGCTCTGAGCTCTCACTTGCTTCCTGGGCTGCTTGTCTGGCCCCTCTGGCTCTGGTTGCTGCAGCTCTGCTCCCAGGGCAGGTCTCTCTCTCTGGGCTGTGCTCTGGCTTTTTGGGCTGCAGCTCCGCTCCCATCAGCTTAGCTTGGGCCCCTGCTCTCTCCTTAGCTCAGCCCCACTCTGTCTGACCCAGGCAATTCCAGCTCACATGGAGGACGGGACCCACTCTGGCCTTCCGTCTCCTTGATTAGCCTGCCCGCCCTGTCAATCAGGCTGACCTGGAGCATTGGCCTCTCACCATTGTTCCTGGGGACTGTCAGTCTCAGGGTCCTGATTTGCCGTCGATCCCTCCCCTTTTAGTGCTGCCAAAACACCCCCACTTAATGTTAGTAAGGGGATAACAGTCCGCTTACAGACAGTATAGTACTGCGTTGAACTGGCTAGCACCACCAGTGCCCCTTGTTGGTTGGAATCCTGCTCATGGACGATTTACAGATGAAATAATGGAAATTCCCAAATGATAGAGGTCTGGGTTTGGAGCAGGACAGGAGGCTTTGAATGTTATTCTCTCTGTTGCTATGAGCTAAACTGACACGAAGCTGTCACAAAGCCAAAAAAGAAAGGAGTCCAAATATCAGTCAATAATAAAGAGCTACTAATATTAATACAGGTACCTACCTAGCTTGATATGTAGATCCCAAAGTCTTTAGCTAATAAAGCTCAGACTTGGTAGAATGGGACCCTGCACAGCATGCCAGCTCCATTTGGCATTGCTACAAGCATGATCAATGAACAAAGGTGCTCTATAATTGGCCAACAGCCCTGCTGGTGACAAACATTCTTGCTTCAGCTCAATTCAGCTTGAGTAAAGGGACAGCTCGGGTGCCCTTCATCACCGCTGCTTTGAGTCTTAGCAGGAGAACAGTTAGCCAGATGTATCCAGCAAGACAATGTGCCAAAGGACTTCCTGTGTGGGGACACAGAAGAAGAGATGGTGAGTTTATATGCAAATGACATACACTTAGTTGTATGCAACCAGACAAACTCCATTGCAGGGGTGTGATATGTGATCTTGAAGTTTGGTCAATGGTCTGGATTGCCGGCACTGAAGTCACTGTGCTTTGTACTTCGATGATGAAACACTCCATTTAAGTGCTACACGCTTTTAACTCAGCCTCTAGCCGTCAGGCAAAGACTCTCTGAAAAGCCAGTTTGGACTCTGGGATTAGACTCAAGGCCCCTCGTTGATTGGGCTAAATGGGAGACAGCTAGAGGGACGACACAGAACAGAGCTGGCCAGAGATTGCAACGGCCTTCTACAGTGTATCAAAACGACTGCTTCAGGATTTTGCTTTGGTTGGGCTTTGGCTCCTTCTGTGTCATGAACTTTTGTGCCGTGTAGTTTTACTGGTGCAAAAGTGAATACCATAGCTGCATGCACAAGTACTCATGGGAATAGAATTGTTAATTCCCACACATGAATACTCACGTTAAATACCCAAGCATTTCTCCAGTCAGGGACCAGGAGCAATACCTTGTGATTTAACACAGGCAATCGCTATGAACCGCCACAGCCATACTTGTAGGATCCACAGCTAAATTATTTGCAAGAATAAAAATGCCACCTACTTTTCAGTTACAATCAGTGACATTGCAATCAGCTTGGAAATATTCTGTAAGTGGAAAGGGGGCAGAATTCCTCTGAGGAACTGTTCTTCCTGCTCCAAGAATGAGCTTCCTAAAGAGGAAGCCAGAGCAACTCTGCTTCAGCAACACCATGAGCGGATCTCCATATTAACAGTGTGCTCTGACTTATTAAATTCCTCTACCAAGCTATAACCCCCAAACTCCTCTGTAGACTACACATCATTCCGCGGAGAAGCTGTCAGTGGCAGTGCCAAACAACAGCACACAATTAAAGCCCCAAACAACACAGCCCAATAAATCACTGGAACCATGACTGGTCAGTGTAGCAGAGCATGGAGTACAGATCTTAATTACATTTAGAGCAACCAGTATTAGGTTATTTATTGGAAACTGTAAGTACTTGAGAATGGGCAGAAAGTCATTTCAGCCACATCCCTGGGCATTTCAGAGTGTGGAGGAGAGGGAGACCGAGCAAGGTGCACAGCCAATATCCGTCACAGAACATTTTCAGAAGGAAGCAGCCTGGCTTCTTGAAATAAGGCCCGCTTGCATCATTGATTTTAAAGCGATAGCAGCAGCATTTGAAGAAAGCAGCAGCTGCCACAGGTGGTAAAACAGTTGGAAAGCTGCCAGAGCCCATGGGAGCCAGCAGGACATCTTTGCTGGTTTGTCACACTACAGAATGCTTTTAACCCTGTTTCTGGAAACATTCGCCAGGTTGAAAACTGCTTGTTGCGACAGCGTGCTGGCTACAGGAGTTCCAGGTGCCTATGGGGTGGGGGCTGGGGGAAGAGTGGGGAGTGTTGGAGTTGCTAATTTGTATGTCATTACCCAGCATGCTCTTCCAGCTCACAGCTACATCATAAGGCGTTTCTGGCATCTGAGAATAAGCTGAAAGGCATTTGTGCTGTCTGGAATGTCACCGGCTTCTTTACAATGTGTTCTGAGTGCTAGAACGGTGGAGGGTCTTCCCCAGCATCTAGCCTGTAGCTCTGGGTGGTATTTGGGGCATGGATTAGTGAATTCCTTATACTTAAAGGCTGTCTAGGCTCAGAGCTTCTACCTCTGGCACAATCAATGCAGCAAACCATTTGCAGAGCAGCTTACAGGGTATTCGAGGCTGGTTAGTAAGTGGGGTTGGGAAGGGTTTTTTTTTCACAACAGCCCTTTAAAAGAATTCTCTGCACTGCATGGAAAGATTCCAGGGCACTTTTCGCAAGAGGTGGGGCTTGTCCCCATGTCTTTGGCCAGTTTTCCTTCCCTGACACTGTTGTGAGAAATGCTGTACACTTTCAGGATCGAAGGGGTGTCTGTATTTCCATGGTGCTATGGGAGTGTTGCCCAAATAAGTACTTTTAGGATTAAACCCAGAGCATGTACAGGTTTAATGGCAATCACAATAGACATGCAAGAGATCGTTGCTGTTTGGACTGTACACACTAACCAATAGTGTCACAACCTGTGCACAAGCAGCTGGCTGGATTGGAAGTTATGTTTGAGTCAACCCGTCCACACCCCTTTATTGTTATCTGCTTGTGAACATTCCCATAATTGCAGTTTTGTTTGTGTGAAAAGTCACAACAGGTGACGTTTTGGGCCTCTAGTCCAGATATGGAATCACAGAATCATAGAATATCAGGGTTGGAAGGGGCCTCAGGAGGTCATCAAGTCCAACCCCCTGCTCCAAGCAGAACCAATTCCCAACTAAATCATCCCAGCCAGGGCTTTGTCAATCCTGACCTTAGAAACCTCTAAGGAAGGAGATTCCACCACCTCCCTAGGGAACCCATTCCAGTGCTTCACCATCCTCCTAGTGAAAAAGTTTTTCCTAATATCCAACCTAAACCTGCCCCACTGCAACCTGAGACCATTACTCCTTGTTCTGTCATCGGGTACCACTGGGAACAGTCCAGATCCATCGTCTTTGGAACCCCCTTTCAGGTAGTTGAAAGCAGCTATCAAATCCCTCCTCATTCTTCTCTTTTGCAGGCTAAACAATCCCAGTTCCCTCAGCCTCTCCTCAGAAGTCATGTGCTCCAGCCCCCTAATTATTTTTGTTGCCCTCCGCTGGACTCTTTCTAATTTTTCCACATCCTTCTTGTAGAGTGGGGCCCAAAACTGGACACAGTACTCCATGGATTGATGAATGGTGGGTGGAAACACACATAGGCCACCAACTGAGTGATGCAAACCAAGCCATGGGACTCAGGGGACCCACTATAAAGCTCACACAGCAAACTCCAAATTGCGAGTAATCAACTGCCTACTCACTGCAAACCGTCTGCAGAGAATCCAAAGCCTCCGCTCCAGTCATAAAACCCATTCACCAAACAGTCTGGAGTCATAAACAAATGTGTAAGCCATGCTCCGTGAGCAGACAATGAGCAAACAATGGCTCTTCAGCTTTCAAATCCACTGTTTGCAATGAATGGTCAGACCAGCTAGTTCAGGTTCTGGTGGACGCGACGATGTTGTGTGCATGGCACACGGGGGCCACAGCTTGAAGGATTTTCCTTCAGCCTTAGCAACTGGTGAGGAAAGACGCTCATCCCTAAGAGATTGGGGTTCAATGCCTGGTTCTGCTACAGCAACCTTACACAAGTCACTGGGCCAGCTCCACCTTTTTTGCCGCCTCAAGTGGAGAAGAGAAAAAAAAATCTGCAGCACTTCAGCGGCTTCATTCATTCTTCGGCCGCAATTTGGCAGCCAGTCCTTCCCTCCGCGAGGGACTGAGGGACCCACCGCCGAATTGCTGCCGAAGACCCGGACATGCCGTCCCTTTCCATTGGCCGCCCCAAGCACCTGCTTCCTGTGCTAGTGCCTGGAGCCGGCCCTGTTTGCCCCTCCCCCATTGGAGTAGTGTTTTTTTATTTGTGTCTTTCCTAACTAGTTTGCAAGGACTTTGGAGCAAACCCTGTCGCTTACTATAGATTCATAGACTTTAAGGTCAGAAGAGACCATTATGATCATCTAGTCTGACCTCCTGCACAATGCAGGCCACATAATCTCACCCATTCACTTCTATAACAAACCCCTGACCTATGTCTGAGTTATTGAAGTCCTCAAATTGTGGTTTGAAGACCTCAAGCTGCAGAGAATCCTCCAGCAAGTGACCCATGCCCCATGCTGCAGAGGAAGACGAAAAACCTCTGCCAATCTGCCCTGGAGGAAAATTCCTTCCCGACCCCAAATATGGTGATCAGTTAAACCCTGAGCATGTGGGCAAGACTCACCAGAGAGCACCCAGGAAAGAATTCTCTGTAGTAACTCAGATCCCATCCCATCTAACATCCCATCACAGACCACTGGGCATACTTACCTGCTGATAATCAAAGATCAATTGCCAAAATTAGGATATCCCATCATACCATCCCCTCCATAAACTTATCAAGCTTAGTCTTAAAGCCAGATATGTCTTTTGCCCCCACTACTCCCCTTGGAAGGCTGATCCAGAACTTCACTCCTCTAATGGTTAGAAACCTTCATCTAATTTCAAGTCTAAACTTCCCAACATCCAGTTTATATCCATTTGTTCTTGTGTCTGCATTGGTACTAAGCTTAATTAATTCCTCTCCCTCCCTAATATTAATCCCTCTGATATATTTATAAAGAGCAATCATATCCCCTTTAATCTTCTTTTGGTTAGGCTGAACAAGCCAAACTCTTTGAGTCTCCTTTCATAAGACAGGTTTTCCATTCCTCGGATCATCCGAGTAGCTCTTCTCTGTACCTGTTCCAGTTTGAATTCATCCTTTTTAAACATGGGAGACCAGAACTGCACACAGCATTCCAGATGAGGTCTCACCAGTGCCTTGTATAATGGTACTAACACCTCCTTATCTCTACTGGAAATACCTCGCCTGGTGCATCTTAAAACTGCATTAGCTTTTTAATGGCCATATCACATTGGCGGCTCATAGTCACCCTGTGATCAACCAATACTCTGAGGTCCTTCTCCTTCTCTACTTCCAACTGATCTGTCCCCAATTTATAACTAAAATTCTTGTTATTAATCCCTAAATGATCCCTATGTGTGGAATGCCAAGCACAACAGAGCCCTGATCTTAGTTGGGGGTAGGTGCAAATACAAATAACAACTGAAGCTGTTTTGCTCACTTTTTTAGAGCTGAGATTCTGCAGCACAATTCTGCAGCCCGGGATGATTCTGTGCCCAGTTCTGTGGTTGCAGAATTGTGGAGCATGCAGGGCCCTGCCTGCAACCCTCAGTGGCCTTGGAAGTTTTCAGCAAAACTTCCTTGGAATAATTTCCATTTCCACTGACTTGGAGTGGTGGGGGAGGAGTTGTTGAAAAACTGAAAACCCTGATTTTTTTCAGTGAACTCCCCCAAAATCCAAATGATTTCAAAGAAAACATTAGACGAAGATAAACTGGCCATGAATAAATTTAGGCTGGAAATGAGAAGAAGGTTTCTAGCCATCAAAAGAGGGCGGTTCTGGAACAGCTTCCCAGTAGGAAAAGTGGGGGAAAACACCCCAAGTGGTTGAAGATGGAGCTTGATAAATTTATGAGCAGGATTATCTGCTGGGGCAGACTCAGTAATTCCGGGGCCCCTTCCAGTCCTTTCCTATGTTCCTGTGCAATGCAAAAAATAAATACAAAATGTTTTCATCCAATTGTTTCTGATGGTGAAAAAAATCGTTTTCCAACCAGCCCTAGTGCTTTTGCCAGATCCACTTGGGAGTATCATGCCGGGAGATCCCAGGTATTCCGCTAGCCTTGCACTAAAATACTGGCAGCAGCAACAGAGAGACAAAAATAAGCCTGGGGAAAGGATGCAGGTTGGGTTAGGGCAGCTGCTAGCCAGAGAGGTGATCATCTGGGCAGCTGAGCCAGTGTTGTTGCTAGGAACTGGGAACAGCTGTTTCCATGACAGATTTGCTGGGGAGCAGGGAGGCAAAGCCCCAGTCACAGGAATGGTGAATACTCTGTGAACTGAATGATCAAGCTGACAAGCGTGGCTAATCTCAGGTGTCGGCTGAGGGGCCTTAGGCCGTGCCATGCCATGAGATGTGCAGCGCTTCCTGTGGATGGAGAGGCCACGGAAAGGCACCTGGGAGGGATGGGGAGAGGGGGGACTGGAGGAGTCCAATCCCCTTCCATACACGGGATTATTCATGGGAGTCTCCCCAGAGTGAGCAGATGCCAGTAACCCTTTCATGCCCAGGCCATCTCTAGACGTCAGGAGTGGCTGCAGGTCTTGGGCTCTGGCTGATGGGCGGATGCAGCAGGGGGGCGGGAGGCCCCTCTCCTGTAGCGTGCCTGGCTTTGAAGAACTGGGAGTTAATGCTCTTTTTTTCCCTTTCCCCCTTTCTGTCTCAGCAGCTGACAGGCAGCAAAAGACCCTTTTCAGTTGTCACGGCAACAGTGTGTCACAAAGACGGCTCGCTGTGAAGTGTCAGCAGCCAAGGGCTCTGCTCTCAATCTCTGCCACCTTCCCGCAGGAGGCAGTGACTGCCGCTGCCAGCCAGGCTGCTCAGCACTGGCAAGTGCCACTGGGCACAGGAGTGTGCTTGTGTCTGTGCGTGCTTGTGTGAGTGCACCTATGAATGTGTGTGCATGAGTGGGCGGAGGGGAGTTATCCACTCCCATGCATTCATAGTGTTGACAACTGCACCCAAATCCCATAGGACCCTACGTGCATCTTGGAGCAAGAAGTGGCATATCCTTGGGTCGGGTAGGTGTTGTGTCTCTCTGGCCGGCCAGCCCATGCTTGCTGGGTCAGGGTTCAGCTGCATTGTTCCTGGCCAGGACCTGCTCCTGACACTCAGGCTGGGCAAACACTCATGCCCCTGCTGCCCGAACCTTGCCTACAGGAAAAGACTAGAAGAGATTGATAGCCTGGCCTAGCCAGCCCTGTCCCAGTCCCCAGCAATGGCCTAAGAACATAAGAGTGGTCATACTGGGTCAGACCAAAGGTCCATCTAGCCCAGTATCCTGTCTTCAAACAGCATCAATGCCAGGTGGGAATGAACAGAGCAGGCAATAAGCAAGTGATCCATTCCCTGCCGTCCATTCCCAGCCTTTGGCAAACAGAGGCTAGTAACACCATCCCTGTCCATCCTGGCTAATAGCCATACATGGACCTATTCTATGAACGTATCTAGTTCTTTTTTTAACCCTGTTATAGTCTTGACCATCACAATATCCTCTGGCAAAGATTTTCACAGCTTGACTGTGCGTTGTGTGAAGAAATACTTCCTTTTGTTTGTTTTAAACCTGCTGCCTATTAATTTCATTTGGTGACCCCTAGTTCTTGTGTTATGAGAAGGAGTAAACAACACTTCCTTCTTTACTTTCTCCACACCACTCATGATTTTATAGACCTCTATCATATCCCCCTTTAGTCATCTCTTTTCCAAGCTGAAAAGTCCCAGTCTTATTAATCTCTCTTTATTAATCTGCAGAAAAGGATCTAGGGGTTACAGTGGACAAGAAGCTGGATATGAGTCATCAGTGTGCCCTTGTTGCCAAGAAGGCTAACTGCATTTTGGGCTGTATAAGTAGAGGCATTGCCAGCAGATAGAGGGATGTGATCATTCCCCTCTATTTGGCATTGGTGAGGCCTCTTCTGCAGTACTGTGTCCAGTTTTGGGCCCCACACTACAAGAAGGATGTGGAAAAGTTGGAAAGAGTCCAGCGGAGGGACACAAAAATGATTAGGGGGCTGGAGCACATGACTTCTGAGGAGAGGATGAGGGAACTGGGATTGTTTAGTCTGCAAAAGAGAAGAATGAGGAGAGATTTGATAACTGCTTTCAACTATCTGAAAGGGGGCTCCAAAGAGGATGGATCTAGACTGTTCTCAGTGATACCAGATGACAGACAAAGAGTAATGGTCTCAGGTTGCAGTGGGGGAGGTTTAGTTGGATATTAGGAAAAACTTTTTCACTAGGAGGATGCTGAAGCACTGGAATGGGTTCCCTAGGGAGGTATTGGATTCTTCTTCCTTAGAGGTTTTTAAGGTCAGGCTTGACGAAGCCCTGGCTGGGATGATTTAGTTGGGAATTGGTCCTGCTTTGAGCAGGGAGTTGGACTAGATACCTCCTGAGGTCTCTTCCAACCCTGATATTCTATTATTCTAATCTTGCCTCTGCCTCTCTGAGGGGTACAGACCTCCCTGCTCACTCCGTTCCCATGACTGTCAGGCCTGGAGACCCCCACTGGACTCTCTATGACCCATGATTAGTGCCCGTCACATGAACTCACGAGATGTGGCATTTTCATGAAGGCCCCCCAGGCTCCCTGGTGGAACCCCCGTTTGGAGAAGGCCATCACCAAGAGCCCAGCAACGCCTCATGAAGGGGGACAGTTTCATCTCTCCCTGATCCCAGGAGGCCTCCATGGTCCGAATGAGCCCCCCGGTCACAGCAAGGGCGAGAGGGACTGTGTGCTGCTTCTCAGATCAGCCCAGTCTGCTGTGGCTCTCCCCAGCCCTGAGGCTGTGTAGCTGATGGCAGCATGGCTGATTCTCCCGCCTGAAGAATGGCCTTGGCCCATCGCCCACAATCCTCCAGGGGAAAATGAATGGCTCTCTGCTTCCCCTGCTTGGGACAGAGCAATTCCTGGCAGAGCCTCGTGGGCCTCTCGGCCCTGCGGGAAGCAACAGTCAGAGGAACTAGCATCTGGGCTGGGGGGCCCTGGCTAGGGGGCAGTACTCCCCAGAATGCAGTGCAGGCCCCGGAGCTTAATATCACTGGTTGGGGCCCTGAGGACAGGCCTCTAGAGCCACTGGGCCCTGCGTGAGATTGCCAGGTGAGGAAGGGTCCAGGATGGCAGGTCAGCAGGCCCCAGTGCAGAGCGCAGCCCAGACGCTACGTCCCCTGCCCCTCGCTCCATTGGGAAGGAGTTGGGAGGAATGGAAAGTTGCAGATAAAGTAACCCCTGCTGACCCCAGAGAGGGTCTGCTCCCATTTTAGGGCTGTGAGCTGCATCTGAATTGTCATCAGGTTTTGGGGACAGGATCCGAGCCAGGCCTCTTCTCCAGGTCAGAGTCTATCCCCCAGCTTATTTGCAGCCACAAGCCTTCTGGCCAAGGGGACTGGGCCAGGTTCCCTGGCTCAGCACCAGAAGCGGCCATTGACTGGTGTGAACCCTCCCTCCAGGCTCCAGAGCATTCTCAGGCCCAGCTGTGCCCTCTCCCAAGAGCAGCCATCCCACCCACCTGCCACAGCAGCACTCGCAGGCCCTGCCAGCCTCGGGAGCGCCAGATGCATGGGCAAGCAGAGGAGGGATCCATCCCGCTGCGGGTTGTGGGGCTGACAGCTATGACGCATGCATGCCGTCTGCAGCATGTAAACAGCCAGAAGGGAGAAGGCATGTGCTGCTGTCCTGTTGCCAGAGCGAGAGGATGTTCTCCAGCAGATCCTGTGGGGGGAGCTGCACCCCCCTACCCAAGCAGCTTCTGCGCTCCCCCTTTTGTGCAGCTTTTCCCACGACTGCCCTGTTCCCATGGCAGGCCCTGTCTCACCCTCGTCTCTGCCCAGGATGCCCACCCTCACCATGTGCCCTCCTCTGCCGTGTGGCCCAAATCACCGAGCTTGGGTTTAGCTGAGTTCTCAGCCGCATCCTGGGGGCAGGCCCCATGCTGCATTCACCCACCTGCAAGCCCAAACATTCAGCCGCTGGATTTGGGGTGTGTCCTCGTCTCCTGTGGCTGCCAAGATCTTCCAGGATCTGGGATGTTCTGCAGCACAAGGTAAGCTGGCTAAGCACCAGATCCTTTTCCTAACTCCCTAAGAACCCCCCCTGTTCCTTTCTGCCCCCTCCAGCTGGCCCCCAGCTCTCTCCCTACAGCCAGCTAACTGCACCTCCCCGCTTTACAGAACAATCTTTGGGCACCAGCTCTCCCTTTGCCCCATCGCCTGGGAGGAATAACCCCACTGCAGGCAAGTCTCTCCTCCACTGCAGGCCACAAAGAAAAGAAAGTTGGCAACCCTAGAGGGCGGAGAGGCAGTGTTCCCAGCCAAGACCTGGCCAGCAGATCATGGGCGCTGGCGAGGTCAGCGGTGCTGCTGGTGGCTGGGAGATAAGCACCCACCCCAGTGTCACCAGGCCCTGGGGCTGGCCAGGAGGAGACGTTTGGACCTCACTGGGGGCAGGAGAGGCCGGGAGGGTGGGATGGAGCCAGTGGGAATACACAGCACGTTCAAGGAAGCAGGCCTGGGTGCAGATAGCAGAGGCCTGCGAGTAGGTCGGAGGGGAGGGGATCCCCCGGTGGCTGAAGGAAAAGAGCCAAGGGAGAAGAGGGCACATTAATGCAGCAGTAGCTGAGGCCTTGCAGAGAGATTCAGGCGCAGGCCGGGCTGAGGGAGGGGACTACTGGGGGATTGCAGGGGGCCAGTGCATGCTGCTGGGGTACATGTGGCAGGCTGGCCTTCCACAGGGGAACAGGGAGGAGCCCATGTCCACCCCCCACAACCCTCAGGGACACGGAGCAGCCTTCCCCTAATGTCCTGCAGCTTGACCAACAGCCTAGGGCAGCTGATGCTGGGGGTTGGTTCAGGCTGGGTTGGCGCTGGTTTGCCGCTGCCTTTGAATGGGGGGAATGATAAAGAGAAACGAGGCCAGATCCATGTAGGGCCCCACTGGTGCCAGGCAGCCACACAAATTTGCTGTTGCTCTGCAGCAGCTCCTCGTACTCCATGCTGCTCTCCCCCATGGCTGGCCAACGCCCTGCAGTGTCCCTGCTGCCCATCCTGGGCGACACCTGTGCTTTCAGCACCAGACATGAGCTGGCTCTGAGAGGGGCTGAGCTGTATGGGTGTCTGTAAGCATGACACTGCCTGCGAAGGCAGCGAGGTCTGTGCTGTTACCCGTCAGTCAGCTGCACTGGAGCGAGGAACACTGCAGTGGCCTCCACATGACGCAAACCCTCACGCGCCTGTTTCCACGGGGCTCCAGAGACATTCCCTCTGTCTGGAGCCTGCTTGACGCACATTGTCCGGCCAGGCCTGGGAGTGTGGCCATGCCTCCCACGCTGACCTGCAGGGCCACTCTTCCGCCCCAGCAGGGGCCCTGATCACCCACATCCGGAGGGTAGCTCCCTTCTACAGAGCCGCTGTAGGGTCCTTTCCCTGGGAGCATGGCTCCTGCCAGCATTTTCCCAAGGCTCACAGAGCCTGACCTTAGAGTTGCCAAGTTTCTGATCGCAGAAAACTGAACACCCTTGCCTCACCTTCTGCCCCAAGGCCCCGCCCCTGCCCTGCCCCTTCTCCAAGGCTTACCTGGCTCACCCCATGCCCTCTCCCTCCATTGGTCGCTCTCCCCCATGCTCACTCGCTCATTTTCATTGGGCTGGGGCAGGGGGTTGGGGTACGGAAGGGGGTGCAGGGTGTGAGCTCTGGGAGAGTGTTTGGGTGTGGCATGGGGCTCAGGGCTGTGACAGGGGGTTGGGGTGTGGGAGGGGGTGCAGGGTGCCAGCTCCAGGAGAGAGTTTGGGTGCGGGAGGGTGTCAGGGCTGTGGCAGGGGGTTGTGGTGTGAAAGGGGGTTTTGAGTGCAGGCTCTGGTCGGCACTTACCTCCAACAGCTCCCAGGAAACAGCAACATGTCCCTCTGGCTCCTAGGTGCAGGGGTGGGCCAGGGGAGTCTGCGCACTGGCCCTGTCTGCAGACACTGCCCCCGCAGCTCCAATTGACCGTGGTTCCCAGCCAATGGCAGCTGTGGAGTCAGCGCTCGGGGCAGGGGCAGCATGAGGAGCCCCTGCAGCTACCCCTACGCCTAGGAGCCTGAAGGACAATCTGGCTGCTTCCAGGATCTGCGCGGAGCTGGTAGGGAGCCTGCTAGCCCTCGCCAGCCGGATTTTAACCATCTGGTCAACCACTGCGTTCCTAGTGGTTTGCCAAATTTCTAATCACACAAACAGGAGTGGTACCAGGTTTTTGGCACCCTAGATGGGGGTTCTTCCGCGCTCCCGGTCTTTGGCGGCAGTTCTGCGGCAGGGGAGTCCTTCCGTGCTCCCAGCCTTCGGGGCACTTCGGCTGTGGGTCCCAGAGCGAGTGAAGGACCTGCCGCAGAATTGCCACCGAAGACCCAGAGCACAGAAGGACCCCCCGCTGCCGAACTGCCGCCAAGGGTGGCAAAATGCTGCTCCCCCAAATCCTAGTGCCCTAGGCGACTGCCTAGGTCGCCTAAATGGAAGCACCGGCCCAGCACACAAAACCAAACACCCCTGCCCTGAAGCCCGCCGCCACCCCATCCATTCTCTGAGGCCCCGCCCCCCGCTCGCTCCATTCCCCCTGCGTCTGTCACTCGCTCTCCCCCACCCTCACTGACTTTCACTGGGCTGGTGCAGGAGGGGGGTGAGGGCTCTGGCTGGGGGTGCGGGCTCTGGTGTGGGGCCAGGGATGAGGGGTTTGGGGTGCAGGAGGGGGCTCCGGGCTGGGGCAGGGGGTTGAGGTGTGGGGGGGTGAGGGTGCCAGCTGGGGGTGCAGGCTCTGGGATAGGGCCAGGAATGAGGGGTTTGTGGTGCAGGAGGGGGCTCTGGGCTGGGGGTGGGGGTGCAGGCTCCGGGAGGGAGCTAAAGGCTGAGTGGAATGGAGGCTCCCCAGCACCTTTCTCTAGCTTTAAATTCCCCAAAGAGAATAACGGGTGGGATCGTCAAACTGCAGAGGTGATGTAGGCCCAAGAGTCCCAATAACAACCCCCAGCACCAGCACGGAGCTGTGTGTCTAGGGATCTCAAAGCACCTTGCAATGCCAGGTCAGAGTCACACAGGGGGACTCAGAAGAGCTGGGTTCTCCCTGGACTGGCCAGGCTTGCTGCTGTCCTGCATCCATTTACCCTTAGTCTCACGACTGCCTCTTGCTCCTCTGAAAGCCCAGGACAGTAGTTATGGCTCCAACAAGTTCAGCCCAGAGTCACCATACACAGACGCCTGCTAAATCTTGTGCTGGGTGCTGGTCGTATTACCCCTTCTCCTCATATACAACCCTTTCTCTCTTTATCCCCAATGGGGGCCCCGTCTCCCTCTGTTGGCTGTGTGACGAAGTGGGGGGGTTTTCTTGGGGTTTTCTGTCTTTTCCAGGGTTTGCATGCACAGGGGGTGGGACTCAATGTCCCTGGGTGTTACTGGTTTAACGAGGTGAGGGGAGAGGGAGTTTGTTGTTACAGAGGACTGGAGAGGGACTCGGGACCCCAGGCTGCACTGTGTATTGCTGCCTTTGCATGAATGGGCCGGGTCTTTGAGCTCAACCTGGACAGACTTACATGTTTACATCCAGGTGATCTGACCAGCACGTCATTGCAATTACTAGGGCTGGGCTTGGCCCAGGGCTTTCAGCAGGTCTGAAATGGGCTGCTTTCTCCCATTTCCTGTTCCCTGTCTAGCTTTGCAGGCCCCGGAATCTAGGGTAGTTTGGCTAAGAAATGTTGGACTTCTCTGAGCCATACCTACGCCCTGAGTCAATTGCTTAGAGGTCAGGGCTGCACTTCTCTGAAATCTGGTGGTTTCAGACCCAGCATGTAGGCATAGCTCACCTGGACTATGAAGTTCACCCACCACAGCAACATTCACACTCTTACTTTTTTGTGTTCCCCCGTTTGGTAGCTATTTCCTGACTAGCTACCTGCTGCCTCCTTGGAGAATCTCAGAATATAATGAGGGCTGTGCTCCGCAATGGCACCCCATGGAAATGCACCCCTGGGCTGAATCGAGCTCATTTATACTGGTGTAAATCCAGGGAAAGTCCATGGAATCCAGCAGGGTTACTTCAGAGTGACACCCATGGAGTGAAAGCAGCAGTCTAGGCTCCTTGGCACAGATGGCAGGACGGAGATGCCAAGAGGCTGACAGAACAGGATCTCCTCATGGGAGGGCTCCATTACCACGTCTCCCGCTGTGTCACTCCTGGATGACGCGCTTCCTCTGAAAGGAGGAGACAGGACAATCTCCCCGCCCTGCCAGTTTGGAAAAACCTCAGCCACGCAATGCCAGGATGTGTTGCATCATGTTGCCATGGCAACTGACATCTTACAATGCCCAAGCAGGCGTACGCAGAGTCATGCCACATGAATCATCTGAACTCGGTGTGACAGGAGGAGACAGAGCAGAGACGTGCTAGCCAGGCCCAACCTCCCCATATTGGACCCATTTGTCTTTGGAGAGATGTGTATGGGAGGGGGAAGGGAGCCTCTTTGTTTAAGTAAGTAACACGAAACCCTTCATTCAGAATGAATTGAGATCCAAAGACAGGCGGCGGGACGGTAAAGGGACAGAAACAGGGATGATTGGCACAGGATTAGGATGTATAAAACCACTGGGTGCACTATTGCTAAGGACAAATTTTTCAAAAGCAGTCACTGACTGTAGAATGTTGGGAGCCCACCCTGAGCAACGGGGGCCTGATTCTGAGAGGTGCTGAGACCTGCCATTCCGCTGAAACCAACAAGACGCTGCGTCTAAGAAAATCAAACTCAGGGACTCCCAACAGTTTTCAAAAGTGGCTACGATTTTAGGTGCCCCTGCTGCAGGTGCACAGCTCAGGAAACCCCGACCCCCACACTCTGACAACTTCTCTGTCACGGGATCTGCTCACTGCTGGTGGCGCCTCCTCCTGGTTGCTCTGGGGATAGCCCTGGCCAGGCATTGTGCCCTTCTCTGGCGGTGTCTTTCCCGTCGTCCTCTCGCGCCCACTGCAGCTCAGGATGTTCCTTCTTCGTGCCTTAGCCCTTTGGCCAGGTCATTCTGTGTGTTTCTCCTCCCAGGGGCTATCAAAATCCTGCTATAGGAAATGGCTGTTTTCCCTTCACTGCTCTGATTGTGCCACCCCTCCAGTGGCTGGGAGGGGAACCCGGGACCATCCTCTGCTCCAGATTCCAGTTCAGGGCCCTACCTCTAGCAGCTGTGGCCTGCTCACTCCCAGACCATGTTACTTCTCCCCTGGATGCCTTCCTACTTCTCAGCTGTATCTCCTGGCTCCCTCTGCTCTGGGATTGCTGGCCTAAGCGCCCTCCTCTCTGGGAGTGACCACAGACTGCTTCTCTGCAGCCCCCTTCTGTTGCCAGCTCCCTTCTGCTTCTCTGCAGCCCCCTTCTGTTGCCAGCTCCCTTCTGCTTCTCTGCAGCCCCCTTCAGTTGCCAGCTTCCTGGTTTTATATGTCCCCTGCTCATTCCTTCTCAGGTGGCCGTCAGCAATTAGGGCTCTGCCCTCCCTGGCTTTCATCTCAGTGCAGCCTATAGGTTAACTGGGCCTAATTTACCCCCTCAGTGTGAGGATATGCCCCATGCTATACCTGCAGTGGGTGAGGAATTGTTGCACTCAGCTCCTGATGCCGGTGTTTCTCTGTCCTGGGGTGAGTTCTTACTCAGGCAAAGATCCCATTGTCTACAGCCTGAGAGAAATTGGCCATTTCCTATTGGCTGTAATGGGTTTATCAACATTTCCCAGAATATGACCCAGGACTTGGGAGTAAATTGGCCACTTTTGGGATAAAAATGGCTTTTCAACCAACATGAAATATTTTACCAGAAATGTTCAGTATTCAGATTTCCATTGAAAAATGTGTTGTTGTTGTCGTTGTTGTTTTTGGGCAACAAGAAATGGTTTGGGGGGGTTGGTTTTCAGTATTTTCTCCCTTCTCTCCCCCCTAAAGAAATAAAAGGAGGACGAAGAGAGAGAAAAGAGAGGGGGGGAAAACCCCAAACTGAAAATTAAACATTTTAATTGAAAAACAAAAAAATTCTGTGAATATGTGGAACAAACTGAAAACGCGTGTGGGAAAAAAACAATTTTCCAGTGGGCCCCACTTGAGAGTAAGGAGTAAGATTGAGAAGGGATCCATGAGCAGCATTTAACTCAAACCCCCACGCTCTCATTCCCAATGATTGCAACACTTCTTATTTACTCTCCGCAAAGGTGCATACAAGTGAATTTTTTTTCTTTACAAAATGCCCTTGTGAGGGTGATCACGTGGATGTTCATAAAGGAAGCATTGGGCTTCCATCTCTGACCTCCCTCCCGTTTATAAATGAGTCAGTCATCCAGTCAGGAAGTAAACACTATACCATGTGACTAAGGAGATCTGTCATGTGTCACAAATAATTAAGAGGGGCAGTCAAAGAGGTAGCAGAAATGAACAGTTCCTGAGCAAGTAGAAAAGAAATACTGTTATGCTGGAATGTGTTAATGGCTGCCATCAAGTGTGTCTTTGATCTAAAGGCAATCACCGACTTCTTTGAAGCTGATGGTGCTATCCAACCTTCATTCTGGCTAAATGGAAAAAGAAATTAAGCTTTTTTATGGCATAATATAGTTGAAATAATAAAAGCCATTGCCCAAAGCACTGGGCCACATGGGAAGACCTGAGCATGAACTAATTCACAGAGAATAAGAGGGGCTGTCTTGAGGGCAGATTGCATATACAGGGAATGGGGACTGATTGGTTCACCTGGGTGTGTCGGTGTGGTTGGCAGAAGCATGAAGCAATCAGAAAGACAGCCAGAGAAGCAGCCTGATGTGTGGCTCTGATAGGGAGCAGAGACAGATCTCTGGGGCACAGCATTGACTGGAGGGGCTCAGCTAGGAAATTGTGAGCAAGGAAAACTGCCTGGTGCTGTTCGTTTCTACTGTGCTCAGCAAAATAGGACTTTGTACATTCTTAGCATCATAGAATCATAGAATATCAGGGTTGGAAGGGACCTCAGGAGGTCATCTAGTCCCACCCCCTGCTCAAAGCAGGCCCAATCCCCAACTAAATCATCCCAGCCAGGGCTTTGTCAAGGCTTTTTAAAAACCTCTAAGGATGGAGATTCCACCACCTCCCTAGGTAACCCATTCCAGGGCTTCACCATCCTCCTAGGGAAAAAGTTTTTCCTAATATCCAACCTAGACCTTCCCCATTGCAACTTGAGACCCACTGAGAACAGTCGAGCTTAGGGTGACCAGATGTCCTAATTTTATAGGGACAGTCCCGATTTTTGGATTTTTTTTTAATATAGGTGCCTATGACCCCTCACCCCCATCCCGATTTTTCACACTTGCTGTCTGCTCACCCTAGCGGAGCTCCATCCTCTTTGGAACCCCCCTTCAGGTAGTTGAAGGGTGCTATCAAATCCCCTCTCTCTCTTCTCTTCTGCAGACTAAACAAGCCCAGTTCTTTGTAAATAACAGGATCCTATCAAAGCCTAGACCTGACTCATATGATCGATTTCTCCTCCTAAGAGAAACCAGCTGGCAAGCCCCAGATACTGGTTAAGCACTAGGGCCCAGGGGCAAGCCTGTTTATGATAGTGAATCAGGGAGGGTTTAGTTCACGCCAGTGCAGATGTCATGCACAAGGCCCTATGCACCACTTCACTCCCACTGCCTAGCCATAAATGTCACTGCACAGCGTCTGGATAGAGACTTCCACAGCACCACCAAAGAGTTAATAATCAATCCCGCCATTGCCTGCCAGAAAAGAGCCGAGCTCAGATCTGAGCCCCTGGAACCAGCTCAGCCCCTTTTTCATTATCCTTCCAAAGCAGCTAAACCGAATCCTAGGAAATCACCCCATGTCCAGACATGCTGGACAAAACTATTTAAAGCTGAGGCTTCTCCTGGCTCTGCACAGACATAAGAGATCTCCCGGCCGGTGCCTTTCACCTGCTTTGCTCTGGAGATCTTGGACACAGCCTCCGTTCCTCCCACTGCTGTGCAGTGTGCTGTCTGCCAGTTGTCTGCCACCTTTTACCCCAGAAGTGGCTGCATTTCAGTGCTGCTGCATGCCTGCCATTTGCAAAGCCCTTTGGGATCCTGTGAGAGGCAGGGCACTCTGGACACGTAAGGTGGCTGATGATATTCCTGTCGGGGGATTAGCTAGTGTCCTGCTCTGTTTTAAATGTTTGTGATTTCATCAGCTGTAACATGAAAAGCACAGAGCTCTGCGCTAAGGACTTGGCAGGAACAATCTTTTCCGTTCACCTTTAAATGTATCTGTAGATGAGATTTTAGTTTGTCACCTCCGGCTAGCATGACCTCATAGAGCTATGAATGGGACCCGGCAGCTGGCTACAGCTAGCAGGCAGGATTCCATAGAGGAAGGAGAAAAGAGACCTGTTCCTGAAGGTCTTAGGGAGCAATGGTTTGAAATCAGAGCTAGGCAGATGCAGGGGTGGTTAAAGCTGGGTCAGGGTGTGGTTTCGAGGCTGGATTAGGAGTGGTTGTCAGCCTGAGATCCAGCAGCACTGAAATCTCACAAGCTGTGAGATTTGTCCCATTCAAGAACCCTGCTTAGCTGAGAGGTGAGGCTGGGATGGCCGCCTGTTTCAGCGCTGGAAATCTTGCCAGATTGGATATTCGGCTGAGCCTTCTACCAGTTTGGGCCAACAGAAGCATGACCGTTCACCATCCGCACCAGCCCTGGAGAACAGGCCCTTCCAAGCATGGGTGCCACCCAGAATCAAGACAGTGAGGCAGGCTCTGAGCTGGGCCTTTGAATCTGCCCCCTGAAATGTGACAAGGTTCAGCTTTGGGCCCTTCTCCAGCATAAAGATTGGGAGGATTTGCTGGATTTCTGCTCTGCACTTTCTTCCTTGCAGGAGACCCTGTCACACCCTTATCTCCACTTTCCTTTACGTCCCTTTCCCCTTGTTCCAGAGACGGTATTTTCTGCAGCACTGAAGCCATTTATAACTGGCTTTATAAATTGGTGGTGCGGCCGCAAGGCAAACCCCAGGGGCACTGGGGACTCCAGCATTGCCATTAATAATGTCTCATAAAACACTATGTAAAAGTGCGAGGCATTCTCAGCCCTTTCGAATGCCTGTGAAGGAGTCCCCCAGGAATCACGGCTGCTCAGGAATTGCTTGGAGTCCTTGCCCTTCATGGGGAGGGAAGCAAGTTCAGTGCTGACCTGGCCTGCTGGGAGTGGGTGCAGTGGCACTCAGGCAAGTTACTGAGTAATTAATGGGCAAGCAATAGGCTTATTTACTGCCTGGAGTCCATGCAGAATTGAGCAGCGCTTTTCATTAACTGCTGCAAAATGATTTTCCCTCTGAGCCAGGATTGCCAGAGGGTCCATGGACAGTGGAGCTGGAGGGGTGGCTGTACATATGCTAGTTCTGATGGGGCTAGCGCAGTGAAAATAGAAAGGTGTCCATGGTGAAGCACGCAGCAGGCAAGGCTGGCCACCTGAGCACGATCCTGGCTGAGCCCACACGTGTGCAGGCGGATGGCTAGCCCCTCCCACCCTTTGCAGTGCCACAGGTGTGCGCTCTATTTGTAGCGTGCTGGCTGGATCAGAGCTTGCCTGGCTACGTCGCCTCTCCAGCTCCGCTGTACAGGCACCCAGGGTCTGTGATATCCTGTGGGACAAGCCCATCACAGGCTGCCCATACAGTCCCACACAAGGGGCTTCCTAGTGCGGGCCTGTGCCCAGGATTCCCCATAACATTCCAGTCCCTGGGGCTCGGCATCACACTCTGCAGCCTGCCTGCTACTTTCCAAGACAGCCAAATTCAGTCCCAGTTGTCCCAAACTCTGAAACACGTTGGGCGCCCCTGTTAGTGGCTGCGCCCATCTGAGTTCTGAGCCTGCGAGCTTGCAGGACCCGAAGGGCCTTCTGAGAATTGGGAAATCTGAATCCTACTGCGCAGCCTGCAAGACTGCCCCGTCTTAGGAGAACATGGAGTTACTGCCTTCTCCTGCAGAGGGATGCTGAAGACTCCAGCTCAGACACAGGGCAGTGGTGTGAGGTGAACGCCAAGGGTGGGATGGTGCCAGGTGGGGCCCTGCTGTTCCAAGAGCCAGGTGAGAACGTTTCCAGGGAAATGATTTCACTCACAGTGTTTTATGGCAAATCAGTGCAGATATCGCAAGCAAATATTGACATTTCAATTTGTTTTTTTGTCCATAGAAAACATTATCGAAATTGAACCGTTTGCACAAAATGTTTTGATTTTGTCGAAATACATTTGTTGGCCAAAACTCCCGCGCATTGGTTAAACATTTGAACAGCTCTAGCCACTGCTCCTAGCTGCACCGTGAATGTACAGAGCCGTACACGAGAGGGGAGAAGCCACTGAGCTTGGGCTAGGACACCTTGGTCTATACTTTGAGCTATGACAAGACCAGGGAAGGCAAGATGTTTGCTCCACTGAGAATTTGCCCCTAATCTTCATTGTCACTGGACAGACAAGGTGCAGGCAGCCAGAATGCAGCCTGCATTCATTCACGTATAGCTCCTCATGTCTTGGAAGGACCCAACACACACATTCTCTCTGCCTCTCTCCTGACTTGAGGCTAAGGGGATCTTTGACAAGATTCCTGTGTCTTTTACAGGGAGTGTTGTTTAGCAGTGAGGGCTCAGCACTGGGCATCAGGACTCCTGGGTTCTACTTCAGCTCTTCCACTGACTCCCTGGGTAACCTTGGGCCAGTCCCATAACTGCTCTATGCCTCAGTTTCCCCATCTGAAAAGCAGGACTCACAATGCTGATCTCCCTGGTTAGCAGAGTATGCAAAGCACTTTGAGATCTGGCAGCGAAAGCTGTCAAGTATTGTTGCTGTATTTCATTTGTTAACAATAACAATTCTCAGCCCTCAAGTGGTGCTGTGCATCTGTAGATGTCCAAGTGCCTTCCCAGAGCGATACAGTGACATTATCCCACATACAGCTGAGAAACTGAGGCACAACAGAGGCTGCTGGCATGTAAGCGACCTGGGTCGGGGATGAGGCTGCACTGCTCTCCTAAGGCCCTTGCAAACTCCAGGCGAGGGGAATCCAGGAGCCCCAGAAATGGCCTGGCTCTGTCCTGGGACTGCTTTTCCAAACACATCATCTTGCACCCACTCAGCTCCATCTTTCCTCCCAGCTTCAGCAACTCCTTCCCCCACACCAGCTCATCAGCCACAGCAGCACCTGCCTCCTTCCCCTCCTGCCTACACTCAGGGCTCTCCTCCATGCGGCGTGTCCAGTGGTCTGTGATGAGGGCAGCCTAGGGCATTGGGAGTCAGGATTCATGGCCCCGGCCCCTCACGCCTTTCCAGAGCCTTGGAAAAGTGGCTCCACTCAGAGTAGCCTGGACACCGGATGGTAATAAATGAATCAGGAGCACATCTGCACTCAGCGGAGACACTCCCTGCCAAGTCGCTGCACTGCAGGATCACTCTCATCTGTCTCTCTTTAACAGGAACAAATGGAAATGAGCGAATCAATTAACACAGCACATTAGCAAAATGTCAGAGCCTCGGAATCTCACTTAACCCTTCCCTCTGCTGGCCTGCTCCAGCAGCCCCAGCGGGCTGTTAGCAGCGCCCTGCAGCCAGGTCGGCTTGGACCCGAGAGCAGCTCAGCAGCCATCCACAACAAGCTGCCCCAGCTGCCAGGGATTGCAGCACTGGAACGATCCAATCAATGGATAACCTGGAGGTGGGGGGAGCTTTTTATGTCAAGGCTTGGGGGTGGGAGGGGTGCCTCATTGCTAGTTCATCTCTAGCTGGACAAACAGCCATGTAATACAGCTGGGCTTCTGCTCACCAGACACCCCCTTCCACCCCACCACGTCCCCGGGCTTGGGATCAGGAGCCAAACTCCAAAGCTTGAGCCCTTGGATCTGTGAATCTGGGATGAGGGGCAAGTTGGAGTTTGTGGGGGAACTTGGCAGCTCAGACCCTCTGTAAGCCTTGTTCACTCTCTTCCTGAGCCCCTGTCTCTTCAAATCATCCGAGACCCGGCCCAAAGAGGGGATTGGCCTGGCTCCAGCTGGCTCTGTGCTGAGTGAAACCAGACCAGATTGCCCAGGCATCAGCCATCCCTGCCTGGGTCAGCCCCCATGCCCAAGAAAGCATTAATGATCTGGAGGATGGCATGGACTACACCCTCAGCAAGTTTGCAGATGACACTAAACTGGGAGAAGTGGTAGATACGCTGGAGGGTAGGGATAGGATACAGAGGGACCTAGACACATTAGAGGATTGGGCCAAAAGAAACCTGATGACGTTCAACAAGGACAAGTGCAGAGTCCTGCACTTAGGACTGAAGAATCCCATGCACTGTTACAGACTAGGGACTGAATGGCTAGGCAGCAGTTCTGCAGAAAAGGACCTGGGGTTACAGTGGACGAGAAGCTGGATATGAGTCAACAGTGTGCCCTTGTTGCCAAGAAGGCTAACAGCATTTTGGGCTGTATAAGTAGGGACATTGCCAGCAGATAGAGGGATGTGATCATTCCCCTCTATTCGTCATTGGTGAGGCCTCATCTGGAGTACTGTGTCCAGTTTTGGGCCCCACAAAATAAGAAGGATGTGGAAAAGTTGGAAAGAGTCCAGCGGAGGGCAACAAAAATGATTAGGGGACTGGAGCACATAACTTACGAGGAGAGGCTGAGGGAACTGGGATTGTTTAGTCTTCAGAAGAGAAGAATGAGGGGTGTTTTGATAGCTGCTTTCAACTACCTGAAAGAGGATGGATCTAGACTGTTCTCAGTGGTAGCAGATGACAGAACAAGGAGCAATGGTCTCAAGTTGCAGTGGGGGAGGTTTACATTGGATATTAGGAAATACTGTTTCACTAGGAGGGTGGTGAAGCACTGGACTGGGTTCCCTACTGAGGTGGTGGAATCTCCATCCTCAGAGGTTTCCAAGGTCAGGCTTGACAAAGCCCTGGCTGGGGTGATTTAGTTGGGAATTGGTCCTGCTTTGAGCAGGGGGTGGGGCTAGATGACCTCCTGAGGTCCCTTCCAACCCTGATATTCTATGATTCTGTGATTCTATGAAAACCAAAGCAGGCTGGATCTGGGCTGTGCTGGGCCAGCCCCAGACTGACCCAGGACTAGGTGCACCATTCCTGGGTTTCCTGATTTGTACTAGGTTGGCCTCATGACAAATGGAGCCATGTGGAACAAAGCCAGCATATCCAAAGAGCTGGCTAGGCTGTCCCCAGGCTGACACAGATCCAGACTGGGCCTGCCCCATGCCACGCTGCCGCTGCCACAAATCCAGTGGAGTGAACCAGCTGGGGGGGAGCAAAGCCAGTTTCACCGTCCCTGCTCCAAACAGAATCCCTTAGTACAAGCAAGGGTCCCAGTCCCTTAAGGCAGAGCAGCTCCTAGAAAATGAAAGGAGCGATTCCCCCAGCATAGGGGAGCATTTTCTCCACAGTGCGCACCTGTTCCCCAGCCCCACATCCCCTCTGCTCTGCGAAGCTGGAAATTGCTATGTGGAAAGCCCTGGGGTGTGCTCTGGATCTGGAGGTGGAGACTGGGGAGAAAGGAGGAGGGAGAATAGTGAATGTGGTATATTGAAAACTGTGTTAAAATGGTAAGCTATCACTTTGCATTTCTTGGGGTTTTCCTTGTCCTACTCAGGGGCGGCTCCAGGCCCCAGCATGCCAAGCGTGTGCTTGGGGCGGCATGCTGCAGGGGGCGCTCTGCCAGTCGCTGGGAGGACGGCAGGCAGACAGCCTTTGGCAGCGTGCCTGCAGAGGGTCCACTGGTCCCGCGGCTCTGGTGGACTTCCCGCAGGTGTGCCTGCAGAGGGTCCACTGGTCCCGCGGCTCTCGTGGACTTCCCGCAGGTGTGCCTGCAGAGGGTCCACTGGTCCCGCGGCTCCGGTGGACTTCCCACAGGTGTGCCTGCAGAGGGTCCGCTGGTCCCGCGGCTCCGGTGGACTTCCTGCAGGTGTGCCTGCAGAGGGTCCACTGGTCCCGCGGCTCTGGTGGACTTCCCGCAGGTGTGCCTGCAGAGAGTCCACTGGTCCCGCGGCTCCGGTGGACTTCCCACAGGTGTGCCTGCAGAGGGTCCGCTGGTCCCGCGGCTCCGGTGGACTTCCTGCAGGTGTGCCTGCGGAGGGTCCGCTGGTCCCGCGGCTTTGGGGGAGCGACGAGACCAGCGGACCCTCTGCAGGCACGCCGGCAGAAGGTCCACCGAAGCCGCAGGGCCAGTGGACCATCTGCAGGGCCAGCGGACCATCCGCAGGCATGCCTGCGGGAGGTCCATCGGAGCTGCAGGACCGGCGACCGGCAGAGCGCCCCCCACGGCATGCTGCCATGCTTGGGGCAGCGAAATGTCTAGAGCCACCCCTGGTCCTACTTGCAGGCTGCGGGGGTCTGTAGGGAACTGCGCTAGCTGGGCTTGGCAGCAGAAAGGTTGCAAAGGCAGCACAGGGTACGGTGGGGTGAGTTCAGCCTCTCAGGTTTAGGGAGCAGCCTGCTTTGTCTGTCTCTGGTTTTGGGGTCCTCTGTGGCATTGTTCTGATTTTTAAGAAATAAATTTGTGTTACCGTCACCCTTCTGGCAAGAGTAGTGATATTTTTAATCTAACTTCTCTCTTTATGCTGTGCCCATAGCAGTGGGACACACTAGCGGTACCGTCATTTAGTAGGCAGTTGCAGTTTAGCAATCATTGTGGGAGTCCGGTGCCATCAGAGGTATGAGTTACTGGGCTGATTAGCAGTGTCAAACCCTTGGAACAGGTAGGGCTGCCAATTTTGGTTGGCTATATTTCTGAAGGTTTCATCATATGACAGTCTTTAATTAAAGAGTGATCTTTAATTCCTGGAGATTCTAGGACAACCCTGGAAAGTCAGCCACCCTAGGGACAGGGACCATAGGGCGAACTGTTCTTTCATTTACGTTTGTGTACATCAGAAGTCCCCCGGGAAGACAGACCAATGGTTTTACACACATGGGAATGAGAGAAGAATTGGGGCCCTTCTCTTTTTCTTGCCCTGTAAAATGTCACATGCACCAAGAGGCTATATTAATATTAATCATAATCAGTTAATTAACAATTCAAAATTAGAGGTGGACATACAAAAATGTCTGGCTCCCTCCTGGAACCCTGCAGCTCAACGCTTACATTAGCAATGAGCCACTGAAGATCTCCATGCACTCAACACATCTTTATTACTGAAATCATATGAAGTAGATCAGGTTTATCACAGAGGCAGCATAGAGTCATAGATTCCAAGGCACCATTGTGATCATCCAGTCTGATCTCCTGTATAGCACAGGCTGAGAACTGCCCCAAAACAACCCCTAGAGCAGAGCTTTTAGACAAACATCCTGTGACGTTGCACTCTGTATGATTTTATGAAAATATGCTAACGAGTGTGAATATAATGTAACTGGGATATGCTTCATGCAAAAGGTCTCTTTTAAGGTATCATTACAAAGCTTATAATCTACTGAGTGTGGTCATCCTATTTGTATAAATGTACTACCCTTGTATCTGAAACTAGAAATATGAAATATAACTCTGAGGGCCTATTGTAATTATGTAAAGCGTGGGCCATTAACGGTGGTTTGGAATCTTGATGACTCCCATCAGCCAGGAGAATTGACTGTGGATGGCTCAGTTTGCAGGCAGGCCTTCCTGTGAGTCAGGCTGGGAGGAATGAATGCATGCGCCTGATAAGTTGTTCCAGTGGTTAATTACCCTCCTGTCAAAATTTGACACCTTATTTCCAGGCTAAGCTTCAACTTCCAGCCTTTGGATCGGTGTAGACCTTTCTCTGCTAGACTGAAGAGACCACTATTTAGTATATGTTTCACATACAGGTATTCATAGACTGTGATAAAGTCACCCCTTAACCTTCTCTTTGTTAATCTAAATAGATTGTGCTCCTTGCGTCTATCATTATAAGGAATATTTTCTAATCATTTCATCATTTACATGGCTCTTCTTTGAACCCTCTCCAGTTTATCAACAACTTTCCTGAATTGTGGACACCAGAGCCGGACACAGGATTCCAGCTGTGGTCACACCAGTGCCAAATACAGAGGCGAAATAACTTCTCTACTCAAGATTCCCCTATTTATGCATCCCAGGATCGCATTTGTGCTTTTGGCCACAGGAGTTCATGTTTGGCTGATTATCCACCACATGGTCTCAACGATCTCAACTGGAAGTGAGGACACCAGAGTTCTATCCTTGGCTCTGGCACTGATCTACTGAAAGACCTTGGGACAGTCACCTAACCTCTGTGTTCCCTCCCACAATTTGTCTATTCAGATTGTACATTCTTTGGAGCAGGGTTCTCTCTTACCCTGTGTTTTTACAGTACCTAGTGCAATGGGACCCTGATCTCAGTACTACAGGAACATAATTAATACTATAATTTTCATGGTACAAATGGAGAAACTAGGCAGGAATGGAAAAGTGACTTGGCCAAGATCAACCAGTAGGGCAGTATCAGAGCTGAGAACAGAGCTCAGGCACTTGCTCTAACTGCCCCCTCCCTTGTACACAAAAGTCTTAACTGGTGGGAAATAGTAATTCCATACTATGAGCCAAAGTGAGCCTTGGGATAAGTGACACACTTACACCCAGGCTGAGCTTGGTCCCACGTGGGCATTCTTCAGTGTGTCATCTCCATTTGTTGACTGTTTGTGTGTCTGAAATTTAGTTAAGAACCCCTCCAAAAACCTAGTGTGTCAGTGAAAAACACAGGGGTTGTGGGCTAATGTTTGTTCTTCAGCCAGCACCTCTGATAGCCAGGACACTTGAGAGCACACACACACATTCACCTGCATGTTCACCAATGTAATATACACCATCATGTGCCAGCAGTGCCCCTCTGCTAGGTACATCGGCCAAACTGGACAGTCGCTACGGAAAAGGGTGAACGGACACAAATCAGATATTAGGAGTGGCAATATACAAAAACCTGTAGGAGAGCACTTCAACCTCTCTGGCCACACCATAGCAGATCCTGCAGCAAAAAAACTTCAGGACCAGACCTCAAAGAGAAACTGCGGAGCTTCAGTTCATCTGCAAATTTGACACCATCAGCTCAGGATTAAACAAAGACCGTGAATGGTTTGCCAACTACAAAACCAGTTTCTCCTCCCTTGGTTTTCACACCTCAGCTGCTAGAAGAGGGCCTCATCCTCCCTGATTGAACTAACCTTGTTATCTCTAGCCTGCTTCTTGCTTGCATATATATACCTGCCCCTGGAGATTTCCACTACATGCATCCGACGAAGTGGGTATTCACCCACGAAAGCTCATGCTCCAAAACATCTGTTAGTCTATAAGGTGCCACAGGATTCTTTGCTGCTTTTACAGATCCAGACTAACACGGCTACCCCTCTGATACTTCACACATACACACCTGCCAATGACCTGCCTTCCCTCTGAAATGAAGATGGAAACATTCCGCAATCCAGGCTGACACATGGGGAATGCATGAGCCTACTGCTATAAATGGCCATGGGTTGGTAGTGCTGGAGGGATTATGGAACAGCCATGCCTTCTGGCTGAGAAAGCCAGCAGCTGAGACAATAGAGCATCCTGCAGGCAGAAGCTGCTCAGAGGGGAAGGGAGAAATCTGTTTAAAAACCTCTGTGCTAGATGTCCCTCCACCCTGCCCAATGTGCTGAAGATGGGCAATGCTGGTAGACCAGGTGCCAGCTCTTGCCAGGGCTGTAGGTGTCAGCTGAGCACTGACAGATTCATAGCTGGAAACCAGACCAGCTCGCCTGTTATCTTAATATTGGTCAAGACGGGTGTTAAATGTGTAAGGATGTGTTTAGTATTTAGACTCTATAAAATGCTTGTACGTTGCTGCTGGATTATTCTCAGCGGTAATGTCTGTATCCCATGTCATAAAGTATCATCTAAGTTTGCTTCATATTTGTAAAAATGCCTACTCTGAACCTGTGACCCTCGGCAGGAGGAGTGGCTCCCCCGCCCATCAAGAGGGACTATCACAACTAAATTGGCCGCCGTAGGACAAAAACTGCCCTGTTCACTCACGAAGAAGTGTGCAGGAGCACTTGTCCCATTGATTTGAACTTTGGGGGAAGGGCATGTGTCACGGAGTGTGGGGGAGACGGGTCTCTGCACCCCCCACTTCCTGCGAGTCACCGTGACTCTCAGTCAGCCAGTAAAACAGAAGGTTCATTAGATGACAGGAACACAGTCCCAAGCAGGGCTTGTAGGTACAACCAGAACCCCTCAGTCAGGTCCCTCTGGGGGGCAAGGATCTTAGACCCCAGACTTGGGGTTCCTGCCTCTTCCCAGCCAGCCCCAAACTGAAACCAAAAACCCCTCCAGCAGGCTCCTTCCCTAAGGAGTCGACTCGCCCCACTCCCCTCCTGGCTCAGGTTTAAGGCTCAGGTACCGTCCCTCACCTAAAGTCATCCCCTGCTCTCCAATCCTTCATGCAGACAGCCCCAGTAAAACTAAACGACATTCCCAGGTCAATCCACCCTGCTCCCTACTGCGTCACAGCATGCAAACATGCTCCCAAGAAGAAATAGCTCTCTCTTTGCTGTTTAGACTCTCACAAAAGCTGGAGCTAGGAAACAAGCAGAGATCCCCAGCATCAAACTGGGTTAGCTGTAAAAGGCACTCAGTGCTGGCAGACTCCTCCATCTGTGTCACCTTTGGGAACCATAGACTGTAACTCATTGCGCTTGTATGTTGCCTGCTTTAACCTGCAAATAACTCATTTTTTCCCCTAGTTTATAAATCCTTAGTCAGTTTGCTGTAGGATTGGCTACCAGTGTTGTCTTTGGGGTGAGAGCTAAGGTACAAACTGACCTGGGTAAGTGACTGGAAGCACCCTGAATCTTTTGGGATATGGCAACCAGTGATCCCTCAATCCAGCTTGCCTGGGTGGCATATAGTAATATAGGGAGATGTCCCTATCTCACAGAGCTGGAAGGGACCCTGAAAGGTCATTGAGTCCAGCCTCCTGCCTTCACTAACAGGACCAAGTACTGATTTTGCCCCAGATCCCTGGGGTGGCCCTCTCAGGGATTGAGCTTACACCCTAGGTTTAGTAGGCCCATACTCAAATCACTGAGCTATCCCTCCCCCAGGGAGACCGGAGTGCCCAAGGGGACTGTCTGTGACTCCATGGTGAGACTGTCACAGTGATCCAGGCACTCACATTTCTTACTGGACTGGTGACATCTAATTATAGAACCCACCACCAGCTTGGGATGTCTGCCCTGCTTTTGACAGTCTGACCCGAGTTTGTGAACCACTCCAGACAGGGTGACAGATGGGATGAATGATTCTTCTTACCTCTGCATGTGGGTGCCCAAGTCCTGATGTTCAGAAAGTGCTGAGCATCCACCCTCTGAAAATCAGGCTGCTTTAAGACTGCCAAGTGGACACCCAAATGTAGCGACCTCAGTAATCATTTGTCCCTTCTAGGGATCTACGGGCCATGAAGCATGGTCCTTAGATTTCTAGAATGATAATATTCCACACTGTTCACCTCTAATGCACTTAGCAGAGATTCAGGCCATGTCTACATCTAAAATTTTGCAGCGCTGGTTGTTACAGCTGTATTAGTACAGCTGTATAGGGCCAGCACTGCAGAGTGGCCACACTTACAGCAACCAGCGCTGCAAGTGGTGTTAGATGTGGCCACACTGCAGCGCTGTTGGGCGGCTTCAAGGGGGGTTCCGGGAACGCGAGAGCAAACCGGGAAAGGAGACCAGCTTCGCCGCGGTTTGCTCTCGCGTTCCCCGAACCACCCTGCAAACCGCAGGGAAGGAGATCTGCTTGCTCGGGGTTCCGGGAACGAGAGAGCAAACCGGGAAAGGAGACCAGCTTCGCCGCGGTTTGCTCTCGCGTTCCCGGAGCCACCCAGCAAACCGCAGGGAAGGAGACCTGCTTGCTCGGGGTTCCGGGAACGAGAGAGCAAACCGGGAAAGGAGACCAGCTTCGCCGCGGTTTGCTCTCGCGTTCCCGGAGCCACCCTGCAAACCACAGGGAAGGAGACCTGCTTGCTCGGGGTTCCGGGAACGAGAGAGCAAACCGGGAAAGGAGACCAGCTTCGCCGCGGTTTGCTCTTGCGTTCCCGGAGCCACCCAGCAAACCGCAGGGAAGGAGACCTGCTTGCTCGGGGTTCCGGGAACGAGAGAGCAAACCGGGAAAGGAGACCAGCTTGATTACCAGAGGCTTCCTCCTTCCACGGAGGTCAAGAAAAGCGCTGGTAAGTGTCTACATTGGATTACCAGCGCTGGATCACCAGCGCTGGATCCTCTACACCCGAGACAAAACGGGAGTACGGCCAGCGCTGCAACTCGGCCAGCGCTGCAAACGGAGTTGCAGCGCTGGTGGTGCCCTGCAGATGTGTACACCTTCAAAGTTGCAGCGCTTTAACTCCCTCACCAGCGCTGCAACTTTCTGATGTAGACAAGCCCTCATTCACCTCCAGGGGCCTGCTGAGGTAAATGACTCATTGGGGTCCCACTAGCACGGATCTGATCGCATGATCGGGGCCTGACAATTATCATCCCCATTGTACAGATAGGGAAACTGAGGCAAACATCTTACTGGCCACAGCAGGAGTCAGAATCAGAGCAAGGGTGAGAACTTCAGAGTGGCAGATTCCCAGTGCCATGCTCCACCCACTGCCCCGGGCAGCAGGGGCTGAGTCGGATGGTGAATAATTATACATTTATTAGAGATGGACACACACGCACGCTGAGGCTGTTTGGATCCAGGATTTAATTCAGCCCCTTCCCCTACCTGTCCCTTTGGAGTATCACATTGGCTGCTTTTGTCCTTCCTTGGGGACACAAGCCACAAGGCAGGGTGTCACCCAGATGGCTTCTGCTGTAACACTCAGAAGAAAGAGCCAGGGGATGAGCTCTTCTAAACAAACCCCTCAAAGAAATTCTTAGGCCAGAATTCCTGTATTGTGGTGTGCAGTGATTACCCACTAACAGCTCGTTGTTCTCTAATCCACTCCCATTGATTCCAGCTGGAGCAGCTACGCGGGACTGTACGTGCCGCATACAAATATTCCAAGCATAATAAAGAAGATTTTTTAAGGCATCACCTTGACGATATGAAGTGGCCGTGATCACTCAGTGCACTAGAGCACTGGGCAGCAGGACTGGCAAGCCAAGCCAAGGACATGGACAGTACTAATTGTCATTAACTGATAAGGCTTTGCATTTCTATAGGCTCTTCCAGCCATGGATTTCAAAGCACTTTACAAACATTAATGATGAAGAGCTGAGCAGAGCCAGCTTGCAAGGGAACTGTAGACTCCTCAGCCACACTTTAGGAAGGCCCAACCCACGGGGAGGTCAGCACCGCTGCCTTTGCACCCTCCCAGTTCTGTGCTGCTCCAGGGGCTGAAGTGGGTCCTGGCAGAACTCAGGCAGCCCTGGGGGTGCTCTAAGTTACAGCAGCCTCCTCAGGCCTGTCTATGGCTTAGTAGGGCAGCGGTGGCTGTCTCCCATCTGTCCAGGAGTGAGGCCACATCCCCACACTAGGATGCCTCTGTAGGGGCACAGTCCGGGCGGGGGGGGGAATCAGCACCACTTGTCAGGGAGAGCAGTCAGTAACCTCAGAGCCCAAGCCCTCAGGCAGGGCGGGTCCCTAAATGGCTGGGGACTCAGGACAGAGCAGTGAAGTCTATAAGCTCTGGCCCTCAAACAGGGTGGGGCAGCAAACAGTCAGAGGTTCTGGCTCTGCTGGACCACTGCCAAATTCAGACTTCTTGCACAAGAGTAGGGAGTCTGCCACCCACTGGAGGGTTGCAGGGGGCAGGGGGACCCGAGCCCACCTGACTCCACCAGGTCCCAGCCCAAGGCCCTAACAGTGGCAGAGTGGTCTGCCACCGGGTCAGCAGGGAATCCGGCTGCAACATGCTGGCCAGCTGTCAGTCAGCAACACAGGCAAAATATATTTGGCTTCCCTGGGCTACTTCCTACACTCCCGTTCAGGGGGTTGCCTGGATTGTCATCTGTCTTGCTGGAGTAAACAGCTCATGGCAGCTCTTCGGTCTCTCCAGGAATTGGCAGCTCCGGCAGTCCCTCCAGGTCTCTGGCACTGTAGCAGCCACGTCTAGTCCGAGCTCCAGCAGTGGGTGGGAGACATCCTTCTCGAGGGGCTCTTGTCCAGCTGAGCTGGAGGGCCCGCCTTTTATATTTCTGGCTCCTGTCCCACCTCTCTGCTTCCGGCGGGGTGAGAGCGGGTGTCCTGGCTCTGCCCACCAGGGGGCGGTGGCAGCCATCCCCTCCATCCGTCTGGGAGGGAGGCCATGTGCCCTCGCTTCAGCCTTGTGGAGTAAACCAGGCAGGTCATAGCGGCGTGTGTTAAAGTCACAATTCCCCATGCACCACCCACAGTACACCCCCAACACTGGGGCTCTCAGGGGCCCCAGCTAGAGCTGCCCACCAGGGCTCAACACAGGGCTTGTGCCAGGAGCCACCTGTGGATTTTGTATGGCCACTGTGCACCACAGCTGCTGCAAAGAGAGGCAAAGCTGGGGAGACATGGGGAGATCCCTCCCCTAGAATTTAGAAATGGAGAAGACTTCACAATGGTTGGTCCCAGCTATCCTACCGGGTCCAGCACAGTTTTGCTTTGAGTCGTGTATTTGCCACAGTGTCACCAGCTCTCGCAGCATCATTACAAATCTCACGATGTTTGGTGTTCATCTTAAAACACCAGCGCCTGGAATTAAGAGATTGCACAAGAATCTTAGCTTCCCTTGAGAAAAGAGGATGTTTCTAGCTTCTGTGGTTGCAAAGAAAAGCTCTAAACATGAAGCAAGTGAGCCTGAAAGCTCAGAAACCAGGCAGCAGATACAAAGAACGCAGCCCGGTTTCTTTTCTTTCTTCCTTTTTTTTTAAATCCCATGATTTTTAAGCTGATCTCATGATTTTTGATGATTTGGGGTTGGTGATACTGTGGCTGACTCTGTGTTCAGAAAAAAAACAAAACAGATCATAATTGTTTCACTGTTTCCTTGTGTTCCCCCCATCTGTCTGCTGTAGCTGTTGGCTGTCCCTGGTTTCCTAAGTCAATTGTGAGCTCTTTGGAACAGGGCCCAGCTTTTTGTTCTTTGTACATTACCTAGCACAATGTGGGTGTGAAGCCTGACCTAGGCCTCTAAGGCATTCCTGTCAACCAAATAACAAATCCTGTGCTCTGTGTAAGCGTCTTTTATTCTAGATTAAGGAACAACCGCCAAACAAGAAAGAACAAAAGTAATGCCTCCTGGAGAACGCACAGTGTGTGAGTCCCTATGTAACAGGCTGCAGCAGTTCTGTGACCAACATGGCTGTTGTCACTGCCCACAGCACTCAGAAAACAAAGGCTACGGACCGGTCACCCACACATTACGAGCTGGGCTGATAATCACATACTGGCCCCAAAGTGGGTCTTAATTCCTCTCCTGGTGCTGCACCTGCTCTTCTTAAACACCCTTGTGAGCTCACCAGCTGGATAGACCAGCCAGTAAGATGTGGAAGGGGTTGGGGGAGGCAGCCTTATAGAACAATACTGGACTCAGCTCCCTGTGGTGGGAGTGTGTGTGACAGCTCCCCCGATGGATAGGAACTGCTGGTACTTGGTATATACCAGCAGAGCTCAAACTCAAGGGAAAGATGGCCCACCCTGGCCTGGCCTGGCCTAGGAGGGGAAAGCCAAGTTCAGATTTATGCTCTGCCACAGACTTCCCATGTGATCGGAGGCCAGTCCCTTAGCCGAGAAGGCAGTTCTCAGATGCAAATATGTTTTTCAAGTTGTTGGTGTCCCTGTCACCAATGAGCTGTACCTCACTCAGGAGACCCTCAGAGCAGCTCCCCAAACAATCACTGCTGTGTGTCTGTTGTGTCGGTTGTTGCAGGTCCAACAGCAGGGTGAGATTTCAGTTTATCATCTCAAGAAGCAAACATTTCTCCGGGGCCAAGCCCCAGTGTGTAACATTTTAGTAGATGCACAAAGCCATGGAAATAGGAGCAGCGGCTGGTGACAAACCCTTCTGCTCTGGGCAGACACCACGCTAAGTCTGGGATGAGCCCTTGCCCCCTCTCCCTTTGCAGATCAGTAACCCAGCCAATGTGTCTACCCAGCCAGTCAGCCCCTTTCTCATCGTTTTTTCCCATCTGCAGCTCTGGAATGCAGCATCCTTCCATACAGGGAAGTAAATCAAGCCCCACTGGGGATGTGCTCTATGGAAGTGATTATTCGCACGTCTATTTTTTTTAAAATGGGGAAGAGATTCTTATTTCCAAGCATGTGCACAACCCTTGACTAATCTGTCTCTCTGCTGATATTTTCTATCAGTCTGTCAATTGTCTATTCCTCCCCTCTATCTAGCCCTTTTCTATCCTGCTCTGCAGAGAGAGATTTCTCCCTGCATCCAGCATGTCTCTATACAACCATCTGTGTGTCTGTCTCTCTAACCATCTGTGTGTCTGTCTGCAGTGCTCACTGTGGCTCTAAAGCACATACAGGCTGCACGGAGAGATCTATCAATTCTAGGTCGAGTTGCCAGTCTCTCTAAGCTGCATATTGTGGGCTTCATTAACATGCAAATTAGCAAGATCTGACTGGCTCGCTTAGCTGTTACTTCTCTTAGACAGCCATGCAACAATGCAAATGCTAATGAGGCTCTGGAAATGGCACTTGCTCTATTGCTAAACGAGCTGCACACAGACTGGGCTTTGACGAGTCTCAAGCACCCTCTCCATTCTCATACCCAGCTCAGGACAGAAGGGGAACTGACTCAGAAAAAGTCCCTCCCCCTGCCAGAACTTTTGCCTATTTCAAAACCAGGCTCAGCATAGATCTTCTCTACAGATGAGATGCTGCAAAGTTCCCATTCTGATCTGAATCCTGTTGTCCCCATCACGTGGGATCATTTGGATCGAGATGCTGCTGCTCCCAACACCAAAGGTCACTTGGATTCAAATCCTGCTCTCCCCACCAATCAAGGTCACTGAGGTCCAAATCCTGCTGTCCCCCCCACACACACACACGCACACACACCTGCCGTCTCTGAGATCTGGATCCCGCTCTCCCCTCCACCCCTCGCATTTAGGAGCTGGATTTTGCTTTGAGCAATGGGTTCTCTCTTCCAGACTGCAGCCACGGTGACCATGAGAACTGCCCTTTGGCGGCATTCCCCTCCAGGTCAGGGATACCTGGAAGTCTGGGGAGAAGGCCGCTCCTGCAAGATTCCCAGTCCTGATTCACAGATTTGGAGACTCCGGAGAAGCTTCCAAACCTTTGGATGCTGCACTCAAACTCCACTGGAGAGCGCAGGGGAGGCCCCAGTGCCCCATTCTTGCTCTTGACTGCAGTTCCACTCCGATGGCTCTGCACGGTTCGCTTTTTAATTTTCCCTGGTTGCAAACTTTGAACATGAATGCAGGCCACCGTGAGGAAAGTCTTCGGCCGATCTTCAGCTCCAGCACCTCCTCTGATGATAATTCAAGCAGCACACACCTCCTTGTAACACATCTGATGTGATCAAACGCTGCACAGCAAGATGAAAGCACCTCATCTTAAGAACCTTTTTATCCAGGAGATTAAATAAAGCACCATTTGCTCTGGTGGCTGCTGCTGCTGTATGCTCGCTGGCTTCCCCACCTGCACAGTTCCCCATTCCCTACTGAGGCTACTTCTGTACAAAGTTTTGCCCTTTCCCTGTCTCTATCCTACGCTGACTAGAACTGACCCCTGTGCTACTGGGCTGGCAGATCACTGAATACCTTACAGGATCGGAACCAGGGCATGTCTCTCTACCTGTCTATTTATCTTCCTACCACCATAGACCCATGCTGCCTACATTTCAGTATTCTCAGCTAATGACTGATATGTGCACAGAACCTTTCATTCTCCTGACCCTGTAGCATCTAGTGAACACACCTCCTCCCCCTGTGGAAAAATCAGCCACGTCTAGTGCGAACAGCTGTTTGACACAGCGTGGTAATGCTACACGGCGGTTCAGGACAGGAAGAGACGAGGATTCCTGTGTTCAGTTTAAATGGTGGGGGGTATTCTGGGGAAGCAGAGCTGAATTCCATGAGCTGGCTGGCACGGATGCTCGATGTGTTAGAAAATGAAGCGTGCATGGTGCAGATCAGGGGTGTGGGTGGCTAAGGCCATGGGGAAGGGAGGGGTGACTGTCAGAAAGGGTCCCAGTCTGACCCTTTCTCTTCCTGAGTAGCACTTTGCTCCTTGGGACGTGCCATTGGTTTGGTGAAACTTCTTACAGGTGAGGCACTGTTCGTCATGGGCCTCAAGTGGCTGGAGCAGAGCTGAGCAAACTTGTTTCGGCAGGGGCCTGAGGACACTCGACTGCCTCAGTGTCTGTGTTGTGTGGGCTTTCTTCCTGCCTCCACTTATGGGGCTGAAATACCAGAGGGTCTGGTACCCTCACAGCATCCACCACCAGCCAAGAATGCCGACCATCCTGGCCACTTTTCCAGCCACAGAAAGAGCCCCCAGGCTCTCCAAAGCCGCTGGCAAACACAAAGAGAGTTGATTGGCGAGACCAGACGTGGCCTCACAGATAGAAGGTGATGGGTCTGCGAGGCTGGCCAACAGCTGTTAAAGATGGTTGGGTGCTAGGCATGCCGGCCCCCCTCTGCCCACCTGTATTCAAAGGTACGTCTACAACCAGGGGACAGCATCACTTCAGGAAGAGTGCACCTGGTGATGGCATCTGCTAGGGCAGAGATTCCTCCAGTGGCCAAGCTTCCTAGGGAGGCAGTATTCAAAAATCAGTCTGGAAAGCAGAGATCATGCACTTCCCCTCTGGCCCCAGAATAGCACTGGGTCTGGAAGGATCCAAATGCTGAAACCCAGGGGCAGGCAACCTATGGCACAGGTGCCAAAGGCGGCATGCAAGCTGATTTTCAGTGGCACCCACACTGCCTGTGTCTTGGCCACCAGTCCTGGCGGCTCTGCATTTTAATTTAATTTTAAATGAAGCTTCTTAAACATTTAAAAAAACTTCTTTACTTTACATATAACAATTGTTTAATTATATATTATAGACATAGAAAGAGACCTTCCAAAAACTTTAAAATGTATGACTGGCACGAGAAAGCTTAAATTAGAGTGAACAAATGAAGACTCGGCACAGCACTTCTGAAAGGTTGCCGACCCCTGCTGTAGCCTTTGAACAGGAGGCAGGGCCATGGAGGGGAGCAGTGGGACTATGCACTGCCTAGATGCCATGGTGATAGGTGCATAAGCAAGGCCTAGGCTAGAGCCATACATTTACAAGCTCATTGGGACCCAACACCAAAGGGGAGTGGGAGCCCCAAATTAGATCCTGTCTCCTTGGGCACTCTGCCAAGTAGATGAAATGAAATATCTCTGCTTCTCCCTTCCAGGGCCTGACCCAGTGATTCCAACCCTGCCCCTTAGTGTCCAGAAGCTAACAGAGGGCCCTGCCCTGCCCTGTTCACTGATAGGGTCGTGGCTTTTATCTCATAGTGCTGTAAATCCCACTCTGGGGTGGTCTCACAAGAATTTAACCTCCTGCATGCGCTTGGTGAAACTGTTTGTTACCTTCATAGTGCAGCCATTCAGGCCTTTATTCCAGCAGAGAGGGTAACCGGAGTTTTCCAGGAGTTCCAGATGTGCACATTCCAATGGCTATTTGCAATGCAGAGCCAGTAACGAAACACCTGACTCCCCCTTCACAAATGGGGGGAGCTTGGCTGGTTGCCTGGGGGTGGTCACATTTGCCCATCGCCTACTTGTCTGAAACACTTAGCACTCTGTGCACTCTGGCCACCATATCACAGAGGTACATCCCAGTACAGCACTTCCAGAGAGGTGACCAGGGTTCCATTTCCCAGCCTCAAGGCATCTCTGCTACTCAAAATCTTTCCACCCTAAGAAGTGGCATTATTCCACTCAGGGCTCGTCTATGCAGGGAAGGTGCCCGGTAGAACTAAAGCAGTATAATTACAGCTGTGCTGGTGTCACTCCCCTGGTGCATACTCTATTCCGGAATAACAGGGATTTTAATCTGCTACAATTACTCTATTTCCCAGCACATTTGTGTCTTTCATATTCACCATTTAAGCTGTCCCCTTTATCCTCCATGTCCCCAATGATATGACGTGAAATAAGGATGCAAGGAGTATGGGGAATAAGCAGGATGTCTTAATCTACATGCTACATTCTGGATGAATTGGCATCACGGAGACACGGCAGGCTAAATCTTCTTACTGGATAGAGGGGTATAGGGCAGGCAGGGCACAAAGGGAGGAGGAGTTGCATTATACACCAAGAATACATACGCTTGTTCTGAGGGCCAGAAGGAGATGAGAGACAGACCAGTTGAAAGTGTCTGGGTGAAAATAAAAGGGGAAAAACCAGGAGTGACATCATAGTAGGGGTCAAATCAGGAAGAGGATGTGAAAGTCATTTCTAGAACAAGTAATGGAAATAGTCAAAACACAAGACTGGATAGTAAAGGGGTCTTTAGTGACCTGGCATTTGTGGGAAAAGTAACATGGGAAATCACGAAATGTCCAGCAAGTTTTTGGAATGTACTGGGGACAACGTCTTGTTTCAGAAAGTAGAGGAAGCAGCCAGGGACAGATGTTTCAGACTTGATTCTGACTAACAGGGAGGAACTGGCTGCGAATCTGAAAGTTTAAGACAATTTAGGTGAAATGACCATGATAGATTTCATGATTCTAAGGAAAAGAAGGAGCAAGAGCAGCAGAATAAGGACCATGCATTCAAAAAAGCAGAGTTTAACTCACTCTGAGAACTGGTAGGTAAGGCCCCATGGGAAGAAAATCTAAGGGAAAAAGGAGTTCAGGAAAGCTGTTAGTTTCTTAAAGAGACAATATTAAAGGCACAATAGCAAACCATTCAGATGCAAAGAGAAAACAGGAAGAATAGTAAGGTCAATATGGAGCTCTTTAAAGACCTGAAAATCAAAAAAGAATCCCACAAAAAATAGAAACGTGGAAAATTTGCTAAGGAGGTGGACAAAAGAATAATACAAGCAGGTGGGGACACAATCAGAAATGCTAAGGCACAAAATGAGTTCCACCTAGCAAGGGACAAAAGCCAATAAGAAGAGGTGCTATAAATACGTTAGGAGCAAGAGAAAGAGGAAGGGAAGTGCAGGCCCTCTGCCTACCGGGCAGGAGAGCTAGTAATGGATGCCTGAGATGTTTCATGCCTATTTTGTTTCAGTCTTCACTAAAAAGGTTACTTGTGACCAGATGCTCAAACACAATTAAGCCAGAATCAGAAAAAAGCCATTAAAGAATATGTAGGTAAATTAGGTATATGCAAGTCAGCAGGCCTGACAAAATCCCCCCTCAGGTATTTAAGAAACTAGCAGAAGCAATCTCAGAACTATTAACAATCATCTTTGGTAACTCATGGAGGACTGGCAAAGTCCAAGAAGACTGGAGAAGGGCAAGCATAGTACCTACCTTTAGAAAGGGGAACAAAGAGGACATAAGGGATTATAGATCAGTCAAACTAACGCTGATATCTGGAAAGATACAGGAACAAATTATTAAATAATCAATTTGTAAGCACCAGAGGATAATAGGGTAATAAGTAACAGTCAACATTCATCTGTTTAGAACAGATCATGCCAAACCAACCTAATATCCTTCTTTGACAGGGTCTCTGGCCTAGTAGAGAAGGGGAAGCAGTAAATGTGATAGATCTAGGTTTTAGTAAGGATTTTTACATAGTCCCACATTACATTGCCATAAGCAAACTAGGGACATGTTGTCTAAATGACATTAAAAGAAAATTAATGGAGATATCCTAGCTCCTAGAACAGGAAAGGACCTCAGAAGGTCATAGAGTCCAGCCCCCTGCCTTCACTAGCAGAACCAAGTACTAATTATTGTCCCAGATCCCTAAGTGGCCCCCTCAAGGATTGAACTCATAACTCTAGGTTTAGCAGGCCAACGTTCAAACCACTGAGCTATCCCTCCCCCTATATTATAAGGTGGGTGCACAACTGACTGAAAGATCACATTCAAAGAGTAGTTATCAGTGTTTGCTTTCACACTGGGAGGACATAACTAGTGGATTCAAATGGGGGTCTGTCCTGGGTCTGGTATTCAACCATTCAATGGATAATGGAGGTGAGAGTATGATTATAAATTTGCAGATGACACCAACCTGAGGGGGGTTGCAATCACTTTGAAGGACAGAATTAAAATTCAAAATGGCCGTGACAAATTGGAGAACTGGTCTGAAATCAGCAAAATGAAATAAGGCAAGGGCAAAGTACTACACTTAGGAAAGAAAAATCAAACGCACAACTATAAAATTGAGGATAACTAGCTGGGCTGTAGTACTGCAAAAGAGGATCTGGGGTTATAGTGGATCACAAATTGAATATAAGCCAACTGTGTGATGCAGTTGCGAAAAAGGTTAATATCATTCTGGGGTGTATTAACAGGAGTGTCATGTTTAACACATGGGAGGTAATTGTCCTGCTCTGCTCAGCACTGGTGAGACATCTGCTGGAGTATTGTGTCCAGTTTGGGGCACCATGCTGAAAGAAGGATGTGGACAAATTGAAGAGAGTCCCGAGGAGAGCAACAAAATTGATCAAAAGTTTAGAAAACCTGACCTGTGAGGAAAGGTTAAATAAACTGAGCACGTGTAGTCTTGAGAAAAGAAGACTGAGGGGGAGGGGCTAACAGCCTTGAAATAGGTTAAGTTCAGCCTTAAATAGGTTGTCAATCAGTTGTTCTCCATGTCTATGCTGGTACCACACTAAGGCACAGCAGGGTGAATAGCTTAGACCATTTCCCAGGAATATTCACCTGAATTAACATCTGATTATATTTGACCCGGGACTGCAGGACTTTCATGGTAACTCCACATAAAAGTTCCATCCAGGCAGTTTACATCTGAGGAAACAGTGAATTTTAAGAGACTAAACCCTTGGTCCTGCTTGCATTGAGGTAAATGGTAAAACTCCCCTACACATTACTGGTGCTGGCTCAGGCCACATTAGAGCAAATTCTCCATACATACTGTCTCACTTCCAGAAACTTGATCCTAAGAGCTACATGACAGGTGGACAAGACTTTCTTTCGGCAACTAACAGAAGTTACTAGATCACAGGCCCTGGTTCTCATGGGAGACTTCAATCACCCTGATATCTGCTGAGAGAGCAATACAGCGGTGCACAGACAACCCAGGAAGTTTTTGGAAAGTGTAGGGGACAATTTCCTGATGCAAGTGCTAGAGGAATCAACTAGGAGCAGAGCTCTTCTTGACCTGCTGCTCACAAACCAGGGAAAAATTAGTAGGGGAAGCAAAAGTGGATGGGAACCTGGGAGGCAGTGACCATGAGATGGTCGAATTCAGGATCCTGACACAAGGAAGAAAGGAGAGCAGCAGAATACTGACCCTGGACTTCAGAAAAGCAGACTTTGACTCCCTCAGGGAACTGATGGGCAGGATCCCCTGGGAGATTAACATGAGGGGGAAAGGAGTCCAGGAGAGCTGGCTGTATTTTAAAGAATACTTATTGAGGTTGCAGGAACAAACCATCCCGATGTGTAGAAAGAATAGTAAATATGGCAGGCGACCAGCCTGGCTTAACAGTGAAATCCTTGCTGATCTTAAACACAAAAAAGAAGCTTACAAGAAGTGGAAGATTGGACAAATGATCAGGGAGGAGTAAAAAATATTGCTCAGACATGCAGGAGTGAAATCAGGAAGGCCAAATCACACTTGGAGTTGCAGCTTGCAAGAGATGTTAAGAGTAACAAGAAGGGTTTCTTCAGGTATGTTAGCAACAAGAAGAAAATCAAGGAAAGCGTGGGCCCCTTTCTGAATGAGGGAGGCAACCTAGTGACAGAGGATGTGGAAAAAGCTAATGTACTCAGTGCTTTTATTGCCTCTGTCTTCACGAACAAGGTCAGCTCCCAGACTGCTGCACTGGGCAGCACAGCATGGGGAGGAGGTGACCAGCCCTCTGTGGAGAAAGAAGTGGTTTGGGACTATTTAGAAAAGCTGGATGAGCACAAGTCCATGGGGCCGGATGCCCTGCATCCGAGGGTGCTAAAGGAGTTGGCGGATGTGATTGCGGAGCTACTGGCCATTATCTTTGAAAACTCATGGCGATCGAGGGAGGTCCTGGATGACAGGAAAAAGGCTAGTGTAGTGCCCATCTTTAAAAAAGGGGGAAAGGAGGATCCAAGGGACTTCAAACCAGGCAACCTCACCTTAGTCCCTGGAAAAATCATGGAGCAGGTCCTCAAGGAATCATTTCTGAAACACTTAGTGGAGAGGAAAGTGATCAGGAACAGTCAGCATGGATTCACCAAGGGCAAGTCATGCCTGACCTACCTAATTGACTTCTATGAGGAGATAACTGGGTCTGTGGATGAGGGGAAAGCAGTGGACGTGTTATTCCTTGACTTTAGCAAAGCTTTTGATACGGTCTCCCACAGTATTCTTGTCAGCAAGTTAAAGAAGTATGGGCTAGATGAATGGACTATAAGGTGGATAGAAAGCTGGCTAGATTGTCGGGCTCAACAGGTAATGATCAATGGCTCCATGTCTAGTTGGCAGCCAGTTTCAAGTGGAGTGCCCCAAGGGTCGGTCCTGGGGCCGGTTTTGTTCAATATCTTTATTAATGATCTGGAGGATGGCGTGGACTTAAGTTTGCAGATGACACTAAACTGGGAGTGGTAGATATACTGGAGGGTAAGGATAGGATACAGAGGGACCTAGACAAATTAGAGGATTGGACCAAAAGAAACCTGATGGGGTTCAACAAGGACAAGTGCAGAGTCCTGCACTTAGGACGGAACAATCCCATGCACTGCTACAGACTAGGGACCGAGTGGCTAGGAAGCAGTTTTGTAGGAAAGGACCTAGGGGTAGCAGTGGATGAGAAGCTGGATACGAGTCGACAGTGTGCCCTTGTTGCCAAGAAGGCTAACCGCATTTTGGGCTGTATAAGTAGGGGCATTGCCAGCAGATCAAGGGACGTGATCATTCCCCTCTATTTGACATTGGTGAGGCCTCATCTGGAGTACTGTGTCCAGTTTTGGGCTCCACACTACAAGAAGGATGTGGAAAAATTGGAAAGAGTCCAGCAGAGGGCAACAAACATGATTAGGGTGCTGGAGCACATGACTTCTGAGGAGAGGCTGAGGGAACTGGGATTGTTTAGTCTGCAGAAGAGAAGAATGCGGGGGGATTTGATAGCTGCTTTCAACTCCCTGAAAGGGGGTTCCAAAGAGGATGGATCTAGACTGTTCTCAGTGGTACCTGATGACAGAACAAGGAGTAATGGTCTCAAGTTGCAGTGGGGGAGGTTTAGGCACCCGCGGGCACGGCATTGCGGACCCCTGACCTAGAGAGCCTCCTGAAGCATGGTGATCATTTTGATTTAAATGGACTTGAACTGTACGAAGAATTGAGTTGTTGCCACATGCAAAATCGATGATGGACATTGTACAGTTTATTCATACCAGCAAACTTGTTGACATAGATCCTAATGTGTACGTTGCCACTCGTATTCTACTGACAATTCCTGTAACAGAAGCATCAGGAGAATGGAGTTTCTCAAAACTAAAGCTCATTAAAAACTATCTCCGCTCTACAAGGAGTCAGGAACACGTGACTGGTCTTGCTATTCTTGCAATCGAACAAGACATCACTTTGTCTTTGTCATACGATGACATTATTACTGATTTTGCAGCCAAAAAAGCCAGAAAGATTGCTTTTAATTAAAAACTAATCCTTGTTTCAATACCTCTTCATAGAAATTTCCAATAAAATTTGACAAATTAAAAAAATTATATTATTTGTATCGTTCTGTCAAATCAGAATTTTTTCTATAGTGCTACTTCTTTAGTGCTAGTCCATCAGCATTACAGTGCTTTCACTACGTTAAACTGGTTTTAATAACATGCATGTCTCAAGTTTTCCAAGTGTCAGCTTATGTTTGTGTTGCTAAGTGCAAGACAGGCACAGGGGCACCAGTTTAATAATCCCGCCTAGGGCACCATAAATCCTAAGGATGGCTCTGGCTGTGCCCAGCAATGAGGGAGGTGCTGAATAATATTGCCAAGTTCTGGGAATTTAGCAGGTTGACCCCAGCTGTGGAGCTCGGTGCCAGAGAGCACTTAGACTGATCCCAGACCTGACATTGGGCAAAGCAAGGAGTAAAACACAGCGGGGCGATAGAAACTTCTCAGTAACAACTGTGACTCAAACAATAAATAAATCGTCACGCTCCTAGGAATCTTGGGAAAGGAAATAGGGAAACATGGTTATGGACTATTTATATCTCTTCCTAGCTATTCAAGCAGATGTAAGATTATAAGCATTTAAGGAGTATTATGATAGAGACACAGACAGGGCAACACATATGGGGAAAAGACAGAGAAAATATATAGAGGGTTGTATATAGACTATATAGACAGACCGATAGATAGAAGGAAAGTAGGAAGGAATATATGCAAATTATTTTGAGATCCTAAAATGAAAGGTTCTTGTTAACAGCCATCATGCCCAGCCTGCTCCTGGCATGCAACACATACCCTGCCCGTAGGTACCTCTGTTCCAGAGTGACACTATAAGCTTTTAACTCTCCTGGTTGGGAGCTAATAGAGTCCACCTGTTCCAGCCTCCAGGGTGAGTCAGCGGAAGAGCTCTGCACCTCCATGCAGGGTTCTAGCACCTCATACCAATTTACTTGCTGTAAAATCTATGTTAAAATACTTCACATAGAAAGAAAGAAAGATCTCTTCATTTAAACTTTCCTGTGACTCATGATCAGCATCTCACGCAGTCAGAATAAAACAGCTGCTTAATTTGACCTGTCGACTCTTCAGGGAGAAGTGAACGTGTTCTCCGTTGCTAAGGTCAGCTCATTAAGAGGAGCAGGATCAGTCACCCACCTCAGGGACGCTCGGTGACTCCATCCTGTGAAAGGTGACCTTTTCTCTCCGTGGGTTAGGTGTAGCCAGAGATGAGCAGCAGCACGTGTCAGTGCGCACCTCGCATGGCAGTTTGTTTTCCAGACACTTACATGTCCTGAGCAACAGTTCTGAACTTTTCATTCTCCCAATGCTGTCAGATGTTGAAGGCTGTTAGCCAGCATCACATTCCCAGCCCCCTGCCAGAGCTTAACCTGTTGTTGAGGCTGCTTTGCCTTTCTACCCTAATCCTTGCATCGCCGTCGGGGACATGATTTCAGGGAAGAGATTCTGACTCTGCAGGGGGAGAAATGGTCCCCATATTTTCTTCCTAAAATGATGTTACTGCAGCAAGGACTTACAAACACCCTCCTCTCTCTGGGCATTACCCTGTGCCCCTCACCTGGGCAGCTGACCTTGGCTTTATGTCATGATATCAGTTAGGTTTTGCAGACCCTAGTCCAGAGTGTTTAGTTCCACTTCCCTTGTGCTCTGGGGTGGGCTGGCTGGGCAGAATGGCTCTTTTTCTGGCCCAGTGCTTAGTGTCCATAGAGGGGGTGGGACCCCACCGGAGCAGGGCTGGCCTGGGAGGAAGAGGTAGACCCTCCAAGGCTGCACACTTTCCACACACCGCACAGTTTGGGAGTGGGGTGAGATTCCGTCCGAGCCCACTGCGGCTGGCAGGAAGGGAGGAGGGGGACACAGGGAGAGGCTTTGGGGTTGGAGGCAGAAGTGACTGGCAAATGCGGGAGACTCCTCAGATCCTAACTCCAGCCCTCTGCCTGAGGAAGGGTTAATCTCTTCTGCACTGTGGGCAGGGAGCGCTCTCCGTCGCCTACCCCCACCTCCTTTTCAGCTTGGCCAGGGCAGCAGACAGCGTGTCCAGCCACACTAAGACACTGCAAAGCAGCGCTGCCTGGTGCTGGGGCGGGCAGAGCCGGCATCTCCCACAGACACTCGCTGGGTATTTTATGCCTTGTGCATCAACACAAAGATGTGAGCGTGGGCCACTGAGTTCTCCTTTCAGGTCCGGTTAGTGCAGCGTCTAGCTTGCTACAATGCCCAGCTGCCACTGCCCAGCCCATGCCGGACTGTCACCCTCTCCCAAGAGCTGGCCCCATGACCCTTCCCAGAGCAAGAGGGAAGAGCACCACGGCAGCTCTGCCAGAGCGCTGCCCTCCGCAGACCTTTAATTCTTCCTCCTCCCATGTTAATCTCCGAGGTGGCGAGTGGTCAGATTTAATATGCTGCCCTGGGGGAGTTTCATTTAGAGCCGGGAGAGAGAGATGGGATTCAGTCAGGGATTCCCATGCACCCCGAGAGCATCACCAGCTTCAAACACAGGCGGGATTTGCAGAGCACAGGCTCTGCTAGAGGCGGCTTCTCACAGGCCTGGCCTCTTCCAGCCGCTCTGCACATGCACCCCTGCAGTTCATTCGCGTGAACTCTCCCCATCCCCTCCCTGCCATAACCCTCCTTCCCAGCCACACACCCTACTGCATCCCTCCTTACCATAACCCTCTTTCCCAGCCACACACTCCTTCATCCCTCCCCACACTTCACCCTCCATCCCAGCCACATGCGCGTGCACACACACCTCCCTGCCATAACCCTCCATCCTAGCCACACGCGCGTGCACACACACTCCTGCATCCCCTCCCTGCACTTCACTCTCCATCCCAGCCACACACACACCCCCATCCCCTTCCTGCCATAACCCTCCATCCCAGCCACATGCGCGTGCACACACACTCCGCATCCCCTCCCCACCATAACCCTCCATCCCAGCCACACACCCTACTGCATCCCTCCCTACCATAACCCTCCATCCCAGCCACACACCCTACTGCATCCCTCCCTACCATAACCCTCCATTCCAGCCACACACTCTACTGCATCCCTCCCTACCATAACCCTCCATCCCAGCCACACACCCTCCTGCATCCCTTCTTGCCATAACCTTCCATCCCAGCCACACGCGCGTGCACACACACTCAGCATCCCTCCCCACCATAACCCTCCATCCCAGCCACACACACTCCTTCATCCCTCCCCACACTTCACCCTCCATCCCAGCCACACACCCTCCTGCATCCCTCCCTGCCATAAACCTCCATCCCAGTCACACACACGTGCACACACACTCCCCATCTCCTCCCTGCACTTCACCCTCTATCACAGCCACACACTCCTGCATCCCTCCCCACACTTCACCCTCTATCACAGCCACATGCGTGTGCACACACAACCCTATATCAGATCCCTACACTACATCCTCTATCACAGCCACACGGGTGCACACAAACTCCTGCATTCCCTCCTCACACATCACCCTCTATTGCAGCCACACACGTGCACACACACTCCCCCATCCCCTCCCTGCACTTCACCCCCTATCGCAGCCACACGCGCATGGACACAATCTCCTGCATCCCCTCCTCACACATCACCCTCTGTCATAGCCACACACACGTGCACAAACACTCCCCCATCCCCTCCCTGCACTTCCCTCCCTCTTGCAGCCATATGTGTGTGCATACACAATGCCCCATCCAATCCCCAGGCACTTACCCTGTGTCTCACACTTGCACACGCTGACTGTCATACAGAAACTGAGCCTCTCAAACACATATTTACATACACATGCTCTTACATCACACACACACACACACACACACACACACACACACACACACCCCATTTAGACTAGCAGTTACTTTAGTACTAAACGAGTGTAAATGACAGAAAAATTTCCTATTTCTCTCTTTCATAGACACAGGTGATAGGAGGAGCCAGGCATTATTATTCCTCTGCTCCGCTTGGCTCAAAACCCTGGAGCCGTCTCTCTGTATGTGTGTACACAGACACACACCTGTGCACATGTGCACACACACAGGACTGTTATATTTTGCACTCTCTTGGGCAGTGTTTGAAGAGACAATCCAGTCTCCGCAGCAATCCTTCGGGAACCCCAGTCCCAACTTTCCACCCCCCTCCTGCAAGAAGCCCACAGCCTCATGGCCAGGGGCAGAGCGCTGGCCAGTGTGGGTCAGTAAGGAGTGTTGCAGGGAGGGGAACCCCTCCCTGGGGTGTCTGTACTGCACTTGGAGGCCTCTCCCCTCCGTAGGAAGGAGACGCAATTTCCCACTTTGCTAGATTAGAAGCACGAGGCAGCTGTAGGAGCTTGTCAGAGGGCAGACCTAGGCGCATGGGCACCTGGGTTCTGTTTCCTGCCGTGTTACTGGCTCATGGCGTGACCCTGGGCAAGTCACTCAGACCCACGATCCCCAATGCTGCCTGTGATTTGGGGCATCTCTGAATCGGGTGCTGGTCTATGGTCAGAAGGTTCAGACAGGGGGCCCGAAAGGCAGATCCCTGGGTCCAGAATTAGACAGGCCAATAAAAACTGGCACCAGTCTGGGCACCCAAAAACAGAAGCACCCAAAGCTGGACTTTGACCTCTCCATGCCTCAGTTTCCCCATCTGTAAAAGTGGGGTGATAGGGGGTGGGAGGCCAGCTATCTGACTACTCCAACAGTGAACTGGTGAGATCAATGCACTGCAGTGTTCACGTGCCCCTGGCGTCATCCAGTATCATTAGGATCCCTCCTGCCCAAGCGTTATATACACAAGAGAACTGTCTGCCTGCTGCGATGCAGTGAGGATGTTAATCTGCTCCCCAGCAGGGGTGGCTGGCTCCAGATTGGATGCCCACTTCCGCCCCTCCTCTGTGCCCATCGCGTGGCCCGGTGAAAGTTGGGAATGAGGCAGCAGCACTGGCCGTCATGTGAAAGGACGAGCAGTAATAAAATGTGATGCAGATCATAAATATCTATTAAACCCCTTTATCATCTATCAGCATTAATAACGGTGACATTGCCAAGTGAGCAGTGGGTGTCTGGCAGGCAGTGCACAGGGCTGAGCTAATCACCAATGGCAGGTGGCATGGGAAGGCCAGAACGGTTACGCTTCCCTGGTCCTTTCAAGGCTAAGCTTCCCACCATAGGACGTGCTGCCCCAACCGCTGACCCTGTCTGCTGTCTGCTTAACTCTGCTCCCTGTCCCCTGCCCCCGTGTCACAGAGTCTCCAGGTGGTGCTCTGGAACTGCTCCCCACAAAGCCAGTCAGGACTCTGGGGAGCCTCCTCTCCCTCGGAGCAGACTATCTTTAGGGCAGGAAGCTCACACGTAGCATTCAGCATGTACCCTTCCACGCGCCTCCCACAGTGAGTCTGTCCAGGAGGGCTCCTGGGGAAGCCACAGGGTCCTGCACCCCCACTTTGCAGTCAGATGTGACTCTTAGCCAGCGAGTAAAACAGAGGTTTATTCGATGACAGGAACAGTCTAAAACAGGTCTTGCTAGTACAGACAACAGGACCACCCTTAGTTAGGTCCATCTGGGACCCCAGGGAGGCCACAGCCCTGCTGGGAGGCCCAAGCATCCTCGGGGCTCCCCTCCATTCCCCAGTCAGCTTCCAAAAACTACCAAACCCCCTCCAACTCCTCCTTTCTGGGCTTTATCTCTTTCCTGGGCCAGGAGGTCACCTGATCTCTCTATCTCCGACACCTTTAGCCAGGGCTGGCTCTAGCAATTTCGCCGCCTCAAGCACGGCGGCACACCGCGGGGGGCACTCTGCCACTCACCGGTCCCACGGCTCCGGTGGACCTCCCGCAGGCTTCCCTGCAGGGGGTCCGGTGGTCCCGCGGCTCCGGTGGACCTCCCGCAGGCGTGCCTGCGGATGCTCCACTGAAGCAGCGGGACCAGCGGACCCTCTGCAGGCACGCCTGTGGGAGGTCCACCGGAGCCGCCTGCCGCCCTCCCGGAAACCGGCAGAGAGCCCCCCGCAGCATGCCGCCCCAAGCACGCGCTTGGCGCGCTGTGGCCTGGAGCCGGCCCTGCCTTTAGCATCCCTGCGGGGGAAGGGCCTGGCCATTAGTTGCCAGGTGACAGAGGGTCGGCCAGAGCTGAGGCCCCCCCACAGTATTCAGAGGGAACATTAAAATCAGTCCCACTTCGTCACACCCCGTCTGCTACTCTCTGCCCCCTGCCACTTGTCCACTGTGCCTGTCCTTGTCTGCTCAACTCTGCTCCCTGTCCCCTGCCCCGTCTGCTATCCTCTGCTCCCTGCCACTTGTCCACTGTGCCCGTCCTTGTCTGCTCAACTCTGCTCCCTGTCCCCTGCCCCATCTGCTACCCTCTGCTCCCTGCCACTTGTCCGCTGTGCCCTGTCCATTCCCTCTCTCTGGGAAGGACACTTGTCATCTCTCCATAGCATCAAACCGGGGGCATTTGGGACAGAAATTGCCCCACAGCATCAGGACTCAGCACAGGTGCTCCCAGACAGGCCCGCAGGGGCGGCTCCAGGCACCAGCATGCCAAGCGCATGCCTGGGGCGGCAAGCCACGGGGGGGCGCTCTGCTGGTCGATGCGAGGGCGGCAGGCAGGTTGCCTTCAGGGGTATGCCTGGGGAGGGTCCGCTGGTTCCACGGCTTTGGCGGACATCCCGCAGGCATGCCGCCGAATCCACGGGACCGGGGTCCTCCCGCAGGCAAGCCGTCGAAGACAGCCTGCCTCCTGTGCTTGGGGCGGCAAAATAACTAGAGCCACCCCTGCAGGCTCGGGCGAGAACCGGGTGTGCGGGTGCGCCAAGAGGACATGGAGAGTCTGCCCCTTGGAGCTGGAAGTGAGGCTGTCGTGCTGCCTGTGGAGTGAGGCTCCGTCCTCCATGCCACTGTGACCGGCCTAGGGAGGGCACAAGCCTGGGTAAATCTGTGTGCACAAAGGTCCAGTCGAAGCTCTTCACCGTCGCCTTCCCCAGAGTAGCCGGGGGCGGAGAGGAGACCATTCCGCCACAGGCCACATGCTGCAGGAATGCTTCAGAGGGCAGTGGTGCCCATGTCTCTGGCACCCCAGGAACTAGACCCACCACCAGGCAGGGCCGGCTTTAGGCCAATTTCACCAATTCCCCTGAACTGGGCCCCACGCCTCAGAGGGCCCCGCGCCCATTGAGAATCTCTTCCCTGGCTAGAGGCGCCTTTTTAATTTTTACTTACCTGGCGGCGCTTCGGGTTTTCAGTGGCACTTTGGTGGTGGGTCCTTCAGTGCCGCTGAAGACCTGGAGTGAGTGAAGGACCCACCACCGAAGTGCCACCAAAGACTCGGCGCACCGCCCGGTGAGTACAAGCCCCATATGTTTATATATATATATATATTTAACAATCATCCCTGCCGGGCCCCTTCAAAACTGTTCAAATTGGGCCTCGCACTTCCTAAAGCTGGCCCTGCCGACAGGGCAGGGCGGAGACCCAGGGTCAGCACAGTCTCCACTCCCCATTAGCAGATGGCAAGGCGGACATCCTGCTGCACAGCAGGCGGCACACGCAGCAGGGCCCAGCTAGCCTTAGGGAGACCCATCGCTCTGGTCACTGCACTCTGAGAGGCACAGGCCTGGGCTGTCTCAAATACCTCAGTCCCCTTCACCCAAGATGGGGGTCCTGGGGCTGACTGAGCCATTCCCCTGCCAGATGGGCTCTCAGGGGGGCGTTTCTTGGATCCATCACCACAGGGCCACAGGTGTAGAGAATCCCTCATGTCTACACTTGATCTGTTCATAACAGTTTAATTTCTTCTGATGGACATCTGCAACACCTGTCCTGAAGATGGAGTCTCCCGCTGACATTTTAGAAAACATTGATATACTCCACTGCTGCTAGTTTGGAAGAAAATTCTTTCTCATTCTCAGCTACACTCTCATCGGTGGCTGCTGCTCCTGCATCCTCTACTTCTCAGAAAGTTCAGTGGAAGCTTATTGTGAAGACCACCCTTGGTGCATCATGGAAGACCTGGACCACCAGCAAGGATGAAAAAATCAGCACCTGGCTAAATAAAACCTCTGTGGATACGTCTGCAGGGAAACCTAGCACCAGAAGGACATCTCTTCGGGACCTTATGTCCAGGAGCAAGAATATCTCACCAGCTCTTCAGGTGGAGGACCCCTGGAGAACCTCTCCCACTTCCCAGGATCAGGATGCCGAGCGCTGCCCTGCTGTTCCTGAGAAAGCTGCTACCAGAGGAGCATCCCCCCAATGACCCAGGACCAGGATGCTGATCGCTGCCCCACTGGGAAGGATGCTACCAGGGGAGACCCCACCAGGACCCAGGACCAGGATGCTGATCGCTGCCTTGCTGCTCCAGAGAGGGATGCTCCAGAAGGAACCACCTCTTCAATCCCAGACCTCGAAACTACTTACCACCAGGCTCTCCCGACAAGGGCCGCTCGAAGGGGAATACACTTCAGACCTCAGGATCTCAATGCCTCATGCGTCCTTCTGGGCAAAGAGACATCATGGCCTGTGAGTCCAGCACCCCGCCAGGAGCAACTTCACCTCCTCAAACTTCTCTGCCAGTTCGAGAGGAATCACCTGGCGAGCCTTCCTGCACAACAGAGGTCCGCCCCACAGAGGGTGAGGCAGGGGAAGATGACTGCATCTACCTCCAGTACCCGCTCCTTACAGGTCTCCTCTGCCCCTTCTGCCTCCCTGTCCATGGATCCCAGACCCTCAGGGCCCTCAGCAAAGATGTTCGCAAGACCTACAACAAATGGATTTCTTTCCGGTGTAGTCCCTGCGATCTACCCTTTGAGACTCAAAAGAAATGTAAATTCCATCAAATCACATGCAAGGGATCCCTCATGACCGTGAAAATCAATCCCACCGACACCCTGCAGGTTCCAACCCTGACCCCCACCGATGGTCTGGCTTCAGCACCCCAGTCAGCATCCCCAGAGCCACAGCAGGTAACGGGGGACCAACTGCCAACTGAGGGAAGACCAACCCCTGCCTCGAGGACTCACAATGCCACCAAAAGAACCAGCCCTGTCTCCAGAATTCCCATGCTGGACACTGCTGTGAGGGGGATCGCTGCCACCTCGCAAGTCAGCAACCTCACCAGATGCCTCAGCAACCTCATAGAAACCATCTGGCACAACACGGATACAAGATGGGGCAGAGGTCCCCCACAGGTAACCTCATGCCGCTTTGCCGTAGGAGCAACTAGCATCGCCTCCCAGGTCGCACGGCGAGACCCAGCCAACGGAGGAGCCTCCTGCAGCCACCAGATCCCACGGCCGGACCCTGCCCCCATGAGACCCAACAACTCCTCCAAGGTTACCCAACAAGCCTCTGACCACCAAAAACCCCATATCCCCCCGAGGACCCTCCCAGTCAGATACTACCCACAGAAGAACCAGAACCATCCCTAGCGCTTCCAAACCATCCTCAGCACTTCCCCCCACCCCAAAGCCCAGCATTGGTGCTTCCAGAACCTCACTCCCTCCCCTAAGATCCAGCACTGCCTCGGAAACACCAAGAGCTGCCCTCTCCACCGCACCAGGATCCCTGCCTCAAGACCCACCTGAACACTGCCCCCCAGTCCAAGGGACAACAAGGCCGCAGACTGTCCCTCCAGCATCTGAACCTGTGGAGACAATGCAGCAGGAGAAGCGATGGCCACGAGCGAGGGTTGCCATGGCATGGCAATCTGCCTGGATGGAGGAACTGGCAAAGGCTGAGGACTTCGAGAGCTTCGACGCCCTGAAAGACTGACCGCAGAACTGTCTGCGGAAATTACAGCCAGAAGGAGGGAACCCCAGGAGGCCACATGGGCCATGCGCAGATTCCCCAAGCCGAGCTGTGACAACACCGCCAGAGAAGGCAGGAGAAGGGATGTCGGCCGCCACTACAATCCGGCAACTGCATCCCTTTTTCAGAAACTATACAGGAAGAACCAGACGAAAGCCATGAGGGAGATCCTAGATGGGATCTCCTCCTACTGTACCATCCAGCCCGTGAGGCTCTACTCCTACTTAAAGGATGTGTTTGGTCACGAGGCCCAGACCAACTTGCGAAGCCCAGAGTGCCTTCTCCCGCTACCCCGAATCAACCTCACGGAGGACCTGGAGTGAGATTTTTCCCCACAGGAGGTGCAGGCGAGGCTGACAAGGACCAAAACCACTGCTCCTGGAAAAGATGGCATCCACTACCACCTGCTGAAGAAGTGAGACCCCGGCTGCTTGGTGTTCACTCGCTGCCATCTTCAACAAATGCAAGCAGTTCCATCACATTCCCCGCTCCTGGAAAAAGTCCATGACAGTGCTCATCCACAAGAAAGGCGAACAAGCGACTCAGCAACTGGAGGCCCATCTCCCTCTGCATGCTACAAGCTGTATGCTAGCTGTCTCGCGGCAAGGATCACGGATTGATCAGTGTGCGAGGATGCCGTCAGCTCAGTGCAGAAGGGTTTCATTTCCTGTGAGGGATGCTATGAGCACAACTTCCTCCTTCAGACAGCCATCCAGGAGGCCAGGAGGTCCAAGAGGCAGTGCGCCGTTGCATGACTCGACCTGACTAACACCTTCGGGTCCATACCCCGCCACCACATCTTTGCCACCCTGGGAGAGTTCAGGATGCCAGAAATCTTCATCCAGATCCTCTGGTACCTCTATAAGGACTGCACCACCACCATCCGTGCCATGGACGGAGAGATGGACGCTAGCCCCATCCACTGCAGCATGAAACAAGGATGGTCCCTCAGCCCCATCATCGTCAACCTGGTCATGGAACCGCTCATCCGAGCCATCTCCAGCAGCCCGACTGGCTTTGACCTGCACGGCAAGAAAATCAGCATTCTGGCTTACACAGGCGATCCTGCCCTGGTCACCGACAGCTCGGAAAGCCTCTAGCAAATGCCTGACATCACCAGCCAAGCCACTGAGTGGATGGGCCTCTGCTTCAACCCCAAAAAGTGTGCCTCCCTCCACGTTGATTGTGGCACCAGGGCGTTGGTCTGCCTGTCACGGTTCCTGATCCAGGGAGAGCCCATGGCCTCCCTCGAAGAGGGAGAGGTATACCAACACCTTGGCACACCCACAAGAGTCCACGTCCAACAGACTCCCAAAGACACCATCACGGAGATCCTGCGAGATGTGGCCCAATTTGACTCCTCCCTGCTCGGCCCCTGTCAATGGCCTCAATACCTTCCTGATCCTCCTTTGTCCTCAGGGGATCAGTTGTAGCCAAGGTGCCCCTGAACAAGGTCGACGGAACCATCAGGCAGCCGGTGAGGAAATGGCTCTACCTTCCCCAGAGGGCCAGCACTGACATCATCTACATTTCCCACTGGCAGGGCGGCACCAACGGACCTCGGATGGGTGACCTGTGTGATGTGGCGGTGATCACCCACGCCTTCCGCCTCCTGACGTGCCCAGACTCGACGGTGAGGAGCATCATGCAGGAAGCCGTTCGGGATGTGGTCAGGAAATGCATTGCCAGGGCCCCCTCCGAGCAGGACGTCGCCACTTACCTCAGTGGCTCCCTGGAGGCTAAGTTTGGGAGACAGGGGGAGACCTGTCCTCTGTCTAGTCCTGCGCCCGCAATGCCTCGAGATGCCTGGAAAAGAGGATCGGCTGCCACTGGAAGTGGTGTGAGGAGAGCCAGGAGCTGGGAATACTGGTGCCATACATAAAGACCCTGGACCACACCATCATCACTCCGACAGCCAGAGCTATACTGAAAGGACCCTGAAAGATGCCATCCACTGCCACTATGCCAAGAACCTCAAGTGGAAGCCGGACCAGGGCAAGGTGTTCGAGGTGTCCAGCAAGTGGGACACCAGCAACCACTTCCTTCCCAGGGGCAGCTTCACCAGGTTGGCCGACTGGTGGCTCATCCACAGGGCCTGACTCAACTGCGCTCCCCTCAACGGATCCATCTGCCATGGCAACCAGGACAAGCGCTGCAGGAAGAGCGACTACGCAGACGAGACCCTGTCCCACATCCTGTGTGGATGCAAACAGCACTCCAGAGCCTGGTGGCACTGCCACAATGCCATCCAGAGCCGGCTGGTGAAAGCCATCCCAACGTCCCTGGGGAAGATCACCCTCGACTCAGCCATCCCTGGGACAGACAGCAGACTGCAACCCGACATCATCGTGATGGACACAGAAAGGAAGAAGGTCCTCCTGGTAGACGTCATGGTGCCTTTTGACAACAGGTCACTGGCCTTCCATGAGGCCCGAGCCCGGAAGGCGTCGAAGTATACCCTGCTGGCCGAGACCCTGAGAACCCAGGGCTAGTGGTCCAGATACATGCCCTGATCGTGGGAGCCCTGGGCTCATGGTACCCCCACAACGAGCTGGTTCTGAGAGCGTGCGGAGTCGGTTGTTGCTACTCCCAGCTCATGAGACAGCTCACGGTGTCCAACACCATCAGGTGGTCCAGAGACATTTATATGGAACACATCACAGGAGACCGTCAATACCGACCGCCGACCAGGGAAATAACTCACTTCCTTCCCTGATGAACCAAGGGATGCACTCCACCCATGAACTCATTTGCTCCACCGAAACTGACTTGGACTCCTTATACAGTCCACGGGTGGCGTACCCGAGTCCATTTATTCACTGACACTTTAAAAACTCCCACACCCCAAAATGGGTCTAAGCTGGTTATGTGATATGTATGTCTCCCTTCACACTTGCAACTGATACCTGTAATCCCTCATAACTCAAGCCTGACCCCAGATCTACAGTACCTTCCCTCTTAACTTGTGTCTATTTAATTTTAAACATTGATTTTAATAACATTTTTATATCCCAAGCCTTCAGGCAGGGCAGGCCAGCAAAGTCAGGGAGGCTCTGACCTGTAGTCAGGGCAGAGCAATAATTAGTTTAGATGCTGGGTCCTCAAGCAGGATGGGCAGCAAAGTCAGGAAGCTTGGACCTGTATTCAGGACAGTGCAAGAACCAGCGTATTAGCCCAGCCCCCAAAGAGGGCAGGGCAGCAAACAGTCATGGGGCCTGGCTTTGGTGGACAGCTGACAAACTCAGGCCTCTTGGCTTGTGGTGGGGAGGCTGCCACCTCAGCCGTGGGGTGGTGGGATAGGGAGACGGAGGCCCATCCAACTTCACTGCATCCCAGGCCAGGCCCTGACAGAGGCAGAGTGGTCTGTCACTGGCTCAGTGGGGAAATCCGTCCGCAACACGCTGGCCGGCACTCAATCAGCAGCACAGCTGAATGATATTCAGCTGCCCTGGGCTACTTCCTGCACTCTCGCTTGAGGGGATACCTGGGTCCCAGGGTCATCATCCGTCTCGCTGGGGTAAACAGCTAATAGTAGCCCCAGCAACTCCTCGATGTCTCTGGCGACCGGCACTTCTGGCAGTCCCTCCAGAGCTCAGGCGCTGCTGCGCTTGTTGTCAGATCCGGCTCCAGCAGTGGATGAGACTTGTCTTTCGCTGGTGGCTCCTCTCCAGCGGAGCAGGAGGTCTGGCCTTGTACCCTCTGCTTCCGGCAGGGCAGGAGTGGGTGTCCTGGCTCTTCCCACTGCGGGGGGCTCACAGCTGTCCCCCCATCCGTCTCCGAGGGAGGCCACTCCCCCTTACTACAATTCTACCATGAAATGTAAGGGAAATAGAACAGATAATAATGACATTAATATTAGAATAGAAAAATTGACACAAAATTAAACAAACCAATACAGCTGAAATGACATATTTTTATCATACTGAAACGAAACATCGACGTTATCGAAACAAAACGAGAAAGTCAAAGTGATTCATTCTGACACTTCCCTGGTGACAGCATAGCTGAAATTTACATGTTCCTGCACAACATTTTAATTTCCACAAAGCTGCATTTTCCGATGGAAAACCATTCCCTGGAAAATGTTTTGGCCAGCACTAACTACAGCTGAGTTACTCCTGATTTACCCCCAGTGGGCGTGATTCTCCTCACACAATCGGGCGTAACCCTTCTGAAGTCAGTAATGTCACACTGGCGCATTAGTGGTGTGTGAGGTATCCAGGCAGAGCAGAGCTGTCTGGATTCTGCTCTCAGCTACACCAGAGGAAATCTGGACCAGGCCCATTGTCTTCAGGGAAATGACACCGGTACATTCTGATGAAGCAGCATCTGGCCAAGCACATCTGGAAGATAGTCCGGGCAGATAGTCGGTGCTGCCAGCTGGCTCTGGGCAGAGGGGATGGAGCTGGCAGGGCCATCGGCTCTGCCCTCACCAGCCATTTGGAGCCTAGACATGAGCAAGGAACGGAAGGCTGAGAGGGGCAGGGCCCAGCTGGGAGTTCAGCCTATCCAGCCTTGCTCTGGGCAGCATGAGAGCATCCCTGGCAGGCTGGCTGTGAGAAGCTTCCACAAAGGGTGGGTTTCAGGCCAGGCACCTGCTTTTATAGCTACCCAGGCATGCAGCGGCTGGTCCTCGCTGCCCTCAGCCTGCTCTGCTCCTGACAACGACTGGTACAGAGTCAGTGGGAAGGACTCAGAGCTGCACAACTGAGAGCCACATCTCAAACACACTGAATTTGGGGGTGTTAAGAGCGGGGTGGGGCTGGTTGGGCTCATTGTAAAGATAGGGGCTTATAAACAGCTGGTATATTTCCCTGATTCTCAATGGAGCACACCTGCCCTGGCGTTAGTGTCTGAAGTACCCCACTGCCTGGGAGTACTTCCTCTATTCTCTACTTAAGCAACAGACACAGCCACTAGCCTGAGTCTGAGCCTGAGCTGTTTTCAGGGTCACACCCTGCAAGGTCTCTCCCCCACCCCCAACTCTTCCTTGCCTTAGGGTCTGTCTGCACTGCAGCTGGGAGCTTGGCTAGCCAAATGCACACTAGCCAGGGGTAGTACAGGTACAAAACCTGGCTGCACCCCAGGATACATATTTGGGCAGCTAGCCTGAGCTGCCACCTGTACTACTCCTGGCTAGACTTAGCTAGTGCATCTGGCTACCTGAGCTGGATAGTATGGCTCCCAACTGCAGCGTAGATGTACCCATGCAGAGACTCTCAGTCCCTGAGATGAGGGTAATGTGACCCATCCAGCCTGGCTGACAGGGTGAGTCAGCAAGATAGCTCTGCACCTCCAGTCAGGAGCCTAGCACCTGCCTCCCTGTCCCAGGGCCATTTGCAAAGTCAGGATCCAGGTTCAAACTTCATAGAATATCAGAGATGGAAGGAACCTTAGGAGGTCATCTAGTCCAACCCCCTGCTCAAAGCAGGGCCAATCTCCAGACAGACTTTTGCCCCAAATCCCTAAATGGCCCCGCCAAGGATTGAACTCACAATCCTGGGTTTAGCAGGCTAATGCTCAAACCACAGAGCTATCCCTCCCCCCAAATGCCCCTACAATGTGGGGATATCCAGAGCTCAGCATTCAGTGCTGTGAGATTATTTCCCTCTGTTCTTTGTAATTAGAAATTTCTGAGTAGATACCTGAACAATGCAGGTGGCCACAGTGCCTTTAAACACTCATGGGAGACCAAAAAGGCAGAGGGAGAGGACCAGTGAGTGCGTCAGCCCCTGCTGCTTTCTCTCTCCTTGGGCTGTTGAGCCCAGCCTGTCTGGCCCCTGTGCTAATGAAGATTTCCTGTAGCGCTTGCTTAGCAGAAAATGATTGGTAACACCCGGGCTCATAATTAAAAAAAGAGAGCGAGAGCACTAATGGGTATTTATTTGACTGTTACCTTGTCATGTATTTATTGATGCAGATAAATTCAAAATCATTAAATGCTTTACGGGGCCTGACAATTTACAGCCCCTGTCGAAGCTCCGCACCCTGACATCACAGTGACAGCTCAACGTGGGGCGGGCGGCATGGTCACCTGACAGCTGGGGGCCAGGTCTCGGGGCGCTGCCTGAGAATAGGGCAGGAATCAGTGGCAGCGTGTGAGAAGCAGGGTGCCCTGCACCACCACCTCCCTGCATGCTTCGGACAGCAGAGCGCAGAGATGATCATAAGATTAAATAACCAGCCGTTGTCAGGCTGATTAGCTGTTTACCACCCAACAGGCCTTTATGGTCCCTGAGTCCTGGGGACTGCAGTGCTGCTAAATGCCTTGTCTAACCAGACACAGGGACATGACTGATCATCTCAGGGGGAGCCTGGCCTGTGAAAACACAGACCCTGAGACGGACTTCTCAGCCCAGGGCTGGAGCAGACAGCAGTGCCTGGGGAGTGAGCAGTGAGGGGATGTATCCCAGCCAGGCTCGCAGACACTGCCACCTGTGCAGACCCCTCCTTCCCTAAGGAACTAACTGTCCTGCTCCAGTCCTCTCATTGACTAGATACAAGAGGAATGGGATACGGGAAAGAGGGGGCGGTGTCTGGCTCTCTCCAACCTAGGCTTGCTTTCTGCCCTGGCAAACCAGTGCCACATGGGCTGGCACCTTGTGACCCTTTTGCTCAGTACGGCTTCAGAATGCTGGTCAAGAGGGAGGCGTGTTGACAGGGCTGTGGGAGGGCAGGCTGTGTAGCGCCCAGGTTAGCCAGGCTCTGGGACTGACCACATGGGGATCTGGGAGGTTGGGCCCAGCCAAAGCTCTGCACAGGGAGAAGTCACTGAGCCATTCCTCGGATCCACTGGCCATGGGGACAAAGATCAGCATCTCTGAGACCTTGCTGTCAGCTCAGCGGTTCCCATCCCTGACACCTGAGCCCATAGCTCCCTGCACCTAGCAAGGGCTGATAGGCTGGCTGGCCTCTGCTCAGCGTGACACGCCAGAGAACCTGGGATCTGCGACCAGTACACACACTCAAGAACTGCTCTTCATTCCCTCTGCTCTAAACAGACTCAACAGCACTGGGGAGGGGCTAGCTGCAGGCCCATCTGATGCACCCCCCTGCCCTACAGGGAGCCCTGCCAGTGCAGCGAAGCACCGTGCTACTCCAGAGCAGGGCTCCTCACACACAACTCTCCCCATTTACCGCACACCTGGCCTGCTGCCTTCCCTGTGCCACAACCCGGACAGCAGACCTTAATCCCGACCCTCCACTGCGTCATGTCCTGGCGCTACCATGCCTTAGCAATGCCAAATGCCAACGCAGGCCGCAGCGATTCTGCTCTGTCCTGTGGCAGCGCGGCACAAAGAGATGCTGGTCGGCCTCTGCTCTGAGTTCGTTTGGGGATTGAAACTTATTTTCATTGTTCTCTGTGCAAATACAAATTCAAGCCAGACAAGCAAAGCACCTTCCCTGGCCCTGCCAGGCATTTTCAGTAACTTGACCCCCTTGGGCATGGTCACAGCTCTGGGTGATTGTTCCTGGACATACTCTGCACTCTGTCTCCTTCTTGGGAACAGAACCCCCCTCAAGCAGCCTGGCACCGCAGCCTGGCCGGGGAGAAAGCTGCCTCTCCTGCCCCTTCCCAGGATGAGGATGATGAAGATGAGGAGGAGGAAAAAATGGAGGGTATTTTACCTGCCCCCATCAAAACAAAATAAATCCCCACCCTGGGTGCATGGGAATTGGCATCATTGCCCGGGGCACTGGCTCCATGTCGGGGATGGGACGCAGTGTGCCAGAGGAGGCAGAGTTTTGGTCTCTGAAAGAGGATGCCTGCTTGTGGCTGGCTGTGCTGTCTGGGCCCAGCTGAGCGGAACCCGACCGCCTGCGATTTGCATCCTCCTGCTCCCCGTGGAGGGTGCTAATAAATCTCCATACGGTATTTCACTGGAGACTTGTTGGCAGTACGGATTGGGAGGGGTGGGCGCCTGCCAGCTCATCACTTGCATAGCAACAAGATGCTGCCTTCATGCTAACTACACAGCCCGTAATTACCTTAATATTCCCCTTAGCCAAGGAAGCCAAGCCCCCTCCTCCCTGCGCTCTCCAGCAGCCAGAGCCACCCTGCCTGGGCCTTTGTGTGTGTGCACTCTCCCTGGGACGGGCTGCCCTGGCCTCCCCTCCCCCTTCACACTGCGGGTGTCACTCCGGAGTGTTTCTCTGGGTGCGCTGGGCAGCCGATGGGGCACAGGGCAGCAGGAACACAAAATCTGAGTGACAGCCTCCTCTCCCGCTGCATAGCAACGGCCCGTGCACTGGCGTTACCATCTGCCTCCCGAGGAGCGCCCGCTCAGATGTCACTCTACTGAACTGGGGAGGTGAGGAGCAGAGCAACCACGGGCCATTAAACCCAGACAGCCCCGTACTGCAACGCTTCAGCCTCCTGCCATCATTATTTAAGCTACACATGCAGCAGGGCTCATGCACTGGGGCACCAGTCCCAGAACCTGTGCTCCAGTAGCCGCATCGTCAGCTGGGCTGGCATAATCCTGACCCCTGCTCTGCAGACTGGTGGCAACTTGAATCCCCAGTATCTGACTGGGGGAGGGAGAGGACAGCTGTGTGTGTGTGCATCCACACATGTGGGAGTACGTGTGTGCATGGTCACGTGATGCTCATGCATGTTTGTGTGTGTGCACATGTATGTGTGTATGCTATGTATGTGTGGTTGAGTGTCTTCCTGTGTGCTCATGCCACAGGCAGGGTTCGGGTGGGGGTCCTGCTGCAGTCACACTGGGGGCTATTTGTGGGAGCTCATTCTCACCAGGAAACAGGAGTGAAGCCTGCAGAGCAGTACTGCCCTGCGGGGTGCACAGCGGAGGGCGAGCCAAACAGGCACCAGCTCAGGCATTGGACTTAGGTGGAGATAGGGCCAAAGTGGATCCCCGTCCTACCAGAACACCAGATCCAAATTCCACAGCTCAGGCCCACTTGAGCAGGGAACGACCCTCACCTCTGGCACCCATCAGAACAACCACCAGTCATCTGCTGGCAAGCAGTACGGTGGGTTGGCAGAGGCTCCAGAAGGAGCTGAAAAGACCACACTGGGCCCAGATACAAACTCAGTGCCCAGGCAGTTTCCAGCAGCCCATGGGGGTAAGTTACTCCAAACCTTGCTCTGAAGGCAGCAGGACAGAAGAAACCCTTGTGTGTAACACGCAGGGACACACTCTGCCCTCCTGCATGCTGGAGCCAGCCCCCAAGCTCCACGGGGCTTGTCTTGCCACTCCCGACAGCAGAATCAGCCTGTAGATCTGCATGCCATGAGGCTCTGCAAGGGGACACACAGCATTTCATTTTGCTGCTTCCAGGTTAGCCCAACTCAGCATTAGTTGAAAGTCATTGTCACTTCCCCCATGGCTGCTCCATATTCTCAGCCCTGTCCTTAGGGCCTGAATGGGGATAGATAGATAGATAGATAGATAGATAGATAGATAGATAGATAGATAGATAGATAGATAGATAGATAGATAGATAGATAGATAGATAGATAGATAGATATGCATCAGTGCCAGCTATGTGCAGGAGCAGGGTCTCTGTGCAGGACATCTTGGCTGGGAATATGGGTATATGAGTGTCTTGGAGCCTCCTAACTAGGTTCTGGGGCTGTGACTCCCCCTGCCCCCCACCCCAGCTGCCTGTGGGAGGTCAGACCTGCCCCAACGTTGACAGATGTCAGGCACAGAGCACGAGCTGCTGCTGCCTGCTGAGGATCGGGACTGTTCAATGCAGCAGGCCCGGCGCCATGATGGCTCTTCTCTTCCTTCTCAATTATGGCCTGACAAATCGCTGAACTTTGCTGCTGGTTAGGCCAGGGCTGGACATCGAGGAGCCACTTGGCCTTCAGTAGATGTGTCCCTTTTCCTCATGGCTATGCTCAGTCCCAGTAGGGGAGAGAGATACTGAAAGACCCCAGCCCAATTTCAAGGTGGTCTTCTGTCTCCGAGCCCAAGCCAGGCCTGGCTGGGCCCAGGTGAGCACCCGGGCTGGAGACCCAGTTGTCACCGAGCAGCAACCTGTTCCCAAGACTCCAGATTGTGTCGACCGAATGGGACAGATATGCATTAGGTTGGGAGGTTGCGATGGAGGAGGTCCCTCTGCCCCCACCATCCAGGCACGTGACCGCCAGCTCACTCGGGAATTAAACAGAACAGAGCGAACCCAGAATGGAGATGCTGCAAAAGAGCAGAGCTGAGATTAACTCTCCATGCAATGGGAGGTTTGTGTGTGTGCTTGGTCAGAGCAATGATCTATCCACGCCGGTCTCCTGCCTCCCCCACAGCCAGCTTCAGAGCATGGCAAAAACTCCACATCATGCACCTCATTGGTTCTGAAATGCTGAAGCAAGGCGGAAAATTCCTTCTTGGCACCTGCAGTGATCAGCTGGTGCCCCCAGGCATGAGACGCAATTAACCTTCTCTTGACAAGAATAACTACCAATGTTATTATCGATTGTAAAACTATCCAGCCCTTTGCAACATCCAGCCGCAGGATCTGACTCAAGGCTGGTGTGGCCCAGGAACAGAAAGCCTGGATAGGGCAAGGTACGCGCTGTGAGAACACTCCAGAATAAAGATGCTCCAAATTCTCAATGCCCCAAAATTCATTGCTGTTCAGAGCCAGGGTTTTGTTTCTGCCCATTGGAGAGACAGGGGCCAGTTGGAAAATCTGGATCTGAATCTGGGTTCAGAGTCTGGACTCCTACAAGGTGGGGCTATTCAGACTCACACTCACATGCCAAGAGAAAAACTTCAACAAGAAGCAGCCTGGCTTACCAGTCACAATTCGTACTATATCGATCTATCAATCGATGTGTCTGGGGAGAGATCAGAATAACCCCTGCCTCTTATCTAGAACTTCCCATCGGTAGATCTCAAAGCTCGTTACAAAGCACGTCAGTGTCATTAGTCTCATTTTACATGTGGGGAAACTGAGGTAAAGAGCACCAAAGTCACCGAGCAGCCCAGTAGCAGAGCCAAGAGTAGAACTGAGGTGTGGTGTTGCAGATCTTTAGCCTCCAGGCCACATTGATTAGACACTACATCTGCAAAAAGGAAGGGCCAGGCCTCAGCCTGTTTAAAATTAAACATAATGGTTTGTGCTGGAAGTTTGTTAAAAACCAGCCTTGCTACAGACGTGTCAAAGAGCCAGACATGAACTAGCAGTAATGCCAGGTCTGGCTCATAGTGTCTGTGGGATACCCAAGTTTTGCTTTGGTCCCCTTGTCTCAGCCATGCCAGGAGTAGAGGCAAACTGTGCTGCAGCATAGCTAGGAGGTGTGCGGCCATGTCTGGCCACACATGATAGTATGAACTGTCTCTAATACAGCCGGCCAGGTCAGGGGTCATTCCCCGAGCACCGGCATGGCAGTGCAGCAGACAGGGTGGGGAGGGAGCAGACCCTCTTTAGGAAACCACCTCTTTCATGGGGCTCTCGCATGGAGTAGAGTGAAATATTTACATCCAAAAGTAAGTGAGACAAAAAACGGCTTTTCACTGAAAACCGAAAATATTTTGGAGAACTCTCTTTTCTTCAGCAAAAACCAGGAAACTGGAAATTTGGAAAGATAAAAATGTTCAGGTTTTGGTAAAAATGTGCAGGTTTTGGCTTTCGGAAAACCATCCTCGAACTCTTTTCAGTTTCTGATTTTGGTGTTTCACAGAAAAAACAAAAAGTGCGGGGTGGGAAATGTTGAGGAACATGAAACACAACAAGGATTTTCTTTCCCATGGACGAGTAACAAGAATGCTCTGAGCAGCTCGAGTCCTGAGCCTGCAGGTCGGGAGAGGGACTTGGTCCCATACTGACAGTCTTCAGTCCTGTCCTTGGGCCCGGGCCATGTGGACCAATGTGTTAAAGTGGGAGCCAAACCCATCAAACTTTCCCCCAGGCAATGAGCCCTGAGAGAGGCCTGTTGTTTTGCAAGCAGCCTAAGCAGTAACCTAGCTTGCATAGGCTCCTGCTGCTGCTGCTAAATTAGCGGGGTGCAAGAGGGATGTCACCTGGGTGACAGAGTGTCTCTGACTCAAAGAGTGTTTGACTACACCCTGCCTGTGTGCTAAATATTCCCATCATTCTGACTGAGCCAAAGCGACTGGGTGGTGGAGTTCTCAGAACTGCTAGTGTTGGGTGGACGAGATGGGGGAAGAGGGATTTAAGGTGCAAGAGGAGACACTCTTAAGCTTTGGTGATGTTATGACAGGCCCATAATTTTATCCCCTTTGCTCATGCTCCTGATCACAGTGGCTTTCCCTCTCTCTGAGCCCTCCTGGCTCTCTGCTGTTCAGAGGCTTTTTAAAATGCAGAATGGAAGCTAATGCATCTTTATCATTGTGCTGGAGGTTGGGTGGCTCCAGGCAGCATCTCTTTGATCTATGGGCAGTAGCAAACCTCTTTGAAGCTGGTAGACATGATAGCTGCCTTCTGTTCAGGCTACTTGATGGAGCAGTTACATGCCCCTTGTGCTAGTGATAGCTGAAACAATAGAAACCACCACCCAAATCACAGACCAGTATGGCAAGGCTAGAGTATGAGAGAATTGAGCCATGTGGTCTAAGAGGTTTTGCTTGGAGCTGTGTGCGGGTCTGTGAACTGAAAGCAGCAGGAATGCCAGGGAGACAGCCAGAGAAGCACCAGTAATGTGGCACTGAGAGAAAGCCAAGAGAGAAAGCATTTTGGGTGGAGTGCTGGCTCAAAAGAGGCTTGGAACAGTGAGCAAGAAACTGCTTCTTGCAGTTTGATTTATGCTGTGTTCAGGGATGTAGGACTTTGTGTACATAGGGTTGCACCAAAGAAATACCTGAATTTTGGCTAACCATTCAGGCTAGAAAGGGGTGTACCCTGTGCCCACCTGGTGGTGGCTAGGCCAGAGTAAGACTGATGAGCCTGCTACAGCATTCACTAAGAGAGATGCCTCTTCTAGCTCAGGCAGTAAAGCGCATGCATGAAAAGTCACCTGTCTTAAGTCTAACCCCAGCACTGCTGACCCACCTGCTGGTGTTGCAAGTAGCAGCCCCTTATGGGGATTTGCACATGGATACTTTGCAGTACAGCTTGTAGCCCCCTGCCGGAGGGAAGTCGGTAAGCTACTGCTACTCCTGCCACATCTGTCCTTTCTAGTGGCGGCTAGCCTTACTAGAGCTGGGTGAGCCGGCCAGGGCAGCTAAGCAAGTCAGGCCTTTCAGCTCAAGCATTACTCTAGCGAGGTCCCAGGTTCAGTTCCTACTACTGAGAACTGGGGCTGCCAGTGTTACAAGGGGTGACCTTATTAAGGCCCTGGAATTAGTGGCTCACTGAATAACCTGCCGAGGGCATATGGCTGCAGGGCGATTTCTTTGTACCGTTTTCTACTAGGCCCTGTGCTGAGGACCTAGCAAAGCAAAGGGGGATTTTAACTTTGATGTAAAAAACCCTCCTAGGTCTTCCCCTTTGCAAATGTAACCAAATGACAGGGCTGAAAATCTGTCCCTGTGATTGGTGGTTCCAGATCCTTCCCCTACAGCTACATAGGGCTGGGCTTTGAGCCCTGTGCAACCCATGGCAGTGGGTCCCTGGAATTCTGGGGGACTCCAGACCGGTTTGTTGTCATGGGGTGTGGGGGGATTGCCTGGACTACTGCTGTTACCTGACACCTAGGTACACCTCTGCTGAGCAGCCAAAGTGCCCATGAGGGATCTAGCTCAATAGTATGCAAGGCAGCCTGGTCTACTGGACAGCACACAGGCCTGAGAGCAAAGGTTCCCAGCTCCGACACTGACTCCCTCTGAGACCGTAGTCATATCACTTATTTTTCTGCCTCAGTTTCACCCTCCCCTTAAGAGGAATGTTGTGATAGTTAACTAGTGAATATTTGTAAACCGCTACTCTAGGAGGAATCAATCAAGTTAGGCCAACAGAAAACTGGACTCTCAATGTTCCTCTGCAGACGATAAAATGGGGGGAGTGCATGGACTAAGGATGGGATACAGAGCCAACCATGGCTTGTTATTCATCAGGGAACAAGGGCCCAGTCCTGAATCTGCTGAGAGCCCTGGGAGTTTCACGGTTGACTGCAGTGTGAATGGATCTGATGTATTGCTCAGTGGCTCAGACAGAACAAGCACTTTGAGAATGGTTGCCATCAACTGGCCCCCTTGCTGGGCACTCTCAGTAGTGGCCAGATGCTGAATGGCCTGTGGAGTGGATCTGGTCAGAAAATAGGGGGTTTCCACTAAAGTCTTGAGTTTGAGATGAAACTAAAATATGCCAATTTAAAACTGCTGCCACAGTGCCTCATGGAAGTTATAGTTTGGGTGCCTCACACTCCCATTCACCTGGCTCCCTGGTCAGACTTTATCTCCCATGGTGCACCATGGTCTCCCTTCTTGGTGAGAGAAGGCCGGTGCATCATGGCAATCACCAGGCTGCAGTGCCTTGTGGGAGAGGATGTCTGGTCAGGGAGCCTGGCCCATGGAAGGGACTGGGAGCAAGAAGCACCTGAACTACAACTTCCACAATGCACTGCAGCAGCATTTCATAATCTAAGTACTTTGAGTTTTCGGATGTTCTGTTTTTGACAAAAACCCCATAAACCCTGCGAAAAGTGGGCACCTTTTATGAAAAACATTATTTAGACGAAACCCTACAATGCTCTGCTGAAAAATCCAGTTTTGGTGGGAAATTTTCAAGCATCCCTGCCCTGGAGTGTGAGCTCCCACCAAGCTGGTCCCTCTGTGCAGAGGGGCATGGAAAGGGGGAGTGTCGTGTTAGGGTGTGCGCAGAGCCTGCTTCTGCCCTTTTCACAGCACAGCGATATTCAGAAAAGGCTGTGAAGTTGTGTGTGTGTATGAGAGAGAGAGAGAGAGATGATCAGGGATTATGTACAGTGTCATCACTCACAGATAGTAATGGCCCAGAGTTATTAATATTGCCACGGCAGTCATATCTGGGTAATTACTCCCATTAGCCACCAGCAGTGCTATTGAGTTGCCATAATCAGTGCATTATAATAATTGGTACCAAGTGTTTTATAGATCTGAATGCTAATTCCCTGTAAGCACCTCCAAGTTCTGGTGAGCGGTTCCTGGCCTTGCTGTCACCACCTGGCTCCCTCAGCCAGGCCTGGCTGCTTCGGTGGAAGTGGCTGTGAAGGATGCAATTAGAGTGGTCAACCTTCTAATGTCTGAACACTGGACTGCCCCGCCCGCCCCACCTCTTCCCCCAAGGCACTGCCCCTGCTCTGCCTCTTCCCACCTCTGTAACACCTCTTCTAGCAAATCCCTGCCCCTGCCCCACCTCTTCCCTCACGGCCGTGCCCCCACCACTCACTCACTCTCCTCCACCCTCCCCATTGCTCTCTGTCCCCCCTCAACTCCAGTGTGAGCACCCCCAAGGGACTTGCAAACCCCAGCTGCAGCAGGCTGCCTGGCAGTGCAGGTCAGAAGAGTGCTGCGGCCGCACGAGAGAAACCAGGCAGCCCTGTTGGCGAACTAGGACGCGGCCCTCCTGCCCAGCAGCCTCTCGCCTCCCTCTGCGCTTCCTGCCCGGCCGCACCTTTCCCCGCCCACTCAAGTCCTCCCTGCCTGAGAGCTGCCTGAGAGCCCAGTCAGGGAAAGCACCGGCTAGCAGGGCAGCTCGTGTTCCTTCCCTCCTGGGGCATGTTCCATACCCTCGGGGAGCCCCTTACCCCACTCGCCATGGGCCCCTTCACTCTGCAGCCCTGCAAACCATGCTTGTCAAAGGGGCCACCCCTGCGGCCTGTGCCTGTGCATGCTGCTGTGGTAGCTGGCGCTTCAGGGCCAGGCGACAGGCTACCACTTCTCCCCTACCCCTGCCCGCGGTAACTGGCCTTTTGGTGTCCGGTCAGTAGATCTGACTGGACACTGGCAGATTCCCTTTTCGACCTGACTTTCCAGTTGAAAACGACACCTGCCAACCCTAGCTGCAATGAGCACAGGTCCTAGCCTTTGGGGTTTGCTATCCACGCTGCACACCGTGGGCAGCGGGTGAGAGTGATTGTTTATAAAACAAAGAGAAGCCCATGCACTTGCAGAGAAGCTGTCTCCTTTCTCTCTGCAGGGAACATTTGCCCTTAAAGAGCCAAACTCCTTTGGACTCCAGGCCTAGGATATGCATCCACTCGCTTTGGGGTCTGCCCTGCTCCCAGTGCCATATAGAAGATAAGAGCCTACTACTGCTAGTGGCAGAGACTTGTGCCTTTGGTGCTAAAGGGCTTAGATTCAATCCTTGCAGAATGAGGGGTGGGTTGTCATGTATAACTGTCCTCCCAAATGTCAGACCCGACTGCAGCTCTTCTCTTGCATTGGGAAATCCCACTCTGGCCGATTACTGCTTTGAATCCATGGGAGTGTCTCTATACAAGACCTGAAGAATGATATCTTCATCCCCTTATTGGTTTTTAAAGTTGAACTGGCTCAAAAACCATGCTTCAGAGTGGTGGATGAAGCCCTGTTGTCCCCAGCGCAGAGCATACCAGGAGCAGGAGCTGAGGGGCAGCTTTTCATTTGGGGATTCCAGTGGATAAATCAAACTCCTGGTAGTTACAGCTTGCAGGACTGGAGAGAGCGCTCTGGTTACAACTGCTGAGTTTCTGTATGGATAGAAATCTGGTGTGGGTGAAATTAATTGCACCATCTGCTATTTACACCAATTTCCTATTGCTCTGGAACGCTCTTTGCTACTGGAGCCATCTGGACCTTGGAGCCAAAGCCTTCCATAGTCCAGAATATTTAACTTTTCAGGTAGTGATTCAATGCATTGCATAAGACAAGCTTCTTCCAGGGGAAAATTCTCCTCCGCACTCCCGGGTCTCTGTTCCAGAGCACGAAAGGGAGGGGGAAATGCTGCCCCCGCTGAGACAAACGTGAACAGTGGATTTTTCAATTTCCTGGCAGTTCTGAAAAATATATTTAATTATTAATTAATTAATTAATTATGGGACAAACTGGATCCAAAAAGTGCAAACTAGTTTGGTGAATTGAAAAAAAACATCCATTTTGGGTCAAACAGAAGGTGACAAAATGAATTTTTTCAAGGCTGGGCAACTGCAGCCTGTGATCCAGTGATTCGAGCACCCAAAGGGGATGTCAGAGACCCAGGGTCAATCCCACCTGCCCAAGGTGGGCAAAGCCAGCAGAGCTTGGGTCTCCCAAGTTGCAGGAGGAGCTCTAGGATATTTGGGGGAAATCTCTCTGCTTTGGTTAATATTTAGCCATCGTAGCTGGAACTTGAGTCTCCCCCAGGTGCCCCGACCACCAGGCCATAGAGCTGCTTACTCTCTTTCCCTGGTCTAGTGACCAGCCCAGCCACTGTCATGCAGAGTGGCAATTCAGTGCCCCTCTGGCCCCGCCTTCCTGCCCTAGACATTTGCTTTCCTTTGTCCCATTGGACTTTGACCCCAGGCCCATTGTGGCTCCACCTCTCTCCTGAGGGGATGGGTTATCTGGTTTTGGTGGGAGGGGCCTTTAATGGCCCCACCTTCCCCTGCTGGATATCAAACATGTCCAGCTTCTTCCCCAGCACTGCAGTCCCGACGGAGAGCTACCAGTCCCTCCTGTTATCCCCAGTAATGCATGAGGCTGGTCTGGGACCAAAAAGCACTTAACGAGTGTGACGAACTGGGAATGTTCTTGATGTTTCCTCTGAATACTGTGTTGGTGCCTCAGTGTCCCCATGGCAGTTCTTAAGTATCTAGGTGGTGGGATAAGGGCATGTGATTGCTGAAGAGCAAAGGAACAGTGCACCTAAATGCCTGGCCCTCTGTCTCCTAGCAACTGATGGCCTGGGCCCCTCCTCTGCAAAGGTGCCAGCTGAAGGTGTTGGAGACAAAGAAATCAGGTGACCTCCTGGCCCGGGAAAGGAGCTGAGCAGAAAAGAGGGGCTGGAAGGGGTGGTTAGTCTGGAGCTGGCTGGGGTCGAGGAGTGAGGGCAGATGTGGGGGGTCTGGCTCACTGACCCCCAGAATGGAGCCGGCTGAGGGGTCCGGTTCGCTGTATCTACAAGCTCTGTTTTAGACTCTGTTCCTGTCATCGAATAAACCTCTGTTTTACTAGCTGGCTGAGTCACGTCTGACTGCAAAGTGAGGGTGCAGGACCCTGTGGCTTCCCCAGGACCCCGCTGGGGTGGACTCGCTGTGGGAAGCGCACAGAGGGGCAGAGGATGCTGAATGCTCCAAGGAGAGACCCAGGAGGTGAAGACGTGTGAGCTTCTTGCCCTGAACAAGTCTGCTCCAAGGGAGAGGAGGCTCCCCAAAGTCCTGACTGGCTTGGTGGGGAGCAGTTCCAGAGCATCGCCCGGTGACTCCGTGACAACGAGCCAGTGACACCAACTCTCAGGAAAAGCCTAGGTTCTTCGTGAGCAGCAGAACTTTCTTGTCCTGATGCATCTGCCTGTGCAAACCATGCCAAGGGCAGGAGAGGGCAATGGAGGGAGAGCTGGAGGCCTTCGATTTCTGAGCAGACTCCTCTGCAGCCAGGCCTTTGGGGTCTGCAGAGCGACCCGATGCAGGTTGCCTGTCTGCATTTCTCCCCAGTGCCGACGGCGTTCAGGCAGTTTCTCAGGGGCAGCTCAGTGTGGCTGAGTGGGGTGATCAGTCGTTGGATAGACTGGTGGAGGCAGGATCACACCCGTGAGCAGCGTTAGGTGACAGACAACATTCCGCTGAGTGCCCCTTGCCTGGTGGAGACCTGCCAGGACACGCAGCAGAGCTGCAATGGCAAGGGTACAACTTCATTAGCATGGGAGGAGATGAACCAGGTGAGAGCAGCACCTTTGATCCCCCTCACCCCCCAAGAGCCAGCAGGTGAGAGAACAGAAAGATGCAATCAATAGTGCTAATTGCAGAGGCAATGTCTAGCAGAAATAAAATGGTTATTCTGCATCACTGGACACTGTTACAATCAAATTGTCCACAGACAATTAGCTGAGCAGGAGAAATAAGAATTAGATAGCTAATTATTCTCCCCAGTAAAAGCCATGTCTGGGCAGAGTTTGATTTGATTTGATTTGATTTTTTTGGTAGGTCCCAGGAGTTAGAGCTCCTCTCCTTCCTGCTTTCAGCTGGGAAGCACAGAGTGCTTCTCGGGCAGGTTGGACAGTGCTGGCTGTGCACAGGTGGGTTATTTATTATTTGATTTCACCACCTGTATTTCCATGCAAAAAGCAACACTGCTTGGCTCTTTGCAAGGCACCTGCTCAGCAGCAAGATGGCTGCAGGAACCTTTGCTTTTGCCACTGTCACATTGCTAGCCCAACCTTCCCCTGTTCTCTGCCACACTGTGGTTATCGGTGAAGCACCAACACAGAATGCAGGCAGCCCCTCCCTCAAAGAGCTTCCAGTCTGTGCCACAGGGCAATAATCATCCACAGCTCCCAGTGTGCTTGGCACAGGCGGGCAAGTATCGCTGTCCCTGTTTTAAAGATGGGGAAACTGAGGCACGGGAGGGGTCTTGCCCAAGGTCACCCAGCAGGTCAAAGAGGAGCAGGAATAGAGCCCAGGTCTCCTAATGCCTCCTGTGGCTTCTCACTAGACCACGCTGCCTCCTAGGCTGGGCGGCTTGAGGCAGGCAGAGGAGGAAGTGACTCGATTGTGCCGTTTGTTATTAATGTTCTCGTTGACTCACTCCTGGTGGGTGTTGCACAGCACAAGGGAGTCTCTTGATGTTACTAGAGTTTGGGCTGTGTCGTGAGGGGAACGGGAAGTTCTCTCATCCCCAGGGGTGGGGGAGGGAGGCAGATTCTCAGCTGGTGTTAATGGGCCCAGTCCCATGGGACTCACTCACTGACGCCAGCAGAGGGTCTGGCTGGGAAGTGATTTCATTTGGGGGATGAGAGATAAGCATTCAGTCCAGCAGCACGTGTTCCCCTTCTTCGCTCCCACAAGGCCAATGGAGCAAGGGGAGAAGGCAGAGGAGTTCCCGGAGGGCAGTGGGATCTGGCATGTGTAACTTTTATTCCCCCCACACTCCTACAAGAAGTGATCTGTTCTGAAGGGAGGGTAACAGACTGTGGCTCTGCCCTGAGGACGACACCAGGAACACTAGGGTGTAAAAAGGATGGGTCAGCATAGCTTCTCCCCAAGCACAGCCCCCGCCCCCGTCATGATACCAGAACAAGATGTCACTCCCTGAGATTGTACAGATCTCCACAATCTGATCATCCTTTTCCTTCTCGACACACTTTGCCCAGCAAAGAAACCATTGGCAATATGGACATTTAAACAGTCCCCATGAGGCCTGTGAGTCAACACCCCATTGAGATAACTGTGGCAACCTGCAGCAATCGAGGGGCCTGCAGGCGGAGGCAGACATCATGGCCTCACTTGACATCTGGCTCATAACCATACAAGGGAAAGCGTGGAGCCAGGAACACGCAATGACAGTGTCCAGCACTCCCAGCCACAGCAGGCTGGGCCAGCTGGAAGCCTTGGCTGGAACCTGGAGCCCACTGATCAGACTAGAACATTCAGCACCTTAAGAGAAAGGCTGGGTCGAATCTGGTTCTACAGACCTGTGATGGAGGCCTCCTGCACCTGGCTGGGCTCCGCTGACACAACAGTTCTCACGTGGGGAAAACTGGCCACTTCGCACTTCTCCTCCACGACCGTGTGTGTGAGCCCAAGGCTCAGAGACCCTGCTGAAAGGTTGGGCAGGCTGCAGAACACTCCGGGGTGTCTCACAGTTCTGGGGACTGCAGGGACCCAGAGCAGTGTGGGGGTGGGATGTGCGCATGCCCAGGATAGGCTCATTTGTTTGGTTTAATTTTGAACCGATTATGGAGTCTTTGTGATTCCAGCACAGATGAGAATGAGACCTGGATGCTAAGGATGCAATAGCAATGGAGTGGTTCATATTCTTTCTCTCACACACACACTTCCCTCTGGCCAATAAGTCACAAATGTTAGGTACCTTCTCTGCCAGGCGTTCTCTGAGAAATATCCTCTCTCTCGCTCTCTCTCTCTCTTTCTCGCTTGCATATGGACTAATTTTATCATCTTGTTTTTCATCTGCCGGTGTCTCTACCACTCCTGACAAAAGAGGGATTTCGCAGAATTTCCAGTGCTCACCAGCTCTAAAAGCTTTCATCTTCCTTCCAATGGTGAGAACATGTCATCTGCCAAATTATAGCAGAGGCCTCGCCATTCAATCGGAGGATTTTATGCCTAATTTCCAGATGGCAAAATTAGCTGTTGGCTCCAGGCCCCCAGGAATGATCCCTAGGCCAGGCCCCCTGCGTGAGTCAGTCCTGCACTCCCTGCAGCCCTCCTGCTGGGTAGGGGGCTATCGCTGGGGGGTAGGGCTGAGGGCACATTTCAGACAAGTCCTAGATGTCCAGGTGGAAGTTCTCAAAACAAGCCCGGGTGCATTGTACGACCTGATGTCAAATCACCAACTCCGAAGGGTGGAGAGTATTTTCTGACCACAGTCTGCCACCAGCCCGGCCCCTGCCACCACTGGATTTCTCTGGGGTCTGGTCATGGCTGTCTGCCCAGGGCCTAGTGTTCTGGGAGCCTCACATCACAATGGATTTGTGCCCGCGCTCCTTGCAAAGCAGGAAAGTCTCATTCCTGGGTTTCAGGGGGGAAGCTGCAGGAAAGTAGATCAGTGTACTTGCCCAAAGTCACACAGGCCAGTTGAATCCAGGTTTCAGTCTCGTCCCCCTCTGCACTAGAACATCCTTCCAGCTGACCCAGAGGTGGCTGGCCCAGAGGAGGCAATGTTGCTGTTGCTGCCTGGCACTGCTGAGAGCCAGGAGAATAGCAGCGAGAAGGCGCCCTAGAGCAGCTGCGCGCTGGGTTCACTGACCCAGTGCAGCCTCGTGGAGCCCAGGGTCACTGCTCCTTTATGCGATTTTCTCTGCCCAGGGTGTTGCAAGGTCTCTCTTTCCGCACAGTACATAGGCAGGAGCCATTCCTCCTCTGGATTGTTTGCATCCAGTGTGCTAGGTGCTGCACAGACAGGCTGAGGCTGTGGCTAGTAGAGCGGCACTGCTGCAAGGACTCCTGGGTAACCGCTCTGTGCCGGCAGGAAGGACTCTCCTGCTGACGTAATTAAACCACCCTCAACAGGTGGCGGTAGCTGTGTTGGCGGGAGAAGCTTACTGTGCACACAACCACTTATGGTGGCAAAAATTATGCAGTCAGGTGTGTGTTTTTTCACACCCCTGAGTGATGTACATTTTGCCAACATAAGTGGAAGTTTAGCCGTGCCCTTAGAGAGAACCCAGCCATGACAAGGTTAGAGTCTAAGACTTTGTCTCCACTGCCACTTTTGCCTGTAAAAGTTTTGTCACTCAGGGGTGTGAAAAAACACCCTCCCCTCGACTAACATAAGTTTCATCAGCAAAAGTGCTGGTGTGGACAGTGCTAAGTCGGCAGGAGACACTCTCGTACCGCCGCTCATGGCGGTGGTTTAATTGTGCAGGCAGGAGAGCTCTCCCCACTGGCACAGAGCAGCTACGTGGGAGACCTTACAACGTCGCTGCTGTGAGGTCCATAGTGGAGCCTTAGGCAATGTCTTCGTTGGCCATTAACATGCCTATGTGACCCCACTGTAAAATCCTAGTGGAGACGGGGCTTTGAGCTGTACTGCAAGGGGAACTAGGCAAGGTCATCCATGGGCAGGAGGATTATGATGTTTATTTTGGCAGTGCCTAAGGGCCTGCCAGGACTGGGGCCCCACTGTTCTAGGTGCTGGACAAAGCAAGTAGCTGCCAGTCCCTAAACAGGGTCTAAAAGAGCTGCCAGACGAAGGGCGGGGATGAGGTAGATCCCCCTATCTGTGCTGGCAAAGCGCTCGTTCTCCCCCCCCCCCGCATGGCCCACTGTCCTGAGCTCCAGTGCAGCCAGAGGAGCGGCAGGAAGCCCTGGGGGATGTGGATGCACTGCTGGATGGGGCAGGAGGGGCTGCGCGTGGGTGGAAGCTGGATATGATTCCCCCTGGGGAGGAAATGGCCAGGGAGAATTGGAAGAGGGACAATTAACATGGGCAGTGACCAGCCTAGTCTGAGTTCAAAACTTACCACCTTCCTCTGAAAGATGCAGGGGCTGTTTCTGGTCCCCCAACCCAGGGTCAATCAGGAGAAACTCCACAGAGGTCACTGATGTCGTGCTGGTGTGAGCCCAGTGCAAGGGAGATCAGACTGGGGCCCAGAGCTGAGGCAGAGGATCCTGAGATAGGTGCTAATGAGAGAGGTGGCTTGGCCTCAGTCTGCCCTCTGAGCCCTCTGTGAAGCAGGAGCGGCTCCAGTGTTGTTGATGGTTTCCCTGGTGGAAGAAGGGAACTAGGCCTTTGGTATGTAGCACGAAAGCCTGCAGGAAACTGGAGAGACTGGAGTTGGCTTTGAGGGGCTTTGAATGAGGGATTGAAGGTTATGAAGGCCCCAGTGGGATTGGTCACACCCCCTCCCCCCAGCTACTTGCATCGAATGAATGGGCTGGCACTGCCTTCACCGCAGGACTTGGGGCTGCATGAGGGATAGGGGCCCAGAACTGGCAGCCAGGTACAAAGAGGCTCCAGGGAGTATGTGCCAAGGTGAGGCCATGGTGACATGTAGCTGAATGCCAGGCTACAGGGCTGCAGCTGATCCCCAGTGGGGTCAGGAAGGAATTTCACTCCTGCCCTTCACACAGCAGTGCACACTTGGCCAGCAGACTTTGTGGTAGGATACTGCACTGGGCTGCTCTGAGAGCCCCTGCTGGAACCTTGCTGTTTCAGCTCCCCTGGCCGCTGGACAGCACTGGGAGAGATCACTGAGAGGAAGTGCCATCACCCGGCTGCCAGGAGATGACCAAACACCAGCACTGACAGGTGAGACTAAAGCCATTAGCTGTGTCAGCCTGTGCACTGATCCTTAACCACTCCCCGGCTGGAGCCTTGTTCTCCTGGGAGGGTAGACTTCCCAGGTGCGTCCCCATGTGCCAGCAGGGGGGCTGGTGAGTTGGTAACTGACCCTGAGCTACAACCTTATGTCAGCAAGTAGTAGACAGCACGTACTGCTCTGAGTGTTCGATGATCTGGGAGCCAGAAGGAACTGCAGCCTCTCTCTGGCTCCAGCTGCCTGGTGAGAAATCTCCTCTGCAGCTGGCTGGGAAAGGGGCTTTTCTTTTCATGGAACCTCTTACGTTTTCATCAAAAATCTGAAAAGTGAAATTTTTTTTAGTTTTTACTATAAAGTTTTGGACAAAAACTCGACATTTTCCACTGAAAGCTGACACTTTTCCTTGGAAAATTTTAGTTGAAACCCAATTTTGTATGCAAACAGTTGTAACGGAAAGTTTTTCAGCTAGCTCCAATCCCCTTTCTACTCATTCCAGCCATGCCCTGCCTCTCCTCACTGCAGGGCACATTGCAGTACCCTGGTCTGGGGGAGGTGGAAAACAAGGGCCTGACTGTTTGACATCGTTAAAGATTATCTGGCAAGAGGTGATGTGTTGACTGGTGTCCTGGACAAAGTCCTCCCAGGGGTATTTAAGCAACCCATAAACAGCTGCTGTGCTTCTTCCCTGAAGTGGCTGCCTTTTTGCTCCATGTGTATCCAGCAGGGTCAGGCAGTACCCAAGGACAGGTCTGTAACCTGTTCTTTAAATCAGCTTCTGTACCCAGTGACTGGAAGTTAGCTAATGTAACGCCAATATTTAAAAAGGGCTCTAGAGGTGATCCCGGCAATTACTGACCGGTAAGTCTGACATCAGCACCTGTCAAGTTAGTTGAAACAATCATAAACAATAAAATTGTCAGACACATAAAAGAACATAAATTGTTGGGCAAAAGTCAACATGGTTTCTGTAAAGGGAAATCATGTCTTACTAATCTATTAGAGTTCTTCGAAGGGGTCAAAAAAAATGTGGACAAGGGAGATCCAGTGGCCTAATGTACTGAAACAAGGAGTTCCGGTGGCACCTTAAAGACTAACAGATTTATTTGGACATAAGCTTTCATGGGAAAAAGCCCACTTCTTCAGAATAAATCTGTTAGTCTTTAAGGTGCCACTGGACTCCTTGTTCTTTTTGTGGATACAGACTAACTTAGCTACCCCCTGATAGTGTACTTAGATTTCCAGAAAGCTTTTGACAAAGTCCCTCACCAAAGGCTTTTACGTAAATTAAGTTGTCTTGGGATAATAGGGACGGTTCTTTCGTGGATTGAGAACTGGTTAAAAGGCAGAGAACAAAGGGTAGGAATAAATGGTAAATTTTCAGAATGGAGAGGGGTAACTAGTGGTGTTCCCCAAGGGTCAGTCCTCGGACCAATCCTATTCAACTTATTCATAAATGAACTGGAGAAAGGGGTAAACAGTGAGGTGGCAAAGTTTGCATATGATTTTTGTAGGATGTGACGAACTGGGAAAGTTCTTAATGTTTTCTCTGAATACTGTATTGGTGCCTCAGTGTCCCCATGACAGTTCTTAAGTATCTGGCAGAGCAAAGGGCCAGTGCACCTAAATGCCTGACACTCTGTCTCCTAGCAACTGATGGCCTGGGCCCCTCCCCTGCAAAGGTGCCAGCTGAAGGTGTTGGAGACAAAGGGATCAGGTGACCTCCTGGCCCGGGAAAGGGGCTGAGGAGAGAGGAGGGGCTGGGAGGGGTTGTTAGTCTGGTCGAGGGTGGAGGGCAGACCTGGGGGTCTGGCTCACTGCCCCCCAGAATGGACCCAGCCGAGGGGTCCGATTCGCTGTATCTACAAGCTCTGTTTTAGACCCTGTTCCTGTCATCGAATAAACCTCTGTTTTACTGGCTGGCTGAGAGTCACGTCTGACTGCAAAGTGGGGGTGCAGAAACCGGTGGCTTCCCCAGGACCCCATTGGGGTGGACTCGCTGTGGGAAGCGCACGGAGGGGCAGAGGATGCTGAATGCTCCAAGGAGAGACCCAGGAGGTGAAGCTGTGTGAGCTTCTTGCCCTGAACAAGTCTGCTCCAAGGGAGAGGAGGCTCCCCAAAGTCCTGCCTGGCTTGGTGGGGAGCAGTTCCACAGCATCGCCCGGGGACTCCGTGACAACTGGTGGCAGCGGTGGGATGTACTGCACCCCGTGAATGGCGCTGCTTGCAGTAAGTGACTGGGGAGCAGTAAAACAAAGGAGGGATAATGAGGACCAGGCGTGCTGAGGCTCAGAGTGGGACGGTTTCAGGGGGCGGTTACCTCTGGGAGTGTGTGACCAGCGAGAATGGACTGTTGGAATAACGGGGTCCCCCTGAGGACTGCAGCGAGCAGTCTCAGGGGCGGAGGAGCTTGCCGCTCGACCCTGGGAGAGAGAAGGATTTTGCAGTAGCAGGGTTCCCCTGGGGATTGCAGGAGCAGTCCCAGGGACGGAGGAGTCTGCAGCTCGACCCTGGCAAAGAGGTGGTGATCACGAGAAGGCTGCACACCAGGGGTTCTTCCTGGAAACCCTGGGGGAGCCAAGAGCACACAGGCCTGTGAGTTCCAGAGCCACTTGGGAAACGATGAAGTGATGGCCTATTACCATCTCCTCGAGAAGGACATTGTGATCCTGTGCACAAAGAGAGGGTTACGCATGGGGAATTCACCAAGGCACAGTAATCGTGCAGTTGAAGGAGAAGCACCGCTCTGAGGAGCAGATTCCTGGCCCAGATGGGGCTACAAGAGGATCTGAGAGCAGCTGGAGCATCAGCTAGGCATCCCCGGGAGTCTGGTCCCCAATCAGATGAGGGTCTTCACGATTGGGTTCCCCATCAGGAGATTGGAGACGGATGGGATGGGAGCAGAGCCCGAGGGAGAGCGAGAGGACTGTGAGAGGAAGCAAGAGCCCGAGGAAAGCTGCATGAGAAGCAGCAGCAGCGGGACCTGGTGATTGGTGGAGCAGAGAGACATAGGGGGCTGCCCAGGGGTCAGGGGGGAAACCACGCCTGCAGGGGCGAGACCCCTGGGACACAGAGAACTGTGGTGGTGCAGCCCCAGATGCTGAGGGACTGTGGAACCTGGGTGAAGTTCCCTGGGGTGAAGCCCCTCGCCCTGCCTATGGCCCAGATCCCTGTGCAGACCCAGAAGGGGTCGGGCTGGCTGGTAGTTGGGGTTCTCCAGGATATCGGCTGGGAGGCCCTGTTCGGGGATGACTGTCTCCCCATGGGACAGGATCCAGGCCCCGCTCCTGTAACGGCCGGGGGGTTTGAATTCAAATCCAGGGAACCAATTGGCTAGGATGGAAATGGTCAGTGAAAATGCAAATAACCTGGCTGGCAGGGGGGTGGGGCTGCTGGGCTCAGGATACCTGCCTACCTATAACCAGCCCCCTGGGGCTGATGGGAGGGAGAGATGCTCCCTGCCCCCCTGCACACCGGGAGAGGGGCTCACGCTGGTTTCTCGATGCTGTGACCAGAGCAGAGAGGCTCGCTGCCTGCCCCCACTGGGACAGCAAGGGCAGCGCTGAGCACGGGGGGAGCTGAGACCCCAGCTGAGTGGGGGGAACCCCGGGCAGGGCAGGTCAGCTGCCAAAAGGTTTGCCTGGTCCAGACATGCTGCTGGGAAGTGATTACACAGCAGGGAGGGAGCTACCAGGGACAGGGCTCAGGGGGGCTGTGTCCCCATGGCCAGCCAGCGAGAGGGAGCAGGCTCCCACTCCCTGCCCCAGCAGCTGGATCCCAGACCGAGCTGCAGAAGGATCCCCCTTGGAGAAGCTGAGAGAACTTGCTGGCCACAGCGCTGCAAACCCCCTTGGGAAGGCTGCATGGACGAGTCCTGCGGGGAGGAAGGGATTCCTGTACCGGAATGGGCTCCCCAAGGGGAAGTAGAACTGGGGGGAATTGGGAGACAGCTGGTGGTGCCCAGGACAATCCACAGGGTTCTTCCCTTTCGAGCTGCTGGATGGGAGGAGAGTGAGGGGAACCCCTGAACCTGAAGAGGGAGGATTGGATGAAGAATAGGGAAGACCCCCAGGGGATCTTTCCCTGAGGTGGGAGCCAATCTCCCCATCAGGTGTTCCCCATTCAGAGTCACTGGGAAAGCAGCCCAGAACCTGGAGAGAGAGGTCAGAGACATGCTGGCTTTAGATGGGATCCAGCCATTTACAGCCCATGGGCCTCACCCGTGGGGCTGATCCCCCAAGCGAGACAGGATGATCTGGTTTTATGGGGGCTATCAGAAGCTTTAAAGCCATCACAGTGTCCGATGCCGACCCCATGCCTAGGCCTGGGGAGATTCTAGACAAGCTGAGAGGGATGGAGAACTTGGCCCTGGCAGACACTGATAACATGTGCATCTTTAGCCAGACCTGGGAGGAACAGGTGTCCCAGGTGAAGAGGGGGCTGGGCTGCCTCAAGGAGGTGGGACTGACGGTAAAAGCTGAAAAGTGCAAGGGGGGATGGCAGAGGTGTTGTGTCTGGGCCACAAAGTGGGAAGCAGCTGCCCAAGCCCAGAGCTGGCAAAGGCCAAGATGGGGGCTCTTAACCAAGGGAGCCCGAATCACAGACCAGAGGGCTGGGAAAAGACCCAATACCAGCTTGAACCCTAGGGGTACTAGGGTGGCAAAGGGTGTGGGCTGCATAAACCTTCCCACATGCGGCCTGCAAGTGCCATCAAGCACACCCGACCTAAGGGAGGGTGTAAGACTGGACTGTCCTGGTGTAACTCACACCAAGGGATGGGAGAGATGCTGGGGCATCCATGGGAACCTTGGTGGATTCGAACTTCCCCAGGTCACTGGCTGAAGTGACCTCGCTCAGTTCGGTCTCGAAGCGGGCAGAGATGTGACGAACTGGGAAAGTTCTTAATGTTTTCTCTGAATACTGTATTGGTGCCTCAGTGTCCCCATGGCAGTTCTTAAGTATCTGGCAGAGCAAAGGGCCAGTGCCCCTAAATGCCTGACATTCTGTCTCCTAGCAACTGATGGCCTGGGCCCCTCCCCTGCAAAGGTGCCAGCTGAAGGTGTTGGAGACAAAGGGATCAGGTGACCTCCTGGCCCGGGAAAGGGGCTGAGGAGAGAGGAGGGGCTGGGAGGGGTTGTTAGTCTGGAGCTGGCTGGGGTCAAGGGTGGAGGGCAGACCTGGGGGTCTGGCTCACTGCCCCCCAGAATGGACCCAGCCGAGGGGTCCGGTTCACTGAATCTACAAGCTCTGTTTTAGACCCTGTTCCTGTCATCGAATAAACCTCTGTTTTACTGGCTGGCTGAGAGTCACGTCCGACTGCAAAGTGGGGGTGCAGAAACCGGTGGTTTCCCCAGGACCCCGTTGGGGTGGACTCGCTGTGGGAAGCGCACGGAGGGGCAGAGGATGCTGAATGCTCCAAGGAGAGACCCAGGAGGTGAAGCTGTGTGAGCTTCTTGCCCTGAACAAGTCTGCTCCAAGGGAGAGGAGGCTCCCCAAAGTCCTGCCTGGCTTGGTGGGGAGCAGTTCCAGAGCATCGCCCAGTGACTCCGTGACAGTAGACGATACTAAACTACTCAAGATAGTTAAGACCAAAGCAGACTGTGAAGAACTTCAAAAATATCTCAACTATACATACAATATGATGAGGGCTAATTTAGCTACAACTAATCAGGAAACAGATCTTGGAGTCATCGTGGATAGTTCTCTGAAGACGTCCATGCAGTGTGCAGCAACAGTCAAAAAAGCAAACAAGAATCATTAAAAAGGATAGAGAATAAGACGGAGAATATCTTATTGCCCTTATATAAATTCATGGTACGCCCACATCTTGAATACTGCATACAGATGTGGTCTCCTCATCTCAAAAAAGATATACTGGCATTCGAAAAGGTTCAGAGAAGGGCAATTAAAATGATTAGGGGTTTGGAATGGGTCCCATATGAGGAGAGATTAATAAGACTGGGACTTTTCAGCTTGGAAAAGAGGAGACTAACAGGGGATATGATAAAGGTATACAAAAATATGAGTGATGTGGAGAAAGTGAATAAGGAAAAGCTATTTACTTGTTCCCATAATATGAGAACTAGGGGCCACCCAATGTAATTAATAGGCAGCAGGTTTAAAACAAATAAAAGGAAGTTCTTCTTCACACAGCGCAGTCAGCCTGTGGAACTCCTTGCCTGAGGATGTTGTGAAGGCTAGGATACAGGGTTTATGGGAGTTAAGTCCATTAATGACTATTAGCCAGGATGGGTAAGGAATGGTGTTCCTAGCCTCTGTTTGTCAGAGGGTGGAGATAGATGGCAGGAGAGAGATCACTTGATCATTACCTGTTAGGTTCACTCCTGCTAGGGCACCTGGCATTGGCCACTGTCGGCAGACAGGATACTGGGCTGGATGAACCTTTGGGCTAGCCCAGTATGGCCATTCTTATGTTCTTAAGAAAAGATATGGTCATTATCCCAGATCCTGAAGCCTGACAAAAAACTCAGCTCATTCGCTAACCGCATTTCAGTCTGGGGCCTCAGTGTGCTTGGAAATGTCTTGTACCCTGTCCTGGGTGGGTGCTGGAACTCAGCTCCTGGCAGGAGCTATGTAGCCACATTGATGCCCTGAGATGCAACGCCAGGAATTCAGGGTATCCTCCTTATTGCTCCAGCACTGAGCATCTCTGTCCCTGTGTTATCTCCCCCTAGGCCTCTCCAACAGCTCCATTACTCATCAGCCAGCAGGTGCTGGAGGAAGAGCACATGCAGCAGCCTCTTGAGCAGAGAAGAGGCAGCCTGTGGGAAACAGATAGCTAAGTAGTCAGGCAGCAAAGCAGCCAGAGGAACTTCCACTCCCATCCCCCATGCTTGTCAGCTGGAAAGAGCTCAAATAAATGCTCTAAATGTGGCTTGCAGAATTTAGCAAAACCTCAGCAGAGAGAGAGGCTGGAGCGGCTTAATAAGGCTCCTTCTCTCTCTGACTAAATTACATCCTTTAAAAAAATCCTGAATAAATCTACAGCTGCACAGACCAACTTCAAACGCTCGTCTGCTCTGCAGTGTGCTTGAACTCCTGGGTAACTCACTCCTGAACGGAGCCCTGCTCAGCAGGGAGCAGAGGGCTTTCTTTCTGACTGCTAGTGTGGGGCCCTACTTGGAATCCAGAAAACATATGGACTGGTCTGCTAAAGTGACTCTCTCCAAGGGAGGACTTAAGTTCCTGGACCATAAAAATCACATCTTTCCAATTACCATTCTGATTAACCCCCAGCCCTCTGACAGACAACATATGGAATGATTTAGCACCCTACAGTTCACAAACCTCTCCGGCCAGGGATCAGTGCTATGCTGCTGTTGAAGGCTGCTCTTCCAGGCTGCTCTCCAAGATTTTAATATATTTCTACCAGCTTTAGGAGGAATAAACAAGTCTGCAAGAAGAGTGGTGTGTCCTGCCAGGGCTACTCAGACATCCCTTGCACCGTGGAAAACTCGGCCTCCTGGACTGCCAGTGGCAGAGCCGAAGTTCCCAGACTGGCTTGTGGAACACTTTCAGATGATGAGTGAGGGGCTGGCTCTTGCCAGCAGAGAGAAATGTGCAGTTGTGGAGTGGAGCTGGAGGGAGGAGCCAACGCAGCTGGTGCGATTCGCTCTGTTCATAAAGGTCAGCACACTTATCCCACTAAGGCCGCTAAAAATACACTCAGCACCTCCCTGGTGTGCTGGGGAAGCAGCTGCCGGGGCTGCCAATGGGAGGCCACGTGATTGTGAATGTGCCATGGGGGACGGGAGCAGAGCAGTCTCCACAAGCTCTAATGGGTGGGGATCCAGTTTAGTAGGGTGACCATATTTTCCCAAATGGAAAATGGGACACCCCATGGGCCAGCCTGAAGCCTTCCGCTGCTCCCTGTGTGTAGGGTAAACCGGAGACCCCCTGCCGCCCGCCCATGTGTGAAGCGGCATGAGGCCCCCTCTCTCTCCCTGGTTCAGGGCCAGCCTGAGACCCGCTGCCCCCGCATGCGGCCGTCCAGCTCTAACCACTCTCTCTAGCCTTCCCTCCAGTACAGGGCTGGCAATGCCACTCCCCCTCACCCCCGCATGTTCCTCTGCAACCCACTGGGCAAAACCCCAATGGCCCTGCCTCTCCTTCTCTGTATTGCCTTGCTAAGCTGAGTCTCTTCACCATGAACTAGAAAGGGTCGCATCATCTTACCTGGGGGGAAAGAATGAGGGGACTTGTTGTAGACACCCTGGAGACAAGCTGCCCATAAATCTATAACCTAGAGGGGGGCACAGCAAAGCCCCTGCCCAGCATGTAAGGGCACAAGGCACCATCTAGGGACACACCTCTACCCCGGACGTGGTGCACTAGGGACATGCCTGGCCTTGCATTGTGGGATAAGTGGCATGGCTGTACAGTAGATATTAGTAGGCTGTTGAATTGTTCTGACTGGGCACATCGGTCACATGGCATATTTCCTCCCCTGCTTGGCTCCCCGTGGCCCTTGGAATCAGATTCCCGGTGCACGTGCTCGTTATTATAATGGTGAAAATCACTCTTGGTGAATATCTTGCAGCATTCACTACTCCTGCTCCTTCCCCGCCAGGACGTGGAGGGAGAGCAAGGGGAGGCCATGAGGCTCCAGGGGGGTGTGGGAACCGGAGCTGGGCTCATGGCACGGTGTCTCGGAGGAACATTTATTTGGATTGGTATCCCAGGATGCTTCACTAGGACTCATGCCCTGTTGTGTTTGCTTCCAGCTGCAAGCATCCTGGTGGGGAAGGAGCAGGAGTAGTGAATGCTGCAAGATATTCACCAAGAGTGAATTTCACCATTATAATCATGAGCACGTGCACCGGGAATCTGATTCCAAGGGCCACGGGGAGCCAAGCAGGGGAGGAAATATGCCATGTGACCGATGTGCCCAGTCAGAACAGTTCAACAGCCTACTAATATCTACTGTACAGCCACGCCACTTATCCCACAGTGCAAGGCCAGGCATGTCCCTAGTGCACCGCGATGTGAGTGACAGCCCTATCCCTGCAGGTCAGAGGTCTCCCCATCGCAGCGGCCAGCTGTGCTGAGAGATCGGTGATCCCCGGCTGCAAAAGAACCTCCATGTGGAGACGAGGAGAAGCAGCACTTGCAGCACCCGTGAGGTGCTCGCCTTGCCGGTGTGACATCTCCTGACGGCGTCCAGGTGCCCTCTCTACCCGTGTCATGGTGTAATTCCCCACTCTGAACCTTAGCGTCCAAAAGATGGGGTACCAGCATGAATTCCTCTAAGCTCAATTACCAGCTTAGAACCTGTAGCGCTGCCACCAACCAGGAATTCCAGTGCCTGGTACACTCCAGTCCCCCCAAAACCTTGCCCAGGGACCCCCAAGACCCAAACCCTCTGGATCTTAAAACAAGGAAAGTAAACCCTTTCCCTCACCGTTGCCTCTCCCAGGCTTCCCCTCCCTGGGTTACCCTGGAAGATCACTGTGATTCAAACTCCTTGAATCTTAAAACAGAGAGGAAAATTCCCCCTCCTTCTCTCTCCCCCTCCCAGACTCTCTCTGAGAGAGAAAGTAATCCTAACATAGAGAGAAATTTAACCTTTCTCTCCCCCTTCCCTCCTTTCTCCCCACGAATTCCCTGGTGGATCCAGACCCAGTCCCCTGGGATCTGACACCAGAATAAAAAAAAAACAATCAGGTTCTTAAACAAGAAAAGCTTTTAATTAAAGAAAGAAAAAACAGTAAAAATTATCTTCATAAATTTAAGATGGAATATGTTACAGGGTCTTTCAGCTATAGACACTGGGAATACCCTCCCAGGCTAAGTATACAAATACAAATTAAAATCCTTCCAGCAAAATACACATTTGCAAATAAAGAAAACAAACATAAGCCTAACTCGCCTTATCTACCTAGTACTTACTATTCTGGACATATAAGAGACTGTATCAGGGAGATTGGAGAGAAACCTGATTGCACGTCTGGTCACTCTCAGAACCCAGAGTGAACAACAACCAAACACTAACAGCACCCACAAAAACTTCCCTCCTTCAAGATTTGAAAGTATCCTGTCCCCTTCTGGTCAGGTGACAGCCAGGCTCACTGATCTTGTTAACCCTTTACAGGCAAAAGAGATATGAAGTACTTCTGTTCTATTAACTCTTACTTATCTGTTATGACAAACCTGCCTCTCAGTGCTGAGCAACAAGAGCAAATGACAGGCCTCTCCTATTGAACCTCAAAACCACTGGCCAGGTTAGTACCCATTATCTGCATTATGCATGGGCAGAGTGGGCACAAGAGATGGCAAGGAAGCAGCTCAATGGCAGCGCAAGGACTAGAACCCAGGAGCCCTGGTGCCCCATCCCCTGAGCATTCCTCTAGAGCAGGGGTAGGCAATCTATGGCATGGGTGTCCGAAGGTGGCATGTGAGCTGGATTTCAGCGGCACTCGCATTGTCCAGGTTCTGGCCACCGGTCTGGGGGGGCTCTGCATTTTAATTTAATTTAAATGAAGCTTCTTAAACATTTAAAAAAACTTATTTACTTTACATACAACAATAGTTTAGGTCTATATTATAGACTATAGAACGAGACCTTCTAAAAACATTAAAATGTATGACTGGAACGGGAAACCTTAAATTAGAGATGAAGAAATGAAGACTCTGCACAACCGTTTTGAAAGGTTGCCGACCCCTGCTCTAGAGTCAGCCGCGCTGCCTCTCACACTGACACACGCACAGGGAAAGGCAGCTTCAATCCAAGAAACTATTGTCTTGTGGACAATGGTGACATCTGTCTATCCATCCATCCATCTATTCTGCGCTCATTACCACAGTATCTATCTATGACCTTCCATCCTCTTCCTTCTTGTCTGTCTATATCTTCCTCTATCTATCTATCCTCATATACCGTATCTATCTATCTATCTATCTATCTATCCTGCACCGATTATCTTGGTATCCATGACTTCCATCCCCTTCCTTCGCTCTGCTCGTTCCCTGCTGTACAGAACGCACAAGTAGAACTTGTTGATTATGGATGCAAACGCTCATCATTATTTTGAAGTAATCAGCTGTTCCGTTCACCTGTCTGATCAGGCCCCTCGCCGAGGAGCCATCAGGGCCAGATGCCATTCGCTGCCAAGCAAGGGCTCCTTTTCTGGGCTCCTGTGTCTTTAAATGAAAAAAAAATCCCCTCGCCTAGAGGGCAGTGGAACAATTTTGACTTTAAAAAGCGAAGGAGGCAGAGAGAGGGAAGTGAGCTTTAACAACTCCTGATCCAGTCCCTGGGCATTCATTAATGTTTCATGGTGCTTTCAATTATTGCCTCCTCTGCCACTGCCGTCATCTGTCTCTTCAAATCGACGGTATAATAACCACTCAAGCAGAAATCCACTCTGCTGCCTGCCCAGCGCTCCCCCGCCCAGCCTTGAGAACTCCTTCATCTCATTCTCGCTGGGAATGCCTTTGCCCTGTCCTCAGCCATCTCGCCAGGGCCAGCCAGGGCCAAAGCAGCTGGGGCAACTCCAGAGCCAGGGGGTGGCAGGGGCTGCCTCAGACCTTCCTATTTCAAGTCAAGCATCAGCTTCTGCCTCCCTCCCCCACTCCGCATGTAACTAGCTTCAGTGGCTCTTTGCACTGTCACGATCAGAGGCCTGGTAATTTCGGAGGCTGGAGATGGTTTACATGCAGGCAGACAGATGTAGGCACACCCTTGTCATGTACCCTGCACACACATGTGCACACACAGATCCACATGCATAAATACACCCAAATCCGAGCCTGTAGAGGCATGCATGCCCTTACCCACACATAGGCATGCATGCCCTTACCCACACATAGGCATGCTGGTAAATGTGCATGTACGCATGCACACACACACACATGCACACCCCATGCACACACACACACATGCAGATAAATGTGGACACACACAAACCTGCACACTGAGACACACATTATGCATATGCACACACACAAACAAGTGAGCACAGACACACACACATCCCGATACACTCCAGAGATGGGGCTCACACACAAACACACAGACAGTGGCTCTTACACGTACAATCACACAAAGCCTCACTAACACATTCACACACACAAACACTCAGACCTGCCACATGCATCGTCCCAGTTTCCAGCCGCCTCCTCCTCTACCCCCGACGGCCTGCAGAAGGCAGGGCCGCCCAGAGGGGGGGCAAGTGGGGCAATTTGCCAGGTCTTCGGCAGCAATTCGGTGGCGGGAGCCCCCGCCCTGAAGACCCCAGACCCCCTGAATCCTCTGGGCGGCCCTGGCAGGAGGCTGTGTCTCTCCCTTGACACACACATTGTAGCAAGTTGTTGGTGACCTGAAGAAGAAGAGCTCTGTGTGTTGCTTGTCTCTCTCCCAACACAGGTTGGTCCCATAAAAGCTATTCTCTCCCAGCCTTGTCACTTACATTATATTGCACTGTTTTCAGGTGACCTTAGTGGTCAGTTTCTGCAGCAGACTCTCCCAGCTCCAGAAGGCAGGGGCCAGCTTGTGGGTAGGGCGGGAGGCTCCACAATTCCGTTCTCTACCTTGGCAGGTGAATTTGGGATCAGATACTTATTAGCACTAGGAATGGCAGGTCCCCAGAGACAGGTCCTACCAGAGCAGCACAGGTCTAAGGGCCAAATCCAGATCATCTTCAGATCCCAGTGAAGCTGTGGGTGCAAAGCAGCACCCTGGGCTTGAGCCTGAATTTGGGGCCAGTGGCAGGGGGTTTTAAATCCATGTCTATGGTTACAGAGCTCGTGGCTGGCAGTGTGAGCAAATCAGTGCACACTGCAAATAAAGCACTCATCTGCATGATGCTAATGCAGCATGTCCAGCCTGCTGTGCACCACCTGCATATTTGCCAACAATCCTGCACTGGCTGGGCCAGATGAGACCCCATGGGGCTTTTCCACCTTAGGCTTCTGCCCTGCTAGGAAATGGGCTAAGCACATCCCCCCACATTCTGGGAGTCTGCAGCCTTCCTAGACGCACAGATTCTAAGCCCAGAAGGGCCCGTTGTTCTAATCTAATCTGGCCTGCTGTACAACACAAGACAGCAACCCTCACCCAGTGACCCCTGCATTCAGCCCAGAACTTGTGGGTGAGCTCGCCAGCCATGGCGCATTTAAAACTTGTCACCCCTCTCTAAGTGCAGGTGCTGAAGGAAGCGACCCACAGAGAGTGCTCTCTGAGCCGCTCCCTTCAGCACCTGCACATCTATCAAAATCTTGCTGTTCTTGGGCACATTGATTCTGAAGAAATGTTTGATGGACACGTATCTGAAGGAACCGTTTTGACCATCCCATTTCACTGCCACAGTCACAGGCTAGCCTGATACATTTATATAATTAACAAATATTTTGAAGTCTTTCAGAACAAAACCAAATGGCCAGTTTCCCGGGAAAGGGAATCAGCTCTACTGCAACCCTGGCTTTACCCCCACTATAGGGCCGTTTTGGAACCACCACCCCCACCATCCCTGAGTATTGCCAGTGGCACAGGGGCAGCGCTCATGCAGCCCTTTTTATCCCACAGTCTCAAAGCGCTTTGCAAAAAAGGTGAGTAGCATTAGCCCTTGTACAGATGGGGAAACCGAGGCACTGAGCAGCATGGTGACTTTCCCTCGGTCACATGGGTGGCCAGTGTAGAATCCAGTTTCCTGCGTTCCAATCTGGTGCTGTCCAGGCTGCCTCCAGATGCAACGTTACATGGGTATAAATGAGGGAAGAAATGAGCCCAGAATGAACAAGTGACCAATCAGGGTCCGCTGCGAATAGACTCCCCCTAAGACTAGCGTGTGCACGCACATGACACATGAACACACACATGTGAACACAAGTGAACATGCACACATGAACACAATGCGAACACACATGAACACACACACATGAACACACACACACACACTGGCAATAGCTTGAGCAAAGAGCTGAGCCTTGCACTGTGCCCTGGAGCTAACCACACTGGGGCTTTGTCAGCCCAGTCATGGAAGTGAATTCCAGAGCCCAGCTGGGGCCTTTGCTGAGGGCATTTGTTCAAGGCTAAGCTGTTCGTCCCTTCCCCCGCCCCACCTGATCACAGGCACAGGGTACAGGAGGAAACAGCCAGGACACTGGCGCCACGGAGCAGACTTTGCCTGGCACCCAGGTGTGCAGCAGGTGCAGCTGCAGGCTGGGGGTGTCCACAAAGGCCCTAGGATCGTCCTGGATTGAAGCAGAATGACCACACCTGCAGGCTGACACAGCCATTTCCCTCCACTGTCACTGGGAGAATCGGTTCCAAGCCCATTTCACAGAATCCTGACCCCAGCGCTGGCCGCACCTTGGGGTTGCTGCTGTAGTTTGTGATTAGCTACCACGAAGGATCCTCTCCCAGTCTGATCCCCTCCCTGCATCACCCCACCACTTCTACTTCCCCTCGGAATCTCACATCCCCTTTCCTGGAACACGGCTGGCTGGAGGAGGTTTGGAAGGAGGCTGCTGCGTTTGACTCTGGGTAGCGACTGGTCTCCAGTCCCAGCTGAGGCTGAGCTCAGGGAGCTGGAATGTACAGGAATGGCTCAGCAGGAATTTCTCTTTCTTTACACTGTTTGTGCCACTGTGATTCGAGACAGATGTTTCACAGATGTGGAATGCTGGCTGGCTCTCTGGGCAGCTTTCAAGTGTGTGCGCGTATTGCAGTGACATCATCGAAAGCTCACTCACTCCTGTAGGTCTGGTCCCGCACAGCACTGCTGCGGACAGAGAGCTGCTCACATGCTGCCCAAGCGAGCACGGGCTGAGCAGGAAAGGGAGCGCAGCACCCCCTTACTTGCATTGCTGGGGCCAGGCTGCTCCCACGGGAGGGGGGCATGATTGGGGAGCACCCAGCTAAGTGCCGCAGTAGCATGACGAAGCTCAGGCTGGAACCCCAGGGCTTCTCTGACGGGTTGACCTCGCCCCTTCCTCCCTTGGTCTATGCGGGAATGGAAGCCTGCAGGGGGCTGACTCACTCCTCCTCAGCCGACAACACTTACCCTTACCAGCACAAGTAGCCTTGGTTCTCAGTTGTGCAGGAGGGCAGCCACCCTGCCTTCCCTGCTGTGTCCTGCACTAGGGCCTGCAGGAACCAGGTGGCCATGCCTGGAGCATCTAGTTAGTCACATACCTCTAGCATCCATGAAACCACGCAGAATTCAAATGGGCCAAAACATTCTTGCCAATGACATTCACAGTGAAGGTTGGCATACTCCACTGAGTAATTAGTCGCAAATACAGTCTCCCATTATTCCCCTGGCTCTGCTTAGAATCCCATCCTCTTCTCTTTCACACACACATGCACACACATGTGCGAACTTACACACTTATACACAAGACATGCACCACATTGGACCCTTCCTTCTATCAACACACCATCCTTTTGTAGACCGCTACCTGCATGCTTTGAGGGGAGGTGTCTGGTGCTCAGAGCAGCAGCCTTGGCACCAGGAGTCCTGAGGTCTGCTTCCAGCACTGCCACTGTCTCACTATGGCTTGGTCACTTCACCACTCTGGGCCTCAGTTTCCCCTGTTTGCTCTGGGGAGAAGACTCTGAAGACACCTCAAAGAAGTGTGGTGAGCATGTTTGTAAAGTGCTTTTAGAGCCTTGAATGACAGGTGCTCTAGACCATATGGGGATCGGCGCTAGATAAACACAGCAGACAGGTTGATGTGTTAAGTATACTATTATTAGAAGTATTATTAATTATTATTATTTTCCAGACCCAGGCCCCTGCTTGAGCTGCAGTTTTCTTTCCCAGTTATGACCTGAGGTTGCTGTTTGTAGTTCACTATGTAGCATAAATATAACTGATGCTGGGTGACATTTTCGAGCTTGTCTTTGTGGGCAGGGGCCTGGTGGTGGCAGTGCAGGAGTGAGTGGTTTGGATGTGGATCAGTAAACATTGGATGAACCTCTGGTAATGGAAGACTTCAGAGGCTTTCCTGGTCATCCCCACCTGACCTGACTGCATCGGGCGTCCCGAGAATGTGTCACCACACAGGGCTGATACCCATAGGCAAGACTGGGGGCAAGCACAGGCCAGGAGCGCAGACAATAAAGGGCCCTTGCCTGGGGATTTGGAGAGGCTGTGTCTGTCTCTTCCCCACTCCCTCTCCATCTCCCCTCTCTCTCTCTCTCTCTCTGCTAATCCCCACAAATGCTAAGATATTTAAGTGTGGTATTTTCAAATCTAATCAACATTCCAAAGCTGTTCTGCCGCCACTCACGTTTCATGTGATCCCTTTGCTGGCTTTGTGGTGAATCTAATCAAAGAAAGGAGACAATTAGGTTAATGTCCGGGGTCACTGGCACAGCCTCCTGCTCCATTCAGCAACAGGCGATGCTGGCCCAGTGCAACAAAGGCAGGTTCCAAGGTGCTCTGCAGAGAGGGATAAAGACCTGAGTGGCTGGTGTGCAGGATATTGCCCCTTCGCACTGCTCACAAGAGCCACCAGGGAACCTTTAAACAAGAGGGTTTTGTAGGAGATCCCACCTCTGGCTATGCCAAGGGATATCAGGACTAGCAGGGCCTGCCCATTGCCAGGGCACAGGCATTGTAGCCTGCTCCCAACAGTCTCTGTCCCTGGGAGGATGCATGGTGGGGTTTGTTGGTCTTGAGGAGGAGCGGGCTGAGTGCAAAGCAGGGAACTTGCATCTCCCAGCATGGAAAGAGCTTCACAGAGCAACTTCTAGCTGGAAAACTTAGCAGCGCTCTGACCGGCTCAGTAAAGGGCTGTTCTGCTTTGACTCATCTGCAGGAACTGCTGCCTGCTGCCCTAGTGTGAGTGGGAGCAGCAGCAGCACATCCCCAGTGCATCTGAGCACTGGCTGGCGGACTCTGCAGCCTGGGTGAGTCAGTGCTGATGCTGAGGGTGTACATACCACGTAAGCGATGAGCAGCTTAGCCGTTAGGCTAGAACAAATGTCTGGCTGGGGTAGTGGCTGGGCCTGGGCTGCCCACACTGGGATAACAGATGTATTTTTAGACCATGGGAGCTAACATTTCAACTCACACATTCTAAACCCCACAGTGTCGGCAGGCAGACTGCACGGTAACCACCTACCAGCTAGTCAAGGTGATCCCTGTTGGGGCATTGAGACTTTCACTCAGCCAGTTCAGCACAAGTGAAGGTTTACATACTGCCTTGTCTACCCTCGGCTTTGTCTGGACCAGGAAAAGTGTGTGCGGAGTTAACATGAGCTAGCTAAGACCTTGTGTGTATGGGAAAGTTTTATGGGTTAAACTCATATGATTGTACAGCCCCAGTTATGCTGTGTGTAATACCCTGTGTGGACACACTTGTTCTGTAGAAAAATGCCAGTTTTTGGTTTAACTTAACACACACACCCCACCCCCAAGCAACATAACCTAAGCCAGGAAAGGGCACTCTTACACTAGAATAAGAGCATCCCCATTGGGCAATATAAAGTTACAGTTTTATAGGTTTAAATTCATACCTTAGCTTTCCTATGTAGACAAGGTCCTTGCTAAGACATTCTAACTAACATGATCTAAGGTTCATCTAGACTAGGAAGAGTTGTCATGTTTAAGTCAGGCTAAGTCATCTCTAAGTCATGACCTAGGTTTCTACCTGGGCTTTAACTCAATTGGTTAAAATTAAGCTAAAGGTGTTAGTCTGCACTGGCACTCAGAGAAGTGATTGATCTTAGGTCACATTCAGCTAATTACTGTTAACAGCCCAAGCTAAACCTGATATTTAGCCTTATTTAGACAAAGCCTTATGGTAAGGGTTAGAACTGGGTATAAAGTGAGGGTTAGAGTTGGGTTATGCTTAGACTTAAGGTTACAGTTGGGATTCAGATTCAGCTAACAGAGTTAGAATCAGGTTTAAGGTTAGGGTTAGAGTTGGTTTAAGGTTAGAGTTGTGGTTATGATTGGTTCAAGGTTTGACTTAAGGTTAGAGCTGGGGTTACTATTGGGTTAAGGTTAGAGTTACAGTTACAGTTGGGGTTAGGGTTGAGTTAGAGTTAAGGTTAGAGCTGAGGTTAAGATTGGGATAAGGGTAGAGTTAAGGTTAGAGGTGGGTTAAGGATAGAGTTACGGTTAGAGATGGGATTAGGGTTGGGTTAAGAATAGGGCTGGGTTAAGGTTAGTGTTTTTGGGTTAGGAATGTGCAAAGCAGTTTGAGTAAAGTGGGGTTTGAAACAAACCCAAAAATTTTTAAATCCTTGTAAAGTTTAGTTAAGTTCTCTTGTTTATGAGATTCCACACACCCCTGTTCTTCATTCTCTGGGTCAGGGCAGGACACAGATATAGCGTCAGGGAGGCTAGTCTTGAGGAATTTTCCATCCAACGAAAACTTGGGAGTATAACCCCAAACAAGGAAGCCTGACCTTGTGAGACTCTCGACCATCCATGATTCAAAGGAGATCTGTTCTTTGGCTCTGTTTGTGATTACAGCCTGAACTTTTAGATGCTGAACTCAACTGAACCTCTGAGCCTGTTGATACCCACTCAGCTCCAGCTAGAGGTAAGGATGAGTCCATAGCTGTTACATAATAGGTGCTTGGTAATGGCTGACCCTGCTTCCTACCTCCCCTGGCAACTCCAAGAAGCACATGCAGGACTCGGTTGGACTGGCCATCTTGGACCTTGGAGAGAGCCTGCAATCAGATAGAGCCAGTTGAGAAAACCTGATTCCCAAACCTTGACATTTCTGAGGGCATCACATTGGAGTCATATTATTTTTCTGTGCAGTGACCAGTGGCAAGAATTCTAATTTGCAAAATAATCTATTTTTGAAATTTGTTTTTGTTACAAAGTGGCACAACCCCACCCTGAGATCTTTCCACATTTTTCATGCAAAAACTAGAGAAAGAGCCTGCAATAGCCAATACCCTGGTGAATCAGGCACTCAGCTGGCATGTAGGAGACTCACATTCAAGTCCTTCGTTGGCCTTTTTCAAAAAAAGGGACTTGATTTCAGGTCTCCACATCCCAAGTGAGCACCCTAAATACCAGGCTCTTGGCTGGTCCTGAGGAGGACTGTGATCTCTGCCTCTTGTTTTGACCAGTAATTCCATCTGGAACTGAGAGAGTTGAGTTGAAACTGACGTGTTTCTATGAAACATGCTCTGTTGGTTGCACAGTCCTGGACATTTCATGGGTTTTAGCATTAACAGTTTATTGTCCAAGCTTTTTGGAGAATGGACCGTGCTACTCTGGGCTGGGGCCACGTCTTTGTTTGAGTCCCCTCTGCGTGCGACTGGAATATAAATAATAATAATTCAGTTAGCACCTTTCATCCAAACCGGGAAGAATTAGTAGCTGAAGCAAAAGTGGATGGGAACCTGGGAGGCAGTGACCATGAGATGGTCGAGTTCAGGATCCTGACACAAGGAAGAAAAGAGAGCAGCAGAATATGGACCCTGGACTTCAGAAAAGCAGACTTTGACTCCCTCAGGGAACTGATGGGCAGGATCTCTGGCAGAATAACATGAGGGGGAAAGGAGTCCAGGAGAGCTGGCTGTATTTTAAAGAATATTTATTGAGATTGCAGGAACAAACCATCCCAATGTGTAGAAAGAATAGTAAATATGGCAGGTGACCAGCTTGGCTTAACCCTGAAATCCGTGCTGATCTTAAACACAAAAAAGACACTTACAAGAAGTGGAAACTTGGACAAATGACCAGAGAGGAGTATAAAAATATTGCTCAGACATGCAGGAGTGAAATCAAGAAGGCCAAATCACACTTGGAGTTGCAGCTAGCAAGGGATGAAAAGAGTAACAAGACGGGTTTTTTCAGGTATGTTAGCAACAAGAAGGAGGTATGGGAAAGTATGGGGCCCTTGTTGAATGGGGGAAGCAACCTAGTGACAGAGGATGTGGAAAAAGCTCAAGTACTCAATGCTTTTTTGCCTCAGTCTTCACAGACAAGGTCAGCTCCCAGACTGCTGCACTGGGCAGCACAGCATGGGGAGGAGGTGATCAGCCCTCTGCGGAGAAAGAAGTGATTTGTGACGATTTAGAAAAGCTGGATGAGCACAAGTCCATGGGAGCGGATGTGCTGCATCCGAGGATGCTAAAGGAGTTGGCGGATGTGATTGCAGATCCATTGGCCATTATCTTTGAAAACTCATGGCGATCGAGGGAGGTCCTGGATGACTGGAAAAAGGCTAGTGTAGTTCCCATCTTTAAAAAAAAGGAAGAAGGAGGATCTGGGGAACTACAGGCCAATCAGTCTCATCTCAGTCCCTGGAAAAATCATGGAGCAGGTCCTCAAGGAATCAATTCTAAAGCACTTAGAAGAGAGGAAAGTGATCAGGAACAGTCAGCATGGATTCACCAAGGGCAAGTCATGCCTGACCTACCTAATTGCCCTCTATGTGGAGATAACTGGGTCTGTGGATGAAGGGAAAGCAGTGGATGTGTTATTAGCAAAGCTTTTGATAACGGTCTCCCACAGTATTCTTGTCAGCAAGTTAAGTATGGGCTGGATGAATGGACTATAAGGTGGATAGAAAGCTGGCTAGATCGTCAGGCTCAATGGGTAGTGATGAACAGTTCCATGTCTATGTGGCAGCCAATTTCAAGCAGAGTGCCCCAAGGGTTGGTCCTGGGGCTGGTTTTGTTCAATATCTTCATTAATTATCTGGAGGATGGCGTGGACTTCACCCTCAGCAACTTTGCAGATGACACTAAACTGGGAGCAGTGGTAGATATGCTGGAGGGTACGTATAGGATACAGAGGGACCTAGACAAATTGGAGGATTGGGCCAAAAGAAACCTGATGAGATTCAACAAAGACAAGTGCCGAGTCCTGCACTTAGGACGGAACAATCCCATGCACTGCTACAGACTAGGGACCGAGTGTGCTAGGCAGCAGTTCTGCAGGAAAGGACCTAGGGGTTACAGTAGATGAGAAGCTGGATATGAGTCAACAGTGCGCCCTTGTTGCCAAGAAGGCCAATGGCATTTTGGGCTGTATAAGTAGGGGCATTGCCAGCAGATCGAGGGACGTGATCATTCCCCTTTATTCAACATTGGTGAGGCCTCATCTGGAGTACTGTGTCCAGTTTTGGGCCCCACGCTACAAGAAGGATGTGGAAAAAATGGAAAGAGTCCAGCAAAGGGCAACAAAAATGATTAGTGGGCTGGAGCACATGACTTCTGAGGAGAGGCTGAGGGAACTGGGATTGTTTAGTCTGCAGAAGAGAAGAATGAGGGGGGATTTGATAGCTACTTTCAACTACCTGAAAGGGGGTTCCAAAGAGGATGGATCTAGACTGTTCTCAGTGGCACCAGATGGCAGAACAAGGAGCAATGGTCTCAAGTTGCAGTGGGGGGGGGGGTTAGGTTGGATATTAGGAAAAAAATTTTCACCAGGAGGGTGGTGAAGCAGTGGAATGAGTTACCTAGGGAGGTGGTGGAATCTTCTTCCTTAGAGGTTTTTACAGTCAGGTTTGACAAAGCCCTGGCTGGGATGATTTAGCTGGTGTTGGTCCTGCTTTGAGCAGGGGGTGGGACTAGATGACCTCCTGAGGTCCCTTCCAACCCTAATATTCTGTGATTCTATTATAAGTATTTCAAAGCACTTTACAAACACTTCTTGCCCCTTGCAGTGCCCCGACTGGTAAAGAAGTGTGACACTTGCATCACACCTCTGACATTCTGATGATTTCAGGGCTGAGCAAGCCAGAAAATCAAAGTTCTTCAAATGAGTTTTTTCATTTCAAATTTGAAAAAAGATGATTTTTCAAAAACCTTGCCAGATTTCATGTTTTATTGATTCAGACCCATTTGAGTGAAAGTGGTCCATTTTCACTCAGACATGGCCAAGTTTGCAAAAAAAAAGGTCAGTAACAAAACTTTGAAATTCAAAATCTAAACTTTTATTGGGACTAAGATCAATGTTTACACTGAAACATAAGCAAATGAATATTTTCTCATGTGACGGAAATGTCATTTGCTTTTTGTTATGTGTTCGGTGGAAGAAGCTGGAGGCTGCAGTCTGCCAGGGCTTGTGGGTGCTGTGCCCACACAGGGAGATGTGGTCAGCTCTTTACAAGCTAAGGAACTGATCCTGCAAACTCCCAGTCATGTGTGTAGCATCACTCATGGGAGTAGCCCCACTGAAATTCATGGGACCACAGGCATGAACAGGATGAGAAACATGCAGAATGATGTTTCCAGTCTAGATCGCCAGTGCAGAGCCCTTGGCTCCATAATTGTCTGTCAAGTGCCCTATCACGGGGGTGCTGTGCGCAGGACAAGCCTGGATTATTTGGACAGAGGGAAATTTCTGAGCTGTCAAATGGCCTGGAACTAAATATTGAATATTTTTGGGTGCAAAATCACTGTCTGCTATTTATTGCACCATTTTACAGACAGGGAAACTGAGACTTGCCCAGTGTAACACAGTGATAGGGACAAAGCCAGGAATCCAGAACCCCTGCTCTTAAAACCTGGCTAATCTGCCCAGCTAAAACGCAACAGGGCCTCACACTGAGCATCCGTCCAGGGAGTGAAAGCTAGAGGAGGGACTCTCCCATCCTGCTTTGGGTGTCTGTAGTATATTCTAGGTAGGGTCAATATCAGGAAATGCAGCATTGGCATTTAGCCTGACCTCACACTTTGCAGCTCCTGGGTTTCAGTGAGCCAAGCCACCTTTTTTGAAGTTCCCAGATCCCAGTGCAGACAGGAAAAGCTGAGCAGCTCAGGAGGAGACCAAGGCAAAGAGCCTCTGCAGGCACATTTTAAAGGGCAAGCGAGGGTGGAGCTAAGAACCTGTTTCAGAACCAGATTGCTTCTAGCACATACTACATCCTTCCCCAAGCTTTGGAGTTCCGTGCTGCCTTAATTTTTGGAGATGCCTCTTCTAATCCTATCTCGTAAACAGTTGTACATCACTTGTAAGAAAAACTAATGCAGCTTGGCAGTTAACCCGTTCTGTGGTGGAATTAAGTGGGTTTCCAAGCCCCTGCAAGATGACTAGGAGATGGTAATTATTAAATAAGGAAAGAGGAGCCAAGCAGCTTTGTGGTAGAGCCCGGCCATCAGGAGAGGCAGCTGCAGCACGTAGGAAGGGAAAGAAAGGCGGAAAAAAGGGAATAAACAAGTTTTTTTTAATAAAATTAAAAAAAAAACAGGGAAAATAAATTAATGTAGAATTAAAATGAAAGGCAGGGGGAGGGGCCCAGTGCAAAAATGAGATGAACATTCAGGGCCTGGGCGTAGGGGAAAGATAAATACCAGAACTGGAACCCGGCAGCCTGTGCTACATGACAGGTCAGAGTCGATCATAACGGTCCTTTCTGGCCCTGCAGTCTGGGAAAGTCAAGATCTGAACACTCCTGGACCTAGGAGGATCTGGGTCCAGCTTTCTGCTCCATGGCACAGCCAAAGACAGGTGCCAGCTGAAGGCAGCTCAGCCTTTGCCTTGTGGAGATGCAGAGGCGGGACAGCCGGTGGAATGATCTGAAAAGCTGTCCCCGGCTGTTCTAGGCCTGCCCACTAAGCTAGCTGCACTGTCAGGACACACGGTCCATTGCTCATTGGGACATGGAAAGCTGGAGGTTTAGTCAATACAATGCTCAAGAATTTTCACAAATTTCAGCACAAAACATTCTCCAGCAAAAATGTTGCATGAATAACCAAAATTCAAAGCAATGTGTTTCGGGACACGCTCTAGCCTGGAGTCTGTTCATAGACTCTATCTGGTGAATGCTTATGAATCATAGTCCGTGTCAAGGGAATCGGGTAGAGGTTGGGAATGATTGGCACACAGGACACAGGGCCACAACTACTGCACAGCTAAGTCCCACCAGCTTTCCCCAGGAAATCTTCTTGCTTAAAAAAAAAAAGGAGTGTGTGTCACAAACAGCTTTTTAGTAATAAATTAATTTCCAACACCCCCATCTGCCTTCCCCAAAATTGAGAGATAGGGGGCGGGGAAATTGGTTGCCAAAAAGCTGGAAAAATGATTTTTCAAGAACCCCCCAAATTTTTCATTCTCTGAATTTTCTATGAAGAATCATTGTGGGGGTAGCAGGCGGGGGATCGTTTCCTGAGCAAGCAGTGGGAGCAGCTCTAAAGTTCAGTAACCCCTGCTCCCAGACATTCAGTCGCTCCCTGCGTCTATTGGTCACTTGCAAACCTGAGAGCAGAGAGGTGTCAAGCATCTTCCTGCCCCACCGGGTAATTCCTCACAGACAGTGCCCCAGTTTGGATCCAAACCCGTGAGATCCCCTTGCTGGGACATCAAAAGAAGAGTTGAATTTGCGGGGTGGTATGGGAGACATTCTGAGAACCAAAATTTTGAATGATCCCACCCCCCCCGCTCGTCCTGCAGTCCTGCCCTGCAGACCCTAGCTAGGTATGTGATCCTCGGGAAAGGAGCACGAACACAGCAATGAAAGGAATTTATTTTGTACTGTGAACGTGGAATTATCAACTCATAGCAGCAGCAAATAAATTAAAGATGTGGCAGAGTTTTATTGCCTTTGATGTACAGATGACGGCTTGAGTGTGTGTCTGTGTGTGTGTGGGTTGGATTTTTTCCACTGTCTGGGATGGGGGGAGCAGCTCCTATATCAAAGTCTATTTTCTGTTGCGAGTATTTAGTATTGTTCCCAGTCTAGGGGTGGGTGAGCTACTCTGCAGGCACTAACGAGGTCTGCAGGACACCCTGCGGGGTGCTCAAGATGTCATTGCTCCCACAACATGCCTGGACGGAGCTGCTGTTTTGGATTTTCCCCTGGCCTTGTAAATGTGCTTTTCTCTCCATCGGACAGTGGCACCTCGACAGAGCACGTATAATGCTGTTTACACAAGCTAGTCTGTTCTCGTAACACTGGCCCTTCACAAGGATCCGGGGCTGTTCAACAGACTGGAAATGGCTATCTGCCCCTGTCTGCTTTCAGGGGAATGAATTAAAGAGAATTTGCTGTGCTGGGGTTTGAGGCTAAGGGTTTGGGAATTATCCCAAGGTCACTCCCCTGGTCTCTGTTGCAGAAATAGCCCCACACTCCCGCTTTCTCACTGCTGCTGCTGACTACTTCTCCCACCTCACTCCCCACTTCATTGCAGCCTTCAGGGCTGCAGGCTGGTCCCCTCCCTGCTCAGCAGGGGCCTTGGGTCCCTTGTGATGGCTCCACTCCTGTCTCTATTTCCTTTGCACCACTGTGGAGCGCACAGGGCTCTTTCTCCTCCCTCTGCTCCTTCCCGTCCCCACCTCCTCTTTTGTCACCCTCACACCCCCCAGCAAGCCCAAGGGACACGCCACCAAAGGGCACGGCAAAGGGTAGATAGGTGGGCCTCCTGTGCGTTGCAGTGCAGCATGCCAGCCCTGGCAGGGTACGGTGGCTTTTCACTGTCAAACCTGGTGTTAAGGATGTTTCTGCACTGTGTGAATTAAATACACATGCTTTGCAATCTGTTCCAAAGCTGCGGGGGGTTGGCAGGGCTCCCTGGCCCAGACTGCTCAGGGATGGGTGGGTTTGCAGAGAGCCTGGCTTTCCGTGTATAGATCAGGCCTCACAAAGGGACCCACCCACCAGCAGGACCAAGAAGGGACCTGGAGTGGGGGGAGCTGAGCAGGGAGCTCAGCCCTGTTGCAGCACAAGCACCCGACCTGCACCTACACAGCCAACTGCACCACAAAGCCACAGCCTGGTGCTCAGGGGTCCCTGCTGAACCCCTGCCCCCAGGAACCTATCCCAGATAGGGGAGCTCCAGCATCAGGCTCTAAAAGGAGGCTTCTGTCTAGTCTCCCCGCTGCCACTGAGCCGAGGTTGGGGAAAGGCTGCTTCCTGCCCTCTCCAGTGAAATCCTCCAGGGAGGGGGAGCAGAGAGAAGGGGGAGCAGAGAGAAGGGGGATCCTCAGGGAGGGGGAGCAGAGAGAAGGGGAGAGAATTCCCCTAGGGCAGGAGGTTTAAGCAGTGACCTTACTCTTTTTAAAAAGCAGGTCAATGCCCCAAGCCTCACAGCCTCCCTCTGCTCTCGGACGACGCCAGGGGCCTGTTTACTCCTAGCCTGTGGTTCCCCAGCAAGCTGGGTCTTGGCCCCCCCATTCAGTGAGCACCCACCCCACCCCACCCCCAGCTCAGAAAAGGGAAGCCCAATGAAATATTACTGTTTAACCTTCTGACTTTGGGGCCCAGACTCATGTTTTGTGAGTGTGGGGGCAGCGCTCTGGCCCCGTAGCTTGAGCCCTCCTGGGCTCCTGCCTATACGGACATAGGCTGTTTGAGGAAAATGCAGCAGCTTCCCAGTTGAATTCTGACACTCTTTTCAGAGCTCCCATTTGCCTCCCCAGTCTGTCATCCTCTTCTCCTGCATCTCCTGGGACATGCCATGGTGCCATGGCCAGTGGCTGGGCATGGGATTCAGGAGAGCTGAGTTCTTGTACTGCCTCTGAGCCAGGTCTTGTGCAAATCATGGCATGGTCTGGGCATCATTTCCCCATCTGTACAACTGGGTAAGGGTAGGGACCTACCTCGGGCAGCGTGAGCTGTATGGGTCACAGTCGGGGAGCAGAGACGCTGCAGATGAGAGTATTGCTATTGATTAGTCAACTGGTTTGATAAATGGCACCTTCCCGGACACAGAGGGCCACTCACAGTCTAAATCAGTGTTTCCACTTGGCCAGGCCCATTGACGTGAACAATTGGCATTAGCTGCAGGGCAGTCGGTTTGTTCTGTGTTTGTACAGGGCCTCGCACAATGGCGCTAGCCCAACAGAGAGACAGAATAATACGCTTTAGCTCCCTACCTTTGTACTGGGGGGTCTGCTCTGGGCACTGAATTATGGAGGGGGAAGGTATTTGCAGGGTGACACCAGAAGGTAGGGCTGTCTGAGAGGGTTGCCCATGAACTTGGAGTGAGCAGGCTGCAGCTGTGGAGGAACCTAAGGGTGAAGCCGGGAGCTGAAAGACCCTTGACTCTGCCAGGAGACTGGGTCGGGCGCAGTGTCAGGCCCCTGGGGCCCGCGGAAGCAGGGGGTGCAGGGGAAATGTGCTGCTGAGTCTGTCAGGACTGAGCTGGCCTTTACACAGGAGGAGTCTCCTCAGAGCCAAGTGCCAGGGTGTGAATGGGATCACTTCTCAGGGAGGGGAGGAAATGGCCTGGGGGGGAATGCAAGACCCCCTAGCTTCCCCACAAAGCCAGCCCTGTGCCGGAGGAGGACGTGGGCCGACAGGGCAGCAGCACAGAGGATCCTTGGGGGAGTGTCTGCCAGTCTGTCTGGGGGCTGGAGACGGGCCTGTGCTATGAAATTCAGCACAAACAATAGCGGGATTCTGGTTCCACCCGGTACAGCAACCGGGCCTAATTGTGTCGCCCAGGTCTGGACTGGAGCTTGGCCTCTGCAATCCCATGTGGGGTGCTGGGACCCCCAGCCTTGTTTCACTTGCTGCCTCTCAGCCATCCCCCATGGCTCACTCCAGCGAGGGGTTCTGTCCTGGCCCACACCCTCTCGCCCTCTGTCGGCAGCTCCCTCCACCCCCAGTGCCTAGGTCCCCCCCACGCCCCAGCAGGCCGGCAGCTCCAGCCCTGAGCAATTCAGCGTCCCTGGAGTGAGCAAGGGCTTCAAGGCTCCGTGATGCCGGGCGGCCAGGCGCAGAGCAGTGCAGGGAGGGTACAAAGAGCAGTGACCGAGCTCGCAGGGAACCTTCCGGGGCTGGCAGTCTTGAGGGTGACTCCCTGGCTGAGCAGTCAGGGGCCCTGTGCCCAGCACTAGCGTCAGGCAGGCGTTTGGGACTCTGCTCTCTCTCATTTCTTCCTCACCCCGGAGGTGCCGGGATGTTGCCGCACCCCCTGGCTTGAAGTGGTTTCCATCATATACAGGATTTAAATGGCTCTCAGCCCCCGCACTATAAACACTGTCCCGGCACCCCTGCCTCACCTGCCTGTCTCTCCCTCCCTCTCTCTGCGCCTCTCCCGTCGACACACTTCTCCTTCTCATCCCTTCCTCCCCCCTCCAGTTTCCCCACTGCGTGTTCTTAATCGGCCCATCTGCCTCCCTCCCCAGTCACACTGCTCCTCACGCCCGGACGCTGGTGGAGGAAACAGCAGCACAAAGCTGAGGGGGTGTGTGTGTGTTAAGGACCTGGTAGCTGCATCAAAGAGACAAAGCCGGAGAAGCGAGGAACACAACAAAGCTTGCCCCTGCATTTGCTTGCAAAGAGTTAACGCTCTGATCTGTTGCGTGAGTTCTGATGAGAAGCCGCTTGACACGCCGCGCTGGAATAATGAAACGTAATACACATTAATAGGGCCTCCCACTGTTTGATCGCTTCTGCTCCAGTGGCCCCATTGAAGATTTCACTTTTCTTTTAACAGTCAGAATAACAGAATGTGACATTAAGCCTTTTACATGCAGCAATTTATTTTAAAATATTGGGGCACTCAAAACAGGCTCCAGAATGTTAAATAAGCGAGGCAGGAGCTAGAAATCAGAGCCGCGCCACAGTGAGCAGACGGGAGTCAGTCGGCGCTGCCTGGTGCGTGCAAAGGCAGCTCCACTTTGATCCTTAATTGCTGTTTAGGGCACAAAGAACTAGACTAGCTGGAGAGAAAAAAACTCAAGTCAGGGCTGCGGGGCACCCGGTGTCCAGTTTGCTCGGAGGGGGAGAAAATCATCCTCTTAAAAATCCTTCAGGCTGAGAATGTTACCAAGAGGCCTTCACACATCCCCAGGCAGCAGGCTCAGCAGTCAGGTGGGCAGGCCAGGGTCTGAGCCAACCTGCAGGAAGGCTCCTGTGCTGTCTGCACAACAATATCCTGTATTTCTGTTCTGCCTTTAATCATAGAGTATCCCCAAATGCTTTGCCAGCTCCACAGGAAAATGGCTCGCTTTGCCTTGAAAGGCAGCCACCTCTGGAGTGGGAGGCGGCAGCAGAATAACCATGCACAGCAATGCTGCTCAGGACAGTGTGAAGGGTGTACTCCCAGTCCTGAGAGAGCTGAATTAGGCCAGGTGGGCCCAAGCATCCAATTAAGCTGCAAAAACAGGAGGGATTTAGGCCAGGAGGAGGCCACTGTCTGGAAGCAAGCTCACCTGCGAGGGAAAGGGGGCAGGGGGAAAGCTGATATAAAGCCAAGAGATGGGCAACGGAGAAGGGCTGCAGAGTGAGGAGTGGCAGTCACTCTCCCCAGGGCCGGCTCTAGCTTTTTTGCCGCCCCAAGCGGCGAAGCAGAGGGGGGGGAATGCAGATCGGCAGCACTTCGGCGGCAGCTCAATCGCGCTGCTTCCTTCTTTAGTGGCAATTCGGCAGCAGGTCCTTCGCTCCTTCTCTTCCTGGCACTTCGGCCCCAGCTCAAAGAGGAAGAGAGGGACTGAGTGACCCAACACCGAATTGCCGCCGAAGACACGGACATGCCGCCCCTTTCCATAGGCTGCTCCGAGCACCTTAGCTGGTGCCTGGAGCCGGCCCTGACTCTCCCTGAGGGGAGGGCAAGGGAAGACGGGTAGGAATCCCTGAGATCTAGTGGGCCCTGGGGTCTCCCTGAAGAGCAGAAGCATGGCAGGATGTAGTCCAGGGGTGAGAGCAGCAAGGTTAAGGAAGCTGCAAACCTGGACTGCTTGGTAAAGGGCCCTGGATTGGCCCCCAGAGTACAGGGTGGGCCTGGACTCCCCTGCCAACCCGGCAGAATGGCATTACTAAGAGCAGTGGCTACAGAGCCTGTTGGAGTCACTGTGGGAGTCAGGCTGGCAGGCATAAGGGCTTCCTGACACTGCTTGTGGAGAGAGACCCTGAATGACCAACTCAGAAGGGGAAACCCTTGAGGGACCTGGCCAGAGGGCTGAGCGCGAAGAGGAAGCTGCAGTTCCCACAGTGAGCGGGCCACAGACAGAGTGAAGGGGTATTGGCCTGGCAAAGCTCATCCCCAGAACGGCCAGAAAGAGGCATCACCCAGCTATGAGCAGAGCGCCCCATCACAGACAGCAGATCCTGGGCTGGTGGCAAATGGTGGAGTGCCACGGACTGCAGTGAAGCTACCTGCTGGCCACCAGTGGGGGAGCCAGCCCAGCGTGCTAGAGCCATGTCTAGAGGCTGAAGTGGACTTCCCTACATCTGCACTTGGTCAGGTTGCGTGTGCTCAGCATCTTAGCATGTTGGGGTACTTGTACTTCATGAGGCGCCCGATCACGGTCTAGCCTGTTCTTTCTTTTTAAGAAACCCTTCTTCCTGCAGTTATAAAACCCACGTCTATTGCTTCTCAGCAGCCCCATGCCCTAGGTCAATCTCCAGGAACGGCCTTTCCCTGTGAGGTGTGTGTCTCTTTCCCACCCCATTAGTGGGATCCTCAGACCCCTGTGCTTCTCTGCTGGCCACGGGCAGCTTTTCCCCTGTAAATCCCAAGCCTCAGTCCGCAGAGATGATGCATTTCAGAGCATTTCTATTCACAACCTGTCACCGGCGCTATGGACTGTCAAGTAAATACCTCATTCGGCACACGTACCAATTTGAGAAATGCATAATATCTACCTGACAGAGACATCCTGATCTTGCACAAAATCCACCTTGCCACAAGGCAGGCCTGTGGACTAGGCTCGCCCTGTCCAGTCCCACTGCAGTGCAGGGTTTGCAGCAGACTCAACATGATACCAAAATGTGACACTCTGCAGGGCTGGGCAGCAGCCTGAAAGTCCCTGTGAAATCAACCTTGCTTACAGGGTATCCCCCTTATTGTGCATTGTGCCAATTCTGCCCACATGCCACTGCATGTTTCCTTCCCAGAGGGCAGCAGTGATGGCCCCTGGGTGAGCTGCATTTGGGTTTCACACCCTGACCCAATCCGCTCTCAGTCAGTTCGGACTATAAAAGGCCCCCACATCAGAGCGTGCTGGACTGGGACACCCTTCTGCTCTTGTGGAATAAACTCCCACTGGGGTCACTCCAGAGCCATTGTCGGTGCTCAATAATACCGGGAAAAGCCACGGCCCTGCACTGGCACCTTTGTGTTAGGCCTAGCAGCCTCTTGCCCACCCTCTGCCCTTCCCAGCAAACACCCTCTTTGGGAGGAGGCTGCCGCGCTGGAGCCCAGCCCCAGCAGAGTCCACGTGAAGCACTGCCAGTTTACCCAGGGACAGTGTGTCTCTCACTCTGTGCAACAGAGGGAAGGCATCTCTAGGTTACAGCGCTGCTTGCCCTCTCCTCTTGTTAGCAATGCCATCCTCATAGCCTCCTGCTGCCCAGAGTCTTCCTTTATTCAGGCACACTCATGTGGCCAGATCTCTATGAAGGGTTCAATTTGCTATGCCTGGTACTCCCCCCAGGGCAAGATCGGGCCCCAAACCACACGCCTTTCCCAGTGTCACCAGCCCCACGTGATCAAACAGCATGAGGCAAACCCCAGAATTGTGGGACTAAAAATCAAGGGACATTTTGGATTCATTTTCTTTTCCTTTTGGTCACCCTGGGGTTGTGCTTTCCCATCAGGAGGGCGAGACCCTCCAAACCTGAAACATTCTCATCTACCCACATCTCCGGGAGCTGGGGCTTTAAAAAACCACCAATATTACGGACGCGCATCACTGATTTCCCTTCTCTCCCAGAGGTCTTGCCAGTGGATTCGTCAGCATCTGCTCATCCGCATCGTTCCACGCCTGAGGCGGGGATGAGGCCGGAAGCCCACAACACCCCCTCCCCCCATGGAATATCAGGCTGAAGTCAGGGGCCTCCAATGTCAATGAAGCCAGTGGCCTCCCAGCCACAGATTGTTCTATTGAATGGCCTCCATGAGATCTAGCAGATGGGGCAGAGATCCTGCCAAGGCGACTGCAGCCATCCTGAGCTGTCAGTGCACAGAGAGGGAGACCCGGGAGCTGTCATCCTTCTCGAGAGGGGTCAGCCTGTCAGGCCACTCATCAGACACAAATCTCAGAGTCGATTGTTCTCCGTGAGCTGCCCAGGGGTCGCCAGCACTTGCAGGCATTGGCTGCTGGTTCTCCCCCATAGACTGTGCCTTGATATTGCAGCCCATGCTCTACTGCCGCCACCTTGCACTGTGCCAGGGGAGGGCCACAGGCTCCGGTTTACATTTCAGCAATGACGCGCATTGCTAATCCCATGTAACGGCAGAGCCTGGGGGGGAGGGGTTGCCATGTCCTTCTCAGTGGGGTGTGGGCCCAAACCCAAACCCGCTTCGACAGCACGGCCTGGGAGCTGTGACTCGAACTGGGACGTTGCTGGGTACCCGCCCCACGCAGGTGAGGCTGCAAACCAGGAACAGAGGGGCAGAGAGACCGATATAGTCTTGGCAGCATGGACAGACCCCACTCATGCCAACCCAGCCTGTGCTATGACACAACTCCAGCTGCTCTTTCCTGGGGAAGGCCAAGTTCACTGGGACTCCACTGAGGCAGCCTTCATTCCTAAGCAGGCATCACAATCCCACCGTGGGGCCCCAGCCACGTACCCCCAGGCAGGAGGATTGTTAGGGTTTATGCTGAGGGTCTTGGAGGGTTCAGTGGGAATAAGGGGGCTTGTGTTGGAAGTGGGAAGCCCCGGGTCATGGGGTGTGTGAGTGTCACTATAGCAGGGAGCTGCGCGTGGTGTTGGCCTCCCGTATCCTCCGTTCTGTGTCACTCAGAGCCCAGCCCAGCACAGGCTGAGAGCAGAAACCTGGGCTCCTGGGCCGTGTGGTCGCTGGGGCAGCTAGTCCCTGGCACATGCAATGAGAGGGGCAGAGAGGACAGCGCGTGGGAATGATCTGAGCCAGGACAGATCAGACGGCATCCCATGGAGTGAGCTGGGGAGAGGCAGGGCACATGAGGCTGCTTCGCTAGCTCGGCCCCCCTGCTGCACCTGCTCTGGGAAGCTGAGCTGTGAAAGGGGGACAGGCTCATGGCAAGAGTTCGACTCCTTGCAGGGGAAGCTGCTGCGGCCACAGTGCCAGAGAAAGGTTTGGTCCCTGGCCTTTCAGCTTTCCAGCAGCGAAGAGGAACGTCCCTTCCAGCCCCCTTAATCCAAATGGCAGGGGCCGTCGAAGGGAGGGAAGCTGGTGCAGTGACTGGGGTGCTCACCTGATACTCGACACCCCCCTCTGCTCCAGACTTCCTTCGGGCAAGTAATTTTGTGCCTCAGTGCCCCTCTGTGAAATGGGGGTACCACACTGCCCTGCCTCCCTGGGACTCTGAGGAGTGTTGGGGGGCCACACAAGTACCTTAGACCATGGGGCAAAGCCTGGATGGGTCTGTAAAGGCTGCCTCAGGTAGCCCTTACTCTGGCCATTGCAGTGAGTGGGATGCTGAGATTGAGGGGAGCTTTCCCTTCCAGAGAACTTCAGCGCATGACCCTCAGAGCTCAGCTGCCTCCTGGTCCCCTTCCTTTGACCAGCCAGGAGGGCAAGGCTGAGACCCCTTCCTTTGACCAGCCAGGAGGGCAAGGCTGAGACCTGGGGCTCCAAGGGGTCCCCAGGACTCTCTCTTGCTGCTGGAAGTGCCCTTGGTGGCTTACTGATTCTGCCCTTGGCACATTGGCAGGTACCCCAGGCATGTCCTTGTTGGTGCAGCCATGCTCCAGCCCTGTGGTTCTCCATACACAGATACCCTTGAAACAGAGGATCGAGCCTCCCTGCAAAGAGGGAATATGTGCTGCTGTGCAGCCAAGGCCCAAGTCTGCAAGCTCTTGCTATCACACATATCCTTGCTCCGGTGTGTGGTGCCACCACTGTCCGTGCTTGGTGGGACTGGGCCCGAGTTTTCCATTCACTATTCATCAGTCATTGGTCAACTTTTTTCCAGTCTAAAGACTGAGAAGACTCATGTTGGACAAAGAGAGGGCTAACCTCCCAGTGCCATGTGTGCCTCCCTCTGGCGATATTACTCAGAAGGCCTGGGGGGAGTTACAGTTACAATGGGAGGGATGGTGGGTGTTTGACCCCAACTCTTACAATTCTCCTGGACTCTAGGGGTTACCAGAAATATTCCCAGAATGCAGTGCAGTCAGAAGCTCTGCAAGGGACCTTGGATCCCTACCCACTGCGCACTGCGTTTAATCTGATGCAGCACAGTGCTGTGAGGACACAAGTCTTGCACGCAATGTTGCCTAAACTGGTTTAGCTGGCTTAGATAAGCTAAACCAACATAAACCGGGGCTAAACACATCAGAGTGTCCACGCTCAAAGTTGCACAGTTTAGCTACATCAGTTTAACATCATATCTTTAGGGCTTGTCTACACACAAAGTTGCACCACTTTTACGTGAGATTTTTATTATAAATCAGTTTAGTTAAACTGGTGCCAAGGCTGTGGGGACATTCACATTTTGAGTAGTTCAGTTCATCTTAAGTCAGTGGGGAACTCGGTTAAGCTGAATCAAAATGAATCATTCATACACTAAATCAGAGGTTTGTAGCTGTTAACTAAAATGGGATTAAACCCATTCAAGTTTGTGTGTGGACAAGGCCTTTGGCTGTATTAATACCATAGACTGGAGGGACTGGAGCTGGCCACTCCATTCGCTTGCATGGCCAGTGTAGGAGGGGAACGAGATAAAATTTAATAAGTACAAGGCTCTCTGGTGCCCCACAATGCAGAGGGTGAGTCCGAAGTTTCTTAATGAATAGAGTTAAATAAACCCTGCGGTAGGTGAAATGTGCTGCATTAATTTACCACTTTGCAGATGCTGTCAGTAACGTGCTGCGATTGCCAGTAATAAATTGGGATCAGAGATCAGCTGTCTGCATCGGAATTGGTATTCAGTCCAAGGGAACATGCCTTTCCCTTTGGATTTTAGCAGGTCGTGTCAGGTTGCTTCTCTTACCTCGTGCCACCCTCTTATCTGAGGGCATGTGGCCTTGCTGAGAGTCCTAGCTGTTACATAGCTAGACCTGCAAGGCTCTGCTGATCCTGACAGCTAAAGCCCACACCGCAGATGGGGACAGGAGTGACTCAGGGCTTGGCTCTGAAACCTGGCCTTCTGTGTCAGAGAGCCCCTCCGGTTTGTTCATAAAGTTCAGCAGGAGGAATGGTGCTTCACGGCAGACTGAAAACCTGTTGTAATTCATTTGCTAGCTGGCTGCCAGATCCAAGCGGCAAAGCCTTAGGGAGACATTTGTACCACAGCGTTCTCCAGGCTGAAACCTTATCGCAGCACCAGCTCCTGCTACTGCCACCCACAGGCTTCTGATCCCTAGCTGGGATCCGCCTGGCCCTAGAGGAGACCATTGCACAATCGCCCAGGTGCACCGAAGTGATTCTCTATCCTCTGGCCAGAGAAGACATTGTAGTGGATGCAAGAAACAGTGGCTCATTGTGGTCAGCAGAATTTATTCATATTCACAAATGTGATGTCTCTTACGACAACATCAAGGACTGTGGCTCTGGATTTCACAGCCCATGGAAATGTGTTAAGTGTCTTAAAGTAGTTGTCAGAGATGCTGTGTCATTAACAAGGATAATACTTGTCCTTGTATCGCACTTTTCCTCTGAACATCTCAAAGTGCTCTACAAAGGCAGAGAGAGCAATAAATCTAACGTCGCTTGGGAACGTGCGGCTGAAATTTACGAGACTGCATATGATCAAGCTCCGTGTGAGAGGAGCAAACTGAGCTGGTCTGGAGTTAGGAGAAACTGGAATCAGACCAGCCAACTGTGACGCGAGGGGAGGATGCAAACGTCTCTGTAAAAAGCAAAGTGAGGCAGCTCTGTGGTGCATGCTGACCTCACGGGCATGTGTGACGTCACCCATCTGGAGGCCAGACCCCTCGGACCATGGGCAGCAGTCAAAAAGGAGGCTCATCCTGGTTAAGCTTGTCTTGGCTGGGAGCTTCTGACAGCAGAGACCCATCACTCCGTGCATGCTGGGGTGGGAACAGGCCCCCTGCATTCAGCCCAGGCGCATCTTTGCTGCTCATGTTTTGATTCTGACTCAGCGCTGAATGTTCTTCGGGGATAGAGATTCACGTCTTTGCCCAAACAGCTTCCCATGCTGCCTGCCAATGAATAATCCCAGAGAACTTGGTACATTGTCAGTTGCAAGCTCTGATCCCCCCTTCCCACCTACCCCAGTGAGTTAGTCAAATGGATAGAGTCATCATGTTATGCTTTAAAGTGCCTCCTTCCAGCTGTCTGTGCACTCACAGGGTGGCCCTGGGCTCAGGTGGCCAGTAGCAGAGTGTCCTGCTCTGTGCTTGCCTAGACTATTTTAAATGCTCCTACTGTGTAGTTATCAGATGATCTTTGTGCTCCTTATGGCACCAAAGTAAAATCATCTGGTACTGTGATGGGAACTTGACCCCACATAGGCAGAAAGGCAGCGGGAGCCAGCCGAGTGCACAGCTTCAACCATCGCGGCCGGAATCTGCAAGGAGACGGGCGCTGTTTCTTTAAATTTGTAGCAGGAAGCCAGGTGCAAAGAGGGCTGGGGAAAGGTCCTTGCAGAAGCTCTAGCAAAGCGGAGAGGGAGAGGGAGCAGCTTTAGGGATAAAGCTATATTCCTCATTCCAGTAAAGGTCCTTGTTCAGCTGGAGAAGAAAGTGACTCTCTGTGGCCCTTTCCCATTGCCCTGTGGGGAGTGTGGGGTCCAGTGATCACACAAGGGCACCAAAAACGGGTCCCTCAGGCACAGCAGGGAGGGAGTAGAGCATGTGCCCCTCATTAGCCAATACATAAAACCTGAACTGCAGCAGGTCTCTGCCTGGTTTATACTATTAGTAGTCCCTGCAGACCTCAGTGTGGTAGATCCTGTACACAGCTAGTTCCTGCCCCCAAAATCTCATAGTCTAAACAGACACAGGGTGGGAGGGGAAACAGAAGCACCGAGATAAGTGACTTGCCCATGTCCACCCAGCAGGTCAGTGGCAGTGCAGGGTTACCCTCAGGCTTGCTACCTCGTAGGACAGTGACCTACCAACTGGGTCACGCTGCCTCAAGTAATGCCCACCAGGCGGTACTCATTTCTGCGCCGTCCGCACTGATATCTCAGGAAAGTGGCAACATTTAAAATAAAAATAGTAGCATCCCCCATCATTTGTGAACGTCCTGAGACCGGATGAGATTCCCAGCCAACCATTTAAATCCTCTGACACCCAGCCTAGCAAAGAGAGACAGGAGTGGCAATGGGGTAACCCTAACCCTACTGCCGCCATCATGGCCTCCTCTGCTGCGTGTGGTCTGGCTAGAACATCCCGCTGTGTTTGCTCCGATCTTTGCAGTGACAAGGCAGGAGCTGCCTGTCCTGGCTCAGAGTGTGCCATGTTCTGCCCTCCCAGGGACTTCCCAGCAGGGCTTAGCGCAGGGACTTTCACCAGAGAACTGACCCCAGCATCCTGGATGATGTTGTCCCAGATGCTGGGCTGCAGCCCCCTTGCCTCTGTCAGTCACTTACCAACGCTTACCATAGGAGTGGAGTCACCAAGACCTGCTGGAGACCTCCCCTTGCGATTGTGACTTTGTAGCTCTGGATTTGCAGCCTTTCTGCGTCCTCGCTCAGCACGGAGTGCTATCTACAATGGTTAATTTGCCAAGAAAGCCTCTTTTCAGTTTACAGGGACAGAAGGGGGACTTTTATGTGCAATCTGTACAGCTCTCCAGAAAGCACTTACATTTATGATGTTCATGAAATTTATAGCCAGTTGGCAAGGTTGCTCGCTCCCCATCTCTCCACCAGCCATCATGGCAGCATGGCAGCGTATAATAAGCAAGCCACACATTCAAGTGGCATAAAAGGCATTTCTACAAGTTAGTCTCCTGCCCAGTCTTATAAATTCTAACAAGTCTATAACAAGCAGGCAGGATCTCTTTGTACCCAGGGAGAAAAATCCCTTTCAGAAATGGCCTTTTCACAAAGCCCACACCTTCCCTCTAATTAAGGTTAAATAGCTCCATGTTTTCTGGCCAATTTCATTCTTTTCCCTTATTCCCCGCTTAACAAGGCAGCCTTTAAAAAGGCACCACTAATTGGGGTCTGCTTCTCACATACCAGGCATGCTTTGATAGTCAGTTAGAATACCTCCCCCATCAATCAAACTTGAACTGAGAGCCTGCTAATGCACTCCGTGTGTCTGCCACAGGAGACAGCTGAGTGGAGGGTCCCCAGCTCCAGTCGCTCCCCATTCCCACATGTCCCCCACGCACCTCCCAGCAAGCAGGGTCCTGAGCCAGGGCTGCCCCTGCGACCCCTGGGAACAGGCGATGAGCTGGGCCCCAGCATTGAGAGCCACGCAGGACAGAAAGAAGAGGCGATGTGTGTGGCCAGTTGGGAATGACTGGGGAGTGGTTAAATGTTATGGGTAGGATCTGAAACCGAGAGAGATTGTCATGCTGACAAACCTGGATGCAGGCCACTTACTCCCAGTCACCCCGTCACTTCTTCTGGTTATTAACTGATGCGCTGGTGAGGAGGGGGCAGGGGAAATGTTACCCTAAAGGCACAATATTCCCATTCCTCCCCCGCACCTGTCGAGAAACATACAGGAGGGAGAATCTCATGGTAGTGTCCTCCCTCTGCCTTACACTCCCTGTTTTACCCACACAGACTGCATCTGTAACGGTTGGAATTTGCAGCTAATCAGCTCTTTGCCAGCCAGCAGGTCAGCGCTGCCACTATGCCCTTGAAGACAGACGAGGGGATGTTATCAGAAAGCGTGGTTAGGCCCCTGCTAGCCAAATGCTCTCCCACGCTCCCTTCAGCCGAGGCTCCTTTGCATCTGAGCTGGCCCTGCTTCCCCACTCACCCTTTCGGCCGTCCCCAGACAAATGCTGCACCTAGAACTTGCCTCTTTGGCCTGTTGCTCTTTCTTTTGCTGGCTTTTCATAGCCTACGTGCTGTCTCACCCCCTGGGATTCCAGCAGTGACCCAAGGGGATGCTGCTAAAGGGGCTGGAGACATATGGAAACCATAGGGCATTGGCACATCAGAAACTCAAACCACTCAGAAAGCTGAGCACAGTTTCACACTGCCAGCCCAGGGACCTTTTGAGCTCTCACTGCTCCATTCACGCCTTCGGTGCAGGGATGTGGGAAGGCACAAGCTAGAGCAGAATCTGGGCTGCTCTCTGGGCCATCCGCCACCTGAGAATAGCTGAGCATGGTGCACTCCAGCCACCACCCATCCCCTCATACCATACCAATGGCTGCAGTTGGGGGGAGCGCAGCTGCCTCATACTGGTGTGTCCCCTTTACCTTGCAGGAGCCAATAAGAATGGAGATGGTCCTGTGTCACAGAGTCCCTGGGTGATGCTCTGGAACTGCTCCCCACAAGCCAGTCAGGACTTTGGGGAACCTCCTCTCCTTTGGAGCAGACTGTCTTCAGGGAAAGAAGCTCACACGGCTTCACCTTCCTGGGTCTCTCCTAGAAGCATTCAGCATATGCCCCTCCGTGCACTTCCCACAGTGAGTCCGCCCAGGCGAGGTCCTGGGGAAGCCAGAGGGTCCTGCACCCCCACTTCGCAGTCAGACATGACTGTCAGCCAGCCAGTAAAACAGAGATTTATTTAGATGATAGGAACACAGTCCAAAACAGGTCTTGCCAGTACAGATAACAGGACCCTCTTTAGTTAGGTTCATCTGGGGCCCCCAGGGAGGCCATAGCCCCGTTGGGAAGCCCAAACCCTGTCAGGGCACCCCTCTCCATTTCCCAGCCAGTTTCCAAAACTGAAACTCCCTCCAGCATCTCACTTCCCCTGGCCCCTCCCCCAGCCTTTGTCCAGTGTCCGGGGCAGAGGTGTCACCTGGCCTTCAACTCCCCTCCTGGGTTCTCAAGTTATGTGCTCAGGTATCCTCCCTTCCCCAAGGCAGTCCCAGCACAACCCCCTGCAACCTTCCCAGGTCAATACTCCCCACTCAGCATTCACATAACACAGCAAGAACATTCCCACTTCGTCACAGCCTGGCCATGGAGTTGGCTCAGACTCCACCACTCAGAGGGGTCTGTGTCTCCCCAGGTTTGTTTGGCTAGATAGAGAGCAGCCAGGAAGCTCAGATCTGGGCCCCAGGTGCTGTTGGCCTTTGGTTCTGATCTGTCACTGCTTTCAAAATGCTCGCTCATGCCTAGTGACCACAGCTCAGGGAGGAGGGGCAGGGCAGAGCCAGCTGCTCCAGCAGGACTGTGGGCAAGCACAATGCCACCTGCCACCATGCCACCCAGCTGCAGAGAGAGGGTCAGAGGCCAAGGCCCTGTCTTCCGCCTACCCTGTTCCGAGTGGACGCCTCCCCAGAGGGCACTAGCAGGGAGCAGCCCCTGTATGAGGCACAAGGAGGGCAGGTGCTTGTTCCCTCCATCTCAGCTGTGCGTCTGCCCAGGAACCAGCCACAACGGGGCCTAACGAGAGCAGGAGAAGGCCCCTGGCCAGGCCAACAGCCCCTGGTGCAGCTCCGAGCACAAAGGCAGTGGCACTCAGAGCCAGGGGCACTCTGGGCACCCAGCATTTGGCAGTGAGATTCCCCTGTCCTGATGTGCCTCTGCCTTCTCGTAGCCAGGATTCCCCATTCACAGCTGAGCAGCTAGAGTTGCCAGGTGTCTGGTTTTCAACTGGAACACCCGGTCGAAAAGGGATCCTGGCAGCTCCAGTCAGCACTGCTGATTAGGCTGTTAAAAGTCCGGTTAGCAGCCCAGCGGGGCTAGGGCAGGCTGCCTGCCTGGGCTCCGCGTGGCTCCCAGATGTAGCCGGCATGTCCCTGCTGCCACTCATCACAGGGGTGGCCAGGGAAGCTCCACGTGCTGCTCCAGCCTCAAGAGTCGGCTCAGCAACTCCCATTGACCAGGAACCGTGGCCAATGGGAGCTGCAGGGGCAGCAACGGTGAGTGTGGGCAGCACACATCGCACAGAGCTGCCTGGCCATGCCTCTGCTTAGGGGCTGGACATGCTAGCTGCTTCTGGGAGCTGCGCGGAGCGAGGGCAGACTGAGCCTGCCAGGGCTGGTGCAAGGTTATTTTGCACCCTAGGTGAAACTTCCACCTTGCGCCCCCCTTCCCTGCCCCTCCCCTCAGAGCATTGCTTATTATAAACTTTCAAAAATGAATCCTGCATAACGTGTCATTGTTCTTTAGAATTGATACAAGGGGGTCAGAGGAGATTATCACGATGGTCCCTTCTGGCCCTGTGGAACCTGTGAGCAAGGAGGAGGCTGAGAATGCCCCCAGCTCGCAGGGTCTCTAAACGTTCCCAGGCTCCGAGTACTTCGCTCTCCGGGGGGGACCCAGGGGCAAGGAGGGCGGAGCCGGGCTTTCCCAGGGAGCAGGCGAGGATCTCCCTGGGGATCAGGGCCAGCTCCCCGCATTCAGGGCCGGCTTTATGCCGATTCCATCAACTCCCCGAAATCGGGTCCCACGCTGAAGAGGGTCCTGTGCCTAAGGGGACCCTGCTTTGGGGGTCATTGGTGGCATTTCGGCAGCAGGGGCCCCGCTCCAGGGGTCTTCGGCAGCGGAGGGTCCTTAGGTGCCATGGAAGTCCCGGAGTGGACCCCCCGCTGCCAAAGTGCCGCCGAAGTCCCTAACCACCACCAAGTATTCCAATCGGGCCCTACAGGTCATAAAACCAGCCCTGCTCGCATTGGCACAGTGCCACGGGGGGCAGGGGTGGTGGTGTTTGGAAGTGGCACCTGCGCCAGCCCTTTCCCTTCCATCTCTCTGTGGGGTTTAGTTTAACTTTCCCTCGCCCCAGGAAGTAGCTGCGCCCAGGCCCAGGCGCTGCACGTTGGAGGGCGAAGCTCACCTGAGCTCAGGACCGCGTCCTGCCTCCTCCAATGGCTCCGTCCCTCGGCCCCGCTGGTCGCCGCGCCCGGCCGGCTGTCTCCTCCTTGCTCCGCCGCAGGCTCCCACTGACCGTCCTGCGCGGTGCCCCTCACTATGGGGGCAGGTTTGTTATGGAGGCCTCGCTCCCCATCCTGCCCCAGTCAGCTGACTCCTGTGAAGCCAGACACCGCTTTTTGGAGCCCCCAAATCTTGGTGCCCTAGGTGGCTGCCTAGTTTACCTAGTGGTTACACCAGCCCTGGAGCCTGCCTTAGCCCTGCTGTGCCACTAAGAGCTGCCTGAGATAAGCGCTGCCCAGCCAGAGCCCACACTCTGAACACCCTGCCCTGGGTCAAAACCCCCTCTGGCACCCTAACTCCCTCCCAGAGCCTGCACCTTGCACCCCCTCCCACACTGCAACCCACTGCCCCATCCCTGAGGCCCCTCCCAGAGCCCACACCCCACACTCTTTCCTGCACCCCAACCCCCTGCCCTAGCCCTGCGCCCTCTCCCACATCCAAACTCCCTCCTGGAGCCTGCACCCCCTCCTGCACCTGAACCCCCTGCCCCAGCCTGGAGCCCCCTCCTGCACCCCAAATCCCTCATCCCTGGCCCCACCCCAGAGCCTGTATCCACAGCTGGAGCCCTCACCTCCTCCCACATGCCAACCTCCTGACCCAGCCCAGAGCCCCCTCTCGCACTCTGAACCCCTCATTTCTGGCCCCATCCTGGAGTCCACTGCCCCAGCTGGAGCTCTTACCCCTTCCTGCACCCCAAACCCCTCATCCCTGACCCCACTTCAGAGCCTGCACCCCCAGCTGGAGCCCTCACCCCCCCTGCACCTGAACCCCCTATCCCAGCCCGGAGCCTCCTCTCGCACTCTGAACCCCTCATTTCTGGCCCCAGCCTGGAATCCACTCCCCCAGCTGAAGCCCTTACCCCTTCCTGCACCCCAATCCCCTGCCCCAGCCCAGTGAAGGTGAGTGAGGGTGGGGGTGGGGGCGAGCGAGTGATGGAGGGAGGGTGGCTGGAGCGAGTGGAGAGCAGGGCCCCAGAGAAGGGGCGGGGAAGGGGGCCAGGCAAGGATGTTCGGTTTTGTGCCATTAGAAAGCTGGCAACCCTATGACCAACTGCTTCTGCCTCCCATGCACACAGACGGGCGGAGGCGGGAGCTGCATGGCAGAATGGCCCTAGGCAGCATCTCTAGGGTTCGAAGGGGGTATTCTGAAGAGCATAAATGACCAGTAGGTGCCTAAATCCCATTGACATAATTGCCAATGGAAATCTCGCCCTAACCCATAGGAGCCCTCCCAGACTCTCTCCATCTCACCTGCCTGGAGCAGAGCCCCCCTCCCCTGCCCCCCGAGATACGGCTCCAGATCTGAGCAGTGTGATGGGGAGAGCGGGGTCACGGTAAGCACAGCTCCGGGGCCTCCGGAGGGCTGGGTGGTGAAGGAGCACAGTGTGCAGGCCAGACTGGAGCTTGAGGGAGGAGTGGGGAGCCAGCCAGAGAAGGGTACCTGGAGGAGCAGAGAGAAAAGGTTTGGGGGAATCTCAAGTGGGGAAGCCAGGGAGAACTGCCGTGACAAGGTGGGGAGAGGGGGATATATAACACACATGTAATACATACTCATCAATATGTAAATTAGTGTACTATATCATTTGCATAAAATCACCAGATTGCTGAACCTACCCCCTTAGTGGGTATGGTGCAGAGCTGGGTGACATTTTTGGTCAAAAAAATTTTCAGTGAAAAATGGATGTTTGAGCAAAATAAAATCTTTCATGTTGTTGGTCCAAATTTTCTATTTCTCCCCGCCCCAATAAAATAAAAGAGAGGAGAGGTGAAAAATAAATTCTTTTGTAATCAAAACCTTTTAGAAACTGAGAACATTTTTATTTCTGATTTTCACTAAAAATAGCAAAATAACATCTCATAAAAAATATATTTTTCTTTTCCATAGTTGTCTTTTTCCCATCAGCTTGAACCTGGGGCCTTCACTTGGCAGAGCACCTGGTGGGTAGGGGGAAGCAGGCCTTGGATTTCTAATTTAATGTACAAGATGCCAGAAAAAACACTCGGCTTTTGGGATGGGAACAGGGGGAAAGGGTCCTTGTGACAGACTTAATTCTGCACAAACATGACATAAAGGCAAATATATATATATATATATATATATTATAAACATAAGATTGGCCATACTAGGTCAGACCAGTGGTCCATCTAGCCCAGTATCCTGTCTTCCAGCATTGGCCAGTGCCAGGAGCTTCAGAGGGAATGAACAGAGCAGGGCAAATATCCAGTGATTCCTCCCAGTCATCCAGTCCCAGCTCCTGGTAGGCAGAGGCTCAGGGACACCCAGAGCAGGGGGTTATGTCTTGGACCATCTTGGCTAATAGCCACTGATGTATTTATCCTCCATGAACTTATCTTATTCTTTTTTGAGCCCAGTTATACTTTTGACCTTCACAACGTCCCCAAGCAATGAGTTCCACAGCTTGACTGTGCGTTGGGTGAAGAAGTGCTTCTTCATGATTATATAAGCGGGATAATGGTCCTGCTATCGTGGGGAACTTTCCTGGTTCATACACGACCCCGGTGAAACGGGCTTGCGAAAGGATCTGAGTCCTCGCTCCCACTTCCTTTACTCAGAGGCCTGCCTGACCTCGAGGGCTCCCCTTCCACTCTCCTATGTGGCAGAGACCTCATAACCCCAACAAGGCTGGGCCCAGGATTCCAGGGGGGCTCAACCCCGAACCTGGTCGTGGTCACTCAGGACAGGGGCTAGGGTGTCCCCACTCCGGGGTGCCCTCTGCACTGGATGCTTCCCTGACCCCACTGATCATTACATACAGCTCAAAGCAAATACAATTTATTTCACAGCAATCAATTTTTTAAATGAGGAAAAATGGGAAAGGTGAAAGGAAAACCCGTCACCCCGCTCTGTGGCTTGGGAACGTCACAACCAGCGTCTCTGTAACGTCAGGGCAGTTCAGTCTGTTCCTTACATGTCCCAGGCCCCTGCCCAGGCCCTGGCTGCACTGCAGGGACACTGTAGGTCGGACACTTGCTCTGGAGGTGGCCACACACCCTCAGGCTTCTTCCCAGGGTCACCTCCGCCCCATCGGGGTTACGATCCCCCCAAGGTGTGGCCTAAGGGGCCTCTTGGCTGAGACGTCTCCCTGCGCTGGGCCCTCTGCCCAGGGTCCCCCTTGTCGCTCTCCCCAGCTGCTCACCGCACCCGGCAATGGACAGCTCCAGCCCCAGCTCCAGCCCCAGCTCCACCCTGACCCTGTCTCAGCGCCGCTGCTGCTGCTCCGCTTCCAGCCCTCTGGGCTGTTTCTCTGGCCGGCCTGGCCCTGCTCTCCCCTCAGCTCAGCCCCACTCTCTAACCTAGGCAATTCCAGCTCACAGGAGGACAGGACTCCCCTGACCTCCTGACTCTCTCCCTGACCTGGAGCACTGGCCTCTGCCCATTGTTCCTGGGGACTATCAGTCTCAGGGTCCTGATCTCCCATCGACCCTCCCCCTTCCTTTTGGTACTGGGAGGTAGCAACCAACCCCCCCACTGACTTTCAGTGAAGGGCCGACAGTCCTCTTACATTTGTTTTAAACCTACTGCCTGTTAATTCCCTGGGGTGATGCCTGTTTCTTGTGTTAAGTGAAGGGGGAACCGTGCTGCTGCAGCACTTCAGTGTAGCCTCTCAATGTAGTGACGCGAGGGGTTCTCCCACCTGTGTAGTTATTCCACCTCCCTGAGCTGGGAGGCAGGTGGATGGCAGGTCCCTCTTCCATCGCCCCAGCCCTGTCTGCACCGGCACCTAGGTCCACTTACCAACACCGCCATGGGTGGGGATTTTTGACACCCGTGAGCTAATAAGATGGGGCACCCTGCCCCAACTGTTTAGTGTAGACCAGGCCTGAGTCACACTCGAGCCCCCAGATCCCATTCAGTGTAAGGGTGGCAGACTCGGGCACCAGTGACCTCCCACCCCTGCCCCACTGTTGACTTGCCATTTCTCTCTCAGCGGTCATGTCTGACTCAGCAGCTCCACTCCCTTGCCTTCCCTACTGCAATTCCCCAGGATTTCCCCCTTACTTTTCATGCCTTTCCAGCAGGGGCCGGACATCCGTCCTTAGGGCAACCCTGAGGAAGGAGCTAGAGAGGAGGCTGCCTAGTTGTCTCTCTTTCCATTGCACCGACAACAGTCTCATTCTGCATGGTTCTCATGCACCAAGTGCAACCATTCTAGCAGCCCCTCCTTCCCCGCCACAGCCTGCTGATACTTGACGCAGCTGCTTCCTAGGGAAGATTGCTAGGGAAAAGGTTCAATGTGTGCACTTCAGTGACTCTAAACAATGGCTAAATGGCACACCTGCTTGGGCAAAGTTCAGGGAAACAGCACTCCTGGTGCTGTCTGCAGCCGGCTCGCAGTAGTTAACAGGTGGGAATTGGTAGCTGCTAGCATACATTTTCCACTGTGAAGCCCTTTGTTCAATTCCTGCTGCTTCCCTGGCTCAGGTCTGGCTGCTAAACACATCACTCTTGCCTTAGTTGCATAAGTTACAATCTTTGCAGCTTTTGACTTCCCTGTAGCCTCTCTGCGTCTCTACCCAAACAGCACGAGGCTGGTATTTATGAGTGCTCTAATGGAGTTGGAGGGGCCTTGGATAATGGGGACAGAAATGGAAATGACACATTTCTGTCTTTACTAAGATTTGCCATTAAAACAGATGCCCTGTGCTGCCTGCGCAGCTCGCCTCCCTCCCAGGCAGCTGCAGGTTCATTCCCTGGCTGTTAGCACACTGAGGCATGTTGCCTGTTGAGGAAATTGAGACATTCATGCCAGTCTGGTCCAAGGCTTTCAGTGAGCAGCGTGCACACTCCTTCCTTCGTGTGGAAGACTGACATGTCCCTCCACAGCCCTTCTTTGTCACATTTCTTTGTACAGCAAAATGACAGTGAAATGAGTTTGCATCTCGGGTTTTTTCCTTCGGTGCCTACCAAGTGATATTTATCCCTAGGAAGAGGAGCAGTTCCAGGAAGTTCTCGAAAGAGAATTTAATTGGGGGAGCATAGTCCCTAGGCCAGGAGATGGATTTCACCTATCGTGAATGTTCTGACCAATGACAAGTTTTCAGTTGCACTTTACAGTCACTCTAATCAGGCTGTAGTTATCCTGCTATTACAATGTAGTTACACTGAGGTTAACAATGTCCATAATTGTATCATTTGTATTTGCAGGAAGTTCATTCTATGACATTATTAATTATTTTCACTGTGTTAGTTTCTTATTTAGTACATAACACTGACACTTGTGATACCGACGCCCAATCCCCTAAGCAGAAGATTCACCTGAAGAAATATGTCGAAAGGGATTGATTCAGATTCCCTGGCAGTCAATGGTAAGACTTCCACAGACTTCAGTGAGGCTTGAACAGATCAGCTGTCCCCAGAGTTTTGCTATTAATAAGGGTATATTTAAAATGTGGGAACGTAAAACACAGTGTAGCTTAAATGGCTTTAAGGTTTCATCTTGCTGGTATATGTGCCCACCACAAAATATAAATACAGTGTGCATACCTGGAACCTAAAAGTACACGGATTCAGCCTGAAACTAAACAGGCAAACTGAAAGTATGTGGTCAGGCAGTTAACCCCCTTACAGGAACTAGTACGAGATGCACAGAAACAAAACACTCTCAGTATGGCCTAGTGGCTAGAGCAGTAGGCTGGGACTCAGGAGACCTGGGCAGTAGTCTAGACTCTGCTGCTGTGTGATGTTGGGCAAGGCACTTTCCTGCTCTGTGAGTGAATTTCTTCAGCCATACATTGGGAAAAAGCTACCGATCTTCTTGTAAAGCACTTGGCTCTCCACTGGTGATGGTCAGAGCACAGCACTCTCTGCCAGTGTCTCTCTATCAATAAAATTCTTCCTTGTGCAATTAGCCAGCCCCAGGCCTATGCTGCACCCAAAAGGGCGTGTGTGCTTTGTCCTGGCTCACTGCTGAGGAGTGACTTCTACCTATGGCCTGGGGTGAGTCCCTTCGCCTTTTAGTGGATGCTCATGTTTTCAGGGATTACATCTGTTTTGCCACCTCTGGTGTGAGTTTTCATGAATTCATGTGTGTGCAGTACCTGGGACTCCCTGCGGCAGAGGTACTGGGGAAATAGAAAACATTCTCATTAGAGCTGCTCTTGCTAGGTTGCCAGGAAATTCATGCTCTGGCCTCAGAACCTTCCTTCTATATTCCATGACTTTTCTTATCTTTGGAAACCTTCTCATCCCAGCACCAGCCCTTTCTCCTCACCTTCTGCCTTATATGCATAGCACCGAGATTCCCGGGGAGCACATGTCTATTGCATGTGTCCAGGAGAGTTATTTATATTACGGTAGCACTTAGAGGATCCATCCAAGATGAGGTCCTCATTGTGCAGGATGCTGCACAAACACATACAGAGGGGCAGTCCCTGCCCTGAGAACTCACTGGACAAACATACACATTCTGGAAGCAGTAGGAGAAGGGAAGTGACTTGCTCAAGTTCACACAGCAGGGCTGGGGCAGAGCTCATCTCTCCTGGCTCTCAGAGCAGTTCCTGCTCAACTAGCCCATGCTGCCTTGTTAATCTTCCTTGACTCCATTTCTCCTAGAGGGCCTTCGGCTGCATTCAGCCGTTGCACTTTGCCACACTTGCTGGCTCCCCTTTATCCATTGGCCATCGCATTTTCTAGCAGACGTGGCTCATAGACTGCCTGCTGCTCTAACCATTGCATGGCCTCCGTATTTCTCACTGGGAGCCTTCAGCTTTCCTTCTCTCCGCCATGCGAGGTGGCAGGAACCATTTCTAAAGCTTGATGCCATCTGAGCTCTTCGCTGAGGTTACACACAGCCCTGCCCCTCAGAAGTCTCACTTTCAGCTTTGTGATCGTCCTATCTGCTTTCTGTTCTAAATGGGTCATATCTAGGTACTGCTGAGGATGATCAATGGGTTGTTAGTCAGCGATGAAACTGGCCTCATCTCTCACGTCACCCAGCTGGGTTTCTCCGTGTCCATATTGTTCTTGGAGAAGGTGACCTGCAGAGGTGAAAAACTTAGCACGTCGCATCAGGATATTGTCCCTCCGGTTCCCACTATGGGGACTAGCACCTGACTAAGCACCCCGAGTCCTTTCCAAGTGAAGTCTGTGGAATCTCTTGTGCTTCTCTCCACTTTAACATGTAACCTTCCAACTTAGGCCAAGGAAACGACCTGCCATCTAGTTACCATGTAATGGTCTGTGTTTGTATGTTAGGGTACTGCGTAGGTGAAAGAAACTGGACCAATGACTCTGTGTAACAGGTAAAGCCACCCACAAGGGCCCTGAAAAGTCTCCTCTTCCTTCTCCTGGCCAATATACTTCAACTGTAACCAGGAGACATCCTCTCTAGGCAGGAGAGGGTCTGAAAGCACCCAGGGATCTTTTGACCCTCTGCTGAGATGGCCACTGAAGTGTCCATCATCATCCATGGTGAGGATGGCTTTGAGCTGTAGACACTTGTCCACTAGGAACTGGGCTGTGAACCCACCAACTCATTTACTTAGACCACCAGAAAGGAAAGAGACCTCATCAGCATAGGCATCCATGACCTCTATGATGTATTTCACTGGGGGGCACTATGGATATGTGCACACTGCAGTTAAACACCTGCAGCTGTCTGCTGACCTGGGCTTGGGCTGCGGGGCTGTAAATTGTAGTGTAGGCATGGCTGGAACCCGGTCTCTGAGATCCCACAAGGGAAAGATTCCCACAACCTGGGCACAAGCCCGAGCCCGATGGTCTACACTGCAATTTTATAGCCCTGGAGCCCAAACCCCATAAGCTGAGTCAGTCACAGGTGGACATACCCCATGAGGCCCGTTATGTTTTTGCCTGCAGTGCGATGATAGGGAATGTAGCGTGTGCATTGTTCTACCTACTGCACTCAGAGAGGGAGCAGGAGACGCTATGGCAAGGCAGAGTCTGCAGTAAAAGTGGTGATTGTGATGTAGGGGGAGATGCTGTGTTAAAGAAGGAATCTTCGATTGGCCTTTCTTTGCTTTCAGGGGTTCACGTGGCTAGATGGTCCTCTAAAGAATTCAAACTGGGGTTTAATGCAGTTTTTCTTTGTAAGAATTGCTTGGGTTTTGAAGTTGGATGTAGGAGGAATGTGGACAAGAAAACCCGTATGCTGCCAGTGACAACACCATGGACATGTGCATGTCAGCTCATTTCAGAGCACCACAGACCCGTGTACAGAAGCCTGAGTTTATGGGTTTATTCTGTAATTGTACTAAAGAGAAGAAAGGTTTGAGTACACTTTTCATGGGAGAGGTCGATACCGCCAGGACGATCTCTCCAGGAGTTGTATTGCGAGTGTCCTCAGACACTAGCTGCTGGGGCCATTTAAGTGCCATAGACAGAGGCAATATTGTGCATCAGTCTCTGACAGACTAAGGCCAAGATTTCCCAGAGGCTAGTGATTCTGGGGGCTCTGTCTCTGACCAGGAGGGAGGCTACAGAGTACACCTTGGAAGCTCTCATCTGTGGCTGAGCAGGCATTCTCACCCTCATCAGCTTGCCCAAATCTGGTTCCCTGTTTCCACTGACTGTGGCAAGCCCAGGGCTCAGTGGCCTAGTGGTTAACATGCTGGCTGCGGGTGCAGAAGAGCTGGGTCCAGTTCTTGCTCCCTCTGTGACCTTAGGCACCTCCTCCAGTGCCTCAGCTTCCCATCTTTCAGTGAGTGTCACTTTAGTGCCCTCTGGCACACAGGAAGGGCATGACAATCTGTTCATTAAGGGTGTAAGATGCCCAGATGCAATGGTAATGGGGGACATAGGAGTTCTTGGAGCACTGTGGGGACAAAGAGGGGGAGGGATAGCTCAATGGTTTGAGCATTGGCCTGCTAAACCCAGGGTTGTGAATTCAATCCTTGAGGGGGCCATTTAGGGAACTGGAGTAAAAATCTGTCTGGGGATTGGCCCTGCTTTGAGCAGGGAGTTAGACTAGATGACCTCCTGAGGTCCCTTCCAACCCTGGTATTCTATGAAAGATGGGATAGTACTGTCGCCCTGCGTGCTCCCCAGGCACCGTGTGGGCACTTGGATTTGCTGAGATCTAGCACCTTCCCATGCTGCAACAGGGGCATAGAGGCTAAACGCCCAGGTGAGCCCAGTGCTGTTCAAGAGAGTCCAGAGTAGCTGCTGTCTCAGGCACCTGCTTCCCTCTCTCTGTGTGCTTGTTCGATGCCATTACCGCCCTGCAGGAGCTAGCCATCACCTGCTTTGTCAGATACATTTGAGTGCCTTCTCTTCCTTCACATCTTTGTGAAGGGCGCCTTTGCAGTGCCAGATGATTGATTTTAAATATAAAAACACCAAACAACAGAAGGGCACCCATGGTAAGTTGCACACCAGCTCCTGACAGGACGCACGTCCCTCTCAGAACACATTACTTCACCACGACTGGCCCTGACATGACACTCCTTTTTCTCTGTCGTCTTGCACATGTTCTCCAGCCAAGATCCCCGGCCAGAAAGAGCGGGCTGCAAATTGCTCCATGCAGCCGAAGGAAGAGCTCTACAGGGGCAGTGCATAGTGGGCTTAGGCAGGTGGGGCTTAAGTGCATTTGAACTGCTCCTTAACAATGGAGTTATGACATTTATAGCTCTCTCTGTCATGGAGTTTCCTTCTGTCTCTCGGTGCTGCTGAAGTTTGCACCGCCTGTCATGGGGATGTGGTAGCTTTTATTCCTGTTGCATAAGGGAAGAAAGTAATAATTACTCATTGGGTCTTAACCATTCAGGATCTGACATGGAAAAGTGCACATATCTTCCCACCTGACAGTCCTGAGCACTAAAGATGCTCCGAGCCGATGGTCATGGACGTGGATAGTTGGGCTTTCTGAGCAGGCTAGATGAGTCAGAAGGCCCCTTGGTGTGGAAGGGCGTGCTGGTTTCAGACAAACCCTTGGAAGTCAGGCTGCATCAGCAGAATCAAACCATCTGCACTACGGATGGATGAGTTCATCTTGCTTAATTTTAAAGCAGTTCAGTGAACTGCCTTAACACTGCCTTCTTGTGCAGCCTTTGACTGAGGCCCAGATACGGTTAGACCCTGATCCAGCTCCCATTAGGTGGAAAGACTCCCACTGACATCAGTGGGAATTGGATTGGGAACCTCAGAGTACATCTGTCCAGCTGTGGTGCTTAGACAGCCCCATTACTACAGTATCTGAGAGAGACGCCCAATTCTCAATGAATTTATGCCCACAACATCCCCGCCAGGTGCTTGTTTTACAGCTGGGAGACTGAGGCACAGAGGGTACGTCTGGAGGGGGCTGGGGGCTCAGTGTTCCCAAGCCCATGCCTGAGTGCCTGCACTGTAAACCTGGCCCTGGCCTCACAGCTGTGCTAACGCGGCCATACTGCCCTATGCAGACCCTCTGATTCGTGGTTCTGGCTTGAGCTGTGGCCACACAAAATGGACTTGAGTTATCAGCAGGACTCGGGCACAGGAGCTGGAACTAAGGGCGCTGGGGAGGCTGCAGCACCCGTGACTTGAAGTGATTTCCATCATACACAGGGTTTACAATTTGATTCAGTGGGTCTCGACACCCCCACTGTACAAATTTTCAGCCCTCCTGCTCAGGCTCAGACACCACCCCACCCTGCGTGCATCCTAAGCCCTGGGTGCTGAGTGCTTGCCGACCTGAGTCAGACTGATCTGTGTGTGGATGGCAGGGCTCTGTGAACCCAGGTTTACAGTCCAGCTGAGACATACCCAGGGAGAGCAGGGAACTGAGCCCTGGTCTCCTAAGCCCTAGCTTGTACCCTAGCCACTGGCCACCTTTCCTCTCAGAGTGAAGGGCACGACTGTCACTAGTGGCTATGTTCTTGCCTCCTCAGGTGGTCAAAGAGTGGCACTAGGCAAATGTGTCTCCTCCCTGAGCTTTCTTTTGTGTGGGCTGCTGGGGGAATCTGGGGCCTAATCTGCCCCAGAAAACACTGTCCTGATAGAGCTGTACTGACAAACCTGCCTAGGGTAGCCCACCAGGAAATAAGCTACACCGGCAAGAGGTATAACTGTGTCTACACGAGGGCTTTTATCAGGGTAGAAATGGCTCAGCAAACCACTTACCTAAGCAATGCTGGGAAACAGTTTTTTCTGTCCAGGAGGTCTGCTACATGCTTGGGGCTGTGGAGACATCACAGCCACTGGCAGCTCCTCATCCCCCTTGCATCCACGGCAGAGTGACCCTCCCATTTCTAACTGCCTGACAGGAGCTGGGCAAAATGTCTCATATACACTTTAGGGTTGTTGTTTTTTTAACCAAAACTAAAATTTTTACCAAGAAAAATGTGTTGATGAAAAAAACTCATTTTTTCTTCACTTGTTTTTACTCTACCTCCTCCCCATTTTTCCAGAGGGAAAAAGTAAAGAAATGAGAGATGTTTTTTTCCGACAGAAACGTTAAAACAATTCCAAAATATTCATTTAGAACCTTTTTGTCAGAAACAAACAAAATTATAAACATTAATGTTTGTGGGGGATGGAATCATTTTTCCCAATTTTTTTGGTGAAACATGTAACATGTTAGAACCACTATGTATCTGATGTCTGGCCCAGGTAAGGGTGAGTCGGCTGAAATTTAGTTAAAACAAGATCGTAATTAGGCTGAGTGACCAGTGGAGGCTTCTGCAGGAACTGGCAGGATGTGGGGCTGCTCTGCTTGGCTAGGGATGTTCTCTGGAACGGCTTTTGTTCCTGATTTCCAAGGTAGCCGTGGGGCTGACTGGCAGTTGGCCAAAAACGTTTTCTCATAGATGCATGCAGAGCTACGTGCGGTTATCCAGGTCGGAACATTGGAACTAGAATGAAGCAAACCTGCAAAAAAAGTGTTTGTGAGCAAGACCAGAATTAAAAAAAAGCTGATTTGCTTGGCCGCTCTTTGTGACACCTGCTCACTTTCTGTAAAAATCGACAAAGAGTCCGGTGGCACCTTCTAGACTAACAGACGTGTTGGAGCATGAGCTTTTGTGGGTGAATGCCCACTTCGTGAGACTTTGAGGTGCTCCTATAACGCTGCTGCCCCTAAGCACATGCCTACTGTGCCTCACTGGAAATCCAGCCCTGGTGCTAACTGAGGCAGTCCTGAGGCTCGCCGTGACTCAGGTGACAAGCTTTACAAACACAGGTTTGGAATCAAATAGCTTCCAGATTATGTATTTCTTCAACTATTTCCTATGCAAACATCGTTTAAGAATTCTGACAACTAGTAGGCTGCTGGCTGTTAGCAGAGACCTCGCGTCACCCTTTGGTGCACTATGATGCATATATCTGACCCAGGGCATGTTTTTAAACCTCTGTGCACCCCCTGTGCCCTCTGCTTCTTGGCATCAAGAGATCCTTGGGCCATAGCCTGACATTTGGGTTTCAGTCAAGGCCTGTTACTTTACCCAAAGCTTCGCTTGGGAAAGAATTTGGACAAGTGGCTCCTCATATCCATGGGACAGTTGGGGATGGTGTATCTGAGCTTCCCCAAATCATGGTGATTTTGGTGGTTTGCCTGAAGATGGTTGGTTGCCAGCTAACAGCAGCTGATAACTCAACTCTGTGAGCATATGTGTTCATCCAAAAGTCAATGCACCAAATGGTGAATGCACATCTTATCCGTAGCAGTAACAATACATGACTGGATGGAAAGAGCCTATGTGCTAACAAATCTGCTTACTTGAACACAATTGCCGGTTGCTTAGGCGAGAGCCATCTAACTGGATTGCTGGCTGTCCACCAACCAAAGGGCTCAGGATTCATGCTTGTGCATCTAAGTCATCCAATTTTCCACATGCTTAGGCAGCTCAAAAGGTGTCTGTACTTTGGCCATCTCTGGAATCGCGTTCATGCAGGATCGTGTGATGCCTTCCAGCCTCTGGCCTGCCTGGAAATCACTCCGTTCTTGGGAGCTGCACTCAGGGTTACAGTGGTGTTACTTATCTGTGGCAGGTGGGGTTCTTAGATGCTTTCCCAGATGCAGAGAACTCAGCAAGCCCAGGCACACTTGCAAGGAGAGGGAGAGAGAGAGACAGGGGGAGAGTGTGTAGTCTTAAGGAGTGGGAGAAGCATCTTATTTCATTGCTTTTCCTGGAAGGGAATCTGTGCGCACCCCCCTCAAGGGTGATTGCTCTGAAATGGTATTTCTGCTCTCTCAGTTTCATTATTACCTAGCAGAGGAGACGGAAGATTCTTGCTGTTGCCTCAGAGCAACTGTGCTCTTAAATTTGTTCCAAGCCTCACACCAGGGCCACTTCTCTGCTTGTGTGGTCTCTTGGACTACATGGTGCTCATAAATAAATAAAGGAAAAAGTTCTTCATCTTCATTCAGAAGCTCCTGGTATCACAATGCTGCTGCACAAAAGCCATCTTATTAGCCCCAAGTGCAAAATGCTGCCTTTTCTTGCAGAAGCTCATTAATTGCAGGTCACCATTCAACAAGAAAGATGAGGCACTTGAGTTCTTCAGGCTCTCATTAGCCACCAAGCTGAACAGTATGTGTGAAATTAACAGTCACCTGAGTACCTCTATAATTTCATAATTATTAGGCCTAATGGGTTAGTCTCTGCCAAATGGCTTTAACTCCTTCCTGGCTGCTTTAGGAAATGACACAAGGTTTCAAAGTTGGTGTGTTTCAGGAGGGGCTTTTTTAATCCATTGAATGGATTTTTGCAAAAATAATAATGAGGAAAAAACTCTCCAGTCTCATGTTCTGTTTGCATTTTTTAACATACGTTTAGCTTTTAATTATTCATATACAGAGCGCCAAGGAAGCAGATAGCCTCATATCCTAGAGAGTGGGTGAAAGAGTTCTCTCTGGAAAAGGAATTTAATTGGTTTTAAAATGTGTTCTGGGTGTGCGTGTGTTTATATTTGTGTGTGTGTGAGAGTTGTGCCTTTGCTTTCTCTTCTCCTGGATGATTATATTACATCGTTTCCCTTGTCTTACATTTTTATTTATCTTAGGTTTAAAGAACAAAAGAGTCACTGAGACTCTCTGACTTTGCTTTGAACTCAAGGATCTTGGACATAGCAATTGTTTTAAATGGGGATTTTCTGATATTTGAACTCAGCTAGGAACAGGAGCCAGAGTGCAAGAGGCAAGGAGGGGGACTCTCACCTCCAACCAACTAATTCTTTGTTACAAAGTCCCATACCCAATCCCAGAGCATGGGTGCTTGGACCACAGGGAAATGCACCGGGCACTGGGCTCACCTGACACCAGCCCATGGCATCACCTTGTGCAAAAGCTACAGGAGGGGCAAGTAAGTCAGCCTAGAACAGGTACAGTGGAAGATTCCTCTTTCATAGCAACCTCAGCAAGACATTGCAGGTAGTACAGCCCCGTGCAGACTCTCCTGGCCCGTGTCAGGGGAAGGCAGTAAGGAGACTTGGGTTCTAGTCCTCTCTCTGTGACACACTTCCCAGGTGGCCTGGGACAAGTCACTGCCTTGCTCTGTGCCTCAGTTTCCCCATCTGTATATCATATGCTGACACACCACAGAGAGGGGCTAAGAGACTTCACTCACTAGCATTTTGCAATGAGTCTTGTACAGAAGTCACTGGAGAAAGGTCAAGTGTGAGGTTACTACTGAAACTGAGCCTGTTTCCCGACCTTTTCCTGTTCACAAATTGTCTGCACGTTCGTCATGTGCTGTTATTTGTATCTCTGCAACAGATGGTTTCTAGCAGACATACTGGGAGAAGTGAGCTTTCTAAGCCTCTTTGCAGTGTGAACTCCTCGGACTATTCGATATTCAGTGTCTTCTCTGGCACACGGGAGTGTTGCCGTTCCCTCATTGAACGACCTTCCCTGATAACCGGGAGGAGCGCCCGATATGTGTTGCATCTTTCTGGGAGAGAAGTGAGGACAGAGCCCTGTATGAGACAAGCAGGCCTGGGAAGTATGAATATTCAGCACCAGCTCCTCCTAACCGCTTTTGCACAAGAAAGAGCATTACATCTGGCTGTGGCCATGGATCTCAGATTTAAATGGAGCTGGGATCCTTCCTGCCTGGAGCAAAGACAGAAAGTTGGAGGCTGGTTTTATCAGTTGGGCAAGTAATTGGAGATAGATGGCATTCAGAGCACTGCTGGGCTGAATGTGCTGGTGCACTTGTGGGGATACAGGTATGAAATCTTGTCCCAAAACATTCATGGAGAGAAAAATGGTGGCATAAATGTTTGCAGACACATCAGTAAAAATGGGTGCAACCTTTAATGGAACCACTAGTGAGCTAGATTTAGTGGCATGGTCACAGACACGTCCTATCTAAGAGTGTTTCCAGGACACTCATCACTGGAGTATCTAAATGCAAAACCCACTGAAACCAGTGGGGGTCTTTCCACTGAGGACAATGGGGATTTACTGTATTAGGCCCTCCCCCTGCTCTGTACCCCAGAAATGGACCCAGGGGTTAAAGTGGACAAGAAGCTGGACATGAGTCAACAGTGTGAACCTTGTTGCCAAGAAAGCTAACGGCATATTGGGCTGTATTAGGAGGAGCATTGCCAGCAGATCGAGGGAAGTGATTATTCCCCTCTATCTGGCACTGGTGAGGCCATACTTGGAGTATTGCATCCAGTTTTGGTCCCCCCATTACAAATGTGGACAAATTGGAGAGAGTCCAGCGGAGGGCAACAAAAATGATCAGGTGGCTGGGGCACATGCCTTACGAGGAGAGGATGAGGGAACTGGGGTTATTTAATCTGCAGAAGAGAAGAGTGAGAGGGGATTTGATAGCTGCTTTCAACTGTAGATTGCCACGTACTTTTAGGGGCGAAAGAAAAATGCAGACCTGTTATTTACCAGGCTGCACGTGGCAATAGACTGTATAGGTAAGGGATGCAAGGAGGGTCTGGGTCACGATGCAAACTGCAGGCACGCACACAACTAAAATTAATTAATTAAAAGTTTTATTGGGGATAGTTACAAGGGGTAGGGGAGCAGCATATGATTAGCTAATAGGATTAATGGAACTTAAAACATACAATGGCTAAAGTATTTACTATCAAACAATATTTATAAACAAAGATGCAGTAAACAATATTTATAAACACGGATGCAGCATTTAGTAATAACCAATACTTACGAATACAAACCAACTCATAACGACCGGCAAACGTAGAAACTCTGCTTAAAACACGTGAGCTGAGAGAGGCTTCGAGGTGATCAGGCTCGGTTACGGGTGTGCACAAGGTACACAGGATTCGTTTTTCTTTCTCCTCTTCTGCTTGCACATGGCAGACCAGCCTAAAATACCCACTATGACATCATAGAAGTGTCACAGGGGACGGGGCCCCAAAACTGTGTGCGTTCGTTTCTGATTGGTACAAGCAAAGTTTACACCAAGTAGGGGAGAAGGTGCCTGAAAGTCTGGCTTCGCCCCCGAAAGGTGAGGAAATGCATATAGTTCAGAATGCCTTTAACACTGACTGACAAAGGAAGAGGCCAGGGCAATACCGGTATGGGCAAGTTTTAGGATGCAGACAGGAACTTATCTTAACATCAGCTACCTGAAAGGGGGTTCCAAAGAGGATGGAGCTTGGCTGTTCTCAGTGATGGCAGATTACAGAACAAGGAGTAATGGTCTCAAGTTGCAGTGGGGGAGGTTTAGGTTGAATATTAGGAAATACTGATTCACTAGGAGGGTGGTGAAGCACTGGAATGGGTTCCCTAGGGAGGTGATGGAATCTCCTTTCTTGGAGGTTTTTAAGGTCAGGCTTGACAAAGCCCTGGCTGGGATGATTCAGTTGGGGTTGGTCCTGCTTTGAGCAGGGGGCTGGACTAGATACCTCCTGAGGTCCCTTCCAACCCTGATATTCTATGATTCTATGACTCTGTGGCAGCACTCCGGTTTGTGAATTGCACAAGCTCTGGGTACAGTTGGGTGCCATGCTGTTCCGTTGTATTTTGTCCACTTTTGGATCCATAGACTCATAGATGAGGCCTATCCAATCTCACAGTGTGTTTTCCTCCCATGAGCTGTAATTAGAGCAGTCTGTAAAGAGGAAAAAGGAGCCAGTGTAGGGTGAGCAGATGTCCCAATTGTATAGAGACAGTCCCGATTTTGGGGTCTTTTTCTTATATAGGCTCCTATTACCTCCCACCTCCTGTTCTGATTTTTCATACTTGCTGTCTGGTCACCCCAAGCCAGCAAGCGGCAGAGTCACAGCTGAAGTCCAGATGAGCGCCAACCCCTTCCAGGCTCCTTACTGCGATTACTTTCTTCCAGGTGCCACAGCTGTGGGCGTCCCGGTCCCCTCAGCAAGGCACTGGCTGAATGGACCTGGTAGGCGGAGTGTTAACAGCAGCAAGAGCCCCAGGAGTCTGGAATACAGACACTCCTCGCACAACAGCAGACAGGATGGAGTTTTTAGACCCCTCCTAAGTGAGGGAAGCAGCTGGGAGATGAGCAGGGGGCTGGTAAAGGAGTACGACAGGGCTTTGTGTGAAACTATGCAGAGGGTTTGGATAGATACCTGCATCCAATCATGCAGCTCCCCCCCCCCCCCACCTCTTGCTGCTTTCAGCTTCCTGGGCTGCCTGCACTGGGAGATCAAGGCTGGGAGAAGGGGAGGGGCTTTCTTCACGTAGGTGCCTGAAAAAAGTCTCCTTCAGTGATATTTCACCTTACCTCTCCTTGCCACATCTGTCAACTTCTGCTAATTAACCGAGTTTGCTATCACCCTCTGCACTGATATGAAGGGTAGAAAAAATAGAAAAAAAGAACGTAAGGGAGTCTACAATTATAAATGATGTCTGGCAGGCTAAGGTACCATATAATGCATTATAAGCACTTAAAAAGCTAACCCATTCTGTCTTCTTTCTTTGGCATAAATAATGGGTTTTTTATGAATAAATCATGGCGTCAAGGTCTCTGAAAATAGCAGGAACCTGGAGTATAATGTCTCCATCCTCATTTTTGCTAGGCCAGCGGAGAACTCAGCAATCCACTTCATCACCGCTGATAAACCCGAATGAGTGCAACTTGCAGTAATGAAATAGGGAGATAAAGTTTGGGGCGGGGGGGCGTTTCCTTTGCCAAAGCATTGATTGCACTGACGCTCCAAATGAAACATAATGGACTCTTAGGAGATAAGCATTTTTTCTGCCCCATGAATAAAGCACGACCTCCTAACTCACCGAGAGGCAAAGCTGCCAGCAACTTAAAAGTGCTTCCTTCTGCTTCTGCTTTGTGTTTCCTTTTAATGAAGCTTCTCGGAGCCAAAGCGAGGCTCGGGAGTTGCGACTGGAAACCAGCTCTGCTTTTTCACAGGGGGAATTGTACCCACTGGGGGAGGTAGAAGGAGCTGGGGTTTCTCAGCCCCAGCAATCAGCAGTAGCTGTCCAGACTGCAGAACAGCGTGCCTGAAGCAGCTGGTGGTGCGCAGGGGGAGAGACCCATGTATTTTGGAGAGCAAGCCCTCTCTGGCAGAAAGGACGGTCTTGGTGACGTTTGAGTCAGTGGCGAGTGCTGGGGAGAAGTTTGCACTGCGTCTGCCTGCACTCTGCCTGACATGGAAGATCTGCAGTAGCTGTTGCACTGGAGCTGGTGAGCACATGGTAGCAAATTCCCCCATGGCTCCCTCCAAACTCCACTCCCTTCCAGCGAACTGCGTGGCCTTTCTCTCCCCTTTCTTAGGCCTTTCTCAGGAGACAGAGAGCTGAGGGCAGAAACCCATTTACAAAGCCAAACTCCCCTGCAAAGCACCATGGGCAAAGCAAAGACCATTGTGGCCAGAGCTCCCAGCTTGTTTCTCCCGCAGTGTGGCAGCTTCCGAGACCAGCCAAGCTCGAGCTGTGGCCAAGAGGACGTAACCCATCTTCTGTCCTTGGTGGGCTGACAGGGACATCCCTGCAGCATGCTGCAATCCTTCTGCCTTTCCTACCCAAGCGGTCCCGTTCTCCAAAGCCGTGCCAAGTTCTTCTGAGCACCTGGTCCCAGTCCTAGGAGCTGATCCCTTCCACCCCCAATGACTTCCATGCTCAATGCTCACACTGCAGCCCCCTCTGTTCACGCGTTCCTCTCCCAGCAGCATGTGGGTGGAGACGGTCATGCTGGGAAACTTCATGGCCCAGGTCCAGCCTCAGACCCCTTCCCCTCTGGAGGCACTGCCCCCTATACTGTGCACTCGGGGATGGCAGCTGGAGAGGGGCTGGAAGGGAAAGGAAGGTCGAGTTTCATGTCCAGGCCTCTGCCCTGCATCTCCAAACACAGCATTCTCCCCACAGGGCCATCCCAGGCCATGCGAAGGCCCTGAGAGTTTAACCGGGTCTGCCCTCCAGGCAGGGCTCTGGGGGAGGGCCCAGATCAGGCCTGGTCCCACCGCCAGGTTCTGTCCAAACACAGAAGATGAAGGAGCAGAGAAACTTGCTCCACCCAACCTCTTTGTGAACCTCTGGGCCTCTGGTGCCTTTAGACCCAGAACCAGAGCCTTTGGCCGCCCCTCACAGAGCTGGTAGCCAGGTGGTTGATACTGGTCCATTTTTGCGGATGTGGGTCAGTCCTGCAGGATGCACTTGGCCCCAAGGAGCATTGGCTTCCATGGGAGGCTAGGCTGTGGGTGGCCACAGCCTCTGCCTGGATTGTGGTTTTTTGGCTTTGAAATCATGCTCCCCCCTCTCTGTAGGGCCAGGGGGCCAGGCTCGGGACTGACTGCTGTGCCAGAGGGTCTGCCTGTGCCTAGGCTATGGCCTCGGAGACTCTGCTGGGCATGCTGGAGACAGGGACAAGGCAGCCCCCGAGGGCTTGAGGGGAATGTCAGCCCTTGGTAAGCTTTGCAGTGCTCTGGGTGTGAGTGTGCAAGAGTGAGAGGTTGTGAGCTCTTGTGTGGCTGATGGAAGAGGTGGGGGAATGCGGTGAATGTGAGTGTGTGCTGGGCTGGGCTGGGCTAGGGGTTGGAACAGGGGTGTCAGTAATGTTTGGAAGGTGGTTGGTCTGTTCCAGAGCCCCCAGGTGCCTGTTATCCAGGTTGGAGGCCGAGGGGATTAGTGCACCCTTACCCTTACGCCGGCTGGGACGTGCTGTGGTCCGAGCCCGCAGGCCGTGTATTCCAGCTGTCCGTATGGCTGTGGCTTCCTTACCAGCATATGCATGTAACCGCTGCCCCTGCACGACGCTGGGCGCAGCCTGCTAAGTGCTGGGCGCTGTCGGGCCTGCGGGACAGGCTGGGGAGGGGAGTGCCCGGCCAAGAGCCCAGTCTTTTGCCAGTTTAATGCCCACTCCTGCTCCCGCCAGCGTCAGTGGGCGGAGGACTGACTGTGACCATGCTGGGGCTGTGTTGAGGGCAGCTTGTGGGGCCTGGCACAGTCAGAGTGGGCCCCGTGGAGGCCCAGCTCCCCTTGCGCTGTTGCCAGTGCCTGTTGACCAGGGTTTGCATTAGATCATGTGTCATTTCTGCCCTCATGCCCCATTTGCCTTCCTGTCATGGGGCAGGTATCCCCAGTCATCCTTTGGGGAGAAGGGTGGGGCATGATAGCCCCACAACTAAGTCCAAATGACTACCCTTAGCCTCGGGGCAGTATGGCCTAATGGCCAGAGTCAGTAAGAATACCTTCCTACGCAGGACTGAGTGGCCTAGAGGCCAGCATCAATAAGGCCGCCCTCCTATGCAGGACCTGGACCCTCCCTACTCCAACAGGTCCCAGCCTAGGACCCTATCAGCTGTGAATGTATCCGCCACTGGGTCAGCAGGGATGCTGACTTGGTTCCTGGTTCTACAACCAGAGCAATGTCTAGTTCCCCAGAGCTACTTCCTACCCTGTTTTCCAGTGCTATCATCCACAGCTCCTCCGCGTCTCTGGGGTCATCGCAGCTGACAACTCTGTCCCCTCCTGGACTTCTGCAGGCAGCCGGTATCCACCTGGGTCTTGGCACGCCTGTGGTCTCGGGTTCCAGCAGCTCCCAGGAGAGAGCCTGCACAACACGTCCTCTCTCCTCGGTCAGCCTGGCTTGAACTGCTCCCTTTTATACTGTGGCTTTTGTTGGAGCATGCCCAGCCAAGGCGAGGGGGCATGGCTTCCTCAGCCCACAGCAAGGGGTTAACCGCTTCCAGTCCGGTGCAGGACACGTATACCCCGTCACAATTCCCAAGAGGTTGTATCTCTTTCCAACTCCCACCAGTCACCTCACTCCCTGAGCAAGGTGGCCTGCAGGACTGGGCACTGAACAGTGACATCTCACCCACTCCTGGCTTGCGCTGGGGGGCACTGCCCACATGCCACATTTTCCTGGTTTAATCCACATGGTTTACATAGCAGCACCAGCTTTTTGGCCCAAATGAAGGAAGAAAGCCTGTCTGGAGGAGACGTAGATCCTAGCTGGTCACTGTGTGAAGAGGGTAGGGCAGGTCAACCTAGCTAGTTGGAAGGGCCCAGAAACACCCAGAATAGGGTGTGGCAGATACCAGACATGCTCCTTACTTACATCCAAAGCTGTGTAGGAAGAGAATGGCCACATTGGGTCAGACCAATAATCCATCTAGTCAGGGCCGGCTTTAGGCCTATTCCACCAATTCCCCCTAATCGGGCCCCGCGCCTAAGGGGTCCCCGCACCCAGTGAGAATCCCTTCCCTGGTTAGAGGTGCCTTTTTAATTTTTACTCACCGGGCAGTGCTCTGGGTCTTTGGCAGCACTTCGACGGTGGGGTACTTGGCTCACTCCGGGTCTTCAGCAGCACTTCAGCGGTGGGTCCTTCAATGCCACCGAAGACCTGGAGTAAGTGAAGGACCCGCCACTGAAGACTCAGAACACCACCTGGTGAGTACAAGCCCCACGTGTTTTTTGTCGTTGTTGTTGTTGTTTTGTTTTTTTTTAAAGTCATCCCTGCTGGGGCCCCGTCGAAACTTTTCGAATTGGGCCCCGCACTTCCTAAAGCCAGCCCTGCATCTAGTGCAGTATCTTGTCTTCCGGCAGTGGTTGGTGCCAGATGTTTCAGAGGGAGTGAACAGAACAGGGCGTGTTTCAGGGTGGTAGCCATGTTAGTCTGTATCAGCAAAAACAATGAGGAGTCCTTGTGGCACTTTAGAGACTAACACATTTATTTGGGCATAAGCTTTTGTGGGCTAAAACCCACTTCATCAGATGCATGGGGTGGAACATACAGTAGGGCGGTATAAATACACAGCATATGAAGAGATGGGAGTTGCCTCACCAAGTCGGGGGTCAGTGCTAATGAGCCAATTCAATTAAGTTGGAAGTAGGCAGTTCTCAACAGTTGACAAGAAGGACTGGAAATCAGTTTTGTGGTGTTAATGAGGCCAATGTAAACAAGGTGGCCCATTTCAAACAGTTGACAAGAAGGTGGGAGTATGTAGCAAGGGGAAATTAGTTTTTGTAAAAACAATGAGGAGAACTTGTGGCAACTTAGAGACTAACACATTGATTTAGTTTTTGTAGTGACCCATCCACTCCCAGTCTTTATTCAGGCCTAATCTGATGGTGTCCAGTTTGCAAATTAATTCCAGTTCTGCAGTTTCTCTTGGAGTCTGTTTTTGAAGTTTTGTTGTTGAAGAATCATCACTTTTAAGTCTGTTATTGAGTGACCAGAGAGATTGAAGTGTTCTCCTACTGGTTTTTGAATGTTATAATGCCTGATGTCACATTTGTGTCCATTTATTCTTTTGCGTAGAGACTGTCCAGTTTGGCCGATGTACATGGCAAGGGGGCATTGCTGGCACATGATGGCATATATCACATTGGTAGATGTGCAGGTGAATGAGCCCCTGATGGTGTGGCTGATGTGGTTAGGTCCTATGATGGTGTCCCTTGAATAGATATGTGGACAGAGTTGGCACTGGGGTTTGTTACATGGTTTGATTTCTGGTTTAGTGTTTCTGTGGTGTGGTGTGTAGTTGCTGGTATTTGCTTCAGGCTGGGGGGCTGTCTGTAAGCGAGGACTGGTCTATCTCCCGAGGTCTGTGAGAGTGAAGGATCATCCTTCAGGATAGGTTGTAGATCCTTGATGATGCGCTGGAGAGGTTTTAGTTGGGGGCTGGAGGTGACGGCTATGGCATTTTATCAAGTGATCCATCCCCTGTTGCCCAGTCCCAGCTTCTGGTAGTCAGAGGCTTAGGGACACCCAGAGTAGGGGGTTGTATCCCTGACCATCCTGGCTAATATCCTTCATGAATTTGTCAAATTATTTTTTGACCCAGTTATACTTTTGGCCTTCACAACATCCCCTGGCAATGAGTTCCACAGGTCATCTGTGCATTGGATGAAGAAGTGCTTCCTTATATTTCTTTGAAACCTGCTGCCTATTAATTTCATTGCGTGAACCCTGGTTCTTGTGTTATGCAAAGGGAGTAAATAACACTTCCCTGTTCACTTTCTCCACGTCGTTCATGATTTTATAGACCTCTCTCATATCCCCCTTAGTTATCTCTTTTCTAAACTGAACAGTCCCAGTCTTTTTAATCTCTGCTCATATGGAAGGTGTTCCATACCCCTAATAATTTTTGTTGCCCTTCTCTGGACTTTTTCCAATTCTAATATATCTTTCTAGAGATGGGGCGACCAGAACTGCATGCAGTATTCAACTTGCAGGCATACCATGGATTTATAGTGTGGCATTATGGTATTTTCTGTCTTATTATCTATCCCTTTCCTAATAGTTCCTAACATTATGTTCGCTTTTTTCACTGCTGAGCAGATGTTTTCAGAGAATTATCCACAATGACTCCAAGATCTCTTTCGTGGGTGGTAACAGCTAATTTAGATCCCATCATTTTATACGTATAGTTGGGATTATGTTTTCCAATGTGCATTACTTTGCACTTATCAACACTGAATTTCATCTGCCATTTTGTTGCCCAGTCACTCAGTTTTGTGAGATCCCTCTAAAAGAACAGGAGTACTTGTGGCACCTTAGAGGCTAACACATTTATTTGAGCATAAGCTTTCGTGGGCTACAGCCCACTTCATTGGATGTTCTTAGTACGGATACAGACTAACACGGCTGCTACTCTGAAACCTGAGATCCCTCTGTAACTCTTTGCATTTTGCTTGGGATTTAACTATCTGGAGTAATTTAGTATTATCTGCAGACCTTGCCACCTCACTGTTTATCCCACTTTCCATTTAGGGCAAGCTGTCTACACATTAACCAGCTGAGTGCTGAACCAATCAGGCCTGGGGTAGGAAGGGAGAAGTTTTACATATAAGAGGTAAAGACAGCAGGGTGGACTCATCAGCTGATCAAGGCAGGACCAAGAGATGTGTCTGCTCTCAGGGCTGAGTCCTAACACTGTCCTGTACCACTATACAGGGTACAGATTTCCTATCTCACCAGCTAATACAGAGCCCAGCCAGCTCCTAACCCAGGGCTGGATGCTGCTAGCCGCAGGGAGCCCAGGCTTCAGTTTGCTGTCAAGGCAGTGAAGGACTCTGGAGAAGGGTTGCCATGCTGCCATTGGTCTCCAGTGCTGAGCGTCCAGGTGATGCACACAGTCTAGGATGGCACAGAGTGGAGACTGAAACGTTAGTTCTGCATGAGGGTCACACTGGCTGAGGTTGCATGTGTGTGCTAAGTACACGAGTGTACATATTATGTTGGACATTTCAATCGATGTAACAGCCACAAAGTGGGCAGGTCTGTGTAAGGGGCAGTAGAGTTCCTAGCTAGTAGCTTTTGTTCAGGAGTTATTCAGAGCACTCCAAATCTGCCGTACACTGCAGTGTGTGTCACATGTTAAATTGCACAGAGCTGTCCCCGTGACACCACCTGGGAACTGTGATGAACAGCTCCGGGCCAGGTTTTCCATACAACAGCCCTGAGGTTTGACTGTGAAATGCTGGCCTGTGGCTCAGCTGACTTCAGCTGAGGTGCTGGGCAGAGGGGAGTGCAGCAAGGCAGTAGATAGTGTTCCCTCTGCCCCCCTCCATGCCACTGGCACGTACCCCCACCAGCCAGCAGGCCCAAATGGAGGAGGCAGAGCAGCTTCTAGGGCCAGTGGGATTCCCAGACACATCCCGGATGCGCCTGTGGTGCCAGGATGCCCAGAAGCCCCAACCCAGCTCCCGTAAGTGAGAGTGCCCTCTGGGCAGGGCATTCTCTGGTCTCCACGCTCCCTGCCCTGCTACCTGGGCGCAGCTCCCACTCTTAGTGCCCTGGGAATCCTTGGAGGTGGCTGCAGTGTGGAGTAAGGGCACTTTGCTGGTGCACAGCCAAGCAGCAGCAAGCTGCCTGTTTGCATGGCACAGCTGGTCTAACGCCTCGCAGCAGGGCAGGTGGGAAAGTACATGGTGAAATTTGTGGCCTGGACTTTTGGGGGCTTCAGGAGACAGTTGTGCTCAGAGGCAGCCCCTGGGGGGATTCCTGGGCAGGGGCCTTTGCCAGCCCAACCCTGTCTAGCAGCTGCAGCTGGCTTGCACACTCCTCCGGTTCGCCACCGAACAGGCAGATAGTCCAAGGTCGGGGCAAGCCTCTACTTTAGAAGCACAAACTCTTCACAACTAGAGCCCTTAAGTGGTGCCAGGAGCCTCCAAATAGCAGCAATAGATACATGCCATTGGACACTGGGGGCTCACTCCCAGCAGAGGCACATGCTGGCGGCAATCAAACTGAATCTGCCTCTGCCTAGCCTGTGTTTGAGACACAGACCAGCTGCAGAGCGTGGGACAGCAAGGAAAAGGAAGAATTACTATCCTAGAAACACACCCTGCAGCAGCCAGGTCTCCCCACAAATGCTGCCTGTGTTCCCACCCTGGGGCTGACCCTGGGAGCTCACATACCACTCAGGTGGTTGCAGACCCCTAAATCTCTGTTGGGGTCCAGCTGCTAGAGAACCACTTGTTAGCATGGTTAATCAATAGCTAGCTAGCAGCCCGAACTCCAGGGAAGAGGGGATGAAGCAGCTCAGAAGGCAGCATGGCTGGGATGTTGTGCAGACAAAACCCTCTGATAAGCCACCATGTGTGGTTACGGGCACCTCTCTGGGATGTTTGAATGAGGAACGGCAGCGGGAAATATGCCCCATCTCCTGTAGAGTGGTAGGTGCCTGGCTCTGGTGCTCTCCCTAGCACAGCCTGGGCTACTGGAGACACCAAAAACAGCTCTTTCAATGGCCTGAATCCCACCTCCACAACAGAGGGTACATAACAGCAGGCCCAAAATCAGGGTGGTGGGCGAAGGCCTCTGTGGGAATGTGAGATGGGGATGGAGGATGCAGATTGCTCAGCCTGACCAGCACTGGGGCTCGGGGGGGTGGGGGGGGTCTCCCTGCCTGGGAAGTGCAGCTGTCTGGCCCAGGGAAGGGTTGGACCGCAGGGAGGGTTTGGAGCTGGGACTTTTCCTTCTCTAGTGAGAGAGGAGGTGGGAATGTGGCCCCGTTTGCCATCCAGTGGGGCGCGTTAGCCGCCAGGCATGCTTGGGCCAGATGGTTTGTTCCCTGTAACTCGGGGAGGGTGGGGGGAGAGGATGTAGATATTCCCCAGAGCTGGGGTAAATGGGAAGTGGCCTTGGCAGGTGTCTCTACGGAGTAACCCCCCCCCGCCCCCCACTAGTGTAAAGGAAGAAAGCAGCTGAGTGCGGAGAAGAGGAGCCCAGTCAGTGCTGGCCCTGTCTGGGCCTCACAGCCCAGCCTCGTGCAACTGGCCTGCTGTGCACAGCCTGCCCAGGCCAAGGGAAAAGGCAGAGTCAGGCGGTGCCTGGCTCTGAGTGGGCGGGTCAGGGTGTGAAGCACATCCCATCCACACACCACACCCATCCACACACACAATGCATGCAAACACAGCCTCATGTGAGAGTGCACATGCACAGAGTGCAAATGCACACACACACACACACACATGAGGTGCACATGCACTTACACACACATTGTGCTCACCCACTCCAATGGACTGCACGCGCGCACACACACACACACACACACACGCACGAGGTGCACATGCACATACACACACATTGTGCTCACCCACTCCAATGGACTGCACGCGCACACACACACACACACACACACACATGAGGTGCACATGCACATACACACACATTGTGCTCACCCACTCCAATGGACTGCACGCGCACACACACACACACACACACACACAAACAGCAGCCCACATGTGTTATTTAGGATTTTCCCAAGGTCGCTGCCTTGGTGCCTCTCCCATACAGAGCTTTTCCTCTTCTTCTTGCCTTTGCTGTGGGTAAATGAAGGTTTCCTGGGGACAACACAACAAGGAAGCTCTTTGTTTCTGCCCCTCCCCCTTCAAGCCTCTCCAGGGATCGCTCTGGTGTGCACAGCACACGGATTATTAGCTGGCTGCCTCTCCTATGCACAGGCAGCACCTTTGGCCACCCTTGTGCCTGTCTTCTCTGTCCTGTACTGCACACCGGTCCCCTGGGCCAGCCGTTTGGCTCGGTGCCCAGGTTCATTTCAGAGCAAAGCTGGCTGGGGACGCTTTCCCTGCTCCCCTGGGGCAGGCTGCTCATTTCTGCCCCATAAGACAATGCCCTCTTTGAAAACCAAAGAAATTATAAAGTACATATGAACATATGGTAACATATATTCTAAGCTGCCTATGTGGCCAATTTTCTGTATGTTACCATATGGTGTGGCGTATTTAGCAAAAATATAACTTGACTGTTTCTCTTTCCATATGGGGATTCTTTTGCCTTAATTAATAACATTGAGCAAAAACTCTTTCTAAGGTATCCAAGATTTCTGCAAGGGAATGGTTTATGACAGAAATATGCTCCTTACGGTCTTCAACTTTCTGTGTCTGTAACATTCTGTCCTTCTCGGCCTCAGCCTTGTAGCTATATGGGCCCAGGGCATCTTCCACAAGGACTGAGAGCTGGAATCAGAAAGCCCTTTTGCCACCCGGAAAGGCACCTTGGTCTGGCTCCTGCCCACTGTACAGATGCTGGGAACTGGGAGGCTGCTGACCCTCGGCCAAGACAATAAAGCACAGTCCAGCCTCCTGCCTGCATCTCTCTGCATCCCTCAGCTGGAGGGTCTAAGGAAGCCAGAGAAGGACACATAGGGGTGCTGGGGAGGCCGAGTGGACAATCGAGAGTATGCATGGCCACACAGGGACCTGTTTCTTCAAAGGATACAAAGCAGCCGCACTGGCACAGCTCGCCGATTAGGCCTTGCAAGTGCCAGTTAGCTCCTGTAATAGTAAAGGTGTCAGTGCATCCTGCACCCAAAGTGAGTGAGCTGAAGGCAGCCCCAGCCCTGTCCCTGAGACCCAGCACAAGGCAGAGGGAGGGGAGGGGGCTGCAGATGGGTCAGGCACTGGCCTGGCTGGGCTCAGCACTGTATGTCCTCAGTTTGCCAGACCAAGCCCCATAAACAAAGCCAGATCTCCAAGGAGCTACGGTGGTGGCCTCTCACACTGAGGAGCTGGCTGCTGCCTCTCCCACGCCATTGTCAGCCCAGCAGGCCACGTGGTTAAGTCAGTGTGGCCCTGGGAAGAACCATAGAAGATGAGGGTTGGAAGAGACCTCAGGAGGTCATCTAGTCCAACCCCTGCTCAGAGCAGAACCAATCCCCAACGAAATCATCCCAGCTAGGGCTTTGTCAAGCCTGACCTTAAAAACCTCTAAGGAAGGAGATTCCACCATCTCCCTAGGGAACCCATTCCAGTGCTTCACCACCTTCCTAGTGAAATAGTGTTTCCTAATATCCAACCTAGATCTCCCCCACTGCAACTTGAGACCATTACTCCTTGTTCTGTCATCTGCCACCACTGAGACCAGCCAAGCTCCATCCTCTTTGGAACCCCCTTTCAGGTAGTTGAAAGCAGCGATCAAATCCCCCCTCATTCTTCTCTTCTGCAGACTAAATAACCCCAGTTCCCTCAGCCTCTCCTCCTAAATCATGTGCCCCAGCCCCCTAATCATTTTCATTGCCCTCTGCTGGACTCTCTCCAATTTGTCCACATACTTTTTGTAGTGGGGGGCCCAAAACTGGACACAGTACTCCAGATGTGGCCTCACCAGTGCCAAATAGAGGGGAATAATCACTTCCCTCGATCTGCTGGCAATACTCCTAGTAATGCAGCCCAATATGCCGTTAGCCTTCTTGGCAACAAGGGCACACTGCTGACTCATATCCAGCTTCTCATCCACTGTAATCCCCAGGTCCTTTTCTGCAGGACTGCTGTTAACCAGTCGGTCCCCAGCCTGTAGCAGTGCATGGGATTCTTTAGTCCTAAGTGCAGGACTCGGCACTTGTCCTTGTTGAACCTCATCAGGTTTCTTTTGGCCAAATCCTCTAATTTGTCTAGGTCCCTCTGTATCCTATCCCTACCCTCCAGCGTATCTACCACTCCTCCCAGTTTAGTGTCATCTGCAAACTTGCTGAGAGTGCAATCCATCCCATCATCCAGATCATTAATGAAGATTGAACAAAACCGGACCCCACTGAGATGGGTGTGTGGGCTTGACCTAGCTGTCTGGGGAGCCTCACAATGCCCCAGCCACAGAATGATCCTGGAAAGAACCCCTGGGCAACCAAGTCCTGCAGAGAGTCACTGACCAGCTGGAGAAATAACCACCCTGAGAGTCAGGCAAATAATGAGTTAGCCACGGTGGGTCTGTCTGCACTGCAATTAGACACCCGTGGCTGACCAGTGCCAGCTGACTTGGACATGGGGAGGGTCCAGGTAAGGAGCTGTTTATCTGTGGTGTAGTCCAGGAGCCCAGGCTTCAGCCTGAGCCCAAATGTCTACACTGCAATGAAACAGCCCCTTAGCCCGAGCTGTCTGCCTAGCTGTCTCATGCAGTGTGGTTGTAGCCGTGTCGCTCCCGGGATATTGGAGAGACAAGGTGGGGAGGTCATACCTTGTACTGGACCAACTGCTGAAGTCCAATAAAAACTATTACGCCAGCCACCTTATCTGTCTGTCTATATTTTAACCCATTCCTGCCCACACAGTGTCTAAAACACCCTGACAAGCTGATGTCTAATGCTGTTCCCTGCAATGGAATGGAGCAGAGCAGAAATCCCGGGCAGCGGATGCCTCTGCCACTTGTACTCATCTGCCAACGGGCCTGGTCCCAGAGGGAGAGTGATCCTTCCTGCCTGACAGCTGAGTCTGATGCTATGTTGACTCTGCAATGAGCAAATGGCCCAGGAGCAAACGGCACTGACCCCTTTTACTGCTTCACTCCAGCGCGTTTCTGTGTGTTCAGATCTTCTAAATCGGTGAGGCAATCTCCAGGCCAGGTGCTGCTCCCTGGCGCTCCAGGGAAGGGGAGAGGAGGTGGCATCTGGAGACCTCCCCAAGCATTTCCAGCTCTTACTCCTATGACTGCACAGGCCACACCCATGGCTGGTGACATTTTGCTTTAATGATCAAGGCTTTGACGCTCTCCGAGCCAGCCTTGCTCAGCTCTTCATCTGGGACGGTTCAGTGGCTTGGGCTCAATGGGGGCTGGCCCCACCCACACCCTTAAGCACAATCCAAACCTCAGGTCCCTCTGCAGCTGGAAAACAGCTGGGTACGGCTGCTTTGTAACAGCGTGTGCTGATGAGCTGAGCGCCCTGCTCTCAGGTGGAAGGGGCACATGGAGCTGCCCCATGGGAAGCTGGCCTTGTGCTGGTTCCAGCCTGGCCCGAGCCAGACAGCTCAGGGGACGGAACATGGAACCCTCCCCTTATGAGCTCACCTGCCAGAGTCCCAGGCCAGAGCAGGCGGGGGGGCTGCTGGACAGGAGGGTACATACCAGAGCCAGGGGCTGCAAGGCCCAGCCCACACCCCTCTCCTGAGGGTGGAAAGTGAGCAACTCCAGGGGGCTGATCAGGTCCCAGTCACAGGGCTGGACAGGTACAGCTAAGGCCCCTCCGGCAGCTGCACGTAAGCAGGGCCAGCTTTAGGAAGTGCGGGGCCCAATTCGAACATTTTCGGCGGGGCCTTGGCAGGGATAATTAAAAAAAAAAGTATAAAAAAAAAAGCCTTGTCTTTCTTCCATGTATTATTTACTTTCCATAACTATATAAATAATAAAATTGTATATTATGTACATTGCATCATATATGCTGTTGATTGCTTATTAATGACAGCCATTTCACATGTGTGGGTCACTGCCACTCCCTGCGGGTGTGCACATGTGTGAGTCCCAGCTGCTCCCTGCCCCCCTCATTGAAGCAGGTGTGCAAGGTTACTGCCCTGGGAACTGCAGGGCAGCTGTGGACATGAGGCTGGTTGGAGGCAGGGCAGGGGCTGACTGGAGGTAGGGTCTGGCTGCAGGCAGGGCAAGGGGTGCAGGGCTTGCTGGAGACAGGGGTGTGTGGGGTGGGCTGGCTTCAGGCAGGGCCGCAGGGGGATGCAGCAGGGGTTGAGAGGGCTGGAGACAGAGGAGTGCAGAATTGGCTGGCTTCAGGCAGGGGTGTGCAGCAGGGATTGGCTGGAGACAGGGCAGGGGGTGCGGAGCTGCGTGTGGGCAGGGCGGGCAGGGTGTGCAGGGCTGGTGCGGGCAGGGCTGTGTGTGGGGCTGGCTGGCTTTGAGCAGGGCCACAGAGGTGTGTGGCAGGGGTTGGCTGGAGACAGGGCAGGGGGTTTGGCAGGGGCTGGCTGTGGGCACGGGGTGCAGAGCTGGCTGCAGGCAGGGGGGGCAGGGCTGATGCGGGCAGGGCAGGGGGTGCAGCAGAGGCAGCTGAAGCCCCCGCTCTTTAAATAGCCCCCAAGGCTCCTGCTATCCCAGGGCTCTGGGGGTTATTTAAAGGGCCTGGGGCTCCCCTGCTTCTACCCCGCCCCGGACCTTTTAAATAGCCGCGGGAGCCCTGGAAAATACATGGGGGTGGGGGGGCTCCGGTGACTATTTAAAGGATGGGGTGGCAGAGGCAGCTGGAGCCCCGGCCCTTTAAATAGCCCCCGGAGCCCCCTGCTATCCCAGGGCTTTTGGGGCCCAGAGCTCCAGCTGGGAGAGCAGGGCTGGGCTTGCGCTCCGGCCAGGGCTCCAGGGATTGTCCCGCTCCGGCCGGGGCTCCAGCAGGGACCGCGGGGCGGCTTGCCCCGCTCCGGCCGGGGCTCCAGCCATGAGAGCAGGGTTGCGGGGCAGCTTGCCCCGCTCCGGCTGGGGCTCCGGCCAGGAAAGCTGGGTTGCGGGGCGGCTTGCCACGCTCTGGCCGGGGTTCCAGCAGGGACGGGGGGGCGGCTTGCTCCTCTCCGGCCGGGGCTCCAGCCGTGAGAGCCGGGCTGTAGGGCAGCCGCGCTCCTGCCAGGGCTTTGGTCAGGGGAGCGGGGCCATGGAAGACCCCAGAGCAGACCGCAGCCGGGGTAAGTAAAAAACAATTTTAAAGGCCCTTAAGGCACGGGGCCCTTTTAGGCGTGGGGCCCGATTCCGGGGAATCGGCTGAATCGGCCTAAAGCCAGCCTGCACCTAAGGGCTTGATGGTGGCTCGGTCTGAGATGGGAGCACTGCAGCTCCTAACCTCAGGGTCACTTGGGCTTAGCCCTGCTCCCCCTCTGCCCACAGCCAGGTGTTTTCCAAGCCTTTGACTCCTTCCACTGTGAGAGCTCTAAGGTCCCTCCCTGCCGCTCCCTCTCTGTTGCTAAAGCACTTAAACACAGGCCCAGAGCCTCAAAGGTATTTAGGCATGATTGATTCGAATGGGCGCTAGGATCCTAAATGCCTTTGAGCACTTGGACCTTCCCGCTTTGACTGGCGTGACCTCTTGTCCCTGGTTTGCCTCTCCACACGCCAGGCTCTCCTCAGCTGGAATTATCTTCCTCGGCTCATGCCTCAGCCACGTCCTCCTCTCTCTACAGAGCCGGCCTCCGACATCCCTCGTTATTCCACAGGAGGCTGAGGCTCGCCCAGCCTCTCACGCTCTCCTGAGCCTCTTCTCGCGCCCCGCACTCCAAATTCCGTCTGGTCCAAATCTCCTGCTTCCTGCTCCGTGCCCTCCTCGCTCTCAGTGTGCGACCCTGTGGCCTGTCCCCGTGCGCTGAGCACCTGTGCGCTGAGCACTCCACTTCTCGGGCTGCTGCGCTGCGCTGCACTGGAGTGGCTGGCTGGCACTGGGTGGGGCTTGACTGAACGAAATGGCGAGCTCTTTGGGCCAGCAAGCTCATTGGCTACCTGTCTACAAAGAGCCGCACCCATTGACGCTGAACCAGGAGTATGTGGCCCTGGCCCCTCTTCACGCAGCCCCGGGAAATGCTTGCCAATAAATGGCTTCCCTTGGACTGGCAGGAAGGTGCAGCTGATGCTCGTTCCATCCACGAGCAATGATTCTCCAGTGCTTTCCTCTCCTCCCTGGCATGCTGCCCAGGCTGCGAATCCGTAGGCTGTGGACCATGGATGGCGCCTTCACAGCCCAGCTCATGGCTCTTGCGGGTGGTGCCGCTGAGGGGTACATCACAGCTCACGGAGAGGCTGGGAAGATGGCACAGCAGTCTGTCAACCATGGCTTGTACTGGGTCGGAACAGGGGAGAGCTTCGGCACCAGCCTGAACAGCTCTTGGGCAGTGGAGGGAACTCGTGTGCCAGCTGCTGCATGCACGGGTATGGGTTCTGCCTGCAAAGTAAAGTACCTTGACCTGCAGGGCCTGCTCCTCCCCCTCGGCTCTCCATCCCCAGAGCCTGCCCGCTCTACAGAGCTGCTTCAGTCCAGCTCAGCTCACTCAGCCCAGTCACTCATCTCCGTGAAAGGAGTTCAGTCTCAGCCCAGTTTAGAGCAGACCAGCATCCCCCATCCCAGACCCACCCCATGGCTGGCTCTGATCCCATCAGCTGAGACCGCTAGATAGGTGATGGAAACTGAATGGTCCCAGAGGCTCAGGGGGCTGTGGCAGTGGGGTGGGGGGCAGCCCAGCCTGTGTCTTTGATAGCTAATGGTGAGTTCAATCCCTTGAGCTATACCTGCAGCACCTCTCCACAGCGCTAACAGTTCTAGGCACATGGGAGGGCTGTGTCCAGTGCAGCTGTTCCCATGTGAGAGCAGCACAGCTGCTGCGTGATCACCCTCAGCCATTTACTATTGATCCCGAGAATCAGCTGCAGAATAGAAACCATGCAACAAGTGCACAACGGTCAATGTTCTACTGTCAGAAAAACATTTTCTGTCATTGAAATGAGACCACTTATTCCCAGTGCAGAGACACTTCTTTTTAACTACAGAAAAAATGGCCGTTTATTCACAGGACGTCAGTGAGCGCAGGGGGTGGTACCTGTGCCGAAAGGCGGAGCCTGGGGCAGAGTGCGGTGCTGGTTGTTTTCCTGAGCTAGAGAGCAGGACACAGACATCTGGACAATGGCACCAGTGGGTGGTTTGCTACCTGATGCCATGGCTTAGCGTTACTACAGCCCAGGCAGGGAGGGGGCTGCAGCGCCTCTATAGACTGAAGGTCTGATCTCAGAGCCACTGAGCATGTATCTGCAGGGAGGGACAAAGCACAGGGCAGGAGGGCGGGGGGTCACACCACAGCTGGCTGGGCAAAGCAATACCCAGGGGTGCTTCAGAGAGGCCTTTGCAGACCTGAACAGCACAATCAGCGTTTGGGGTCAAGGCAAACTACTGGGCCATGGGGAAGGGCTGAGGAGGCAGCCAAAGGTGGTGGTGTGGGGCTGAGCGGGGAGGTGGAGGAGGGTGGTGATGGGAGGGGAGGTGTGTGCATGTGGTGGGAGTAGCTGCTGAAGGTGGTGGTGGGGGTAGGGGGAAGAAGGGATGTGAAATGGGGTGTGTTGTCCTAGATTGCAAGGCCAGTGGGAAGCCTGACTTCCTCCATATCACAGCTGATAGCATTCCACCCAGTCAGCCTGCCCTGAGCCCCACGCCTTGTGCGTGACTCTCAAGGAGCTTTTAACGTTCAACAGAAACAAAAGGAATCCTCGTCATGGCATTGGCCCAGCCCTAGGCGGAAATGGTAAAACTGGCCATAAGAACGCAGAAAAGGCAGACGTGGTCAAGAAACATTTCTGTTCTGTACTTGGGCCAAAGCCAAATGATGTGTTCCTACCATATGACGATGATGAAATACTTTCCATTCCAGCAGTAACTAAGGAGGATGCTAAACAGCAGTTACTGATGTTAGACAGTTGTAAAGCAGCAGTTCTAGCAGCCAAGAGTTTTTAAAGGGCTGACCAAGGAGCTCACTGGACCACTCGCTGATTTTCAGTATGTCTTGGCACACGGGGGAAGTTCCAGAGGACTGCCAGAAAGCTTATGTTGTTTGAATATTTTAAAAGGATAAAAGAAATGATTATAGCCTGATGCTGATTCCAGGCAAAATATGGAACAGGTGATACGGGACTCAATTAACAAAGAATTAATGGGGGGTAATGGAATTAATATCAAGCAATGTGGGCTTATGGAAAATAGATCCTGTCAAACTCATCTGCTATCTTGTTCTGAGGAGCTGGCAGATTTGGTTGATAAGGGAAATTGTGTTGATGTAATATACCTGACTTCTGCGGGGCATGTGAATTCGTACCCCCAGACATTTTAATTAAGAAACTAGAATGATATTAAATCAACATGGCACACATTAAATGGATTAAAAACTGACAGGTCTCAAAATGTAACTGTAAAAGGGGAATCATCATTGAGCGGGTGTGTTTCTAGTGGAGTCCTGCTGGAATCAGTTCTTGACCCTACGCTATTTAACATTGTTATCAATGATCTGGACAAAAACATAAAATCATCACTGATAAAGTTTCTAGATTACACAAGTATTGGGGGAGTGGCAAAGAACGGTGACAGGTCATGGAAACAGAGAGATCTGGCTTGCTTGGTCAACTGGGCACAAGCAAACTCTGTGTGGTTAAATGTAAATGTATACATCTATGTCAGCCATACTTACAGGCTTAGGGACTCTATCCTGGGAAGCAGAGACTCTGAAACAGATTAGAAAGTTGTGGTGGATAATCAGCTGAACATGAGCTCCCAGTGTGATGCTGCGGCCAGAAGGTGGAACAAAATCCATGGATGTATAAAGAGGAAAAGTTCAAGTAGGAGTAGAGAGGGTATTTTACCTCTGTATTTGGCTGTGATGTGGCCATCTCTGGAATCCTGTGTCCAGTTCTGATGTCCACAATTCAAGAAGGATGTTGATAAATCGGAGAGGGTTCATTGAAGAGCCACAAGAATGACCGAGGGATTGGAAAACAGGACTTATAGCTATAGACTCAAGGAGTTCAATCTATTTAGCTTACCAAAGAGAATCACAGAATCATAGACTCATAAGGTTAGAATGAACTGCAATGGTAATCTAATCTAACCCTCGTTAAGGGTGATTTGATCACAGTCTATACGTTTCTACATGGGGACAGAAATTTGATAATAGAAATTTGATATCTTTGTCAGTTTAGCAGACAAAGATATAACATGATCCAAAGGTTGGAAGTTGAAGCTAGACAAATTTAGAATAGAAATAAAATGCAATTTTTAACTGGGAGGGTGATTTAATCTTTGGAACAATGTAGCCAGGGTTGTGATGGAGTCTCCATCACTAGAAACGTTTGAGATTGGATGATCTCTGAGAAGACCTGCTCTAGTTCAAACAACTTCTCTGGCCTGTGCTGGGTAGGAGGTCAAATTGATCTTGGATTACCACCAGATAGGTCTGCTCAATGGTCTGCGGGGAGATGTTGGATGGAATGGGAACTGAGTTACTGCAGAGAATTCCTTCTTGGGTGCTGGCTGGTGACTCTTGCCCACATGCTCAGGGTTTAGCTGATCGCCATATTTGGAGTCGGGAAGGAATTTTCCTCCAGGGCGGATTGGCAGGGGCCCTGGAGGTTTTTCGCCTTTCCCTGCAGCGTGGGGCATGGGTCGCTTGCTGGTGGTTTCTCTGCAGCTTGAGGTCTTCAAACCAATTTTGAGGATTTCAATAACTCGGTCCTGGGATAGGGGTTGTTATAAAATTGGATGGGTGGGGTTCTGTGGCCTGCCTTGTGCAGGAGGTCAGACTAGATGATCAGATTGGTCCCTTCTGACCTATGAGTCTATGAGTCTATGAGTAAACTAGCTGATCACAGTCATTCCCTTCTGCCTTGGAATCAATGAATCTCTCAGAAAGGCATCCAGTCTTGACTTGCAGATGTAGAGAAATGAAGGATTCACCATTTCCCTTGATAGTTAGTTGTGGTGGTCAATCACCCTCAATGGCAAAAACATGTCTTATTGCTAATTTGAATTTGTCTGCCCTCATCTTCAAGCCATTGGTTCTTGTTCTGCCTTTCTCTGGTACAATAAAGAGCCCTTTAGTAGCACCTGGTATTATTTTCCCCAGGAAGGTTCTTACACACTGTAATCAAATCACCTCTCAGTCTCCTTCTTGATAAACCAAAGTGATTGAGTTATTTGTGTCTGTCACTGACAGGCATTTTCTCCTGCCCTTGAATCAGTTTGGTGTCTCTTTTCTGTGCCATGCCCAATTTTTCAATATCCTTTTTAAAAGATGGACACCAGAACTGGACGTAGTATTCCAGGATCTGTCTCTCCAATGGTGTAGACCAAGGGAAACCACCTCCCTGTCTCTACGTCTGCTCATACACCTTTTTGGCCACAGCATTGCTCTGGGAGGTCACGCTGAGTTGTTGAATAGCATTAAGCCAGGTACCCACTGTCACGGAGTTTGGGGAGTCCGGCCCTGCACCCCTCTTCCTGGGACCCACAGTGACTCTCAGCCAGCCAGTAAAACAGAAGGTTTATTGGACAACAGGAACACCGGTTACAGCACAGCTTGCAGGCACAGTCAGGACCCCTCCACCGAGTCCTTCTGGGCTTTCAGGGTGCTTGGATCCTAGCTAGGATCCCCTGAATTCCGCCCACACAGGCCCAAGCCCAAACTCAAACTGCTTCTCTCCTGCCACTCCCTTCCTTTGTCCCCTTCCCGGGCAAAGGTGTTGACCTTTCCCCTCCCTTACCTAGCTCAGGTTACAGGCCCTGGCATCGTCCATCCCCTAAAGTCCTCCCCTGCTCTCCCACTCCCCACACAGACAGTACCTACTGCATCACACCCACACCTGTGGACCCTACTAGAACACCCCTATTTGATGATGACTCCCACTGACCACTCCTTTCTGAGATCTGTCAGTCAGTCAGTTCTTAAACCACTTACATGGGCTCTGTTGCAATTCTGCAGTGGTGGGTTTTAATCAGAATGTCCTGCAGCATGAAATCAAATGCCTTACAAACACCACATTGATGCATTTACCTTTATCATTCAAATGTGTAATCTCATCAACAAATACCACCAGAATTCCATATAAACCACCTTGGTCTACATTCCGATCTTTCATTCTTTATCAGCCACCCCACGTCTCAGCTTTGCCATTGTTTTGCCCAGGATTGCTGCCAGGCTAACTGGCCTGTAGTCACCTGGGTCATGCCACATGCCTTTTTTGAATATTGGCCCAACATTAGCAATATTCCAGTCTTTGGTGTTTCCCTGGTATTCCAAGGTGTATTAAAACTGAACATCAGTGCGCCAGAGCTCTCCTCAGCCAACTCCCATAGGACTCTGGGGGGGAGGAGTTATCCAGATCTGATTTCCATTTTTTTATCCCTGGGAATTGTTGGTGTTTGGGGGGTCTGCCCCCTCAGTCTTTCCCCACAAATTTTCTTTCAGAGACGTGAGTAACAGTAACCTTCTAAGGGCCTTGGGAGCCTAATTCCCATTTCCAGGAGTGACTCAGGGCCAGCCGTATAAAAGTAAGGAAGCACTGAATAGGGTTTTCTATTGACTTCAATGTGGGTCAGGCTCAGGCACTGTTGAACCTGTCTGGAGCTTTGAAATCTGGCTGTCTGGGGCCGAACTCACAGAGGGTCAGAGGGAGTTAGTTGCCTAACTCACTTAGGCACTTTTGAAACTCTGCATCCCTGCCTCTCTGCATCTCTAGGAGCCTAAATCCCTTGGTAAATCTGCCCCTAAGTTCCTCGTTCCTCGTTCACTTATGAGCTTTTGAAAATTTCATCTCAAGACTTGGGGAAAAAAAATCAGTCCATAAGGCGAACATTTCAGGAAGCTGAAAGTCACCGTAAGAGCTGTTCAAATGGAAACATGTAGGTAACTTTAACCCCAGCTGCTGAGATGCCCAGACACACTACTGGACCGGGCAGCAGGAGTTTCTCACAGTGGGTGGCTAAGCTCAGCGAAGACCCCAGTGGGCAGTGAGAGGCTGGTGACTGCTGTGATAGAGGCCGTCAATCATCTCAGTCATCAGTAAAAGCTAAAGTCCATAAAAAATTATGTCAATAAAAATGTCAAGCTAATGTGGAACAATATTTTTGTTTCACTCGCTGGCAGATGGTTCCAGCCTCTGTGGAAGGTTAAGACAGACCCCAGTTTTACAGGCTGTTTTTGTGACTAGGATGGTGGAGTCTTTATAGGAATGGACCTACATGAACAGAAACATCTCTAACTCACCCACAAGTGCTTGGGCCCATGCAGCATTCACTCGGTGCCGTTCTACGGGGCATCCGAGTGGCTGATCACAGGCTCCTTCTGGGCCATGAAATCGATGTGTTGCACACATCACACAGTGGATTCGTGCTGCCTTTTGCTTTGTGGCCGTTTTTTTGTGATTTAAAAAATTGGGAGCCCAGCTTGCAAATTGGGCACTGAAGGCAGAGAGCTCAGTCGACGAGTGAGCCTTCAGCTGGCAGGCAGAGGGTCCCTGCCATGGTGCTCAGTGGAGTCGCCCAAGTGCTGAACTGAAGCTTAAAGCATCAAAGGGTGGCGTTTGCTGCAGGGCAGAAGTCCTACCCAAGGCTAGGCACCACTTCAGGCCCACTTCCAGCTATAAGGCGATTGGAGATGGCACAACTAGCAGGGGTGCTGCATGAGTGAGTGAGGACCACGGAAGCGGCAGTTGCTATGAATAGGGAAGTGGTGCATGGGGGTTGCATTGGCAGGGGGACATGGCTGTTAATGAGGAGGTGGTGAGGGGGATGGCAGGGGGACATAGCTGTGAACGGGGAGGTGGCGTGAGGGGGGTGATGCAGGGGGACGTGACTGTGAATGGGGAGGTGGCATGAGGGGTAGCAGGGGGACGTGGCTGTGAAAGGGGAGGTGGCATGAGGGGAGTGTTGGCAGAGGGGATGTGGCTGTGAATGGGGAGGTGGCATGAGGGGTTGCAGGGGGACATGGCTGTGAATGGGAAGGTGGCGTGAGGGGTAGCAGGGGGACGTGGCTGTGAATGAAGAGGTGGCATGAGGGGTAGCAGGGGGACATGGCTGTGAATGGGGAGGTGGCATGAGGGGTAGCAGGGGGACGTGGCTGTGAAAGGGGAGGTGGCATGAGGGGGGTGCTGGCAGAGGGGACGTGGCTGTGAATGGGGAGGTGGCATGAGGGGTAGCAGGGGGACATGGCTGTGAATGGGGAGGTGGCATCAGGGGGGTGTTGGCAGAGGGGACGTGGCTGTGAATGGGGAGGTGGCATGAAGGGGGTGTTGGCAGAGGAGTTGTGGCTGTGAATGGGGAGGTGGCATGAGGGGGGTGTTGGCAGAGGGGACGTGGCTGTGAATGGGGAGGTGGCATGAAGGGGGTGTTGGCAGAGGGGACGTGGCTGTGAATGGGGAGGTGGCATGAGGGGAGTGTTGGCAGAAGGGATGTGGCTGTGAATGGGGAGGTGGCATGAGGGGTTGCAGGGGGACGTGGCTGTGAATGGGGAGGTGGCGTGAGGGGTAGCAGGGGGACATGGCTGTGAATGAGGAGGTGGCATTAGGGGTAGCAGGGGGACGTGGCTGTGAATGGGGAGGTGGCGTGAGGGGGGTGAAGGCAGAGGGGACGTGGCTGTGAATGGGGAAGTGGCGTGAGGGGGGTGAAGGCAGAGGGGACGTGGCTGTGAATGGGGAGGTGGCGAGGGGGATGGCAGGGGGATGTGGCTGTGAATGAGGAGGAGGCATGAGGGGGGTGATGGCAGAGGGGACCTGGCTGTGAATGGGGAGGTGGCATGAGGGGGGTGCTGGCAGGGGTACATGGCTGTGAATGGGGAGGTGGCATGAGGGGGGTGCTGGCAGAGGGGACGTGACTGTGAATGGGGAGGTGGCATGAGGGAGGTGTTGGCAGAGGGGACATGGCTGTGAATGGGGAGGTGGCATGAGGGGGTAGTTGGCAGAGGGGACCTGGCTGTGAATGGGGAGGTGGCATGAGGGGGGTGCTGGCAGGGGTACATGGCTGTGAATGGGGAGGTGGTATGAGGGGGGTGCTGGCAGAGGGGACGTGACTGTGAATGGGGAGGTGGCATGAGGGGGGTGTTGGCAGAGGGGACGTGGCTGTGAATGGGGAGGTGGCATGAGGGGGGTGCTGGCAGGGGGACATGGCTGTGAATGGGGAGGTGGCATGAGGGGGGTGTTGGCAGAGGGGACATTGCTGTGAATGGGGAGGTGGCATGGGGGTTGTTGGCAGAGGGGACATGGCTGTGAATGGGGAGGTGGCATGAGGGGAGTGTTGGCGCAGGGACGTGGCTGGAATGGGGAGGTGGCATGAGGGAGGTGTTGGCAGAGGGGACGTGACTGTGAATGGGGAGGTGGCATGAGGGGGTGCTGGCAGAGGGGACGTGGCTGTGAATGGAGAGGTGGCGTGAGGGGGGTGTTGGCAGAGGGGACGTGGCTGGAATGGGGAGGTGGCATGAGGCGGGTGTTGGTAGAGGGGACGTGGCTGTGAATTGGGAGGTGGCGTGAGGGCTTGCAGGGGAACATGGCTGTGAATGGGGAGGTGGCGTGAGGGGGCTGCTGGCAGAGGGGATATAGCTGTGAATGGGGAGGTGGCATGAGGGGAGTGTTGGCAGAGGGGATGTGGCTGTGAATGGGGAGGTGGCATGAGGGGTTGCAGGGGGACGTGGCTGTGAATGGGGAGGTGGCGTGAGGAGTAGCAGGGGGACGTGGCTGTGAATGAAGAGGTGGCATTAGGGGTAGCAGGGGGACGTGGCTGTGAATGGGGAGGTGGCGTGAGGGGGGTGAAGGCAGAGGGGACGTGGCTGTGAATGGGGAGGTGGCATGAGGGAGGTGATGGCAGAGGGGACGTGGCTGTGAATGGGGACTGGCGAGGGGGATGGCAGGGGGATGTGGCTGTGAATGAGGAGGAGGCATGAGGGGGGTGTTGGCAGAGGGGATGTGGCTGTGAATGGGGAGGTGGCATGAGGGGTTGCAGGGGAACGTGGCTGTGAATGGGAAGGTGGCGTGAGGGGTAGCAGGGGGACGTGGCTGTGAATGGGGAGGTGGCGTGAGGGGTAGCAGGGGGACGTGGCTGTGAATGGGGAGGTGGCGTGAGGGGTAGCAGGTGGACGTGGCTGTGAATGAGGAGGAGGCGAGGGTGATCGCAGGGGGACATGGCTGTGAATGGGGAGGTGGCATGAGGTGGGTGTTGGCAGAGGGGACGTGACTGTGAATGGGGAGGTGGCATGGGGGGGTTGGCAGGAGACCTGTCTGTCAATGGGGAGGTGGCGTAAGAGGCGTTGACCTGGCAGAAGGAGCTATGGGAATGGCTGGCTTCCATCTTTTCACAGATGGCAGCAGAATCTTGCTGGTGCTCAGAGCCGGCCGAGGTGGAGGGGAGGGATTTATGGCCACATAGTGGGAAAGGGGCCAGAGATGACACAGGTCAGTGGTGCAGTGATCACTTCTCTGGGCCGACTGGGCCTACCGCTCACATCTCCTGCCCAGCCCATGGCCCACACACGCAGCCACTGTCTCACCGCGAGGAGCAGGTCCCTACTACACAAATGCTGCAATTTACTGATTCTCGTCTATTGCCCAGTCTTGTGATTGGCACACTGATACTCAGGAGTCCAGCCCAGCCTCTGGGGTGTTGGAGACCCCATTTTCCTTCCCCAGTGCCCTGGCCCAGCAGACAAGTGGCAGATCTGGATCCATTCTGTACTTGTCCTGTGTCCAGTGATTGCACAGCTGCATGCACCTGAACCTCTTGGCAGTAGTGATGTTCACTTGTAGAAACCATCTCATTGCCCAGGAGGGTCCAGCAGGGCCACCGAGACTTTGGAAGTCCTGCCTTCCTTTGACTTTCCGTTTGGTCTTTAGTTCCAAGTGCCCAAGAGTCACATGGGCTCCTTGATAGCTGAGGTGTGTTGTAAAATGTGTTAACGTGTAAGCTATCCCTTTACGTTCTAAGGGGGTTCCTGGGTCTGCTTGTAGGCAAGGGAGACCTGGAGAGAAGCAGGGGATCTGGGTCTATCAGAGTCAGTCTGCAGCCAGCCAGCTTAGGGCTAGCTGGGGTGAATTGGGCCTCTCTGTTTTAGAGAGTAGCCTGCTTTCTCGTTCTCTAGTTTTGAGTTCCTGTGCTTTATCGTTCTAAATTCTAAGAAATAAAGTTGTGTGATGTTGTAGCCTTCCAGCAAGAGGTCAATGTTTTTATCTAACGTCTCGGTGTGTTTGCCAGGAACAAAACAATATAGCTTACAAGTATTGATTATTATACTTGTGCCCCGCTTTAACCTTCCAACGCCCCCTCTGGTACACCACATTCACTGACCCCTCCATCTGTTGCACGCACACACAGGGGTACGCACATGCACACGCACACACATTCGCCTGCAAACACACACATACTCACCCACAAGCATGGAAGTCAACTGGCCATACTTGTAATATTTAAAACAATTTTATTCATGAAAATATGCTGTACAATGCACTATACACAGTTCTTTACATTGCCACATACACGAATTCTAATAGCACAATCAAGAAGGTTACATTGCCTACAATATATGTGCGGTGAGAGATAACAGCCTGTCCGAAACCCTCCCCCCAAGTCTGTACAGTTATAAATATGAGGGAAAGAATGAACTGAAACATCTGTATAAAGCAAACTGCTGGAGCCAGTCCCTCTGGGGAGCCAGCTCCACTATCAGGTTGCTCCTGGCTTGTGTGCCAGTCACTGAAGCCAGGTCCCACCAGGCCAGATGTGGGAGCCAGGCTGGGAGCACGGGGCAAAGGGGGACAGTGTGCTAGGGAACTGGGTGGGAAGTCCAGAAGAGGAGTCTCTCAGGGGGGCTGAGTATGGGCTGTGCTTGGGGACCCATGTCCTGAGGAAGATTTAAAATAACCCCCCTGAGTCCTTCAAATCAAAGAACCGGCCTTCTCCTTCTCTGTGCTCCCAGCCATGCTAGGAGCCGAGTGGCTGGTGGCTTGGCACATGGCCACTGACCTGGAGTCCCAGCGTGGCTAGGCAGGGCCGCCCAGCTGTCTCTAGAACTCCCTGGACGCGACACCGAAGCTGTGTTTAAACGTGGACTCATGGCCAAGCCACATGACAACAGCCTGTGTAGTGCAGACACCACAGCCGTGTGCTCACAGGACAGAGAGCTTCGGCCTACCCAGACTCGTGCGGCTCCTCGCCGTGGGCCTGTGCAGACAGCACCAGAGCATGGAGCCAGCTCACAGCGCGCTGGGCCGTCAGCAGCCCCATGCCCCTCAGCTGCAGTGGGGAGTTGCTGGCAGCCCCTGACGGGGGTCAGAACTGCAGCAATTCCACCAGGGAGAGCAGCTCTCCAGCCCCAGTCTCTACACAGGTGGGGGGCAGGGGGCCAGACCAAGCCTGTGCACGTATCGTCTGACCCTTGCATACAGGAGCCCGGGGGCCCAGGGCCGGGAGGGAAATGGAGCTGCAAGGGAATGACTGACCCCCCCCGACCTAATCCATCCTGATGTGCCTCACCCCCGTCTCCGTCCCGATCCCCGAGCAGCCCTGGCCCACACGCACAGCCCTCCTCTCCGCTCCCCCCGGCACTCGGGGTGCTGCACAGGTCCCTTGGCTCCTGCCCAGGCGCCTCCCATCCTGCACCGAAACTCCCCCACGCAGACCTGGGGCTGAGGGCGTGGGTGTCGCTGGGTCGCCCTGCCCAGCTCCCTGCCTGTCACCACACCCCTCGCACTGCACAACGACGGCACACACAATGCTTACCAACACAACTCCACCGTAAACACGACAACCCCACGGTCACGAACCACAGACAGTTTCGCAAGACGACGTGCCTGGGGCTGGCATCCCAGGTCAAACACACGGCGAGGCGGGGCGAGGGGAGCAGGCACAGGGAATGCCGGGGGTGGGGGGAGCTCTTCTCTGGCTGAGGCCTCCGGCTGCCTCCTCTCAGTACCGACAGATACTCAGGGCTGGGCAAGGCCAAGGGGCTCCCTGGGCATCTCTGTCCCTCTTCCCATCTCCTTGGGGGCAGGGGTGTAAGCTGAAAGGCCCAGCTGGCTCTGAGCTCCGGGGGCTGGGGCAGGGGCAGGTAGAGGCGCCCGGGCTGCAGAGAGCAGGGAGAGTCCCTGAGACTGGCAGAAAGCAGGAGTGGTGACTGGGCTCTGAGCACCCCCGTGAGCCTGTTCCATCCCCAGGACAGAACCAGGCCTGCCCTGGGCTAGGTTCCCTGCCAGGTGATGGCATGTCTCCCCTCTCCATCCCCTCTCTCCCAGAGCAGGAACGAAAGCACCTGAGAAGGGCAGAGACTTTGCAGCAAAGCCAAGCCTGGCAAGGGCTGTGCCAGCCTGTGCCGCTGGCCCTGCCACCAGGGAGGGTGATGCACTGATGCCGGATCCAAAGCCCCAAGCGTGTGGCTGGTGCTGGGAGGGGCGGGTGGGGTGCCTGCCTGATGCCATGTGCCAGGGGCACATGCCATCCAGTGCCTAACGGCATCCTCCTCTATCGTGTTGCTGGGGATGTGCCTGGAAGATCAGGTGTTTGGAAGGAGGTAGCTCCCTCCTTTCCCCCACACAGGGCAACACTGCTCCCCGAACACTCTTGGTGCTAATAGGTGGTCCCAGCTCTGCAGCCGCCAGCCCCATGGTAAGCAAAGCACCATGCCACACCCCTCCTCTCTACCCCAGGCTAGGGCAGGGCAAGGGGGCTGGGTATTTCATACCCATCTGTCATTGATGATTTCTTTCTGCAATGAATTAAATACGTCTGAAAACAGAATGGGAGTGTCGAAACTGACTGGATGAATGTATGCTATCAACCAAATCATAATAATTTTTAAAAAAGCCTCTGAGAAAGAATATCTAGAATAGAATATATTAAATTCTGTACATGATCCAACAATGTAAACATAATTAATTGGTAATAATGTCTTTATAAATAGACTACGATCTCTATGTACCTGGAGCAAATATCATCAATGGTACATCAATGGGCTCCTTTGTTATTTCCCACCATAGACACACGCCGGGTACCTGATAGATCCTGGCTGGGTGAGGCGAGAGGACATGGCATATGCCCACCGCAGGGCGCCACTCTGCCCCAGGCAAGGAGCAGCTGCTAGGTCTCCTATGGCCTTCATCAGGCCCCTGGAAGATGCAGCAGCTGTGATGCTGGGGGCTGGGAGAATTGCTGGAGGGGTGCGAGAGAGAGATGGGGACTTTAACAAACCGATCCCTTTCTCTGTGCCAGACAGTGCTTGGTGCTTCTGGGCCTTTCACAGAGAAAGGAGGGGGGCTGCAGGGCAGGGGCATGGGACAGCCCCACGGAGGAGGGCAACACCCTTCAGGGCTCCACCTTACGTAGGGACAGGGACCATCTCCTCCCATTCAGCAGCTGGGATCTGTGCTGCCTTTCAGATGTGCCTGTGCTGGCTGCTCCTGTGGGGGACAAGCCTGAATCCAGACCACAGAGCCACAGGCTCCATGGGCCAATGCAGGAGGCTCCAGGCACTTCCTACACCACCTGGCCACAGAACCCTGGTTGCCCCACGGAGCCAGGGAGCCCCAGTTCCCAGCTACGTGGGATTATGCCAGGGCCAGTTCTAGGGTCCCTTTCTTGGTGTGTGTGTTGAGGTCCCTGGAGACTGCTGTTTAAAACACAACCAGCCTTCCAGGAGCCCAGGCCTGGTTAGACCCGGGGAATCTCGGAATTTAAGACAATAAAATTTGGCTCTGGCGTCAGTAGTTTGTCACTGCTCAGCGCTGGGTCGCTCACTACATAGTTTGGCCTCTGACTATACTTTGGGGCCCTGGAAGATCAACTGGGGGGCAAATATCCCTCCCCCCTGCTGGGAAGTGCCAGGCCTGTGTCCTACAGTCAGAGTTCACAGAAACCTCGGTTCCCACCCAGGGGTTTGCGCCCTAGTTGCTAGAGGCTCAGGGTCCAACAACCGGGGATCGCAGAGCAAAGCGCAGCGGAAACAACATGTGTCTTCATTTCAGAGCCAGGAGCCGGGCCCTGGTTAAGGAGGAGCTGGATCCCCAATGAAGGGCTCCAGCCCGAGCTCAGACAGTGTTTGGGCTCGACTTGTTGAGAGCCAGGGACTGTCTACAAGGTCCTGGGCAGTTTGGAGATGCCCTGGGGCTCTGGGTCTGCCTCAGGCCGGTGGTTGCTGAACACAAGCCGATGGGTAGGGATTCCTGCACGGCTTGGGGCCAGCACAGCCCACTGCCCAGTGGTGCCTGCATTGCAGCTGCCAGCCACTCCTAGCTCTTCTGGGCCCTTCTCACTTACTGGGAAGGATCCTCCCCAAACGCCGTGCTCTCTGCACAGCTGGCCCGGCCAGCCCAGATCAGGTGGGCAGTGCTCAGAAAGCAGGTTGCCTGACAGTTAGCCCCAGTGGCTCCCTGCTGTGGGCAGCAATAGCACCTATCTGCTGCCTGGCAGCCCCGGGCACCTGCCCAGAGCCTGCATACGACCCCTGGGGCGGGGGAGGGAAGGGTTTGCTGGTCTTGAAAATGCAGGGGCACAGTGAGCTCTGAAGAGGGAGGCAGGTGTTTGAACCCCAAGTCCAATGGGGAGGTCCAGTGCCCTGGCACTGAGCACCCCAAACTCTGGGGATGTTCTGCATCACAAGCCAGATCCAGGTTTTGCAATCATCTCCCAGCCCTCTGCACATCCCTGATATTAACTACCATCTCCCGAGAGCACGCACTGCCTGCAGACTGCCTCCCCAGCTCCCAGCACGGCTCGCCCGTTTGCTCTTCTAACAAGGTGATTATTCAATGGCAAGAGAGTGCATAAAATCAAATAAATAACTCCCCCCCCCACCTTCAACTTTCCCCCGCCTACCTCTCCAGCAGGGATCCAGGCTAGCAGCATGCCCCTCCCAACAGAGCCTCACACAGGCTCCTGGGCCTGCAAAACACACACCTGCAAAGCCAGTTCAGGGCATGCACGCCTGTGCCCCCGCCCACGCACGCACCGACTGTGCCTGCATGTTGTATACAGACAGCTGCAAGTCGTCGGTGGGTTGGGATTTTTGCAGGCACTGATGATTGAAAATGTGGCCATCCCCAAAGTTGGCTGAGATCAAACTGGCTCAGAATCCAGAAGCAAACTCTGGAGGTAGCCCCGTGTGCGTGGGTGCTGCCAGCAGGCAGCCCCAGCTGCTAGCTCCAGAGTTCAGAGGCTTTCCCTGGCTCTCCAGCTACCCTGGGTTATATCAGGTTCTAGAACAGGCTTAAACAGTACACAGAAATCCACTGGTTTGCTGCCGGGTGAGTGGGTGGAGGGGGCTGCAGGCTGACACTAGCGCTGACTGCTGGGGGAAGCCAGCCAACCGCTCCTGATGGCTGCAGCTGCCCTGGAAACCAAGGGCCTTTGCAGTCACTGTGCCTCTGCTCCAGGGCTGCCACCCCCTGTAGCTAGCCAGGAGAACCAAACCAAATGAGCACAAAAGGTGGAGCCATTTGGAAAGCTTATTCTGACAAATGCGAATGCCTTGGGCCCAGCCTCTGCACTGCCTCACCTGGGAACCCCGCTAAGGGCGGAGGAGGGACAGGGCATGACGGACTCCAGGCTGCCTTTGTGCCCACACCCGATGTGCTAGGGAAAGAACTGGAGTGGGCCTGGGGCTCCCCAGCACAGCCTGAGCTAGCTAGTCTGGTGCACACATCAATGCGGGTGAACCCCAGGTCTGCACTGGTTGGCGGGGCTGTGTCCTGCGCCCGGACGGCTCTGTCACCCTGCGGCTTGTGCTCAGGGTGGCTCTCAGGTTTAACAGATGGCTCTAGCCCATCAGAACAAATAAAGGCAGAAGACAAAGAAAAAAAAAGTCTGTGTCACTGTTCCCCAGGTGATTCCTTGGTGGGAAGCATCTGGCTTCGTCTCAGCCAGGCACCCAGCTCTGGTTGGGGGGCTGGGGGGCGCTGGGCAGCGTGGCCATGTTGAGGCCGTTCTGCGGGGGCAGGGCCGAGTCGAAGTTGAAGTCCATCTCGTCGCTGTCCATAAAGTCATTGAGGATAATGGACTCCACGTCGCACTCCAAGCTGCCGTTGAACATGTCCAGGTCAAGGTCTGCTGGGAACCTGTCCTGGCCCAAAACAGGGGGGTGGATCACCCCTTGGTAAGGGCCCTGGAGGGAATCCAGCAAGCTCATGTGTGCCCCTTGGGTATTGACGTAGGGATGGAGATGCCCATGGTGGGGCATGGCTGCCAGGCTGCAGGAGTCACTAGGCAAGCTCAGAAGGCTGATAGGAGTGGGTAAGGCACTGTTGCTGACAGCAGGGTGGTGGCTGGCTGGTGACGGGTGGTACAAAGTGTTGCTCTTCATGAGGGAGGCCGAATGGGCGGGGTAAGAGGACAAGCCCAGCTCCCCACCTCCACACATGAGGGCACTCTGTCTGTGGCTGCGGGACGGTGCCAGGACGCTGGCCTGGGCCATGGGCGGCTCGCCCTGAGCCATGCTCTCCTTGTGCGCGTAGGAGATGGAGGAGAGCAGGTCCTGCAGCGAGGCGTTCCGGTAGGAGCCGGTGGGGGAGAAGGTAGCTTGCTTGTTCTCCTGGATGGTCTGCATGGGCAGGCGCCGCAGCAGGTTCATGGCGGGCTGGCTGTAGATGGTCCCGCAGTACGTGCTGGTGGCTGCCCCGAGCGTCGAGCACTTGGAGTTGAAGGTGAAGCTGGAGCTCCTCTGCCTGAGGCTGCCCGAGGGCAGCGGCTGCGAAGGGCTCATGTTGTAGTTGTCCTGCAGATCGTCCAGCAGGCTCTCACCAAGCCCTTCGTTCAGGCTGATGGTGCCGGTCAGGTCGGTCAGCCGGGGCAGCTCCACAGAGCACCTGCTGCTGAGGGAGGGAGACATGGTGCTGGAGGGGCTGGGGTACATCAGCGGGGAGGATGGGGTGCCGTCATCCTCTTCCAGCTCATCCGGCTCGTGGCTGGACATGATTGGGGAGAGGCGCCCGCCCAGCGTGCTGGCCGAGGAGTTGGCCCGTGTCCGGAAGTCGGCCCAGGCGTCATACTCATCGCTGGCGTGGGAGGCAGGGCTCTCAGACCACTTGGCCTGCTGAGAGGACGGGCTCTCCTCCCCACGCTCCTGAGTCGCCTGCAGCTGTTTCTTCTTGCTGGCTTTCCCTTTGATGCGCAGGAACTTGCTGTTGTTGTCCATGGACACTGAGCGCCGACGCGGAGGCTTGCCGGTCTTGCCGCCCTCGGGGTTCAGCATCCACCAGGAGCTCTTGCCGGTGCCCTCGTTCTGCACGCGGATGAAGCGGGTGTGCAGGGACAGGTTGTGCCGAATCGAGTTCTGCGGAGACAACAGAACGAAGAGCCTCTGTCAGTGAGAGTCCCCTGAGCCTCTGCCCCGGGGCTAGTGGCTTCCCTATGGTGCGTGTGGAGTAAGCACTGCACTAGGACCCCTGAGAGCTGGGCTCTATTCCCTGCTCTGCCACTGGCCTGCTGGGTGACCTTGGGCAAGTCACTGCCCCACTATGTGCCTCAGTTTCCCCATTGGTACAATGGGGATAATGATACTGACTCCTTGATACAAGTGCTTTGAGATCTATGGCTGGGAAGAGCTGCGGGGTTGTCTCCATCTCCCTTTGATGCACTGCAGGAGCAGGGCACACCTGCTCTGACATGCACTAACCTGGGCAGCTGGGGACTTAACAAGGGCTCTGACAGCCGGGGTAAAGGAGCCTCTCCCCCCACAACAGCGGTGGTGTTGCAAGAATCATAGAATCACAGAACATCAGGGTTGGAAGGGACCTCAGGAGGTATCTAGTCCAACCCCCTGCTCAAAGCAGGACCAATTCCCAACTAAATCATCCCAGCCAGGGCTCTGTCAAGCCTGACCTTAAAAACCCCTAAGGAAAGAGATTCCACCACCTCCCTGGGGAACCCATTTCAGTGCTTCACCACCCTCCTAGTGAAAAAGTTTTTCCTAATAGCCAACTAAACCTCCCCCACTGCAACTTGAGACCATTACTCCTTGTTCTGTCATCAGATACCATTGAGAACAATTTAGATCCATCCTCTTTGGAACCCCCTTTCAGGTAGTTGAAAGCAGCTATCAAATCCCCCCTCATTCTTCTCTTCTGCAGACTAAAAAATCCCAGTTCCCTCAGCCTCTCCTCAGAAGTCATGTGCTCCAGCCCCCTAATCATTTTTGTTGCCCTCCGCTGGACTCTTTCCAATTTTTCCACATCCTTCTTGTAGTGTGGGGCCCAAAACTGGACACAGTATTCCAGATGAGGCCTCACCAATGCCAAATAGAGGGGAATGATCATGTCCCTTGATCTGTTAGCAATGCCCCTACTTATACAGCCCAAAATGCCGTTAGCTTCCACTGTAACCCCTAGATCCTTTTCTGCAGAACTGCTGACTAGCCACTCGGTCCCTAGTCTGTAGCAGTGCATGGGATTCTTCCATCCTTCACCCCAGACAGCCAGTATGCCTCGGCCTGGCCGGGCGAGGGCCACTGGGAGTTCACTCTCCATGGCACCTTCAGTCCTTGGCCTCTCTGCTGTGGCTGCAGCAAAAGGACCTGTTTGTGCCACAGCGGGGCTGCCCCCCAGGAGCAGCACTGAGACTCCCAACCCATTGCACAAAGGCTGCTGGACAGGAACACCTCTCCAGCCTGACTCTGCTTTCACACTGGTGTAAATCAGGAGTAGCTCCGCTGGAGCCGATGGAGTGACACTGATGTCAGAGTGTGACTGGGATCAGAACCAGGCCCTGAGTTTCTGGCAACCGGGGCCTTGCAAGAAGGGCTCCCTGGTCCCACTCCCAATCCCCCTCCCCCAGCACAGATTCCTGGAGCCCTCCTTCAGGGACTCCTTTGCAGCACAGCCCATGCACAGTCCTCTTCAGACCCAGCGCACCCATCCCGCTTGCCTCACTGACGCCAGGCACGTGCCCAGTCTCTCACCAGCCTGGCAGAAAGGCCCTTTCTCCCAGCCCCCCGGTGGGCAGGGACTCCCTGTTCCTGTGCTTGGGCTGGCTTCAGACTCTTCTCACCAGCCCTGGCTACTATTTCATGGCGAACACCGCACCTCCTTCACACCCATGAAGAAAACATTTCCAAAGCTACTGCACACTGTCTCCTGCATCGCTCGCCCTGTGGCCCAGGGCAAAGGTGAGCCTCTGGGTTAGGCTGGCACTGGACTTGCTCTATTCTAGACAGTGTCCGACGCTCTCCAACAGCGCATTAGCCCACTGACTACACAGCCATCCCCACACGCAGGATGGGTCAGCCCCGAGGGAGAGGCATGTGCCGTGGCAGGAAGGGTCTGGTTTGAAAAGTATCCTGGGGCTCTGTGTTTCTGGCAGAGGGGGCAGATCTGAGAAATGGGCCTGGCCTGGGATGGGCCTTGGCTCTGGGGGGAGTTCAGCCGCCAGCAGCAAGTCAGGCTGCAGAGACCTGCAGGCTCATGGACCTTGCAGCTAGGAGCCTAGTTGTGCTCAAACTCTGTGTAACGCTGACAGGTTCCAGGTGTCAACGGGTGGGATTGAACCGGGGAACCTCAGCTGCATGAGCCTCTGCATAGAATCATAGAACATTAGGGTTGGAAATCACCTCAGAAGGTCACCTAGTCCATCGCCCTGCTCAAAGCAGGACCAATCCCTGGATTTTTACCCCAATTCCCCAAATGGCCCCCTTAAGGATTGAACTCACAACCCTGGGTTTAGCAGGCCAATGCTCAAACCACTGAGCTATCCCTCCTGCCAGCATGAGCTAAAAGCCACCTGGCTGCTAGTGAAGGCTGGTGAGCAGACTCCTTTTATCTCTCACTTCAAGTGGTCTCAGTGCCACTAGCTGGACCAGAGCACCACCCCCAGGAGGTGTGTGGTTCCCCATTAAGGGTGAGTGGGTCCCTCCTGGCCCAGTCCTAGGTCGGGGCAGTGGGGATGCTACAGTCCAGGGGGCTCAGGCCCAGCTCCCTCCAATTCCCTCAGCCCATCATCTGTATCAGCAAATCGGGAGCCACCCCCACATGCAGGAAGGGTCAGCCCAGCCATCTTGAATGCACCGGAGCAGACACAACATGTCCCCTAGGGACCGGCTCCATGGCACCAATGGCAACTCTTCGAAGCAAGTCAGTGTGAAGAGTTGGCCAGCAGGCAACCAGCTGGGCTCCGCTCACAGCAGGAAGCCGCATGCTGCACGCGGATCGGAGTCTGCCCGCGGGCAGGGCGCGCATCCCCCAGCATCACACACACGGCACAAGGGCTGCTTGCAAACCGTTGCGGGGATCCCCTCCCCAGCGTGGCAAATCCCGCCCCCAAATCCTCCCCTTAAATACAAGGTGTGGTCCTGACTCGCCCGAAGCCCAGAGCATGTGAGTTCTGGGGCCCATGTCTCGGGCCCATCTCTCCTGTCAACAAATGCAGAGTTTAGCTATTGAGGGTGAGTCCCCCTGAGTGGCTCTTTCCCCTGCCACATCCTGAGGTACCTGAGGAGGACAGCATGGTACACAGGCATGGGCGTGGTAGTATCCGACCCGGATTTTTCCTCAGCAGCACCTTTGAATCCTGGTGCCAGGTGCTTCTGCAGCCACCTCAGTGCTGCCTGCTTGCAGCAGGAGCCCATCTGATGCTGGAGTGTCCTGGGTTCTGCGTTCACAGCCCACCAGGGCTGGTGTGATTAGACTCTCCCAGGGTGCAGCCAAACCCTGGGAAGAGAACACGCAAGCTTGCCCAAGCCACATGTACATGTGGGAGACTCCCGCAGCTCCCCCAGCTGTGCCATGCCAGCACTGTTCTCACCCACGGGTGCGTTTCTGACACTATTGAAAGCGGGAGCACCAGGCAGGGCCACGCCCTGCTGCTCACACTCCATGCTTTGATGCTACAGCAGAGAAGTCCAGGCATGACGCACGCGGAAGGTGGGGAGTGTTACTCTGTGACCCGGGGATTATTCCTCGGAGTTCGGGGGAGTTTGCCGATGGAATTCCCAGCAGGCACCCTGCAGCTGCCAATAGCATGTGTCACTTGTGGGGACGCTACAGAAAACCAGGCCATTGGGAGGTGGCATGATGAATGCTCCCCAAGGCTGCCTCACTCCTGACCCCACCAGACAGGTGGGGATTGTGCTTTGCTCTCTAATGAGCCCCTCTGCCCCCTTGCTGCCTTGAGTGCCTGTCATAAACAGATAAGTAAGAGTTAATAGAACAGAAGTACTTCATGTCTTTTTTGCCTGTAAAGGGTTAACAAGATCAGTGAGCCTGGCTGTCACCTGACCAGAAGGGGACAGGATACTTTCAAATCTTGAGGGAGGGAAGTTTTTGTGTCTGCTGTTAGTGTTTGGGTGTTGTTCTCTCTGGGGGCTCAGAGGGACCAGACGTTCAACCAGGTTTCTCTCCAATCTCTCTGATACAGTCTCTTATATGTCCAGAATAGTGAGTACTAGGTAGATAAGGCGAGTTAGGCTTATGTTTGTTTTCTTTATTTGCAAATGTGTATTTGGCTGGAAGGACTTTTATTTGTACTTGTATACTTAGGCTGGGAGGGTATTCCCAGTGTCTATAGCTGAAAGACCCTGTACCTATTCCATCTTAAATTTACAAAGATAATTTTTACTGTTTTTTCTTTCTTTAATTAAAAGCTTTTCTTGTTGAAGAACCTGATTGTTTTTTTATTCTGGTGAGACCCCAGGGGACTGGGTCTGGATCCACCAGGGAATTGGTGGGGAGAAAGGAGGGAAGGGGGAGAGAAAGGTTAATTTTCTCTCTGTATTAGGATTACTTTCTCTCTCAGAGAGAGTCTGGGAGGGGGAGAGAGAAGGAGGGGGAAGGTGAATTTTCCTCTCTCTTTCAAGATTCAAGGAGTTTGAATCATAGTGATTTTCCAGGGTAACCCAGGGAGGGGAAGCCTGGGAGAGGCAATGGTGAGGGAAAGGGTTTACTTTCCTTGTGTTAAGATCCAGAGGGTCTGGGTCTTGGGGGTCCCTGGGCAAGGTTTTGAGGGGACCAGAGTGTACCAGGCACTGGAATTCCTGGTTGGTGGCAGCGCTACAGGTTCTAAGCTGGTAATTGAGCTTAGAGGAATTCATGCTGGTACCCCATCTTTTGGACGCTAAGGTTCAGAGTGGGGAATTATACCATGACAGTGCCCCTTTCAGAGATTGGTCTGGGGTGAAGGGGAAGGACCAGGATAGGTCTCCTGGGTTCTACGTGCTGCTGTGCCACCAACTCACTTTGTGACCTTGGAGAAAGGCATGTGCCTGGCTGTGCCTCAGTTTCCCTGTCTGTGAAATGGGGATAAAGGTGGTTCCTCTGTAGGAGGCCCAGTGCCCAGCACAATGCAGAGCTGAGGGTGGAAGAGACCAGGCCTGAGGCCTGGGCAGAGGGCATTCTGTGCCAGCTGGAAACCAGAGATGGGAACATCAGGGAGTTTGCAGAAGGGCTGCCTGTGGCTGAACAGGCTCCTTGGTCCAGGTGTCTGTCCCGGCCCTGAGCCTCAGCTGAGTGTGCTGGGGAAGGCAGCAAGAGTTTAGCCCCAGTGCAGCTGGGGGAAGGGGCAGGGGAGAAGGAAGTTGCCAAGGTGCCTGGAAGAAAGTTTGGTGCGGCTGCCAGACTCGAGTGGCATACTAATGAGGAGCCGTGCGAGCTCTGGGCCCATCCATCATATTATGTAATGGCTTCCTTCTCCGCACTTCATTTATTTGGAGATTGCTCCCAGCCTGGCTCCTCGCCAGCAGCCACCAAATCCAAGTCTACAGAAATCAATCTCGCGCTGACTGATTAAGCCGTGTTTAGAACTAATTGCTCCTTCGCGTGTGGGGAGAATAAATTACGAGCTTTAATTTCACATCTTTAAAATGCAACTGCAGGTACGGGCTGGCCGTTAACCCCTTCCCAGCCTGCCCTCAGCACGGAACAGCCCCAGTGCCACCTGGCCAGGCTGCCGCACACGGGCTCAGGCCAGGGCACCCAGGCAAGAAACACTTGCCACTGCTGTGGGCTTCTGTGGGGCACATGGGCAAGGAGCACCTTGGCCCTCCGCTCCCTCGCAGCCTGCTGGCTGTCCCCAGGAACCACACAGCCATGGGCAGCAGGGAGACACGCCCCACCCAGCCCAGAGCACCTAGGGGGCTAGTCGCTCTGCCTTCCTCCTTACCCCCATCCCTCTGCCCCAATCCAGCTCCACAGCCCACTGCTTCCTGCCCCCCACTCCTCTCTCGGCCTTCTGCCCCACTCCAGCCTCCCCTCTGCCTGCTGGCACAGTGCCTGGTGCCCGAGCCAGCCATGCCCTCCTGCCCTCACCCAGGCTGGCCCCCAGGCCTGTCAGAGCCGTTCCGCGAGGAATCCCTGTCCCACCAGGTGATGTTTCTGTGCTGTTGCTAACAGCCCGGCCCATCCTGGCCGACAGTAGCAGAGATGCTCCTGGAGCGCTGGCACAGTGGCTCCTCAGGCTGCGTCACCCCCTGATGCCCAGCGCTGAGCAAGATGCAGGATGCACCTGTGCTCTGCAGCCTGGGCCCCACAAGGGACACAGTGCAAACTTCTGCCGCCGCCACCCGAACCATCCCTGCCGCGGCAGCAGTGTGAGGCGCCCTGCTGGGCAGACGCCGGCAATAGCTGGCAGAGAGAGGCTAACTCACGCCCTGACTGCAACGCCAATGACCGTCTGCCCGGGCTCCTCGCACTGCTCCCACCAGCAGAGCCCCACTGCTGGTAGCAACAGCACAAAGTGCCCTGGGGTGGGCAAGGCTCCCAGTCCAGGAACCACGTGCCACCCTCTAATCAGGGGATTGGTGCCCAGGGATAGATGGCCTGGAGCTTCCGACAGGAGCTGCCAAGGGGTGGGCGCTTCATTCTCTAACCCTGAGTTATGGGTCATATCCCCAGAGCTGCTAGAGCCTGGGCAGGGGCAGGATGCAACACCCCTATGGGCAGGGACAGGACACAGCGCCCCCGTGGGCAGGGGCAGGACACAGCTTCCCCTCCGGCAGGGGCAGGATACAGCTCTCCCTCGGGCAGGGGCAGGACACAGCGCCCCCTCGGCAGGGGAATGCCAGGCCAAGCTCTGCCAATAGCCACATCAATGCACTACAGTCTTGAGGGGCGAGGGAAGTCCAGTCTCCAGAGCCCGCCCAGCTCTCGGCCTCCCTCCTGATGCTGCCAGCAAGGTGCCTGGCACTGTTGATGGTGTGGATGCCTGTCCACTGAGAATGGCTCTGTGCCCAGGCCACTAGAGGCAGGCCCTGACCCGCTTCAGGTTGCAAGGACGGGCCTTCATGCACTTGTGCCCTGCTAGCTCCAGCCAGCGTCCCATGCCACCTTCCCTGGCAAGGCGAGGGCAGAGGAGCCTGCGGCTGCAGGGCCAGGTACACTGCAGCGCCTGGGACGAGCCAGGAGCTCCTCTGGGCTGAGGGGTGCTGGGGGAAGGGGAGGGATGTGGGTGGACTGCCCATTGTTCTGACAGCGGGATGCTCAGCTCGCCCTGCTCCGCAGGAGACAGGACAGGCAATGGCAGCTCCAGGGACCAGCACCTCCATGCTGGAGTGGACGCCCAGTCCCACTGGCTCGCCCAGCTTGCCCTTTCCCCACCGGACCAGACCCACGCAGCCACCCAGCCCTTCCCCGGGCCTCAGCAGATGCTTCTAGGGGCTGATGCCAAAGCTGCTCCCAGGTGTCTGCTGAGGCTGCTCCCTCTCCCTGGCCTCACCCCCAGCGCCCCTGACTGGCTGGATTCTCCAGGGCCGCAGTTACACCCGGGGCAGGGCAGCAAGCTGGCAATACAGTGAGCTGGAGGCACTGATGCCACCCCTCTCCCTGCACAGCTCTGCCAAGCTGGCTCCTTGACATGCCCCCAGCACTGCCCCATTTGGCCCCCAGTGTGGCGGGGTCCCTCTTCGGTGCACTCGGCAGGGAGAGCTCAGTCTGGCAGCACCTTCCGCAGTACCCCCTGCGCTGTGCAGCACAGCGGTACCACCCATGCCAGGCACGTGTGACGGCAGCCCCGGTGCAGGGGAGAGGCACACCAGCAGCCTTTGTGCACCGCTGCTTTGACGAGAGGGGAGGGTCCCCAGGAGGGCACTAGCGCCCCCACTACGGATCCCGAGTGTCCCGATGCCTCAGGTGCTGCTCTGTTGGGAGCCAGGCATGGGGATGGTCTGGCCCAAGAGCACAGAGTGCAGCCCCATAGCAGGCACCATCTGGGCCACACAGCTCCAGCCACAACATGCTTCAACCGTGTTGGCAGCTGTCCCTGCACTGGCTCCCCCAGAGATCAGTGGGAGTAGGGAGTGCTCAGCACCTGGCAGGATGGGGCCCTGCCCCCTACACGCAGCAAGAATCATAGAATCATAGAATATCAGGGTTGGAAGGGACCTCAGGAGGTCATCTAGTCCCACCCCCTGCTCAAAGCAGGACCAATCCACAAATAAATCAGGGATCCTGCCTGAACTGCCACCTGCCTCAGAAGAGGTGACCGGGACAGGTGTGGCACAATTTATGGGGAATTGCAGATGCTGCTCACCTTGCCAGCACCTAGCAGGGAGCCGGGGGGGGGGGGTGCAGAGCCTGGGGTCTGGGAACAGCACCAATGCAGCCCCAGGCCACCACGTCTCACTCATCTATGCAAAGCAGTAATGCAGGAGATGCTGGTGCCCCAGGGCTTCAGCCAGACAGCAGAACGTGGCATAGGAGTGTGTGAAAAGCCACCTCCCTCACGTGGACAGGGAGTCGCTGCTGGCTGGGTTAGGGGCTTAGCCGGGTGGTTGAAAGGTAACGCTGAGGCCAGAGGGAACCGTAGCTTCCCCTGCAGCATTAACGACGGGGCCTTCGCACAAATACCTTTCCGAAATCCTGGCTTCGGCTTTCCACTTCCAGCCGCTGCCTTTCTCCTTTTTTAGGCAATTCCATCAATTGGAAATCTCTTCCCTCCCTGAACTTGGCACCCAAAGCCATCCGCACTTGGCAGCAGGCCCGGGAGGCTGCGGCACTGGCTGGGACGGGGTGCTGCCCCCTCCCCTGCCTGAGATCGAGGGACCAGCCTAGGGGGCAGGAAGGGGAGCGGCTTAGTGCCAATTGGTGCTGGGAGGCTTCTGCTTCCTTCCACAGAGAAGGTTTATTAAGAACAAGAAGGAAACAGCAATTAATTGTGGCTGAGCTGAGCCGAGCCGGGGACTCAGTGCCGACCGTGTCCAGAACTCTGCTTCATTAGAGCCCTGGGGCGCTTTGCTTGCTGCGTCTGGGTGGGCACTTGTGGCAGGGCAGCTGGGCTCTGCAGGGAAAGCGTGCGGGGGCGGGGGCGGGGACACGGAGCTTAATTAATGGACTGGAAGAAGCACAGTTGCTTCCTACCCACAGCAGCGTCCTCAGGATGAGACGCTCCGCCCTTAGCAATGCCTCTGCCATGGGCAAACAGCTCTGGCCAGCCCCCAAAGCAGGGAGCGAGGGCAGGCTGTTTGGGGGAGTCAGTGGGGGCGGGGGAGGCTGGGCCACTGGCTGCTGGGGTCAGCACTGCTCCTGCAAGCAAACTGAGTGCTAAAGAGACATGGCACAGACCAAGTACGTTGCACATGCAGCAACCCCAGCCAATTAACCATCCAACAGCAGGTATCCAAAGTCTGGCCACAGGGAAGGGCTCACCCAAGGCCACATGGCACATCAGAACCAAGGAGCTCCTGGCTTCCAGACCTGTGCGCTCACCTCTAGTCCACACTGCCTCTCACAGCTTCAATGAGCGGGTTCGTCATGAGCCACAAACACAAACCACACCCACACATGGAGACACAGCAATGACACCTGAGGCTTCCCGTCGCTGCCGCCTGCCCCAGTCCACTGTCCCCCTCACACCCGCACATGGAGACACAGCAATGACACCTGAGGCTTCCCGTCGCTGCTGCCTGCCCCAGTCCGCTGTCCCCCTCACACCCGCACATGGAGACACAGCAATGACGTCCTAGGCTTTCCCTGTCGCTGCCGCCTGCCCCAGTCCACTGTCCCCCTCACACCCACACGTGGAGACACAGCAATGATGCCCGAGGCTTTCCCTGTCGCTGCCGCCTGCCCCAGTCCACTGTCCCCCTTACACCCGCACGTGGAGACACAGCAATGATGCCCTAGGCTTTCCCTGTCGCTGCCGCCTGCCCTAGTCTGCTGCCCCCCTCCTGCCCCCTCACACCCGCACGTGGAGACACAGCAATGACGTCCTAGGCTTTCCCTGTCGCTGCCGCCTGCCCCAGTCCGCTGCCCCACTCCTGCCCCATCACACCCGCACGTGGAGACACAACAATGACGCCCGAGGCTTTCCCTGTCACTGCCGCCTGCCCCAGTCTGCTGCCCACCTCCTGCCCCCTCACACCCACACGTGGAGACCCAGCAATGACACCCGAGGCTTTCCCTGTCACTGCCGCCTGCCCTAGTCCACTGCCCCCCTCCGGCCCCCTGCACACCCGCACGTGGAGACACAGCAATGACACCTGAGGCTTCCCCTGTCGCTGCCGCCTGCCCCAGTCCGCTGTCCCCCTCACACCCGCACATGGAGACACAGCAATGATGCCCTAGGCTTTCCCTGTCGCTGCCGCCTGCCCTAGTCTGCTGCCCCCCTCCTGCCCCCTCACACCCGCACGTGGAGACACAGCAATGATGCCCTAGGCTTTCCCTGTTGCTGCCGCCTGCCCCAGTCTGCTGCCCACCTCCTGCCCCCTCACACCCATACGTGGAGACACAACAATGACACCCGAGGCTTTCCCTGTTGCTGCCGCCTACCCCAGTCCGCTGCCCCCCTCCTGCCCCCTCACACCCGCACGTGGAGACACAGCAATGATGCCCTAGGCTTTCCCTGTTGCTGCCGCCTACCCCAGTCTGCTGCCCCCCTCCTGCCCCCTCACACCCGCACGTGGAAACACAACTATGATGCCCTAGGCTTTCCCTGTTGCTGCCGCCTACCCCAGTCCGCTGCCCCACTCCTGCCCCATCACACCCGCACGTGGAGACACAACAATGACGCCCTAGGCTTTCCCTGTCGCTGCCGCCTGCCCCAGTCCGCTGTCCCCCTTACACCCGCACGTGGAGACACAGCAATGACGCCCTAGGCTTTCCCTGTCGCTGCCGCCTGCCCCAGTCCACTGCCCCCGTCCTGCCCCCTCACACCCGCACGTGGAGACACAACAATGACACCCGACGCTTTCCCTGTCGCTGCAGCCTGCCCCAGTCCGCTGCCCCACTCCTGCCCCATCACACCCATACGTGGAGACACAGCAATGACACCTGAGGCTTCCCCTGTCGCTGCCGCCTGCCCCAGTCCGCTGCCCCACTCCTGCCCCATCACACCCGCACGTGGAGACACAACAATGACGCCCGAGGCTTTCCCTGTCACTGCCGCCTGCCCCAGTCTGCTGCCCACCTCCTGCCCCCTCACACCCACACGTGGAGACCCAGCAATGACACCCGAGGCTTTCCCTGTCACTGCCGCCTGCCCTAGTCCACTGCCCCCCTCCGGCCCCCTGCACACCCGCACGTGGAGACACAGCAATGACACCTGAGGCTTCCCCTGTCGCTGCCGCCTGCCCCAGTCCGCTGTCCCCCTCACACCCGCACATGGAGACACAGCAATGATGCCCTAGGCTTTCCCTGTCGCTGCCGCCTGCCCTAGTCTGCTGCCCCCCTCCTGCCCCCTCACACCCGCACGTGGAGACACAGCAATGATGCCCTAGGCTTTCCCTGTTGCTGCCGCCTGCCCCAGTCTGCTGCCCACCTCCTGCCCCCTCACACCCATACGTGGAGACACAACAATGACACCCGAGGCTTTCCCTGTTGCTGCCGCCTACCCCAGTCCGCTGCCCCCCTCCTGCCCCCTCACACCCGCACGTGGAGACACAGCAATGATGCCCTAGGCTTTCCCTGTTGCTGCCGCCTACCCCAGTCTGCTGCCCCCCTCCTGCCCCCTCACACCCGCACGTGGAAACACAACTATGATGCCCTAGGCTTTCCCTGTTGCTGCCGCCTACCCCAGTCCGCTGCCCCACTCCTGCCCCATCACACCCGCACGTGGAGACACAACAATGACGCCCTAGGCTTTCCCTGTCGCTGCCGCCTGCCCCAGTCCGCTGTCCCCCTTACACCCGCACGTGGAGACACAGCAATGACGCCCTAGGCTTTCCCTGTCGCTGCCGCCTGCCCCAGTCCACTGCCCCCGTCCTGCCCCCTCACACCCGCACGTGGAGACACAACAATGACACCCGACGCTTTCCCTGTCGCTGCAGCCTGCCCCAGTCCGCTGCCCCACTCCTGCCCCATCACACCCATACGTGGAGACACAGCAATGACACCTGAGGCTTCCCCTGTCGCTGCCGCCTGCCCCAGTCCACTGTCCCCCTCACACCCACACGTGGAGACACAGCAATGACGGCCAAAGCTTTCCCTGTTGCTGCTGCCTGCCCTAGTCTGCTGCCCCCCTCCTGCCTGCTCACACCCGCTCCCTCTCACTGATGCAGCCCCTCACGGATCTCCAGTTAGCCTGAGCCCCTTGGACACCAGCCCCTCTCCCGTCAGACGCTGTCCCTGCTCCGACTCTCTTGCTGAGGCAGAAATCTCTCCTGGACGGCTAGGCTGTCAATGGGCCCTGGGCCTTTGGCAGGACCCAGGGGCTCCTGCAGGGGAAGTACAGGCATCTCCCCCACACAGTGAGCATGTCCAAGGAGTCACTTGGTTGCGCTGACGGCCAGGCACACAAAGCTCTTACCAGGCAAGGCACCACATAGAGTGACCAGACAAGTGTGAAAAATCGGGATGGGGGTGGGGGGTAATCGGAGCCTGTATAAGAAAAAGACCCAAAAATCAGGACTGTTCCTACAAAATCGGGACATCTGGTCACCCTAGCATCGCACAGCCACAGGCCATGGGAGGGAACCGTGATGTGTAGCGTGGCCTGCCCGAGGAGTCGCTGGCATGGGATTCCCCCAGCACAACTCCGAGTCGGCTGGGAGAGCCCTGGGGGCCGCAGCTTAGCGAGCAGGTGGCTCTGCACCCGGCCGGAAATGGACAGGGCAGAGCAAGCTGCGACTGGTGACCCACCAGCGGGAGCTGCTCCCCACATCAGCATCCAGGAAAACGCCAGTGTGGGGCTAGAGGCGCTGGCCAAGTGAAATGTTCAGGGAGCTTCTGCACCTGGGGTCATTACTGACGGCATGGCACCACTTCCTGTCCTAAACTGCTGAATGGCATTGCTGTGCTCTGTTATACAGGTGCTGTGTCTCCACCTCAGAGGTGGCTGCAGGCGAAATAGCCCTTGGGAGAACTGCCAGGCTAGGCTGTGTTAGCTGACATAGACAGCAGTGGGCAGGCTATTATCGCTTACAGCAGCAGATGCCTGCACAGCACTGTGCACAGGCCTAAGCCCTGGGCAGCCAGCTCCTGAGGAGAGGCTCCAGACCTGGCTAGGAGGGTCCCGGCAGCCAGCAGTGCAGAGAGCAGAGAGGGAGGTGGGAGAGGCAGCTGCCCGTGGAGCTGGAGGTTGGAGGGGCACACAGGCAGGCAGGCCCCTGCAGAAGGCTGCCAGCAGGTTTCCCAGCACAGCAGAGTCCCCAGCTACCATCCCATGTGCCTCGCCTCGCGCCAGCTCCATCAGCCCCACATCCCCAGGGGGCTGGGGAGACACTCCAGAGAGCGGGAAGGCGCTAATCCCAATGGTGCCTCCCTCCCCCAGCACAGGGAGACATGCCTGCCAGGGAAACGGGCCCCATTCCCTCCCTCCCCCCAGCTGTTCTCCAAGGAGCCTCATTGTCAAGGGAAACAGCCAGTGTGAAATTGGTCTGATTAGCAATTAGTCCCATTGTGAAAGGATTAGCCGGACCCATTGTTCTGATGAGTGGCTTCACTAGCAATTTGCATCTGGAAGGAGCTATCCATTTTCTCAGCACCCTTCTGACCAGACAGACACTGTCTGGAGCAGTGCTGTCCAGCACCCTGCTGCTGGGACCCGGGCAGGACGCGTTGGCTAGCCAGCCGCAGGGCCAGGAATGGAGCCAGAGCCTGGGGTCAGACTCTGCAAATATGGTGCCTAACATTGGGCACCTGCCGGCCCATCCATCCACCCTGTGGCACCTGTGGGAGTGGGCTGCCTGTCTGTGCTGCTGAGCCCTGCCCCCTTGCAAGGCAGGAGGAGCTGTGGGGCTTAGCACCTCTGGAAAGTTAGTCACTTAGTGCTTGGCTACACTCGAAACGCCAAAGGGCTGCCGCGGCAGCGCTTTGAAGTGCGAGTGTGGTCACGGCGCCAGCGCTGCAGGTACTCCATCTCCCCTTGGGGATTAGTTTACAGTGCTGGGAGCCACGTTCCCAGCGCTGGGACACTGTTTACACTGGCGCTTTACAGCGCTGTAACTTGCTGCTCTCAGGGGGGTGTTTTTTCACACCCCTGAGGCCATGGCTACACTGGTGCTTTACAGCGCTGCAACTTTCACGCTCAGGGGTGTGAAAAAACATCGCCCTGAGTGCTGGAAGATACAGCGCTGTAAAGCCTCAGTGTAAACAGTGCCGCAGCGCTGGGAGCGCGGCTCCCAGCATTGCAAGCTACACCCGTAGAGGGTGTGGTTTACGTGCAGCGCTGGGAGAGCTCTCTCCCAGCGCTGGTGCTGCGACCACACTCACACTTTAAAGCGCTGCCGTGGCAGCGCTTTGAAGTTTCAAGTGTAGCCATACCCTGAGAGAGAAAGTTGCAGTGCTGTAAAGCACCAGTGTAGCTAAGGCCTTAGGCTAAGTCTACACTGGCAATTGAGTGACAAAACTTTTGTCATTCAGAGGTGCTAAGCCCCCCCCGCCCCCAAGACAAAAGTTTTGCCGCTGCAAGTGTCAGTGTAAACAGAAGCACTCTCCTATCGACAATGCAAACGCCGCTCATTGGGGTAGAAGTATTTTGTCTGCAAAAGTGCCGACAAACAGCGGCTACACTGCCCGACTTTTAGTGAGGCGGCTGTGTCCACACGGCCTTGTCACTAAACGCTGTGTAGTGTAGACAAAGCCTTAGGGCTTGGCTACACTTGCAGTTGTACAGCGCTGAGAGTTTCAGCTGTCTTCATACAGATGTGTAGGGAAAGGGCTGCAGTGTGGCCACACTGACAGCTACCAGCGCTGCAGTGTGGCCACATTTGCAGCATTTGCAGTGCTGTTGGGAGTGGCTGAACAGGCATTCTGGGATACCTCCGAATACCTCTGGAGGCCAATTACAGCACTTTAGGTGGCCACACTGGCGGAGAAGCGCTGCATCACCAGCGCTGCAGTTGTTATACCCCAGGCAGAGCAGGAGTACAGCCAGCGCTGCAGCCAGGGAGATGCAGCGCTGTATTTGCCTTGCAAGTGTGGACGGAGAGTAAGCTGCAGCGCTGTAAACCCACCACCAGTGCTGCAATTCTCCAGTGTAGCCAAGCCCTGAGTTAGGTGCCTCAATTTACATTCCCTTTGGAGGCTCCTGGTTTCTTTGCCAAGCACAAGGGCTGGGATTAGCCCAAGCCATATGAGCTATTGAGAACTGGGAACAGGTACAAAGCCAACGACCAGAACTACCCACAGAGCTGCCCGGCCCCTGACCAATGGCCTCCCACTTCCCAGGAGTGGCTCCTTTTGCCTGCTTGTCCTGACAGCCTGAGCGGATGGTCCCAACGTACCAGGCCAAGAAAACTCGCAATGAAAGGGTGATGCAGCCAGCCCCAGTGTTCCCTCCCACCTCCTGGGGCACTGTCTGCTCCCCCACAGGCAGGCTTCAGGACCTGGGGTAAGGGTGGATTGTGCCTCGGCTGGCAGAGTTGGATCCGGGAACCCCTGTTCCCACGGCAGCCAGCAAGGGGGTGGAGAGACTGGCACTGTGCTCTGGGGTAAAAAGGAGCCCATTTGGGTGCACAGCCCTCCCCCACACCCTCCCCTTCGCTATTCCCTGCCTGGAGACATCACCCTAACCAAACAGCTTCCCCCTGAGCGGCCATGACCGCACACAGCAGGGCTCCTGGCTCGTCCTCACATGTGTCCTGAGATGAACCGGTGGGAGGCAGCTGCTGGTCTAGACAGACGTGGGGCCCTGCCTCCCCTCGCTGCATGGGGATGGGCCAGGCCCTGGGGGTGGGGGGTGGGGAAGAGTTTTCTCTTCAGCCAGGGAGTGTGGGCTACAGCAGCTGGCGTGTGTATGTGGAGTGTGAGTTAGGAGTCACGGGAGGCCGGGTGACGCATGGAGGTGGAGCTCAGGGGTAGCACAGCAGGAATGCCTGCACACCACAGGCCTCGGGCTCAGCAGGGAGCTGGCAGGGCTTGCATGGAGGGCGGTCCCATGTGTCTGATGGGCAGAGTGCCTGTCAGCTCCGCGAAGAGGGAGATGTTTGCTCTCAGGACCAAGCTGAGCACTGTGCCAATTGTGAGACTTCCCTGGCGCTGAAAGGTGCTTGCAGTACGTGAGGTCTGGTTCAAATCCAGCTCACGTCAGCAGTGACCAAAATGCATCTCCATCCAGATGCCAGTCTGTAAGCTGCTGGGGCGCCAGCCCCGACCTCGGCCCAGCGCTATTCAATCGCTTTGTCAATGCTCTGGAAGGACATCTCACAGGTCAGGTGGGCTCAGCAGAACAACGGGTCCTACTAGCCCAAAGCAAGATACAAAGAGGACAGGTCACACTTACAAAAGGGGCCACCAGAAAGCAGGACTCTGACAGGGATTCTGGGTCCCAGGAGATAACCAGCTGGCCAGGCGCTCCCAGTGCAATGGGGCAGCTACGAGGCAACACAATCTTTAGTCATATAAGCAGAGGAGTATTGCATGGAGAAGGGAGGGGCTGGATGTGGCCTGGATCTCATGTCCAGGTCTAGTGTCCCCACGACAACAATTATGTTGAAAAATTTGAAAGGGTTCTGCAAAGGGCTGTGAGAACAAGCCACGGTCTGGAAACCTGCCTGCCAGGGAGGCACTAAAGAAGCTTGATTGATTTAGTTCATCCATGAGAAGGTTAAGGGGTGACTTGATCCCAGTCTGTACGGATCTCAAAGGGGAGGAGAACTGAGACAGCAGACACCGCTCTAATCCAGCAGTTAAAGGCATATTGAGATCCAGCGACCAAAAGCTGAAGCAAGATGGATTCAGGCTAGAAACCAGGCGCACATTTTTAACAGTGATATGAATTAACCATTGGAGCAACTTAGGCCTTGTCTTCACTGCGGAGTTAACTCAAGGTATCTACACGTGACAATTCCTCAAGTCAACCTAGCTCAGGTGAGAGAAGCCACATTGCAAACAAACACTTGATTTGCACAGACTGGTTGTGTTACCAGCTGACAAGTTGTGCCAGCGAACTTGAGCACCATGCACCACTGCACCCAAGTGAAGAGGGACTGTGGGAAGATGGCAGTTATGTTAGGAGCAATACTCAAGTTATAACTTAAATCAACTGCAGTGAAGACAAGCCCTTAGCTAGAGACTGTAGTGGATTCTCCATCACCAGAAATCTTTGACTCCAGGCTGGACGTCTCTGTCTGAAAGATCTGCTCTAGCTCAGCCAGAAGTTACAGGCTTGATGCAGAAACTACAGGCTGCGGTTCTCTGGCCTGCGCTACGCTGGAAGTCAGACTGGATGATCACAATAGTCCCTGATGACCTTAAAATCTGTTAATCCAGCTCCCAGCGTGTCCACATCTCCAGCACTACCAGCTCCACTGGCACTGTCAGCCCCCTGGCTGGCAGGCCCAGCAGAGACCAAGCCCCACCCCTGCTGATCAGTGGGAGCACATGGTGGGTAGAGGCAAGCTGGCTGCTGCGCTGCTCCATGCTGGGACTTCACCTGCCAGTGGCATCCAGCTAACACCTCCCCCCTGCACCAAATTCACTTGACAACAAGGGGAAAGAGAGAAACAACCCAGACACCAGGAGCTGCTGGGGAGCAGGTAGGAGAATGGAGCCGTATGGACCCATATGGACCATCCAGCCAAATCTCCCAAGGGACCAGGAGCAGCCAGAGGTGAGACCAGTATGTCCGTGTCCCCATGTGGTGCCAGGGCACAGCCTGGAGTACTGCTGAAAGATTCCTCTGCATCCCACCAAAAGACACATTCACACCTCTTACAGTCACGTCCAGGTTACCCTGCTTCCGCCCCCCCGTTATGAGTGAGAACAGAGCGGGCTCTTCAGCAAAGGCCTATACCCCCCTGAGCTACAGGAGAAGCTCCTTTACCCGGCAGAGCAGGTTGTTCTCCTGCCGATGGGCCCAGCCAGCAGAGGGAGACCCTGTCCCTTCCAGCCCTGTGATCCGTTACAGAGAGCTCTGAATGGGGCTCAAATGGGGCAGGATTCCCTGGGTGGGGGACCGCTCTCCCGTGCATTGTATGCCCAGTGGCAGGAACCATCTTGGTCTGTGTTTGTGCCATGCCCAGCCCGCGACGGGGGCTGCTAAGCATTACAGTAATAACATAACTGGGCAGACTGCAAAGCATGAGTTGCCATGGAGATGGCTTCTGGGCTCTAGCGGCCATTACCCAAGCGTACCCCACCCCCCCTGGGCTCCTGTGTGTGGTGCTGAGTGCTGCCGGGAGGATGTGAAGTGCTGTGGGATGTGCAGCCAAGTTGGTGCTGAGGCCGCCGAGTTTGATGCTGTTGCTGGCAGCTCTCTGGAGCTGTCCAGTGCAGGGGGCTCAGCACTCCGGGCCCGACCTAGCGCTGGCAGCGCCTGCACTCAGCTTGGGATGCCCTGCATGCTCCCAGAGACACGGCTACTTACTCAGCTGACAGCTTTGGAAATCTCAGCCCAGCTACAGCGTTTGTCGAGGGCGCCGCCTGTTAGACCCCAGGGTCAGAGACGTGCTCCTGCCTCCACAGCTCCCGCCAGCTGCCAAGCGCGCAGCAGCGGGGAGGGATGGGATTTAGATCTGGCTGAGGAGCTTGTCTTGGCAATGGGAGCCCTGGATGTGCTCAGAGAAAGGCCTCTGGTTTCCCAGAAAGCCCTGATCCTACCGGCCGATTCCTCCTCCAGACGACAGCTGTCCAAGCAGCCTGGCCACTGGCAGGGGCCCACCAAGGCTGCACATCTGGCCCAGCTGCTGGTCGCGCCAGCTAATGAGCCTTTTACCTGCTTGTAGGCTTGTGTTGTTTAACGAGAGAAAGTGGTGACAGGCTGCTAACGAGACTCCTCGTCTGAGCCTGGCCAGGCCCCGCACGGCGGGATAACAGCACACGCGGCTTCGGGGGCTAATGGCTGGTTGATTGCTTTGCACACAAAAGTGGTAGGTGTTGGAGGAAAGGCCTTACAGCCGGGACTCAGTGCTCCAGCACTTGTCTCCCTGCCCTCAGGGACCACGCTCCCATGGCAGGGCACACTGCACCCAGACAAGCTATGCAATGGCAGGGTGCTGACGGTGGGGAGACCCACCTCACCAATCCTCCAACAATGCCTGTTACAGCCCCCTACCCCACCCCCCACAGCACTCCTCACCCCGCTGGAAACCCCTCCAGTGAGGAGTGGATAATGGCAGCATTATCCAGTGGATAGCCATCTCTGAGGTACCCATCACCATGGTCTCTGGGTGCCATCTTCACAGCACAGGATGAGGTACAGTTCTGTCCACAAGGTGGTGGGGGAAGGGAAGCAGGAGTCCAGTCTGGGCCCCTGAAGGCCCTGAGTATTAGTATCTGTATTAGAGTCAGGCCCAGAAGCTCCACTGCGCTGGGTGCTGTACAGATGTGGCTCGACCCAGACTAATATCTCCTAGTTCCATAGTGAAAGACCCCTTGGCAGCCTTGGAAACATGCCCAGAACTCGCATCGAGGATTGCATGGAGAGAGTTACCTAGGGCGCCTTGGCAGCTACTGAAATGCAGCTGTCTCTAGGGTGGAGCATGGCATTAACAGTGCTCAGCAACCTCACACAACAGTTTAGGACAGGAAATGAAGGCAAATCCCATCCTGGTGGTAACTAGAGGGGCACTTGAGATAGGCAGAGTCTGGCCAGGATGCTGGGTTCACACTAGAGCCCCGTTTGCAGGACGCAGCGCCCCCTTGGGCAGGGGCAGGACACAGCACCCCCTGAGCCACTGGAGCTCAGCCCACCCATTCCCATTCCCATTCTGAGTTCGGGGCTTGCACAGACCTGGTACTGACGGCCCATGGCCCTGGGCTGAGCAATGAGCACTGCACCCAGCTCTAAGAACAGCCCAGCCTGCTAGGAAGGGCCAGGGCACGTTTCATGGCCCACCAGCAGTGCAGGCCCCGCCATTACTTGCCATCCAAGGTCTGGTCCTGCAACCCTGACCACCAGGCTAGGGGGCTTCACCTCTGCCTCAGGCAGCTGGCATACCCAGCGCAGCCTGCAAGGGCAGCTGACCGGAGCCCAGTATGCCATGTGCCATGCCCCAGAGCAGCCTAAAATCCCCAAGCTCCTCTAGCCACCCCCTGGAACTAGAAGGGGGGAGCTGTCCCAGCAGGGCCACAGCAGGGAGCTTGGGAGGAGGATTAGAGAGAAGCTTCTTTGGAGAGATGCTGGGCTCTGGGTCAGGCTCGCCCCTGGGGCAATGACTGGCTTTCGTCTCTGTGTTTGTGCAGTGCCTAGCGCAGTGGGGCCCTGGCCTGTGGCCAGGGCTCCTGGGCGCTACAGGGATAGAAACTATAAATAACCCGTCGTCTTCTCCCAGGATGGGCACTTAACAAGAGCCCATGATTATCTGGAAGGCCCCATCGTGTCACAGCCCAGGTCCCAGCACAGTCCCTGCCCAGAAGAGCATCAAGCGGAGGGCAGGCGGGTTGGGAGAGTCGAATTACCCTAGGTCTACTCCTCTCCAGCTTCACTGAGCAGAGAGCCCCTGCGCTCAACCCTGACACCGACCAGAGGGGAGGGTACCTGGGAGAGTGGCTGCTGGAGCAGATGCTGTGACTGCAGATGGGGTGTCAGCCATTCCTTGCCCCGTGCACAGCACTCGCACGCCGCAGGGTTCCTAGCCCAGCAGCCTCGGCAGCCCCCAGCCTGCCAAGCAGAACAGGATTATACTGCTGGGCCATGCCACACCAGATCTGTCAGATGGGGTGGGGCCCCACTGCGTGACATGGCAGGCTCCTCCCAGAGCAGGGTCACCACAACCTCCCCATTGCATCCTATGCCAGTGGCCCAGGTGTGCTCCGCACAGCCCATGGCAGCCCCAGCCAGAGCTCTCGGACAAGGAGTAATTGGTGCCACAAGAGTGAGGGCAAGGGGGAGCCCTGGGTTCTGTTTCTGGCTCTGCCCAGTCCCTGCCCTACTCTGTGCCTCAGTTCCTCTGTCTCTACAATGGGGATAATTTGTAGATTCCAAGGCCACAAGGGACCACTGTGATCAACTAGTCTGACCCCCTGCACAGCACAGGCCAGAGAACATCCCTGAATTATTTCCCCATTGAATTAGAGCAGAACTTTTAGACAAACATCCTGTCTTGATTTAAAAATTGCCAGTGCTGGAGAATCCACCGCTGCCCTTGGTCCATTGTTCCAATAGCTATTCACCCTCATGGTTAAAATGTGCAGATTATTTCTAATTTGAATTTGTCTGGCTTCAACTTCCAGGCACTGGTTCGTGTTATATCCTGTGCTGCCAGACCGAAAAGCCTTTCTGCTCCCCATGCAGGTACCCCACACAGGTACTTACAGCCTGTGCTCAGTCACCCCGTAACCAGCTCTTTGATAAGATAAATAGATGGAGCAGCTTGAGCCTATCACTATCAGGCAGATTTTCTAATCCTTCCATCGTTCTCGTGGCTCTTCTCCGATCCCTCTCCAATTTATCAACAGCCTTCTTTAACTGTGGACTCCAGAACTGGACACAGGATTTCAGCAGCAGTCCCACCTGTGCTAAATACAGAGGTAAAATAACCTCGCAACCCTACTCAAGATTCCCCGGTTTATGTGTCATAGAATCAATGGACTGGAAGGGATCTCAAGAGGTCATCTAGTCCAGTCCCCTCCACTCATGGCAGGACTCAGTATTATCTAGACATGGCGTTCTCAAACTTTTTCTTTCTGAGCCCCCCCCCCCCCCAAACATGCCATAAAAACTCCACAGCCCACCTGTGCCACAATAACTGGTTTCCTGCATATAAAAGCCAGGGCTGGTGTTAGGGGGTAGCAAGCAGGGCAATTGACCAGGGCCCCAAGCCACAGCGGGTCTCACAAAGCTAAGTTGCTCAGGTTTTGGCTTCAGCCCCAGGTGGCTGGGTTTGGGGCCCCGGATTTCAGCCCCATGAGGTGGGGCTTCAGCTTTCTTCCCTGAGCCTCAGTGAGTCTAATTCTGGCCCTGCTTGGCAGCTCCCCTGAAACCTGCTCGCAGCCCCCCAGGGGGCTCCAGCCTCCTGGTTGAGAACCACTGATCTAGACCATCCCTGACAGGTGACTGACTAACCTGCTCTTAAAAATCTCCAATGACAGAGATTCCACAACCTCCCTAGGCAATTTATTCCGGTGCTTAACCACCCTGACAGTTAGGAAGTTTTTCTTGATGTCCAACCATAACCTCCCTTGCTGCAATTTAAGCCCCTTGCGTCTTGTCCTATCCTCAGAGGTTAAGGAGAACAATTCTTCTCCCTCCTCTTCATAACAACCTTTTATGTACTTGAAAACTGTTATCATATCCCCATCCCCCCACCCCACCCCCAGCCTTCTCTTCTCCAGACTAAACAAACCCAGTTTTTTCAATCTTCCCTCATAGGCCATGTTTTCTAGACCTTTGACCATTTTTGTTGTTCTTCTCTGGACTTTCTCCAATTTGTCCACATCTTTCTTGAACTGTGGTACCCAGAACTGGACACAATACTCCAGGTGAGGCCTGATCAGCACAGAGTAGAGTGGAAGAATGACTTCTCATGTCTTGCTTACAATATTCCTGCTAATACAGCCCAGAATGATGTTCACTTTTTTTGCAACAGGGTCAATCGCTGCAGGACCCCACTCGTTATGCATGACTGTGAACCACTGGTAACTACTCTCTGGGAACCGTTGTGCATATTGGCCCTTTGGGCCAGTGTTGCACTGGGAGCTCATGTTCAGCTGATTCTCCACCATGACCCCCAAATCCATTCCAGCGTCCCTGCTTCCCAGGGGAGCCCCCTCCTGTGCATATGGCCAGCATCCATTAATGACAGTGATTGTGGAGGTGCTGGGAGATCTGTGCATTAGCATCTCCCACTCATCCTTCTTGCCTGTGGTAGTCGGGGAGGGGGGAGGCTTACAGGACCCCCAAGAGCCAGATGCAGCCTCCTCCCCCTCTCACAGGTGCTACCAAAAGGCTCCTGGATACCAGCCCTGGGTTTGAGGGCTAGCATGGCCACACTGGGACTGGGGCCGTGGGGAGGGAGGGAGGAGGCACCAGGCAGATGGGTTGAGCAGCTGGGCAGGAGAGAGACGCTGGCCAGCAGAGGATATGGCAAGGGGTTAGGAGCTGAGGAAGGAGCGTCATTGCGGCGGGGAAGGGGTCAGTTCATGAGCTAGAAGGGAAGGAGTTGGTATGCGGGAGGGAGTTTGTGGCTGGGAGGGGGCAAATGCATGGGCAGCTTGCATTGATCAGGTAGGTGGGTGGGGACTGGGAGCTGAGCAGTGCGTTTTGACCCTTTGCCCCATACTCCAGATCCTCCAGGGCCGAGCTTGGGGCCCGAGGGGGAATGAGAAGAGCGGAGCAGAGGGGTTGTGTCCCCTGAGCAGGAATCGGGGGGCACGGGCGGTATTGTCAAAGGACTGACATGGCTCCAGAAGGATGGAGGAGGGGTGTACGAGGCCCTGGGTGTGCTAGCTAGCACCTCCCTCTGTCTGAGCAGTCTGCCTCCTGCCCTGCCCCATGGCACAGTGGGCCATTCCCCAGGGCGCTTCGCGACAGCACTGCCACGCGTGCCTGTGGCGATGAGCCCCCGCCCCACCTTGGCCTGACACGCCGAGACCAGACACTACTGGCACCTACTGACCCTGCTAGTCCTGTACAGCATGGGACAGGCTGCCAGGCTCCTCCAGGCCCCTGCACATGTGTGTGTACATGTGTGCATGTGTGTGAACGCTCTGCAGCCCCCAGGTTTGCTCTGGGGCAGCGCTTTTAAGGCCATGCAGGCAGGTGGTCCTCTCCCCTTTCACACTGACGGTGGATATGTGTGGATGATGCCGGATCTCGGTGATACTGGTATAAACCAGCACAACTAGCTCCTAGGGTTTCTCTGGATTTACAGTGGCCCCAGAGCCCAGGATTTGATCCTAGACCTTTGCAGCGGGAGAAGTGAGGGGCCCATGTACACCACAGCCCCACTTGGACTCAACGCGGGAGCACGGGCTGAAATGCTTTGGCCTGGGGTATGCAGCAGGTCAGACTAGCTCAGGGGTTGTTAACCTTTCAGAAGTGCTGTGCCGAGTCTTCATTTATTCACTCTGCTTGAAGGTTTCCCATGCCAGTCATACATTTTAACGTTTGTAGAAGGTCTCTTTCTATAAGTCTATAATATATAACTTAACTATAGTTGTATGGAAAGTAAACAAGGTTTTAAAAATATTTAAGAAGCTTCATTTAAAATTAAATTAAAATGCAGTGCCCAGTGGCCAGGACCCGGGCAGTGTGAATGCCACTGAAAATCAGCTCACGTGTCGCCTTCGGCACGCGTGCAATAGGTTGCCTACCCTTGCACTAGCTGATCACAACGGATCTTTCTGCCAAAACCGCTGGCTCTATAAACAGCCACCATCATCCCCAGCGCACCCACCATGCTCTGTACCTGGTGTGTGCTTCCCCCAGGGCCACACGCTTGTCCCCAGCACCTCAGAGGTTTGGGGGTGCACCTGAGCTGTGGAGGGCGCTCTGGGAGTGCAGCACTGTCTCTCTAAGAGGCAACGCAGCCTTGTCCCTGGAACAGCGCATCAGGCAGTCAGGCCCCAGTGACGCTGCTGTGCAGGACGGACGTGCTGGTTTGAGCCGCTTGGTGCATGCCTGGGATCTCACCCCTCGGCAGGCACCTCCCCGCGGTCCGGCTGGAGTCAGGTGTTTAACCCTCTCCAGGCACCCAGGGTGGCAGGGAATGGGGGAGCAGGAGCTAGTGCAGGGCTTACTGGGCCTTGCTCGGCTGCCTCCCCAGGCCCTTCGACTGCCACCCACTCTCCACCCCAACGCAGACCAGCTGCAGGCTGCCGCAGGGCCTCTCAAGCAAAGCCGAGCCCCTAAAGCACCAGGGGGCCCCCTGAGCCCCGAGGGATCCGTGCCCATCTCCAGGGGAAGGTGAGAGCTTCCTGGCCGGTGAGCCAGGCCCTTCGCCCCACCAGAGCGAACGCAGACAGGAGGGGAGACAGGCAAGAGCTCCCCGTGTCTCCAGCCAGGCCTGCTCCAGCCTCCTGAATTTACTCCAGTCCCCCAGAATCGCTGCTCCCTCTGTGCTGAGCTGAGCTGGCAGAAGAGCAGTGGGAGCTCCCAGGCCCCATGCTCCTGCACAATCTGCCAGTGCACAAAGGGGCCTGTAAGAGCTCCAGCGCCACTTTCTCTGGTGCCTGTGCTGAGCTTCGCATGGCTGCCCCCTCGCTGAGCTCCCCACGGCCGGGGCCCTGGCCTCCCCCCTCCCCCCGCTGAGCTCCCCACGGCCAGCATTCCTGCACCACCTGCTCTAGTGCCCCCTGCTCGGTGAGGCTTGGGACTGCACTTCCCCATAAGCAGTGCACCTGCACCCTCCCCTGCAGCACCTCCCACTGGAAGAAGCTGGGAGTGCTTCCCCACACAGCCAGCACTACAGCGTGCCTTGATTCCTGCCCCACTTTGGGAGCAGAGTTTACAAGGCACCAGCCAGAGCACAAAGGCAGCTGGCTGGGCGGTGCGAGGCGTGATGCTGTCCACAGGCGGCTGTGCTCCGCGTCTGCACGCAGCCAGCTTTCTGCCTCTAGCCGCGCAACAGCGGCTACCCTGTTCGGGTCAGTGCATCGCCTGATCCCAAGCCATCCTGACATGTTGATAATTGAACCAAATGCCCATTAGCAGCATGCCGGCCTGTGTCAGTCACAGAGCCCTGCAGCACAGGTGGCGGACACACGAGGATCCCAGCTTCTGCCTGAGAGCAGCCCAGTGTGTCAGCAAAGGCCTGTCCAGAGCATTTTTCTGCTTGTCACGCAGTACGGAGCCGTGCACGCTCTTGTCAGTCAGGAGCCAGGCTTGCAACTCGTTAACACCTCTAACAGTCCTGCCCGTGCAGCACAGACACACACAGGAGGGGAGGGAAAGGGCCGGGCCACAACGTGACGGGTGACCCATGCCCAGGGACACAACACTGTGACGAAGTGGGGTTTTTTTCTTGGGGTTTTCTGTCTTTTCCAGGGTTTGCATGCACAGGGGGTGGGACTCAATGTCCCCGGGTGTTACTGGTTTAACGAGGTGAGGGGAGAGGGAGTTTGTTGTTACAGAGGATCGGAGAGGGACTCGGGACCCCAGCCCAGGAGACAACCGGTTCTGGCCAGCGGGAGGACAATGGGCTGCAGAGAGAGGACCCTGGTGACCTGACCAGCCGGTTCCAGCCAGAGGAGAGCTGCGAGGAGAGGGGACTCAGGCCTTCCTGTTTATAACCCTGTTTACCTGGAGAGAAGACAATGGACAGAGGCGGGGCTTGAGGCCAGGGATATCAGAGGCCCAGCTGGGAAGCAGGGGGGCTGGGGGCTGGCGAGGGGAAGCAGGCAGAGCCCACCTGGATGCAGGGAGACTGGGATGTGTTGTTATTGTGAGAGGCCAGGCCTGAGGCCCTGAGAGTTTCCTGTGCTGTGTTCAACTCTCAATAAACCCTCCGGTTTTATGCTGGCTGAGAGTCACTCCGGTCTAGAGAACAGGGTTGCATCAGCCCCTTCGGGGTGAAAAGGCCCAGGGGGTCCAGAGTGCGTGGACTCCCGGAGGGGGCCCACGGCAGACAGACGTGCTAAGGCTCAGAGAGGTGTGGCTCCAGGAGGTGGAGGGGCCTGACCCCGAGAGAGAGTGGACCCCCGAGAAGGGCTGTCTCACTAAAAGGGGCACCCCCCACGGACCGCACAGGGCCAAGAGTGGGCACGATCTGTGAGTCTGTGACAAACACACATAGGATATACACAAGCTTTGCTGTGCTGCACAGACCATCAAGTCTGGGCTGGCTCCTCCAGCCATCCCTGATCAAATCAGTGCTCCATCCCCCACAGGATCCATCCGGCGGCCATGCAGCAGGGAAGGGCAGACTGCACCACAGGGCTGAGGGTCAGCAGAGCTGCCGTGCTCTGCTGAGGGGCTGGGCCAGCCCTCCCACCTCTCTGTTTCGCTTCCCACTCCTGTGGGCTGGGGATGGTCCAACCTGCCCTCCTGTGGAGGCTGAACTCATTCCGGGGCAGAAGGTGCTGCTGAGCCACCCCATGGTCTCTGGAGCCTCTCAGACAGGCATGGTGTCAGACTATCCTAGTGCCCAGATAGCCCTGCTCCCAGCAGCAATGGGCACACGCTGCTCTGCAGGCGAGTGGGCGCCCCCCACCCCAGCTGAGCCAGGCTGCAGTCGGCTGGCACATGCTGTATCAGGACGCGCCCTAGGGGAGAGAGAGATGCCAACACCGTGGCCCATGCTGCCCTCAGCGGCCAGGGCCAGCCAGGATGGGCTGAGCTGTGATGTGAAACTTGCCGCATAGAGGCTGGGCTGAGCACCTGCCCCGACTCAGTCACATAGGTGGCTAACCGGCTGCTAGCCTTGCACAGGTTTGGCCTGCTGCTTGCTCCAGCTGGGTCTGTGCTGGCTCCAGAGAGGGGGAAGGTGATTCCTTGGCAATCACCTATGTCATCCTATGGCAGGTCAGTAGCACGTGCCCCTCGGGCCACCCAGTCCTCTCCTGACCCGGCTTCTTATCTCACGCTACTCATAGACTCATAGACTTTAGGGTCAGAAGGGACCAATATGATCATCTAGTCTGACCTCCTGCACAAAGCAGGCCACAGAACCCTACCCATCCACTTCTATAACAACCCCCTAACCTATGTCCGAGTTATTGAAGTCTTCAAATTGTGGTTTGAAGACCTCAAGCTGCAGAGAATCCTCCAGCAAGTGACCCATGCCCCATGCTGCAGGGGAAGGCGAAAAACCTCCAGGGCCACTGCCAATCTGCCCTGGAGGAAAATTCCTTCCTGACTCCAAATATGGTGATCAGCTAAACCCTGAGCATGTGGGCAAGACTCACCAGCCAGCACTCAGGAAAGAATTCTATGCGTCTGATCGCACTTGTGCCGGGTCATGCTGGGGTCACAGAGGAAAGCGTCTCCTGGCAGGAGAGGACTCAGCCTAGCGGGCTGTCACGAAGTCCCCGGGCGATGCTCTGCAACTGCTCCCCACAAAGGCAGTCAGGACTTTGGGGAGCCTCCTCTCCATGGAGCAGACTGTCTTCAGGGCAAGAAGCTCACACGTCTTCACCTTCCCGGGTCTGACCTTGGAGCATTCAGCATATGCCCTTCCGTGCGCTTCCCACAGCGAGTCCACCCAGGCGGGGCCCTGGGGAAGCCAGAGGGTCCTGCACCCCCCCTTCACAGTCAGACGTGACTCTCAGCCAGCCAGTAAAACAGTGGTTTATTCGATGACAGGAACAAAGTCCAAAACACAGCTTGTAGGTACGTAGAACGGGACCCCTCGGCCAGATCCATTCTGGGACCCAGTGAGGCAGATATCCCCGTCTGCCCTCACTCCTCGTCCCCAGCCAGCCCCAAACTGAAAACCCCTCCAACCCCTCCTTGTCTGCTGAGTTCCTTTCCCAGGCCAGGAGGTACCTGACCTCTTTGTTCTCCCACACCTTTAGCATCCCCTTGCAGGGGGGAAGGGCTTAGCCATTAGTCGCCAGGAGACAGAGGGTTGGCCAGAAACTGAGGCACCCACACAGTATTCAGATGAAACATTAAGAACAGTCCCACTTCGTCACACAGGACTGCTGAGGTCCCTTGGGGGCTGGACAGAGGGGCTATGACCTGGAAGGGGACAATACTCAAGATGGATACAGAGCACATAACCCAGGGCTTAGCTGGATACAGGGCCTGATCCAACACCCGCTGCCATCAGTAAGAGTGTTTCCATTGATTAGGGGGCTTTGGCTCAAGGCCCTGGCATAGCAGATGGCAGCATGTCCCCAAGAGCCAGTTGGGTGTCATAGACTATCAGGGTTGGAAGGGACCTCAGGAGGTATCTAGTCCAATCCCGACAGATTCTTACCCCAGTTCCCTAAATGGCCCCCTCAAGGATTGAACTCACAACGCTGGGCTGTCCCTCCCCCCCGTGTAGTGGTAGGTGTCCACTACCTGCATCTTTCCTGCTGAGACGGAAAGTGCTGACCCCTGGGCTGGGCTCTCTGGCCTGCGCTAGCCAGATCAGCTCTTGGCTCCTCGGGGTCAGGAGTCCCACCAGGCTCAACCAGCCCTAAGTGTCCATCAGGTAAAATCCTGAGAGTCTGCCAAGCTGCCTGAGCAGCAGAGCAGGCAGAGCTGCAGGGCTCCCAGGAGAGGCCCCGCCATCCCCACGCTGTGGACTTGGAACCTGCAGGTTTGTTTCCTATACAGGAGAGAAAGGCCCCTCTGCTGAGTGAGTTGTCTGTGGGCAGGTCTCCGTGCCAATGGCATGGCCCCTCCCTGGGCAGGTGTCACAATCTGCCACTCGTGTCACCACATTCAAATTTGTCACTGCTCCCTCTTCCTGCTCCTGACCACGAGCTCTGCAAGTTATTTCCAAACCAAAAGGATAACCAGCTGATGCCAATCAAACCACAGCACCCGCCCCCCCACCTCCAGCCCTTGCTTCCTCCCAACACCGCAGGAGACTCTGCCGACTCTGGCTTGTCTGCTTGTGCATTTGCAGTGTTCCAGTCACAGCAATCTCCAGGCTGCAGGTCAGGCAGGATCCAGAGCTCTTCAGAGAGCCGCCCGTCCAACCAGCCCCATCCCGTCCTCAACCCCAGGCAGCGACACACATGGCAGAGTGACACCATGCTAGGGGCGGGGGAGACCTGCCAACAGACACCTCACTCAGCAGAGGGGCCCTCTTCTTTCATCACTGTACCCGAGTGACCACTGCCCCCCACAGTGGGCAGAGAGGGAACAGAGACCGTATCATGCCGCTCCAGGCACATTACATGAGGGAGCAGGCATGGGAACCTGGCAACTGCCACATGGGATCAGAACAGGGTCTGTCCAGCCCAGGATTCTGCCTCTGCGCCAGACAGAGGGGCAGGAAACTCCTGACGGGGTCAGAGCTGGAGTAACCTGCCCCAGCAGAGGTCCCTCGCTAACCCCCATCATTTAGAGCAGGTGGGTCTCCAGCCTGGGCAGATGCTGATCCCTGTTGGTGACAGGCGTGAATAGCCAGAGACACTCCACCCACCCTGGTTACCAGTGTGGCCAAACAACTGGTTGCTAAGAAGTTCTGAAATGGGAGTGTATCTGTTGCCATGGCAGTGGATTTATTGTAGCCAGCCAGGATCACCCAATGGCCCCTTTGAAAACAGACCAGACAGGGCAGCACCCGGATCACTGGGGATGGGCTATCCTGGCTCGGGGGAGCAAAGCCCCCATGCCCCCCTCAGGGGATCCAGGCCCCACCCAGCTGGCTGTGTCCCTGCAGCTGCAGCCCTGCACCCTGTCGCTCTCCAGACGCTGCCTTCACCTGCTGTCCCAGGAGCATCCCCCAGCTGGCCATCCCAGCACAAGGCGTCTTTATGTGAGCCAGCCTTTCCCCCGAGCCTGCCAGGGAGTAGGAACACAGGGTGGCTTTGTAGTGAAAGGCTCCTTCCCACTTCCAGCTAAGGCTGGATTCACCCGCTCAGGCTGCGTGACCAGGTCCTGGTGACCCAGCTCTCTGGTCAGGTGATGGCTCTTTCCAGCCGTGGGCATGAGTCACAGCTGGGGAGGTTTGCAATTGATGCCAGGTGACCGGTGTTAGGGGCACAGCATCGCTGATGATATGCCTGGCATGTGCCACAGGGGAGAAGTGTCACTCTGCCGGCCCATCACCTGGGGACACAGAAGGGGGAACGTCGCTCCCTGGCTGGCTGCAGTGCTGCGCAGGGCATTCTCGACTGGCAAGCTGCACAGCAAGCACATGGCCTTGACATGGGGGGAAGCGTTACCAGTCTCGGACAGCGAGCCAACTGCTGCTACGGGCACAGGATGGCGGGGAAAGGAGCAAGCTCGCCTTCCAAAAGAGCCACAGTCAAGGGGTGTGGAGCTGGCCCCAGAAGGCCCCGATCCCAGCCAGGAGGTAGCTCCACCCAGTTCCCACCAGCTGGGTGAGGAAGAGACGCCTCCCATCAGGGACTGGTTCAGCACCACAGCAGCCTAGCGGAGCCCCAGGATGGGCACATGGAGCCCTGCAGCGTGGCCTGCCCACCCTGCCTTTGCCATGGCTAGCATGGACCCCTGGATTGGCCACAGGGTTACTGGGGGCTTTGCGGCTGCATTTTCATTTGCACTTACAAGGCTGACTGAGGACAGAAAGGGCTGGGAAAGAAAACCCTCCAGGTGGTCCATGGGGTTGCCCCCCAGCAAGCAGACCAGCCCAGGGGGTCCATAGCTTAGCCCTGGCGGGTCAGTACAGAGACAGCACTGAGATCTGGCTCAGAGTCCCTGGCATTGCTGCTTTGATATGTGTCCCACCAAGCCTCAGGAATCCAGTCTGACAGGCTGAAGCCATGAGCTGCGGAAGGCTCTGGTCACCTGCCCTGCAGGCAGCCAACAGGTTCTTGTCAAAGGCCCCATCGGCTCCCATCCTACATGGAGCCCGACCGGAGTGTCTGCCTTGGACACCGGGTGGGTCTGATCTCAGGTGCCCAAGCCAGGTGAGCGGGCTCTAACGGCATCTACCAACCACTGCACAGACACTGCCCCTTCGAGGACAGGGCTTTGCCAGGCTTTCCATGGGCAGTGCCCCTTCCAGATTGGGCCATCTCCTGCCCAATCCTAGCTCAAGGGTGACAGGGGGCAGGCACGGGACAGACAGAAGGAAGCTGTGGTTCGACACCTTTATGAAGGATAGTTTTAGGATGACAGGTGTGTAGCTTGATGTGTGAGAGCATGGCAGCAGATCATTTGTGTGTGCTTGTATGTGTCAAAGTGCACTGCGTATGTGACTGAGTAGACATGGGCATGTCAGGGGATACTGTGTGGTGCAGGTATGTCTGTGTGTGCGTGTCAGGGGATGTTGCATGGTGCAGGTGTGTCTATGTGTGTCAGGGGATGCTGCGTGGTGCAGATGTGTCTGTGTGTGGTTGTCAGGGGATGCTGCATGGTAGAGGTGTGTCTGTGTGTGCGTGTCAGGGGATGCTGCGTGGTACAGGTGTGTCTGTGTGTGGGTGTCAGGGGATGCTGCGTGGTACAGGTGTGTCTGTGTGTTCGTGTCAGGGGATGCTGCATGGTACAGGTGTGTCTGTGTGTGGGTGTCGGGATGCTGCGTGGTACAGGTGTGTCTGAGTGTGCATCAGGGGATGCTGCATGGTGCAGGTGTGTCTGAGTGTGCATCGGGGATGCTGTGTGGTGCAGGTGTGTCTGTGCATATGTGCGTTATGTGCGGGGGGCAGGTAGGGCTGGTGGCGTGTGTAAGTGTAATCCCTTTGCTTCGCCAGTCGAAGCTCTGTCTCCTGGATTGCCCCCAGCACCGTCTGTCCCACTCCACACTCTCTCCAAAGGGCTCATTAGAGTGAAAGATGCACAATTTAGATAATGAATCCAAGCGCTGCCTCTTGGGGAATCGGTTGGGGTGGGGGCAGGGTGCATGTTGCTGGGGTGGGGTCAGAGCTGTCTAAGCCTGGAGGCCCCAGGAGAGGCAGCTGCTGGGAAGCTGAGCAGGTGGCGGCTGGTTTCTGTTACACTGTCTTAAGATCCCACCCCCCCCAGCCTCAACTCCCTGCCTCCCGTGACGGCTCTGGGCTCTGCTCTCCGCTTCCCAGCCCTGCCCAGAGTCCGAGAGCCCGGGCCCTGCGTAACTTCAGGCAGGTCTCTGCTGATTGTAACCAGACTTCTCAGCTGCTCCCAGCAGGCTGTGATGGCCGCTCCTGGGGGGGCTCTGGAAGGATGGGGCAGCCAAAACACTGGCCTGGCTGAGTGTGTGTGAGGATGGGGGCATGTGACAATGGGGGTGTATAAGGATGGAGTGTGGGTCTGTGAGTGAGGATGTGTTGTATGAGGATGGCGGGAGTAGTGAGAATGGAGGGGTGAGGACAGGAAGGTGAGGATGGGGGTGTCTGTGAGAGGATGGGGGTGTGAGTGAGGATGGGGGTGAGGATGGGGGTGTATAAGGATGAGTTGTGTGAGGATGTCTGTGAGAGGTTGGGGTGGGGGTGTGAGTGAGGATGGGATGTGGGGATGGGGGTGTATAAGGATGAGTTGTATAAGGATACGTTGGAGGATGGGGGTGTCTGTGAGAGAATGGGGGTGGGTGTGTGAGTGAGGATGGGATGTGAGGATGGTGGTGTATAAGGATGAGTTGTGTGAGGATGTCTGTGAGAGGTTGGGGTGGGGGTGTGAGTGAGGATGGGATGTGGGGATGGGGGTGTATAAGGATGAGTTGTATAAGGATACGTTGGAGGATGGGGGTGTCTGTGAGGATGAGAGTGGGAGTGGGAGTGTGAGTGAGGATGGGATGTGAGGATGGGGTGAGTGTGTGAATGAGGATGGGGTGTGAGGATGGAAGTATCTGTGAGAGGATGGGGTGGGGGGTGTATAAGGATGGGGGTGTCTGTGAGAGGATGGGGTGGGAGTGTGAGTGAGGATGGGATGTGAGGATGCAGGTGTCTGTGAGGATGGGGGCGGGGGTGTGAGTAAGGATGGGATGTGTGGATGGGGGTGGGTGTGTGAGTGAGGACGGGGTGAGAGGATGGGGGTGTCTGTGAGAGGATGGGGTGGGGGGTGTGAGGATGGGATGTCTGTGAGAAGATGGGGTGGGGTGTATAAGGATAGGGGTGTGAGGATGGGGGTGGGTGTGTGAGTGAGGATGGGGGTGAGGATGGGGGTGTCTGTGAGAGGATGGGGGTGAGTGCGTGGATGAGTGAGAACGGGATGTGAGGATGGGTGTGTGTGTGTGTGAGTGAGAATGGAGGTCTGAGGATAGGGGTGTCTGTGAGAGGGTGGGGGTGAGAATGGGTTCTGTGAGGATGGGGGTGTCTGTGAGAGGATGGGTGTGTGTTTGTGATTGAGGATGGGGGTGTATAAGGATGGGATGTGAGGATGGGGGTGAGTGGGTGGGTGAGTGAGGATGGGGGGTGAGATGGGGGTGTCAGAGGATGGGGGTGTGAGTGTGAGTGAGGATGGGATGTGAGGATGGGGGTGTGAGTGAGGATGGGGCTGTATAAGGATGGGATGTGAGGATGGGGGTGTCTGTGAGAGGATGGGGGGTGAGGATGGGGGTGTATAAGGATGGGATATGAGGATGGGGGTGTCTGTCAGAGGATGGGAGGGTGAGTGAGGATGGGAGTGTATAAGGATGGGATGTGAGGATGGGGGTGTCTGTGAGGGTGGGGGGTGAGGATGGGTTGTGTGAGGATGGGGGTGTCTGTGAGAGGATGTGTGTGTGTGATTGAGGATGGGGGTGTCTAAGGATGGGATGTGAGGATGGGGGTGTCTGTGAGGGTGGGGGGTGAGGATGGGTTGTGTGAGGATGGGGGTGTCTGTGAGAGGATGGGTGTGTGTGATTGAGGATGGGGGTGTCTAAGGATGGGATGTGAGGATGGGGGTGTCTGTGAGGGTGGGGGGTGAGGATGGGTTGTGTGAGGATGGGGGTGTCTGTGAGAGGATGGGTGTGTGTGATTGAGGATGGGGGTGTCTAAGGATGGGATGTGAGGATGGGGGTGTCTGTGAGAGGGTAGGGGGTGAGGATGGGTTGTGTGAGGATGGGGGTGTCTATGAGAAGATGTGTGTGTGTGTGACTGAGGATGGGGGTGTCTGTGAGGATGGGGGGTGAGTGAGGATGGGAGTGTATGAGGATGGGGGTGTCTGTGAGAGGGTGTGGGTGAGGATGGGTTGTGTGAGGATGGGGGTGTCTGTGAGAGGACGGGGCGTGTGTAATGCCCAGCTAGATGTGGGTGAGCCAAGGACACTTTGAACCCGGCTCTGGCTCCATGCCCCTGCAGGAGAAGGTGCCAAGGCCATGCTGAGCCAGCGCCAACACAGCCTGGCCCCCAGGCCCCTCTTGCCTGCTGTGTCCTAGGGGGATTAGGCGTCTCACCCAGTGTGAGCAGGGGGTGCCCCCAGCCCAGCAGCCCCGGCTCGTTGCCTGGAGACGCCCTGTCCCCAGTGCGGCGCTGACGACGCCCCAGACACCGAGCCCTGGGAGCAGCGAGACTGCGGGTTAACCGCTGATTAGCTGCTGCGGCTGATGAACAGCTCTTCAGACAGGCGATTGACTGGTGGCTGATTAGCCGCGTGAGCACCGCTCCTCGCAGCTATTTTTAACTTTGCTAGTGGCAGGGCTCTCCTGGCTGACACCCGGACTTGGCTGCCGAGCCAGCAACACACAGCACTGGGCCGCTGACAGGGTCTCTCCGCGGGCTGCAGCACGGGGAGTCAGGCAAGCCCAGGGCTGAAGGGATCGGCCCATGGTCAACCTGTATCTCAAAGCCCCCAATCACAAGCACTCCAGGGGACCCTGCTGCCCTTTGTCCCATGAGATGGATGGAGGTTAGTTGGCGGGGAGCCCTCTCTGCTCTGAGGTCAGGCCAAACCCACTGGGAAGCAGAGCTGGGGGGTTGTTGTCTCCATTATCCTTCCATGACAGGCTCCCAGAGTTCCTGTTGGTTGCGAGGTGGGGTTTGTGGGGTTCAGTTACCGGGGGCACCTATGGCTAACTCCTCCAGGGAGGATCCAAAAGGAGAAAGCTTGAGCTGCATTGCCAGTTGATCTCCTTATGGTCATGGCTCTGATCCCAGAGCTCCCACCTGCCGCAGTTGCACTGAATCCCATGGGATAGCTGGAGTAGACAGGGCAGCGAGATGCTGCTTTCATTCCTCTTGGACAATCCTGATGGCCAACAGCTCCTCCTCTCCCTCGGAATCTGCCAGGCCCTGGTGTCTCTGCCCTTCTGCTCCACAGTTGTGTGCAGCTCCAGACGATTCAGGCGCAAGCAGATATATCTTCTGCTCAGCAGGCTCAGACAGTGCCATGCCGTGCCATGCTGGAGAGACTTTAGGGCGTACAGGCAACGCACCTGGCTTAGCCCAGGGAATACCAAGGTGACACTACGGGGAGAAGAAACATTGGGAGGAGCTGGCTGGACACACTTGCCATCTGCTGAGGCCACCTGGGCCCCACTGTCCAAATGGAACCTGGCCTCGTGGCTCACTGCTGCTCCTGGACCATACCCCGGCTTTTCCATCCTTCGAGCATCCTGCAAGACAACCCTGCCTCCCCCTGAGCCACGACGGTGGGAGAAGGGCCAGCCCAAGCTACCGTGAGTGGGAGATGTGGCTCCAGCAAAGGGCGGGTGAGGGCAGAGTCCTGGGAGCACTGCAATGGGAGCAGCTGGCTCTGGGGAGCTCCTCAGGCTCCTGTCTCCTGGGGGCCCTCACTAGCGTCACCAGCCCTGGAGGGAACAGCATGAAAGCCACATTCTCATGGGGCAGAAGCCGATGGGGCTGCTCTTGTAAGCTCTGCCAAGGATCAGCTCAGAGCCTCCCCTCCCCCATGCCAACCACACCTACCAATGCTCCCACCGGACTGGTCCATCCGGACCCACCAAATCAAGACCATGGGGAAGGGGCCCTGGCCAGGCTGTGAGTGCCACGCATGGCTCACCATCCAACAGCCCATCTGTGCACCGAGGACTCTGCCTGGTGACATTTCTGGGATCCAGGCAGAGACTCCACAGTGACAGCCGGGCTGTAGGGAACAGGCTGGGCCCAGAGCCATCCCCTGGAAGGTCCTGGGCTCCGTGGGCACAGTGCCACCTGGTGCTCTCCCTCAGTACCAGGGCCGGCCTGCCACGGGCGGGCTTCATGGGGCTCTGGCAAGGGGGGAATCCCAGGATTAAAAGCAAAGCTGCCCAGGGTGATGCCAGACATTCACCCAGCCTAGTGCCGCTCTCCAGCCCCAGAGCCCCACCCTGGCGTGCTCCGGGAGCTGGGCCATCCCCGGGAGCATTTTCCTTCCTAAAGCACAAGAACAGGAGGCTTTTGCTCTAGCTGCTCCCCTGGCGGGGGAAGCAGAGTGCTGCCCGGGGCAGGAGCACCCGCATGCTGCCACCCATTCGCTGCCCTCTCTGCCCCCTCGGCAGCTGGGAGGTGCACAGAGGCTCGGCAGGCACATCACAGAGCCTTTGCATTTTTAATTGGAAAACATGTTCTCTAACTGCTCCCCCAGCTCCCTGAGCAGCCGGCTCCTGGGCATTCTGGGAAATCCCAGCCGTGCACTCACCATGACAAAGCTAAAATTGCAAGAGCTTGGCGCTGAGCAGGTTAATAGCAGAGCGTGAGGCCCAGGACACAGCCATAGCCGGTAACACGCCCTTCCAGAGATCAACATTCCTACCCTAGGCTGGGGCAGTGGCAGGATCCGCCCCCCCATGTTACAGATGGGGAAAGCGAGGCTCAGAGAGCGGCAGGGATCTGCCCCAGTTACTCAGGGCTTGTCTACATCAGAAAGTTGCAGCGCTGGTGAGGGAGTTACAGCGCTGCAACTTTGAAGGTGTACACATCTGCAGGGCATCACCAGCGCTGCAACTCCCTGTTTGCAGCGCTGGCCGTACTCCCGTTTTGTCTCGGGTGTAGAGGATCCAGCGCTGGTGATCCAGCGCTGGTAATCCAATGTAAACACTTACCAGCGCTTTTCTTGACCTCCGTGGAAGGAGGAAGCCTCTGGTAATCAAGCTGGTCTCCTTCCCCAGCTTGCTCTCGCGTTCCCGGAACCCCGAGCAAGCAGGTCTCCTTCCCTGCGGTTTGCAGGGGGGTTCGGGAACGCGAGAGCAAACCGGGAAAGGAGACCAGCTTCGCCGCGGTTTGCTCTCCCGTTCCCCGAGCAAGCAGGTCTCCTTCCCTGCGGTTTGCAGGGTGGCTCCGGGAACGCGAGAGCAAACCGCGGCGAAGCGGGTCTCCTTTCCCGGTTTGCTCTCTAGTTCCCGGAGCCCCGAGCAAGCAGGTCTCCTTCCCTGCGGTTTGCTGGGTGGCTCCGGGAACGCGAGAGTAAACCGGGAAAGGAGACCAGCTTCGCCGCGGTTTGCTCTCCCGTTCCCCGAGCAAGCAGGTCTCCTTCCCTGCGGTTTGCAGGGGGTTCGGGAACGCGAGAGCAAACCGCGGCGAAGCGGGTCTCCTTTCCCGGTTTGCTCTCTCGTTCCCGGAACCCCGAGCAAGCAGGTCTCCTTCCCTGCGGTTTGCAGGGTGGCTCCGGGAACGGGAGAGCAAACCGCGGCGAAGCGGGTCTCCTTTCCCGGTTTGCTCTCTAGTTCCCGGAGCCCCGAGCAAGCAGGTCTCCTTCCCTGCGGTTTGCTGGGTGGCTCCGGGAACGCGAGAGCAAACCGGGAAAGGAGACCAGCTTCGCCGCGGTTTGCTCTCCCGTTCCCCGAGCAAGCAGGTCTCCTTCCCTGCGGTTTGCAGGGGGTTCGGGAACGTGAGAGCAAACCGCGGCGAAGCGGGTCTCCTTTCCCGGTTTGCTCTCTCGTTCCCCGAACCCCGAGCAAGCTGGTCTCCTTCCCTGCGGTTTGCAGGGTGGTTTGGGGAACGCGAGAGCAAACCGCGGCGAAGCTGGTCTCCTTTCCCGGTTTGCTCTCTCGTTCCCCGAACCCCGAGCAAGCTGGTCTCCTTCCCTACGGTTTGCAGAGGGGTTCGGGGAACGCGAGAGCAAACCACGGCGAAACTGGTCTCCTCTCCCGGTTTGCTCTCCCGTTCCCCGAACCCCCACTTGAAGCCGCCCAACAGCGCTGCAGTGTGGCCACATCTAACACCACTTGCAGCGCTGGTTGCTGTAAGTGTGGCCACTCTGCAGCGCTGGCCCTATACAGCTGTACTAATACAGCTGTAACTACCAGCGCTGCAAAATTGTAGATGTAGACATGGCCTCAGTGACTTAGGTGTATCATGCGTCTGAGGAAGTGGGTATTCACCCACGAAAGCTCATGCTCCAATACGCCTGTTAGTCTATAAGGTGCCACAGGACTCTTCGTTGCTTTTTACAGCAACTTAGGGACACCTGCAGTGAGTCTCAGAGCCTGCGCCAACACCTCCAGGCTTGCAGGGCTCACGTCTGGGGCTCCAAAGAGCAGCGTAGCCGTTCTTGCTCTGAAACCTGGCGGGTGGGAGGGTCTCCAAGCCATGCTCAGCCCGGAGTAAGAATGGCTACACTGCTGGTTTTAGCCCCGGAGCACAAGCCCTGTGAGCCTGAGTCAGCAGACCTGGGCTCAGTGAGACTGATGGCTGCGGGGTCTTTTTTGGCAGGGTAGATGTACCCAGAGTCTGGCAGAGAACCCAGGCATCCTGACCCCAAGCTCTTTGCTCACTGCTCCAGACTCTCCGCTTCCAGCCAGTCCCCCAGCAACCCAGGTGTGCTAGGAGGGGTGCAGAGCCCCACAATGGCCCACCCAAGCATATTGCATCAATCCCCTGCTGTTGGCTGCAGCACGGCTCCACCTGTAAATCACCTGGGGCCGGGGGGGCTGCACAGCCAAAACTTGTGCGAGATGTATGAGCTGGAACCCCAGGGGGCAGGGTGACCAGATGTCCTGATTTTATAGGGACAGTCCCAATTTTGGGGTCTTTTTCTTATACAGGCTCCTATTACCTCCCATCCCTTTTCCCGATTTTTCACACTTCCTGTCTGGTCACCCTATCAGGGGGTGACACGTTGCTCCCAAATGACCAAGGCAGAGTCCAGCCTGGACCCTCCCCCGGTACGGAAAGACCCCTCTCCACTCGCTACTGCCCCAGGAATACTCTAATTACACCCCAGAGCTGGTCACCAAAATAGCTGCAGTAAATCACACACAGCTGCCATGTAATTTTTGCATGAAATTACAGTATTTTTTCCCTTGGGTTCAATTTCCTCCACACCAAGTTCTTACCGCAACCAAATAATTAAAGCGGCAGCACTCCCTTTTCCTTAGGTACTTGTCTAATGCCCCACTGGCACTCTCCCCTGTGACTGGGCACGGTGGCTCCAGGGCCAATGGGCCGGGGAAGGGTACACGTGGGGGGACCCCCGCCACAGAAAGAGATGCGGGAGTGTAGGGGAGCCTTCACCCCAAAACTGGAGCTTGCAGCTGGTTTGTTTGCTGTTACAAGGAGGGGCAGTTTGAAAAGATGCAGCAGGGGAGCTTCAAGGTGCAGGAAGGGGATTGAAGGACTCCAAAGGCCAGTGGGGGAGGAGAGCTGCAACCAGCTCCTCTTAGGAAACTGACCAGAGCTCCAAAGGTTCTGGGCCTGATCTCCAGAGTGCTGGTGCGCACAGCCCCGAGCAAAGCCAACGGCCGCTGCAGGTGCTCTCACCTCTGAACCCCAGACCCCCTCCTCGCCTTCTCAGCGCTGTTCCCAGGCTGCAGCCTGGAGGAGCCGTCTGCAGAACTCTTGGTCACCTGGCTCTGAGCTCCCATGGCCTGTCCCAGAGCCTTGGCTGACTTGAAAAGCCCCTGGAGCTTCGGCTGCTTCTTTGCTGTTTGACCTGAGGTGGCAAGTGGAGCCACCGGATGGCAAACAGCTGTGCCAGCTTCAGGGCAGAACAAAGCACTTGGGCACCTGGGGGCTGGCAGCATGGACAGCCGCATGCTCTGAGAACACGCCCCCTGCTGCCCAGGCTGCAGAAATGCCCCCGCTCCCAATGTCAAATCTGTGCAGCCCACAGGCTGAGGCTCCAGAGAGGGAGAGCTAAACCCAAAGAACTGAAGGGCCTCCAGCACAGCAACTCAAGAGGTTCCCAGGGTGGCACCTTAGAAAGTTGCTGTGCACAAGTGAAGTGTGATGAATGTGCACACCCTGCACTGGTTCCTCGACAGCATCTCGCTTATTCAGTATGGGGAGCAGAACACCTAAGCTGGGGCTCAAAGCACCCAGGTCTCTCCTCCTTGAGCTAAAGGAGGGTCCCCATTAGCTACCGCTGGTTATAGGGTCACACACTAATACAGCCTCATTTCAGCCAGGAGAGGGTTAGACCATGAAAATGAGAAGCAACTGAGCTGCCAGTCAGATTCTTGAGACTTCCCTGGGCAAGTTGAATTCATTGGTGTTAAAATGTGACAAGAAATGCAGTCTGACCATGTGAGAGTGAGAGCTGCTGGGCTTTACTGTCTCTCCAGGGAAAGGATGGAAGCCCCATTGCTCAGGACGTTTCCAGCAAGGCTGGACAAAGCCCTGGACCACGGACCGTGGGGTCCCAAGGGAGATGGACTAGATCTGATGGGAGAGGGCTTTTCTAGCCCTCATTTCTATGGCTCCATAATGAGCCTCCACCTCAGCCAATGGCAGGGCTCAGAAATGTGTTAACATCAGTTCTGATTGGATAGCGACACCAAACAGTTGATCAGATGATTTGCCCTTGGCGGATATACAACACGTAGAGAGTAAATACTGAGGAGTGTTCCCCTGGTTGGTGAGGCCCCGTGAAGTTCCCTTAGCCTGGGTTTCCCTTGAGTTGGGTCAGACCCAGCCTGCACCCTCACACTGACCTGGGACCAGCCCCTGAGTCTGAAAACGACTGAGCTCACAGTTGATGTACTTGCTGCTTTGAACTGGCCAGAGCAGGAGCAGGAATAGTACTGCAGGGACCAGTGTTCTTTCCCTGGTCTCTCCCCAGCCCATGGGGAGGAGGGAGAAGACACCTCCCAAGGAAGCCGGCTCTTGTGGAATTTCCAGCCTGGAGTGGCTTGGAAAAGCATCTCGTCTTTTGGATGCTGATATGAACCAGGTCTTTGTAGGCTGGCCTAGCGCTAGTTTCCAGGCTGTGATCTACATTTGAACTGGACGGTTTCCAAGAATCCATAGAACGCTGGGCACTGGGCCATGCAGTAGGTCACAAAACCCCTTGAGCATGCGCTGCTCGGCTAGTGCCCTTTTCTTCTTGCATTGTAAGGCGCATGGATACCATGGAGAGGAGCACGGCGTAAATACACAGGCAGATGGCCAGTCCCTCTCTCTTCCCTCCTTATTAACCCACACAGCTCCCTGCCCAGCCCCATGCCCAGATCTCCCTGTGTAGGTTGGGCAGCACTGATGCAGCCAGGCTGTCCAATCCCATGGTGACAGAGTTTGTGACTGCTAGGAGTGTGGCCAGCTGCTCGGTGCCCCACACACCTGCCTGGTGCCACCTGGCAACAGGAGCCAAACCTTGCTGAGCATTTGCCAACAGCCCTTGAAAGCACGTCTAAGGGGCATCAAGCAGAAAGACTCGTTCCCTCCCCTACTTCCTCGCCCCGCATCACCCCACTCCGCTCCACACTACAAGGTGCACAGACGGTTTCCAAAGGCCAGGGTTGGCCTCTTCTTCACTCTTCCTCTCCGTGGGCAGGAGGGCTCCAGCCAGTGCCACTGGCTGCCTGGAACACACAGCTGCAGGGTGACGAACTTGCCATGGAACTGCCTTGAAAACCACCAGTGCTGTTTTTGGCAGTGACAGTCAGGGAACTGGCTGGTTTGGGTGCTGTCGAGCAAGACGCCTCCACACGGAAAGCTGGCTCAGCGCGACCAGGGAGGAGCCTCCCCCGCTCGGCAATGGGACAACATCACTGACTCAGCTTCCCGCAGAGCAATATCTCCCACCTGTACTTACATATGCAGCCCAATGGCAGATGTGGGCACTCAGCCCCTCTGGAATCAGGATGCCTCTGCCCCCGCAGAAGGCCAGGGGCCTTGCTACCTCCTGCTGGCTGGTGCAACATCCGTTCCCTCCCACAAGAGGCACCAGCCTCAAGAAGTGAGTAATCCCTGCTACAGCTCAGCACAGCATGGGTGTCAGCCGGGCAAGCACCTCCCAAGAGCACCCAAGGATGTGGGATTCTGGCTGCCTTATGGGGAGCTTACTCAGAAACAGCAACCTTAGCTGGGGAGACGAGTTGCAGTTGAAGGACTTTCCAGCACAATTTTTGGCCAAATGTTTTGGGGTTTTTTGCCCAAAAATGAAAAAGAAAATGTCGCAGAACATTTTCATTTTGGTCAAAATTTTCCAGTTTTTCACCAAAAAATTGAAACAATTTTTTTTTTTTTGAAAAAATTTTCAGCTTTCAGAAAAAAATGGGATTTTCAAAAAACATTTTTTTTCAGTTTTTGAAAAAATGATGTGTCCCCTGTTTTGGTTAAAAAAAAACCAAAAGCTTTTCATGAGAAATTTTGCAAAAATAATTTAAAAAAAATTGCCTGGGAAAATAATTGACATCTGCGAACCACTCAGTTTCCAGTTCTATTTGGCTCTAGCAAATGCACAGCCTAGACTACTGTCTCTTCTGTTATTCCATTCCCTTGCTTGTCCTAGAAGCAGGGCAGGAATCGCCTCCAAACAATATATGCTAGACCAGCATAGGCTTTTGGTTAGTTAGAAATACCCGACGTAAACTAACTCCCTTTCAAAGCAATGGTTTCAATTTAGGGAGGAAATTGCAGGTTGAACTAAACCATATTTTGTGAATCTGGATAGTCTATTGAAATTAAGGGCTAGAGGTTTCTCAAACCCCACTGGAGCCTGTCTCTAAGCCCCAGTTCCTGGATACATTTCAGTTTCTATTGCACCCTTTCAGTCTAAATCACACCTGCTGTTTCCTTTGGATCTGCTACTGTTGTTCACGGCCTGACCTGAACTGCCCCGCAGCATTGCTGTGCACCGTTACGCAGCAGCATGCTCCACCCCAGAGGAGCACCGGTGCTTCAGCGCTGGATAAAGTCCTGCCAGGCGAGTTTGTGTTTCAGTTTGTTATGCTTTAGATTGCTTTGGATGAAAGATGCTCTCTCCATGTCTGACTATGTATGATGAGTGTGATTTATTACAGCTCTGCCAAAGCCCCTCAATCCTGAATTAAAAATATAGCCACATCTTTTCTGTTGCCACGCTAGGCTCCCAGCCAGTGCACCTCAGTCCTGGCCAGCAGCCCCCCAGCGACCCCCGTCTGACTCTGCCAGTCCATCTGGATCACAACCCAACGCATCAGGCTGTGTTCTCTCGAGCAGACAGCCCACATAGCAAGACTCGGAATTACATTTTGCCTGCACTCTAAGGTAGGAACAGGACCGAGGCCTCTGGGGCTGAATAGCCTGGCACTTACCCATCACACCCCACAGCCCTACTATGCCTGTGAGCCTTGCGCTTAGGAGCCAGCCCCACCCATGGGTCAGCAGTGTTCCAGGATGCGCAGACACCCCTCCCTCATACAGACTCATGCCCCACATCTACCCCTGCCCCATCACCTCCTCACAGACTCCCCTCCCCATCAATACCAGATGGGCCCTTCCTTGTCAACCCCCAGACCCTGACAGCCCCATGTACACCCTCTGACATGCCCCCAGCCAGACCCCCCGACTCCACCTCCCATGGATGCACACTCTCTCGGCCCTGGCATTCCCAACACTCCTCTCTCTGCAGGACATGGGGCCTCGTGTTGCTCTAGTGAGGCCTGAGGGTAACACCCTCCCATCTAGAAGTGGCAGGTTTTACCCTCTGCCCCCCACGGCATGTGCCCTGGGAAGACAGGCAGCCCTGCCCTGGCGGATTCCTTGCAGCAGCCTCGGCCCAGGTGTCACCCACATGCTGCAAAGCAGGAATAGCCTGGCAGGGGCTGAGCCAGCTGCCTGCTCCCAGCAGAGCAGCAGGCTGTCCTGCAGCCCAGGGCATGGCTCCAACCACAACACAGGCTGCCGTGGTGCTGGCAGGAGACCGCCTCCCTGGGGCCATTCTCTAGAGCCAGGAGGATCCTTGTAGGACCTCAGCAGATGGCAGGAGAAAGGCTGATCATTGCCACACCCGAGCAGGTCACCCTGCAGCCATGGGGATCCTGGAAGGCTGGACACATAGCTGGGGCACTGGTGTAGAAGGGGCGCCAGGGGCCAGTTGGGGAAAGGGGAGCCCTACACCTGGGTCTCTGCTCCTCTGCCCTGGCAGCTGGAGGCCTGCTAGCCCTTCCCATGGGCCCAGTCACAGGCCTTGCTCCATCTGACAGAGGGTAAAGCCATTAGTGAGCAGAGCCCTGAGCTGGTGTCCAGCCTGGTTGGGAACAGGGAGCTGCTTGTGCGAGCCGCCTGCCAGCTCCACTCAGCCTTGCCAGCTCTGGCTCACTCAGCCAGCCACTTCCTGACCGTCGCATGCACCCAGAGCACGCTGCACTGCTACCTGGCATCCTGCTGCCCAGAGCACAGGCCAAAGGGCTGGGTCCCCCGTGCTGGTGCTGCAGGCTCCAGGGACGCCACACACGCTGCTTCTCAGCAAGCCCCATGGCCGAGGCACCACAAAGACAGTAGGGCAAAGATGGGTCAGCCAGAGAGTGGATAGTGCCAGGGATTAGCCATGGGGGGCTACTGCACTTCTGAGACCCCAGCCATAGACTTGGGGCAAAGGGTTCTGTTGCTGTCACATTCCAGGGCCAGGCGATCCTGCTGGGGCCAAGGGAGGACGAGATGGCTAGTTAATAGTTCAGTGGCAGAAAACAGCTCCTCCCCAAACTGCTCAAAGGCTAGGAAGTGGCTGTCAATTCCCCAAACCCTGACAATACCCAGGGGTGCCAGCTGGGCTTGACCCCTGCCTGGGGAAGAGGCCATGCAATCCCTTGGCACTGCATAGGTGAGGGAGGGGAACGAGAACAGCCCGCTCCTCGCCCCCAGCACAGAAGGCTAATACCCTCTCCTGGCAGTAAGCACCATCAGGGAGGGGGGGAGTAAGGACAGCTCGGGCATTGGGGCAGCACCAGTACCTGGGAGCCAGCCCTGGTCCCCACTGACAAGGTGACAGGGCTTAATGCCAGTGATAGCACCAGGCAAAGCACAGTTGTTCGTCCCACACGGGGAGAGAGAGCTCAGCTGCCTCCACAGTGCATGCACACACATACACACACCAGTGTGCACACACACACACACATATACATACACACTTACACACACATACAAATGTGCACACACACACTCGCACATGACATATTTTCCCCCCAGTCATGCACCTGCGCACAGAGCAAGGTGAGCAGTGGCAGTGTGGTGAATCCCAGCTGCTCACACTGAGCTGAGCCAAGCCTACTATCCCTTTAAGGGAGCTCGGTTAGCAGCTCCTCAGCTGACAGGTCCTAGTCTCTGCCTGGGGCCTGGGCCAGTGCCATCCACATCCACAACTAGGCCCTCCTCAAAGAGGGGGGAAGGGTCGGAGAGAAGTCCCGGTTCCCCCTGGACATCCAGCAGTGATGAACTGCGCAGGATGTGATTATTCCATCTTGAGACCATGACACCACGAGCACACACGCCACAGACCAAAGTCACGCAAGCAAAACAAGGTCATTGTTGGCTGCAGGATCCCAAAGCCCTGGTGCAGCCAGCTGCTGCAGAGCCCGGAGGATGCAATGTAATGGGGAGTGGAGGGCCAGCACTCACGTGTTCAAGCACCGCACACACTAATGGAGTAACTGGGGAGGAGGGTCAGGGTCATGGGGAAACTGAGGCACAGAGTGCGGCCATGACCAGCTCAGAGTGCGTCAGTGGGAGGCTGGGAACAGAACCCTGCTTTCCTGCGGCCGCAGCCTGGCCTGTTGGTCCAGGAGCGCTGACTCTCAGTCACCGCTTAGGCAGAGAGATTTGTTATATTGCCATTCCATTAAATCCCCAAGCTCTGCCTTGTGTGGGGGGGTGTCAGGCCTTGTCCCCAGCAGCTTGGCTGGCACAATACACCATGGAAACAGCTCTGCCCCCCGCAAGAAGCAAATGGTGAGTTGACAGTGTTAGCGTGCTTGTGAATGTGAGCTTCCCCTCCCCTCCACCGTGTGCTGGCAGGGAGGGGAATTTGGAGAGGTCTCCAGTATGCTGGGAGGCTCTTTCGCTCCTCTGGCCCGTAAAGCCAGCAGCAGTCAGGCTTCCCTGCTCAGTTCCCCGGGCAGGATCCCAGCCGTGCTGCTCTGGATGCCAGCATGCTCCTGGCAGGCTCCGAGTCAAGCCAGGAGAGCCCTGCGGGCGGGGAGGATTTTCCATTTGGTGCTGAAGATAAGCCAAAAAGCAACTGCACTCCCTGAGGGGAGGAGGCTGAAGCTCCCATCTTCCAAGGATCAAGAGCATGAACCTGCAATGGCCAGCTCACCCTGAGAAGCCAGAGCCAACTCTGCAGGGCCCTTGGCCTCTCCTGGGGCCCACGCCAGCAGGCAATCTTTTCTCCCCTTCTGTCAGACCTCTGGCATCCAGAAGGCTGTGCGTGCACGCACTCATATGCTCCCATGGCCCTCCCGTATACTCCATGCATTCACAAAGTGCACGACTCCCCTCCCCCCCGCTTACACGCTCCCCTCACATACACACATGTTCTCACACCCACTCACGGCCACAAACACTGGCCACATGTGCAGAAGCACACACATCCCTGCAGTGACTCAGCTGACCTGACGGGCAGCAGCTTGCTTTGCACCTGTTAATTATCTCCCCCCTCCACTCCCTCAGCCTCTCTCACCAGGGTCTCACCAGCCAGGGCTTACTCATAATTCATAAAGCGGGGAAGGGGGGATCCTCCCACATGCACATCAGCTGCTGCGCAGTCAGGCCCAGGTGCTGGGGAGGGCAGGGGGCTTGTGCCATTTATAGCTGCAGAAGATTAACCCTCCAGGCTCCAGCAAGGAAACGCAACCCAGAAGCTTCAGCACTGCTGCTCTGTAGACCTAACCCCAGCCCTGGCAGCACCAGGAGGGAATGAGACCAAGCCCAAGGACCACGACTGCTCCCCAGCTCTGAGAGATCCTCACAGGTGCCCACCAGGCCGGGTGCTGGAAGGTTCCAGGCAGTGGTGGTACCCGTCACTCAGCCCACCATGCCACTGGGAAGGCCCCATTCCTTCTCCCCAGTGTCCCATTGGCCCCGTTCGCTGGGTTCCCATATCAGGTACTGTGCTGAGCTGTGTGTTCTCACTAACCCCTCTGAGCTGCCCGCGAGGGGTTAAAAGCAGGGGCTGAGGCTAATCAAAGGGGGCCAGGAGGCACATGCAGAGGAAAAGCCAGGCTCAGCATTAGAGCTGGGTGATCTTCCCCAGAGCCCAGCCTCCATCTCACCCTGCCCCTCCCCACCGCAGATTCCTGTGCTCAGAGAAGGGGCCAAATGGCCCCCAGAGACAAGGAGCACACCAAGGAGTGCACACAGGGAGCCTGCCCTGCCCCCCCCACACAGTGCAGGACGCAAGCGGGGAGTCCCCTTAGCGCCCACGCCTATGCCATTGCCTCCTGTGAGACCTCGCCCGGCAAGGATGACACTAGGCAGGGCAGCCCAGCACACTACATCCCTAACTCACTCCACGTGCGACACCCCAGAGCTGCTGCACACACACTATGTCCATATGCCTGCACACACAAACACACACCCTCATGAGACTTACACACTCTTATGTGTGCACACACACAGGTGTGCTTAGAAAAGGGAACACAGAGCGCGTTGCTGGTTCTCTGCATTGTGTGTGCTCTGTATATACGCTGTGTACGTGCAGCTCTTCCCATGCACACTGGCCCCACACAGATGTGGATATGAACAAATGACACAGCCAGTCTGACCAAGGAGTGACGCTACAGGATGACCTCGGCTTCCTGTGCCGTAGGACCACTCCTTCTGGGAAGGTGCCACGTGGCAGCCTTGGACTCAGTGGCAGTTGCGGGATTGCCTCTGGAAAAGAGGGTCTTTTCTCCCAGGCTTGGGAAATCCCCTGGAGCACAGTGCAGTGCAGGGAGCACAGGATCCATCAGGGAATTCCCAGTGGCTGCAACATGCAGCTCTGGTTTCATCCCAATATAACCTGTCCAGCCCCACCTTCGCTGCTGAGGGCCAGGCAGCAAGGCAGGGCTGTCAAATGCTGCCCAACTAAGGGACTTTCCCAGAGCCCTGATGAGCTGGCAGCATCCCCAGGCGCCCTGATGTCTGGGTGGGTGGGTGTGAATGTGCGCCTGCGGCTTGCCTTTGGCTCCCTCCCTCCCTGCCTTGAGCCCAGGGACAGGAGTGTTTAACCCCAGAATGCCCTGGCTAAGCAGGATTTCTCCTAGCTTCTCAGAGACAGATCTACCTGGATTAGGAGAGGTGGGATTTGTGACAGGCCTGGAACACAGCTAAGCCCTTTGAAATGACCAAGAAATCCACTTACATAACAACAGGCACAAAATGGCTGCTGCCCGCAGGCCACTTTCTGCTACCGGCATTTCCTCGGGGAGCTGAGCGGGACCAGGAAGGGGGAGTCAGCCGGGGAAAGGCCATCACTCACGGGCCAGCTCCTCTCCACTGGAGATACACACCCCAGGTGTGAACAACAGAGCAACATACTGGCATGGGCATACACCCCCATCCCACCTCAATGGGCCACCCTTAAAGCCTCCAGAGCCCAGGGATTCAGTGGCAAGGCTGACACTTTGCCTTGAAGGCCACCGCAAAAGGACACTACAAATCAGGCTGGTGCCCTATTTCACTTCTCCTGGACAAAAGCCTCATTTCATTTCTGCTTGTTCTTAACTTTGAAATATCAGGATCATCAAGGCTGGGCCTTGCTGGAGGACCCAGAGCTTTGGATTCCCCACCTGAAAGGATGAGGCAGCTGAATCTGGAACCAAAGGAGATTCTCCTCCTGCTGTTACTGGAGGTTAGAGGTGCTGTCAAAGACAACTCCTAACAGTGGGATGAAAATCACTTTCCTTAGACCATTCATCAGTTTTCACTGCTACAATCAAAGCAGTTTGCTGGTACACGAACCCGCCTCGTGGAGATGCAGCTTATCCTGGCAAAAGAGTTCTTTTGTTGGTAGAGCTTACACCAATTCCCTGCATGGGATACGTTCAACCGGCAAAAGGACATTTTTGCCAGTATGGTGGTTTGCACTAGGGCTTTTGCTGGCACAGCTCTGTGGGTTAGTGGGGTGTCATTTTTATACTTCTAACCAACATAGCTATGCTGGCAAAAGGTTTAAGCATACACCAGGCCTGAGACCTACCAGTTCTCTGGTCATCTATCCAGTCTTCCAGGGAAAGCAGGATAGAGCAGGCCTGGCTTTCTAACAAACAAAACCACCCCACTTCTGCACACACACACTCTGTTTTCTTGAACTTTCTTGCATCTTTCTGATGGATAAAGGAAATATGAAAGGGCACAAGTCCAATTCTTATTTTCCTTATCCAGCTTTATATTCTCCCACTGAGTGTAGAAATAGCAGCCTCTCCTCCTCTGGACACTCAGACATGCCCCCCGCTGCAGCCCTGACCAGACCCTGCACGAAGGGAGGGTGGCAGAGCAGAGAGGGGCAACTGGACAACCACTCCCCATTCATCAGTGAACAGGTCGCAGAACTGATGTGTCAACTTTAGAGAAGCAAATACAGCTGCAAAGAAAGGAATGTGAAACTCAGCTGCCTGCCAGGACCTGGCTTCCGGATTCTCTTGTTACTTGGGAAACGGCTGATGACATCGCAAGCACCTTAAAGCCAGGCAAGGAAATTCTCTGCTTTAGGTGTTAGGGATGCCATCCACTGTTGCCAGGAAACACAGAGCTCTGAGTTAAGATCCCGGCAGGTAAGTGAAGGCGGAGCTGATTTTCAATGTTATTATTTTTATGTTAGTTAATCCTTAAAGGAACTGGCCGTTCATGGGGTTTCACAGCACCAGTGAGGGGTGCTGTGCTGGGGGAAGGAAGGGATTCAAGTCATTGTCTCACCCCTTGGGCATGCTCCTGGCTGTTCAAGGCAGTGCAGTGGGTGGGAACTGTGGCGCTCTTGGCCTGCTGGGCATCATCCCCACATATAAGGGGACATTGGGGTTGCTCTCCTGGGCTGACCAGCAGGGAGGGGAGACGCAGGGCCAGAGGTTCCCTCTCCAAACAGCTCTGCACTCCATGTGTTCACTGCCTGCCTTGGTGTCTTCTCCTCTTTCCCTGCCTTGTCACTCAGCCTCACCTGTCACTGCGCAGGTTGCTAGCACAAAACTCAATACAGCTCCTTACCCTGCAGTCTCAGCACCTCTTGGCTCTAATACCCCCAGCCTCAGGTCTCTTGCTGGGCTACTACCTCACAAGCAAGAAGTGCCCTGGAGTGATCATTGTATCAATGACAGCCTCTGCCCTTCCCTCGGAGGGGCTCAGAGTGCGTTGCCAATGACTGCTCACTCTGCGGAGGTGCCAGGGGCTGATCCACTCCCCAGATCAGGAAAACTGAGTCATTCGTTTCCACAGACATCCCAAACTCAGGGGACTGTAGGCATCCCAGCATGCCACTGTCCCCAGGGGGGGAAGGCATGTGGGACTTGTGGCCATTCATCCTGGCAGGGGTGTCATGATATAATCCCCACTCTGAACCTTAGCGTCCAAAAGATGGGGTACCAGCATGAACTCCTCTAAGCTCAATTACCAGCTTAGAACCTGTAGCGCTGCCACCAACCAGGAATTCCAGTGCCTGGTACACTCTGGTCCCCCCAAAACCTTGCCCGGGGACCTCCAAGACCCAGTCCCTCTGGATCTTAACACAAGGAAAGTAAACCCTTTCCCTCACCGTTGCCTCTCCCAGGCTTCCCCTCCCTGGGTTACCCTGGAAAATCACTGTGATTCAAACTCCTTGAATCTTGAAAGAGAGAGGAAAATTCACCTTCCCCCTCCTTCTCTCTCCCCCTCCCAGACTCTCTCTGAGAGAGAAAGTGATCCTAACACAGAGAGAAAATTAACCTTTCTCTCCCCCTTCCCTCCTTTCTCCCCACCAATTCCCTGGTGGATCCAGATCCAGTCCCCTGGGGTCTCACTAGAATAAAAAAAACAATCAGGTTCTTCAACAAGAAAAGTTTTTAATGAAAGAAAGAAAAAACAGTAAAAATTATCTTTGTAAATTTAAGATGGAATATGTTACAGGGTCTTTCAGCTATAGACACTGGGAATACCCTCCCAGCCTAAGTATACAAGTACAAATTAAAATCCTTTCAGTAAAATACAAATTTGAACTTCTTCCAGCCAAATACACATTTGCAAATAAAGAAAACAAACATAAGCCTAACTCGCCTTATCTACCTAGTACTCACTGTTCTGGACATATAAGAGGCTGTATCAGACAGATTGGAGAGAAACCTGGTTGCACATCTGGTCACTCTCAGAACCCAGAGAGAACAACAACCAAACACTAACAGCACACACAAAAATTTCCCTCCCTCAAGATTTGAAAGTATCCTGTCCCCTGATTGGTCCTCTGGTCAGGTGACAGCCAGGCTCACTGATCTTGTTAACCCTTTACAATCAAAAGAGACATGAAGTACTCCTGTTCTATTAACCCTTAACTATCTGTTTATGACACAGGGTGTCACCACTGTCCAGAAATGTCTTTCCCCTGGCCAGCCTTAGCCCACTGCTTACCCAACTCCCTCCTCCCACCCCCAAGCCACAGTAGCAGGTGAGTCCAGCAGACTGCCTTTGTGCAGGGAGATGCGGGATTCTGCATGCACAATGTCCAGCCTGCAGCCACATATAGGGTTCAATGCGAGGGATATTTCCAAAAGAGGTACAAAGACAAAGACGACTAATTCTGTGGCTGGGGGCAGCAAGTTGGCGAAGCTACGAATGGAGCTATGCAAGTGTCACTTAGGAAGCAAAATGAGGTGGGCAGTTCCAATTCCAGCTGAGGAACTTTAGACAAATGAATCCTGGGGTAAAAGTAGCTCAGTTTCAAACACGTGACAGTGGAACTGCCTCTGGCTTCCCATAGCAGCTGCGCAAATGCCTCGAGGGTCTGGATTAGCAGCAGAACCGTGATACATCCCAAGAAAGTCCTACAAGGGGAAACAGACACACCTAGGGATGCAGCAACTATTCCAGTTAGGATGTAGCAGAGGAACAGGAACACAACAACCTACACACCTGTCAGTGTCTCAGAGGATCTCAACAGTTGGCCACACAGGAGACCTGAAGCTTTACCTGTAATGGCAAAAATTACATCATCTTGAACCTCTCTTAGCAGCTGGTTCCTTGTGCAGCACAGTGGCACTGAGATGCTGTTCTAAAAAGAAGCAGAGTCATTCTCTCTGTGTACAGCTGCACAGACGCCCTGCACATAATGAAGTCCCTTCAGTGCTAGGAGCCCTGGAGATCCAGATGTCAGCCTCCAAATGATAAATCCAGTCCCAATACGAAAATCATTTCACTCCTTCCAAAGTGAACCAAGATATGACTGGAAATGCCCCCGTGTGGGTGTAGAAACAGGATTGCTAGGACCAGTTAGCCAGCATGAATTGGGTTATTTAGGAGCTACAGGAAGCTAAACACACTGAAATACCCCCTTCCCCTTCCCCCACTGTATTATACACACCATATTCTAATAGCAGGCACCTAAGCATCGGGCTGTCAGCATTCTAGTCCTACCTCTGCCCGACTCACTGTCTGGCATCAGACATATCACCATGGCATGAATTATCAACGTGAGTAGTTTGGGTAGAGAAATCTGAAGGTGTCCTAAGAAGGGCCCCCAGAACTGAGGTACCAAACTCAGAGCCTGAAGCTGTCTCGGGATTAATGGACATTTTTGAGGATTTTAGGAACCCAGGAACTGCCAGAGCAAATCAGCCCTGAAGTCCATCTATCACAGATTCATAGACTCATAGACTTAAGGTCAGAAGGGACCATTAAGGTCAACTAGTCTGACCTCGTGCACAACACAAGCCACAGAATCTCACCCACCCACTCCTGGAACAAACCCCTAACCTATGTCTGAGTTACTGAAGTCCTCAAATCGTGGTTTAAAGATCTCAAGGTGCAGAGAATCCTCCAGCAAGTGACCTGTGCCCCATGCTGCAGAGGAAGGCGAAAAACCTCCAGGGCCTCTGCCAATCTGCCCTGGAGGAAAATTCCTTCCCGACCCTAAATATGGCGATCAGTGAAACCCTGAGCATGTGGGCAAGACTCACCAGCCAGCACCCAGGAAAGAATTCCCTGTAGTAATTCAGATCCCATCACATCTAACATCCCACCACAGACCATTGGGCACACTTACCTGCTGATAATCAAAGATCAATTAATTGCTAAAATTAGGCTATCCCATCATACCATCCTCTCCATAAACTTATCAAGCTTAGTCTTAAAGCCAGTTATGTCTTTTGCCCCCACTACTCCCCTTGGAAGACTGGTCCAGAACTTCAATCCTCTAATGGTTAGAAACCTTTATCTAATTTCAAGTCTAAACTTCCCAATGTCCAGTTTATAGCCATTTGTTCTTGTGTCCACATTGGTATTAAGCTTAAATAATTCCTCTCCCTCCCTGATATTTATCCCTCTGATATATTTATAAAGAGCAATCATATCCCCCTTCAACCTTCTTTTGGTTAGGCTAAACAAGCCAAGCTCTTTGAGTCTCCTTTCATAAGACAGGTTTTCCATTCCTCGGATCATCCGAGTAGCCCTTCTCTGTACCTGTTCCAGTTTGAATTCATCCTTCTTAAACATGGGAGACCAGAACTGCACACAGTATTCCAGATGAGGTCTCACCAGTGCCTTGTATAATGGTACTAACACCTACTTATCTTTACTGGAAATACGTCGCCTGATGCATCCCAAGACCACATTAGCTTTTTTAACGGCCATATCACATTGGCGGCTCACAGTCATCCTGTGATCAACCAATACTGCGAGGTCCTTCTCTTCCTCTGTTACTTCCAACTGATGTGTCCCCAATTTAGAACCAAAATTCTTGTTATTAATCCCTAAATGCATGACCTTGCACTTTTCACTATTAAATTTCATCCTATTACTATTACTCCAGTTTACAAGGTCATCCAGATCTTCCTGTAAGATATCCCGGTCCTTCTCTGTGTTAGCAATACCTCCCAGCTTTGTGTCATCCGCAAACTTTATTAGCACATTCCCACTTTTTGTGCCAAGGTCGGTAATAAAAAGATTAAATAAGATTAGTTTCAAAATCGATCCCTGAGGAACTCCACTAGTAACCTCCCTCCAGCCTGACAGTTCACCTTTCAGTACAACCTGTTCATGCTTCAGAGGCAGGTGTAGCAGTCCTCCACCTGGTCTCTCACAGTCGGAGCACAGGGTTTAATATCCCTGCCAGAATTGTTGTTATAATTAACTTTGAATTTAGCTTCTCTATGCCTCCCCTCCTGCCTGTAAGAGGGGGATGATACCAAGTCCAACCTCAAAGTGAGGCTTAAGGAACAAATGTCTGTAAAGTGCTGTTTTCTCCCTGGGTGGAATATACGAGATCAGGAATGAGTCTGTGTCGCAAAGTCTGGATTCAGACTTACCCCAGTACAGGAGTGTTTGGATCAGGCATCTGGCTTGACCCATCGCAAAGGTAGGGGTCAGGCACATAGTGTGGCTCCAAACTTACTCTTCCCAGGTTTAGGGCCTGGATCCAGGACTGCTGGTCTTACTACTGTTCGCACTACATTCAATAGTGCCCAAAGTCTTCAACTGGGATCAATCATACCCCAGGCAAAGCTTTTACCCCCAAAAGGGAGAAGATCCAGAGATGGCACTAGTGCTATTGATTTCACATAGAAGGTGGTTACAGTGATGGGAAACAGTATACAACTCTGAGATAGAGACCATGGTAGGCAATACACAAATACAGATCATAGTATAAAAGACACACTAACAGACAAAGGGTTGGGGACCGGGAATAACACACAAGGACATGCACAATGGATAAAGTACTGCTAGTTCCATGTTTTGCTATTGTTTGAGGGCAGGTGTTTATTCCTTTTGGTTTTAGTTGTGCAGAAATGGGATTTGGTCCAGGCCTGTGTCAACTGTAAAGTACCATCCTAAACTTCCACACAACGTAGTCTCATCTCTAGGACATCCAGTGCTTCTGTTAGAGGGTGTTTTTACACCTCATGCTAAGCCTGCACTAGGGAGACGGTTTGCATATGGCAGTGACATCCTGGGAAGGAGAGTGTGAGCGAGACCTGAAATCCTATTTATCTAGAACCACTATGCAGATCCACAGCAGCTGTAGAGCTCCATGGACACCTCTCAGAGCCTCCAAACACATTTCCAAGCTGCTAGCTTCTCCCCCAGCAAAGCAGCCAGGTGTGGCTGGCTGATGGAGGCCTCCCTCCATGGTGCAGGTGCTGGCTTCCCACACAAACTGCCCCCACTAACACACCTCTGACCTGGCAGGACCTCTTCAGAGGTGAGAATGGTGTCTCGTTTCCGAGACCTGTTCAGTCCCTGGCCATTCTGCTGAGACCAAACTACCAGGTGACAATCCCTGGTGCTGGGGGACCTGTGATGTGGGCACTCTGGAAAGCACACGTATTTCCCATAAGCCACTGGATGGGAAAAGCCTTCAATCTCTCCTGACCTGCATGTGCACCAGTGAGCCAGAGACAACAGGGTCCATCCCACCCCCAGGTCCCTGAGTGGTTTCAGATGGCACACATCAGGGGATGAATCATAGAATATCAGAGTTGGAAGGGACCTCAGGAGGTCATCTAGTCCAACCCCCTGCTCAAAGCAGGACCAATTCCCAATTAAATCATCCCAGACAGGGCTCTGTCACACCTGACCTTAAAAATCTCTAAGGAAGGAGATTCCACCACCTCCCTAGGGAACCCATTCCAGTGCTTCACCACCCTCCTAGTGAAAAAGTTTTTCCTAATATCCAACCTAAACTTCCCCCACTGCAACTTGAGACCATTACTCCTTGTTCTGTCATCAGGTACCACTGAGAACAGTCTAGATCCATCCTCTTTGGAACCCCCTTTCAGGTAGTTGAAAGCAGCTATCAAATTCCCCCTCATTCTTCTCCTCTGCAGACTAAACAATCCCAGTTCCCTCAGCCTCTCCTCATAAGTCATGTGCTCCAGCACCCTAATCATTTTTGCTGTCCTCCGCTGGACTCTTTCCAGTTTTTTCACATCCTTCTTGTAGTGTGGGGCCCAAAACTGGACACAGTACTCCAGATGAGGCCTCACCAGTGCCAAATAGAGGGGAATGATCACGTCCCTCGATCTGCTGGCAATGCTCCTACTTATACAGCAGAAAATGCCGATAGCCTTCTTGGCAACAAGGGCACACTGTTGACTCATATCCAGCTTCTTGTCCACTGTAACCCTTAGGTCCTTTTTTGCAGCACTGCTGCCTAGCCACTCAGTCCCTAGTCTGTAGCAGTACATGGGATTCTTCTGTCCTAAGTGCAGGACTCGGCACTTGTCCTTGTTGAACCTCATCAGATTTCTTTTGGCCCAATCCTCTAACTTGTCTAGGTCCCTCTGTATCCTACCCCTAAGCTTCAGCGTATCTACCATTCCTCTCAGTTTAGTGTCATCTGCAACTTGCTGAGGGTGCAGTCCACGCCATCCTCCAGATCATTAATGAAGATACTGAACACAACCAGCCCTAGGACCGACCATTGGGCACTCCACTTGATAACCAACTAGACATGGAACCATTGATCACTATCTGTTGAGCCAAAAGACCTAGCCAGCCTTCTATCCACTGTATAGTCCATTCATCCAGCCCATACTTCTGAAGTATGAAGTGCCTGGAGCATGAGTGCATGGCACAGGCTGGTGCAGAGATCTTTCCCTATGTCGTTGCCACTTCCCACAAGTGACCCTTCTCACCCTCTGTGGCGTTACTCTCACGGCTGCCTCCCCAAGCCCCAGCTAGGAGGCTGAGGTATTTTACTTCCTTCAGAGTCAATGTCAAGAGCACTATGGCTGGTAGGAGGTGCCCGAGTGCCACTGCAGCCTGGTGCCCCATGCCTGAGCCTGCAGCAAGAGCCACAGGGCATCATCCTGGCCTGGCTGCATGGGACCCACAAATTTCCAAGCCCCTCTTGTGCCAGGCGCATTTCCATCGGCACGTCAGGGGAACTCTGCCTCTTTGCATCAGAGGAGCTCAAAACCTGCACAAAGGGCATTGTCATGGCCTGGTGCTTAGCCAGGGTGTGTGGCCTGAACCTCATGGCCAGAGCCAGATGTGGGACAATGGGAGATGGGAAGACAATACGCTGTTGGAACCAGTGGGCCTGGCACACCCAGAGGCCTGGGAGCTGCTTCGCTGGGGGCTGGGGAGTAACATAAGGGCCAGCAGCTGAACCCTGCCCAGCTGCAAGGCCTGGAACAGTGTCTGAGGGACAAGCAGCCTTCCCTGGAACAGCAGGGGCCAGAAGCAGGCACCTGGCCATGCAGAGGGTGTGGGAGGGGCAATGCAGGAGAGGCTGCAGGGGTGGGGGAGGGTTGAAGGGTAGGAGTGTAGAGATGGAAGGAAAGTAGTGATAGGAAGGATGAAGGCATGTATATAAACAATGGGACAGTTGGGGGAGCAGGGTGTGAGGGTCAGGGGCAGGAGGAGTAGCAGAGATGGGTGTGTGAGGGGCTGGGGTGTGTGTCAGCGTTTGGGGGCAGGGGGAGGAGCGGGGCTGACTGGGTGGCTGGGGTGAGAGCAGCTGGGGTGAGTGTGTCAGGGTTTGGGGGCAGGAGGAGGGGCAGGGCTGACTGTGAGCAGCTGGGGTGAGTGTGTCAGGGTTTGGGAGCAGGGGCAGGGCTGACTGTGAGCAGCTGGGGTGAGTGTGTCAGGGTTGGTGGGAAGGCGGAGGAGCAGGGCTGATTGTGAACGGCTGGGGTGAGTGTGTCAGGGTTTGGGGGCAGGAGGAGGGGCAGGGCTGACTGTGAACAGCTGGGGTGAGTGTGTCGGGGTTTGTGGGCAGGGGGAGGGGCAGGACGGACTGTGAGCGGCTGGGGTGAGTGTGTCAGGGTTTGGGGGGAGGGGGAGGGGCAGGGCTGACTGTGAGCAGCTGGGGTGAGCATGTCAGGGTTTGGGGGAGTGTGTCAGGGTTTGGGAGCAGGGGGAGGGGCGTGGCTCACTGTGTGAGCAGCTGGGGTGAGTGTGTCAGGATTTGGGGGCAGGGGGAGAGGCGGGGCTGGCTGTGAGTGGCTGGGGTGAGTGTGTCAGGGTTTGTGGGGAGGGGCAGGGCTGGCTGTGAACGGCTGGGGTGAGTGTGTCGGGGTTTGTGGGCAGGGGGAGGGGCAGGACGGACTGTGAGCGGCTGGGGTGAGTGTGTCAGGGTCTGTGGAGAGGGGAGGGGCAGGGCTGACTGTGAGCAGCTGGGGTGAGCATGTCAGGGTTTGGGGGAGTGTGTCAGGGTTTGGGAGCAGGGGGAGGGGCGTGGCTCACTGTGTGAGCAGCTGGGGTGAGTGTGTCAGGATTTGGGGGCAGGGGGAGAGGCGGGGCTGGCTGTGAGTGGCTGGGGTGAGTGTGTCGGGGTTTGTGGGGAGGGGCAGGGCTGGCTGTGAACGGCTGGGGTGAGTGTCAGGGTTTGGGAGCAGGAGGAGGGGCAGGGCTCACTGTGTGAGCAGCTGGGCTGTGTGTGTCAGGGTTTAGGGGCAGGGGGAGGGGCAGGACGGACTGAGCGGCTGGGGTGAGTGTGTCAGGGTTTGGGGGCAGGAGGAGGGGCAGGGCTGACTGTGAACAGCTGGGGTGAGTGTGTCGGGGTTTGTGGGCAGGGGGAGGGGCAGGACGGACTGTGAGCGGCTGGGGTGAGTGTGTCAGGGTTTGGGGGCAGGGGGAGGGGCGGGGCTGGCTGTGAGTGGCTGGGGTGAGTGTGTCAGGGTTTGTGGGGTGGGGGAGGGGCCGGACTGACTGTGAGCAGCTGGGGTGAGCATGTCAGGGTTTGGGGGAGTGTGTCAGGGTTTGGGAGCAGGGGGAGGGGCGTGGCTCACTGTGTGAGCAGCTGGGGTGAGTGTGTCAGGATTTGGGGGCAGGGGGAGAGGCGGGGCTGGCTGTGAGTGGCTGGGGTGAGTGTGTCGGGGTTTGTGGGGAGGGGCAGGGCTGGCTGTGAACGGCTGGGGTGAGTGTCAGGGTTTGGGAGCAGGAGGAGGGGCAGGGCTCACTGTGTGAGCAGCTGGGCTGTGTGTCAGGGTTTGGGGGCAGGGGGAGGGGCAGGACGGACTGTGAGCGGCTGGGGTGAGTGTGTCAGGGTTTGTGGGGAGGGGGAGGGGCAGGGTTGACTGAGCAGCTGGGTGAGTGTGTCAGGGTTTGTGGGGTGGGGGAGGGGCAGGGCTGACTGAGCAGCTGGGGTGAGCATGTCAGGGTTTGGGGGAGTGTGTCAGGGTTTGGGAGCAGGGGGAGGGGCGTGGCTCACTGTGTGAGCAGCTGGGGTGAGTGTGTCAGGGTTTGGGGGCAGGGGGAGGGGCGGGGCTGGCTGTGAGTGGCTGGGGTGAGTGTGTCAGGGTTTGTGGGGTGGGGGAGGGGCCGGACTGACTGTGAGCAGCTGGGGTGAGCATGTCAGGGTTTGGGGGAGTGTGTCAGGGTTTGGGGGCAGGGGGAGGGGCGGGGCTGGCTGTGAGCAGCTGGGGTGAGCATGTCAGGGTTTGGGGGAGTGTGTCAGGGTTTGGGGGCAGGGGGAGGGGAAGAGGCAGGTCAGGGTGTGTAGGGGAGAGAGGCATGCGTGTGAAGTGATTCTGAGTCTCTGTTCAGTACCATTATCTGCCTGAGACCTGCTCCCACCACCCCCCAATGGCCAGGCCCAGCCCAAGCTGGAAGTGGGGAGGATCACTTAGTGCTCCTCACTGGGCATTGCCTCAGCTACGTAGTTGGGAGGCTGCTGGGCACCTGTGGCAGGACTGAGCTGTTCCCCTTGCTGCACCAGCTAGCTGGGTCCCCAGAGGCTTTGCCTACCTGGGGGATGTGGCTCTGTGTAACAAGGAATCAGGATTGAAGCCAGGGGACGCGGGCTTTGTGTAACAAGGAATCAGGATTGAAGCCGGGGGACGCGGGCTTTGTGTAACAAGGATTGAAGCCAGAGGACGCAGGCTCTGTGTAACAAGGATTGAAGCCGGAGGACGCGGGCTCTGTGTAACAAGAATTGAAGCCGGGGGACATGGGCTCTGTGTAACAAGGAATCAGGATTGAAGCCGGAGGACGCGGGCTCTGTGTAACAAGGATTGAAGCCGGGGGACGTGGGCTCTGTATAAGGATTGAAGCCGGGGGACGTGGGCTCTGTGTAACAATTCAGGATTGAACCGGGGGACGTGGGCTCTGTGTAACAAGGATTGAAGCTGGATCACGTGGGTAGAACAAAGGGTGGTTTTAGCATGGACCAGCTTTGCTGACCTGCCAGCAGTGAACCCACCTCACCCTGCTGCGTGCCCTTCTCCCACTGCAGCTTGGCACAGGGATCCTCCAATGGGCAATTTCAACTTCAGAGCCAAAATCACTGGCCCTGGTGCCAGCCCCTTCAGTGTCTGCCAGGAATAGCGAGTCCAACCAGGCGGTTCTGCAGCTTTCAGCCATGAAGCTGCCATGCAGAGATGCCAGAAGATGCAATCACCGGACCGCAAGGCGAGGGGTGTTGGGAGCAGCACCAGGAAGGTAACTTGTGGCTTCCCCCCAGAGCTGGCAATCCTCTGCAGGTGCCACCTGCCCAGGAGGGTCCCATTGGCTCCCCTGTGCTGTGCTCCTTTTGGGCTCTCCAGCTTTGGGGCACTGAGTTTTAATTGAATTAGATGCTGCTGCCTGGGCAGAGAAGCCTGCAAACTGTCTTCAAATTCCTGGGAAAGGTGCCCAATCTGTCTGCAGCCTGACCCCCCAGTGCTGACCTAGAACTGACTGGCTTTAGCCACCCCTCCACCCCCCAAGCTGCAGGGAGTCCTGCTGCCCTGAATGGAGCTTATTATGCAGACGATTAGGCATGGCAAGCCGAGCAGTCGGAGGGAGACGGGAGTCTCTCCCAGCCAGGGTCAGATGTGCAGAGCCTCCTTCTCCCGCCAACTTCCTGCACAACAGAATGTACCGAGGGCTGCGCAGCTCCAGCCAGGGACACTGTGTGCTCCCTGCTCCAGGCCTGTTTTTCCTGGCCAGCCTCCGGCTCTGCACAAAGCAGTGCGGCCAAGCTCAGTCACTCAATAGCGCCTTTGTTAGCTTCACCTTCACACCTCGGCCCCATCAGCTCCCTCTCCCCATCCCACACTCCCATCATGCTGTCTGCTGGGGGGCACATCTCCTAGCGGTCCCATCTCCCCTCCCCTGGCCTCTCCTTTCTTACCTGCCAGGGCTTTCTCCTTTGTGCCTCATCGCCCCCCTCTTGGTGCCCCCTCCGGGCCCTCACCCCATGCCTAAGCCTGCCCCCACCAGCTGTGATGGCAGCCATAGTGCCTGGCCTGATGAGCTGGTGCGGTGCCCAGCCTCTTGGAGGCAAGAGACCGGTGCCACAGGAAACACCTGTTACCTTCTAGGAAGCTGTCTCCCAACCTGTCCGGCCCAGACTCGTGCACAAGGATGCAGGGCGCAGCCATAGCAAGGACTGGTGATGGGGTAACAGGCAGTGACATGATCCCCACAGGAGCCTGGCCATGCACTGTAATGCAATGTAAGCAACCGCAGCCCACAGCTGTCGTGCCAGAGATCTGTTCCCAGGGCTGGCACCTCGGCTCCATCAGAGCAGCCAGGCAATGCCCCCAGCTATGCCCCACTCCACATGGGGACCTCCTTTAGCCCCCACTCCAGGGCACCATGTGGACACCAGCTGTATGCCCCCAAAAGCAAAATGAGGCCGTTGAAGAGAGATCCTGGTTCTCAGCCCTCAACCTCTAACCTCAGCATCCTCTACCAGCATTCATCCAAAAGGGGCAGGGCCAGGCCATGCCAGGGAACGGTGAGGACAGGCCACAGGGCCAGCATAGCGGGAGGGACCGGCCACGGAGCCCACATGGGGAGGGGTAAGCCATGGAGCCTGTGCCAGGGGAGGGGAAGGACAAGCCTGCATTGGAGAAGGGGAGGGGTAGCTCATGGGAGCTGTGCCAGGGGAAGAGAGGGGAGGGACAACTGCGAAACCAGGCACAAGGGGCAGGCCACAAGGCCTGTGCAGGGGAAAGGAAGGGACAGGCCACCCTTGGCCCACAAAGGGGAAAGGCAGATAATGGAACCTCTGTCCAGGTGTATGGAGTCTGGGAACTTTAATCCTGGGACCCACTTCACACTGTTCCAAACTTTTAAAATCTTTTTAGCTTTGAATACACCGGAGCAAATAAATAAATAAATAACTACCATCCCAGCTCTTCAATTACAGGCACAGGGCCCTCAACAACAGACAGCAACTAGAAAAATCGCAACACACTCCGCAGGGAACCAGGACTCCAATACTAGGTCTTCAGCTCAGAAAACACACGCCTCTGCTACTTGAGCGAAAGCAGAAGTCCCATAAGCAACAGCATTAGCAGGTCCCTTCTCCTCTCTGTGGGGTTCACCAAAGGGCAGCATCACTCTTTACACCAGGGATCGGCAACCTTTCAGAAGTGAAAAGAACAGGAGTCCTTGTGGCCCTTTAGAGACTAACAAATTTATTTGAGCATAAGCTTTCATGGGCTACAGCCCACTTCTTCAGATGCATAGAATGGAACATATATTGAGGCGATATATATACACATACAGAGAGCATGAAAAGGTGAGAGTTGTCTTACCAACTCTGAGAGGTCAATTACGTAAGAGAAAAAAACTTTTGAAGTGATAATCAAGATAGCCCCATACAGACAGTTTGATAAGAAGTGTGAGAATACTTACAAGGGGAGATAGATTCAATGTTTGTAATGGCTCAGCCATTCCCAGTCCCTGATTGTATCTAGTTTGCATATCAATTCCAGCTCAGCAGTTTCTCCTTGGAGTCTGTTTTTGAAGCTTTTCTGTTGCAAAATTGCCACCAGCAATTCTCTCTCTCCTCAATATAGGTTCCATTCTATGCATCCGATGAAGCAGGCTGTAGCCCACAAAAGCTTATGTTCAAATAAATTTGTTAGTCTCTAAGGTGCCACACTTCGCAAGCCCACTCTGCTATTGCAATGCTCATGTACCTCTGAGAGCCTGCCTCTCCCAAGGCTTTGGGCACCTGAAGGAAGCAGAAATACAGGTTCATCTGAGCATGGCCATTCTGGGCCCATTTCACACAGAAACACATCTGCAACCTAGTTCAGGTTCAGTCTTTCCCAGCATGACATCCCTTGTGTTAATGCAGGCCATGCCAGATCTTCCACACACTCTGTGAGGGGTCAGGCAGAGGACGGGTAGGAGAAGGGGATTTGGGAGGTAGGAGGGGTGGAGTAGTTTCATCTGCTGATGGGCTCAACTCAGCATTTCATCCCCATACCGATGCAGAGATCCAGCTGTCTCAGGAATGTTCCCAAAGAGAATCCCAAGTCTGCGTTCCTGGAGACTTCAGTCTACCATGGCTTGAGATCAGTGTCTTCCCTCCAGTTTCAATAAACCCTTCTCTGTGGAAATACTTTACACCCCCTGGAAACGGAGACAGCTCTCCTTCTGACCCTGTGCTCCCCTACAACAAATGGGCTATTCCATCTTCCTTGATCCCATCCCACTGGCAATCCATGTCCTTGGTCTCAGGGAGATCATACATATCCTAATTCCTCCATCCACATCCTGCAGCAAGATGCAACCAATGGGAGCTCAGAAATGAAGCCTAGACAACAACCGATAGAGTCCTTTCAAGGCCTTTCCAATGGGGGCATAGTAGTTCTTATGTCATCTCACTCCATAAGCTTTACTCACCCCAACTCCTGTGCAAAACTATCTGAAGCCCCCGGCATAGGCCCTGAGGCAGGGGAAGGGACCAGATGAGCAATAAGAGACCCCACCACAATGCCAATGTATAAGTTAGACTCCAAAAGATGTTCCATCGTGACCATCTACATTGCCTCTCACCTGCAATGACCACCCAATGAAGCCCTGCATCCTACCGACTGTCCACCAGAGCTACCCACTGTGAATACCCAATGAAGATTCTCACCATGAGTCCCCAAAATAACCCCTCAACCTGTTATGATCACCAAATGGGATTCCCCACTGTCACCAACCAATGCAACCACGCAACGAAGGTCCATCTGGGACTGCCCAGTGGAGCTCCCCATCATGGCTAATCTCACCACCATGACCACTCAATTGAGGTTCCCACTGTGACCGCTCACCTATGACCACCTAATGCAGCTGACAATCTGCCCCAAAGAGCTCCCCACTGCAACCACCCAACAACACTCCCCATCATGGCCTCCCTATGGATTTCTCTGCCATGATGACCCAATCGTGCTCCCGCAATACCACCCAACAGTGCTCCCCACCATGCCTGACCGAGGAAGCTCACATTGCGACCACCCAATGGAGTTCCACTGTGACTGCCAACAGAGCTCCCTGCCGTGACTGCCAATGGAGCCCCCACCAGGACCGCCCAGCAGAGGTTCTTCCAGCAGTAAAACTCCTCTAACTACTGTTCTTTCATATCTAAAACTACCTGAAAATAGCATCTGGAGATAATTCATTTCTGTTTAATGAACCCCCCTCTCCAAGCTACCCCTCCCAGATGAAACTGCAAGGTGTCTCCAGCTCCAGATACATTTATCCAGGCTTCCAGCACCGCTGGGGTTAAGCCTATGTGGCATCCTCGGTCTGTCACGAAAGAAGACCCCATCTCTCTCTCTCTCTGCTGCTTCTGCTGCTGCTTTATGGCTTGGCAGAGGGAGGGGGCCACGCCTGCATCTGTCTGACAGCTAAGCCCCTGTCGTCATGGGGGCATTAGCACCATTACTGCAGGGAGCTCCCCAGAGGACAGTAAGTGGATCAAAGGGTTTTAGCAGCAGACGGCTCCCAGACAGGTCTGGATTGTCTTCAAGGCGGCCACTTGAGGCTACAAATGCACTTTCTGACTGCAGCTCCAAAGCTGAAAGTTTTTCACACGGGCTTTATTCCTGTTAACCCCTCACAGCTCACAGCCTCCGGGATGCTGGGCAAGGAGCTGCATGCAGATGCTTTGCACCAGGGGCCCTCCTTCCAGCATGTGCTCCCACTACCCACTCCCAAAACCCTGCCCACTTCTCCCTGTCAGAGGATAAACCTCTCGGAGAGCATCATGACGCAAGTTCAACCCTGGGGTAATTCCATACATCCAGCCCCACAGCTCGGAGCGCTTTGGTGGAGATTCCATAGCCAAACCTGGGGGCCAAAACCCAGGCCCCTTGTTGCACATTTAGGAGCATAAATAACTGGCCTAGTTTTCAGAGAGGCTGAGCAGCTCCTAGTGAAATCTCCCAGACTTGAATTATTTGGCCACAGTAACAAATTCAGCCCCCTAGCCAGTAGCATTATTCCCCCTGCCTGGGGGAAGCACAGAACAGGGATGTGACTTGTCCAAAGCCACACTGAGTCAGTTGCAGTGTGAGGAACAGAACCCAGGAGTCCCGCTTCCCAGCGCCTTGCAGCACCTACTCAGCTGCCTTCAGTGGCTGGTGATGGAAGTAGCAGGTGCTGTCCAGGGTGGACACTGCCCGCCCTGTTCTGTGCCTGATCCATTCCTGTGTTTCCCCACTGCTGCTAGCTGGCGCTGAACAGCCCATCACTGTCACTCTCCCCTTCCCCCCACCACCCTCCACCAGCGGCAGAGGGCACCAGTCCCTGCTGGATGGAAGGAAAGCTGCCTTTGGTGTATCACATTTTGCCCTAAGGCCTCTCATCTCACCCCTTCTGCCCCGGCCACTAGGTGCAGCCCAGCCTGCATTAGGTCCTTCAGCCCTCTAGTCTGTACTTGATGCAGTCCCGAGCATAAGCCAGCACTTCCCAAGCAGAAGCCCCCATGCGCTCAGGAGGGCAGGGCGACTTCGCTGGAGTCATGATGCTATGAATTATTCAGGGCATAACAGTAATTATAGGAGCCACTACTGGCTGCCCTCCCTCTGCAGGCAGGATCTGAATTGGTTCTGCTCCTTGGATGAGGGCCAACAAGCTGCTTGGATGGTAAGGAGTCAGAGGGGTGCACATGAACTTGGAGCTGTCACCTAACACTCCCATCTCAGTGGGGTAAATCCATCGAAACAGCAGCTTCCAGTTGGCCTCCTGGAGTGGTGGGACAGCTGGGGGCGGGGGGGTGCAGCAGCAGCAGTAGGAGGGGGACACACTGAGTCCGCGACAAAGCTAGAGGGAGAACTCAGGAGTCCTGCTTCCTAGTACTAGCTCGTCTACTAGACTATGCTGCTGCCTTAGGGACTGTCTATGATAATTGGTAATGGCATGCAGAGCACTTGAGGCAGATCAAAGACAAGGAATGAGATTCAGGTATGTCTTCCATCAAAGTGAATGCAAGTATGTCCCTAAATCCTCTAGACTGCATGGAACATCTTAGCCAAGGCCCCTTCAGCAAGCTTCCAACCTATGAAAGACACTAGGCCAAGGTAGCTGGAGAGAGACGGCATGGAGGATCTCACAGGAATGATGGCTGGTCACAACTGGCTCCATCACTGACAAAGTGTGCAGATGGCACAGAAATTGGGGGAATGGTAAATGATGAAGAGGACAGGTCCCTGATATGAAGTGATCTGCATTGCCTAGTAAACTGCATGCAAACAAACAGTATGTGCTTTAATATGGCTAAATGTAAATGTATACATCTGGGAACAAAGAATACTTACAGGATGGGGGACTCTATCCTGGGAAGTAGGGACTCTGAAAAGGATTTGGAGCTCCCAGTGCAATGCTGTAATCAAAGGAGCTAATGTGATCCTGGGATGCATAAACAGGAATATTGAGTAGGAGGAGGGAGCTTATTTTACGACTATATTTGGCACTGGCGTGACCACTGCTGGCATACTGTATCCAGCTCCCATGGCCACAGTTCAAGAAGGATGTTGATAAATTGGAGAGGGTTCAGCAGAGGGCTACAAGAATTATTAAAGGATTAGAAAACCTGCCTTATAGTGATAGACTCCAAGAGTTCAATCTATTTAGCTTAACAAAGAGAAAGTTAAGGGGTGACTTGATCACAGTCTCTAAGTATCTACATGGGGAGCAAATATTTAATAACAGGCTCTTCAATCTACCAGAGAAAGGTTAACATGGTCCAATGCCTGGAAATTGAAGTGAAACAAATTTGGACTGGAAATAAGGTGTAAAGTTTTGACAGTGGGGGTAATTAACCTTGGAACACTTTACCAAGGGTTGTGGTGGATTCTCCATCACCGACAATTTTTTAATTGAGATTGGTGTTTTCTAAAAGCTCTGTTCTAGGAATTAGTGTGAGGCAGGTCTCTGGTCTGTGCTGTGCAGGAGGTCAGAGATGATTACAATGGTCCCTTCTGGCCTTGGAATCTGAATCTATGACTCTATGGGCTGGTGGTCGGATCCCAGGTCCTGCTGAGGTTTCCAGCATGATGTCAAACAAGTCCCTCAATTTTATAACAAGTTAGATGCTCAATTCTGCATGGAAAAGTGGGACCCCCTTGTGTGGGACCACTGTGCTTGGCATGCTCATTGGCTATGTGAGAGTGCAAGGGATCACAATCACGTTACTGTACCTGATCAACACACATTGTCATGTTAGTTGTATGAACAAATCGGGGGCAGCTGTGCACACATGCAGCACATGCAATTGCAGAGCTAACTAGTTTAAAACCCAGATCCTTACATTTTCTGTGCCTCAATTTCCCCAACTTGGAGATGGGGGGGCTGCAAGGCTGAATCCATGAACACCTGTAATGTGCTTTGAGCAACGAGGATGGCTGGTGCTAGGGAAGGGCAATGGAATCGTATCATTGTTATGAAACTGGGAGTGGAATATCTGGATCCCGTTGGGAATTCTCAGGGTCAGGAAGACAAATCTGCTCACTTAGTCTGAACAAGGGGCTGGTGTTCAAATATTAACCTGAAGCCACCATCATTAACCAAGTACAGCCTCATCCTGCCATAAATCCTACAGTCTAACAGCTGGCTAAGAGCTTGGCATGCAGCCTCCCCATACAGCCGCTCCTTGGCTCACACACTCAGACTACAGGATACAGGAAAAAAGAGAGCAGGTCGGCCAAGAAATACACAGGGAGGTTTGAGCTCTATTGCCAGGATTCCAGAGCTGCTGAGCTGCCTAGCTGGCTGTGAACTGGGTGCTGGGAAACCTCTGCTGTATGGTCACTGCTGATGGGCGGGCTCCTGAGGACATGCTGGCCAGCAGCGGAGGTTTCATCAAGCCTCTATCTAGCTCTCAGCGGAAGCCTTGAGGGCAGCTTTTCAGTGGCCCTGCTCCTCTGCATGTGCAAGGCTTGTGTGCTGCCCATCCACCCATATTTGCATGGAGGTTTTGTGGGTGTGCAACGTACAGGGTCCTGGGCACACACACAGGTTCATGATTAAGCAGGCTTGCTGAAAAGGTGCCCGTTATGGCAAGCTCAGCAGAAGTTAGCTGGCAGGGCTGGGAGTCCAAAGACCACTTCTGAGTTTCAAATCTGGAGTGTCACTCTCCTGACCCAAGGAGGGAGGGGCTGATACCATAAATCCTGGGTGAGAATGGAGACCGCATCCATCATTTCCTTCCGTGGGATAAAGAGACCGCCATACATCAATGTATCCCAGCCCAGGCAGTGATGCACCCCTCTGGCATTTTCTCATTGTACTGAGGGCTTCTGTTTTGCTGTGTGCATTTGCCACAACACTTTCAGTGGTGGAAAAACTATTTGCAGAAATGGCAGCAGTGTGGGAAAGCAGCATGAGGAGGGACTCTGGCACCCAGCAACCTACAGCCACACACAGGCACTGCGGGGCTCAGCCAAGTGCATCTGTGCAGCGTCAGGGAATGGAACCCACAAACTTTAGCAAAAAAAACGGTGTGTGCTACTTTGAGGCAGCCTTCCCCAGTTTAGCCACTAGTGGGGCACTGGCATATGCACACGTATGCTGTGGCATAGTCCACCTTGCAAGGCATGAAGTGGGCTTGAAGACCCCTTAGCCCTGGAATGAATGGCAGGCAAGATCTACTCTGTCCAGCAGCTGACTGCCAGCCTCGAGCCATAATTCATCACTGTGATTTATGTGCCCCATGCAGACAGGGGCTCAGAGCGGTACAAGCCACAAATAAAGACAGGATCCCTGCCACAAGGATGTCTACAAAACCTCACACTGCACCTAACTGAAAACCACCCTCATCCCCTACACCACGCGAAGAGACTCGGCCACCCGCAGCACCAGACACCCAAGTGACGCGTACACAGCAGCACAGGCACTGATGTCCATGTGTCAGCCCAAGCTGGTTTGCCTGTGTTTTCCTGGCCCCTTCTGGGCCGCGGTGTGAGCAACACGGTGGGTGGTGAGTCCCCTGTACCCAGATATCACAATCCGCAGGCAGCAGGGAAATGACAGTGGCTGAAAAATCTTCTGCTAGGGAGAACGATCCTCATTATGTTTCTGCCAGGGAGCCCAGGGGAGGCTGGGAGATTTCACAGATGGCGTATCCCCAATTGTCCACTCCCACATGGGGTAGGGGCAGAAAGGACAGCCAATTTCCCTAGGCTATTCAACACGTAATGCCGTGTAACCCAGGGCAGCAGGCAAGGGAAGCGGGAGCCAGGGCAGAGCAATTAGCGCCGGCTGGAACGACCCTCTCCTTGCACAGTGTCACGGAGTATGGGGCAGTCTGGCCCTGCACCCCTCTTCCTGGGACTCTCAGTGACTCTCAGCCAGCCAGTAAAACAGAAGGTTTATTGGACAACAGGAATGCAGGTTACAGCAGAGCTTGGAGGCACAACCAGGACCCCCAATCAAGTCCTTCTGGGGGTTCAGGAAGCTTAGTTCCCAGTTAGTTCCCAGTTTGGGATTCCCTGAATTCCAAGCACCCAGCCCAAAACCAAAACTGAACTAACTCCCTCCAGCAGGCCCCTTCCTTTTGTCCGGCTTCCTGGGCAAAGGTGCTGACCCCCTCCCCCCATACCTGGCTCAGGTTACAGGCTTAGGTCCTGTCCCTCACCTAAAGTCATCCCCGGCTCTCCCATCCCTCACACAGACAGTCCCTACTGCATCACATCTCTCCCCCCTTCGAGACTGAACTGAGCGGGGTCACTCTGCCCAGTGACCTGGGGAAGTTCAGGGGCCCCCCTCTGGGACAACGCATCCGCTATCAGATTGGCACTTCCCTTCACATGTCATAGTCCTGCAGGAGCAGGCTCCACCTCAGGAGCTTGGCGTTGGCTCCTTTCATCTGGTGCAGTCAGATCAGGGGAGAGTGGTCGGTGTACACGGTGAAGTGTCGCCCGAAGAGATATGGCTCCAGTTTCTTAAGGGCCCACACCATGGCCAGGCATTCCTTCTCGATGGCCGCGTAGCTTTGTTCCCGGGGTAGCAGCTTCTTACTCAGGTACACGATGGGGTGTCTCTCCCCATTTTCATCCTCCTGCATTAACACCGCCCCCAGTCCTGTGTCTGAGATGTCGGTGAACACCATAAAGGGCTTGTCAAAGTCTGGATTTGCCAGAACTAGGCCACTAAGCAGAGCCTCCTTCAACGCCCGGAAAGCCTCCTGGCACTGCTCAGTCCAGACCACCTTGTCCGGCTTCCCCTTCTTGCACAGCTCAGTGATGGGGGCAGCTATAGCGCTACAGTGGGGCACGAACCTTTGATAGTACCCTGCCATCCCAATAAAGGCCTGGACCTGCTTTTTGGTTTGGGGGGCAGGCCAGTCTCTGATTACCTCCATCTGGGCTGGTTCCGGCTTCAGGCAGCCGCTCCCCATCTGATGGCCCAGGTAAGATACTTCAGCCATCCCCACCTTGCACTTCTCAGCCTTTACGGTTAACCCAGCCTCCCGGAGTCGGTTCAGCACTTGTTTAACCTGGACACGTGGTCCTCCCAGGTCCGGTTAAAGATGCAGATGTTGTCAATATACGCCACGGCAAAACTCTCCATCCTCTTCAGTAGCTGATCCACCAGGCGCTGGAAGGTGGCCAGTGCTCTCTTGAGGCCGAAGGGCAGGGTTAGAAACTCATAGAGCCCCAGAGGGGTGATAAAGGCCGATTTCAGCCTGGCATCTGCGTCCAGCGGCACTTGCCAGTAGCCCTTTGTAAGATCCATGGGTGGTGAGGTACCGAGCACCTCCCAGCTTGTCTAGGAGGTCGTCTGGCCTGGGCATAGGGTAGGCATCAGATACGGTGATGGCATTGAGCTTTCGATAGTCCACACAGAACCGGATCGACCCATCTCTTTTGGGGACTAGCACCACTGGCGAGGCCCAAGGGCTGGAAGACGGCTGGATCACCCCCAAAGCCAGCACGTCTCTGACCTCTCTTTCTAGGTCCTGGGCAGTTTTCCCAGTGACCCGAAAAGGGGAGCATCTTATAGGGGGATGTGACCCGGTCTCCACCCGGAGGACAGTCAAATTAGTGCATCCAGGTTGGCTGGAAAACAGCTGTCGGTATAGATGCAGCACCCCTCTGATCTCAGCGTGCTGGGCCAGGGTCAGCTGATCAGAGAGGGGAATTGCCTTCAGGGGGGGAACCAGCTTTTGTCCCAGGGAATAGATCCACTAAAGGGTCATCTCCCTGCTCCTCCCAATGTCCACACATGGCCAACACCACATTCCCCCTGTCATAGTATGGCTTCATCATATTCACATGGTACACTCGGCGGTGACGAGCCCAGTTCGACAGCTCCACCACATAGTTTACTTCATTTAGTTGCTTGATAACCTTGAAAGGCCCTTCCCAGGCAGCCTGAAGTTTGTTTTTCCTCACGGGGATGAGAACCATCACCTGATCCCCAGTGGCAAAGGCGCGGGCCCATGCCGTGCAGTCATACCAGACCTCTGCTTCCTCTGGGCTTGGGCTAGATTCTCCCTGGCCAGGTCCCTGAGCTCAGCAAGTCTTTCTCGGAAGGTCAGGACATACTCCACCACCAACTCTCCATCAGGAGTGGACTTCCCCTCCCATTCGTGTCTCACCAAGTCTAGGGGCACCCTTACCCACCTTCCATACAACAGTTCGAAAGGCGAAAACCCAGTAGATTCCTGGGGTACCTCCCTGTACGCGAACAGCAAGTGAGGTAAGTACTTGTCCCAGTCCTGCGGGTGCTGGTTCATAGATGTTTTTAGTATCATCTTTAGCGTCCTGTTGAACCTTTCCACCAGCCCATTGGACTAGGGGTGATATGCTGAGGCCCAGTTGTGCCAGAACCCCACATTTCTGCCACAAGGACCGGAGCAGGGCCGACATGAAGTTGGACCCCATGTCCGTTAAGACTTCCTTGGGGAACCCCATCCAGCTGAAAATGGTCAGCAGCGCATCTGCCACTGTGTCTGCTTCGATAGAGGACAAGGTCACCGCCTCGGGGTAGCGAGTGGTGAAATCTACCACCACCAGAATGTTTTTCTTCCCCGACCGGGTCGTCTTGCTGAGAGGTCCCACTATGTCCATGGCCACCTTCTGGAAAGGTTCTTCTATGATGGGTAAAGGCCTCAAAGCCGCTTTCCCCTTATCCCGGGCCTTCCCCACCCTCTGGCAGGGGTCACAGGATTGGCAGTACTGTCGGACATGGGTAAAGATCCCAGGCCGGTAAAAGTTCTCTAGTAGCCTCTGCCTGGTGTGCCGGATCCCTTGGTGCCCTGCGAGAGGGATGTCATGGGCCAGGTACAGTAGCTTGTGGCAAAACTTTTGGGGAACCACCAGCTGCCTCCTGATCCCTCATGCCTCTACTTCCCCGGGGGGAGCCCATTCTCGGTATAGGAACCCCTTCTCCCACAGGAACCTCTCCTTGCAACCTCTCCTCATGGTCTGTACCGCACTGAGGTCAGCCCGGTCCCTGGCCTTCTGCAAGGATGGCTCTTTCTGCAACTCAGCCTGGAACTCAGCACCTGGGACAGAGAAGGGGACCTGCTCTCTCTCGCTGGCTGCGTCTGAGGCCGCAGCCTCTCTGAGCCGTGTCCCTGGGCGTTCCCTCCCCACCAGGTTAGGGTCCTGTGCCTCGGGCAGAGTACCTTCCCCGTTGTCAGGGCACAGTGTCGTTCGCTGACTCTGACTACGGGTCACAACCAGGGCACCCTGGGCGTTGCTTGGCCAGTCCTCAAGGTTCCCCCCCCATTAACACCTCCATGGGCAAATGTGGGTGTACCCCCACGTCCTTGGGGCCCTCCTTGGCCCCCCACTTCAAGTGTACCCTCGCCACGGGCACCTTGAATGGGGTCCCGCCCATGCCCATCAGGGTCAGGTAGGTGTCGGGCACCATCCAATCTGAGGCCACCACCTCAGGCCGGGCGAGCGTCACCGCTGCGCCCATGTCCTAGTACCCAGTGCCCTTCCTCTCATCTACCTCCAGGGAAACAAGGCACTCTCTCCAGAGGGGCAGCCCTGCGCCCACCCTATAAACCAAAAACTCAGAGCCTGGAGCATCCAGCCCCCCCAGAGGAGCTGACCTGGGACCTCCTCCCTCCTTCACAGGTGGTACACTGCCAGCCCCCCTTTCCTGGGAATGTTGCCCCTCATCCGACTGGGTCTTTACCCAGTCAACCCTCTGCGGGTTGGGTCTGCTCGGTTCGTCCCTGAGCTTGGGGCACTGGGCCCGTATGTGGCCTCATTGGCCACAGTGATAGCAGTCCATGTCTCGTGGGTCCCCTCGAGTGCTTCGGATGGACCTGATGCTGGATGTTCCCCTTTGGTGGGGGTTCTCCACAGGCCCCCGCTGAGAGGTCCCATGGTGACTTTCTCTCTGCGTTGAGGCAGGCCTGCTCCTTCGAGACTCTTCCCTGTTATCCACTGCCCGACTGTCCACAAATTGGTCGGCCAGCTGGCCTGCATGCCGCAGGTTCTCCGGCTTCTGGTCCATCAACCATCGCCTCGGGTCGGACAGGCACTGCTCGTACAGGTGCTCCAGTATGAATAGGTCAAGCAGGTCCTCTTTAGTTTGGGCCCCAGCTGTCTACTTGCAGGCATACCTCTGCACCCGGTTGATGAGTTGTAGGTATGTGACCTCACGGGTTTTACACTGACTCCAGAACCTTTTCTGATACATCTCAGGACTCAGCCCAAACTCGCGGAGCAGGGCCTGTTCGAACAGCTCGTAGTCCCCTGCCTCCGCCCCTTTCAGTCGGCTGTACACCTCCGCGGCTGTGGAGTCCAGTAAGGGGGTGAGAAACGGGATTCTGTCTGCAGGGTCAACCCTGTGCAGCTCGCAGGCATTCTCAAAGGCCGTCAGCAAGGTGTCTATGTCCTCCCCCTCCTTATGCCGGGCCAGGAAGTACTTATCAAAGCTCTTTGTAGGCTTGGGTCCCCCCTCACTCACCGCAGCCGGGGCCCCGCTGCTTCTCAGCCAGGCCAGTTCCAGCTCACGCTTACGCTCGTTCTCCTCCTCCAGCTCCCGCTGGCGCTGGTTCTCCTCGTGTTTACGCTGGTTCTCCCGCTCCTTCAGTTCTTGCCTCCTTAACTCGAGCTCTTCCCGTCCTAGCTCCCTGTCGTGTTCCATCCTCATCCGTTCCAGGGACGGGAAGCTCCATCAGGACGATCCCCTGCTGGCCGCCAGGGTCAGGGTGCCCTCGGTATTCACTGGGCTTCCCCCAACCCCTCCCCTAGGTATAGGTGGGCAGGGTCTCGGGGCGTCCTTGGCAGCAGTCTGGCCCCTCCCAGCCATGTCAGGCCCCAGGGCCCACGCTGCGTCTGCTGGGCGGCTTCCCTCAGGGACCGAGCTCGGTTCACCCCAGTGCTCCTTCTCCTCCAGCTGGGCAATTAGCTGTTCTTTGCTGGACCTCCCAATGTGCAGCCCCCTCTGCTTGCACAGCTCCACCAGGTCTTTCTTAAGGCGCTTAGTATACATCTTCCTGCTGGCCACTCGCCGGCCTGCGCTCTCAGCTTCCCACCGGTTCCACAGAGACCTCTCGTGCACCAGCTCTTTTTCAGGTCACCCTCATCTCTGCCAGGGTCGAGCTGCAGACTCCTCTGCCCCTGGGACTGCTCCTGCAATCCCCCTGGGGAACCTTGTTACTGCAAAGTCCTTTGCTCTGGTCACACACTCCCAGGGATTAATCGCCTCCTGAAACCTTCGCTCTCTGTCTCTTCAGCCCACCTGGTCCCTGTCAATCCCCCTTCGTTTTGCTGCTCCCCTGTCACTTACTGCAGGAAGTGCTGTACACAAGGTGCAGTAGATTCCGCTGCTGCCACCAGTTGTCACGGAGTGTGGGGGAGTCTAGCCCTGCACCCCTCTTCCTGGGACTCACAGTGACTCTCAGCCAGCCAGTAAAACAGAAGGTTTCTTGGACAACAGGAATGCAGGTTACAGCAGAGCTTGGGGGCACAACCAGGACCCTTCAATCAAGTCCTTCTGGGGTTCAGGAAGCTTAGTCCCCAGCTTGGGATTCCCTGAATTCCAAGCACCCACCCCAAAACCGAAACTGAACTAACTCCCTCCAGCAGGCCCCTTCCTTTTGTCCGGCTTCCCGGGCAAAGGTGCTGACCCCCTCCCCCATACCTGGCTCAGGTTACAGGCTTAGGTCCTGTCCCTCACTTAAAGTCATCCCTGGCTCTCCCATGCCCCACACAGACAGTCCCTACTGCATCACACACAGTGCACAGGGAAGAGTGAGCTTCTCTCTCCAAATGCTGCGTGGTTTTGACAATCCCATAATGAATTACTGTAGCCCTAACACGTGACTCTCAGCCTGCTCTCAGGCTGGCTAAGATGATGCCTGTCTGGGGTTGCCAACTCTGACTGAAGCTATTCTGGGAGATTTTTTTCCCTCAATGTGACAATGTCATTTTCTTAAAATATCCTATTAAAATCTCCTAGATTGCTTTCAGTAGTCACCAGGAGATTGATGCCCATTCCAGGAGAGTTGGCAACCCTATGCCTGCCCCAGAGCCTGACTGCCTGGGCGAGGGGAGAAAGAAGGGCTAGTGCTTCCCTTAGCTCATGCAACACATTAACGGGGCTGATTTTCCACTGCACCTGGCCCCTTTACACTGCTCCAGTAGCGGCAAGGACTGGAAACCACTGCCAGGAAATCCCGACAGTGTGGCAGGGGGCAGGGGGAGGCAGAGCAAGGAGGCGATATGGCCTGGGCACACGAGGGGCTGGCAGGTGGCCCCTGGGAAGCTGCTACAGCTAAGTGAGAGCAAATGCCAGGAAACCGAAGAATATGGTGAGCAGAAAAGGGGCTTCAAGCCATCTTTTTCCCTCCTCCACTTGGCATGGGGATGGCACAATGGAGACCTGGGCCCTGAATGTCAAGGGCAGTGCTGCAGCTGGACCACTGTGTAGAGTGTGGGAACTGCACCCTCCCCTTCAGGTTACTGCCAAGCAGTCCCTTGGGCCTGCACCACCACAGGCTTACCTCTCGGTGGGGCACTGTGCACCTCATCCCTCTCTCTGCCTGTGCTTGGAGAGGGGAGCTGGAATGGAGCAGCTGGAGCAGAGCTGGGGCTGTGCCACAGAAACGCTCCATCAAGTAGCTGAGTCGGATTAACAGGGTCTCCAAGCACTGGCACTTGAAACTCCATGAGACAAAAACACACTGGATTCTTGGAAGGCATCATCTTGGCAGAGACAGCAACAATGGAGAGAGATGGCTGAGACAACCCAAAGCCACTGTCAGTCCCTGAGGCCTAAGCTGCTCGCTTTCCTTCCACGCAGCACCAATGAGCAGGCCATTTAGGGTTCCCTCAACATCAGCAGCCTGTCCTCTAGCACCCTAGGTTTTGAGTGAGCAGGTTCCTGGTGAAAGGTGCTGGGTGAGATTTCGGGTGAGGGGCACTGGATAAGCAGGTTCTGGGAGATGGGGGCTGGGTGACCAGGTTCTGGGGGAGTTGCGCTGGGAGAGCGGTGCTGGATAAGCAGGTTCTGGGAGATGGGGGCTGGGTGACCAGGTTCTGGGGGAGTTGCGCTGGGAGAGCGGTGCTGGGTGAGCAGGTTCCGGGTGATGGGCGCCAGGTGAGCAGGTTCTGGGGAAGGGGGGCTAGCTAAGCAGGTTCTGAGTGATGGGGGCTGGGTGAGCAGGTCCTGGGGGAGTTGCGCTGGGAGAGCGGTGCTGGGAGAGCAGGTTCCAGGTGATGGGCGCCAGGTGAGCAGGTTCTGGGGAAGGGGGGCTAGCTGAGCAGGTTCTGAGTGATGGGGGCTGGGTGAGCAGGTCCTGGGGGAGTTGCGCTGGGTGAGCAGGTTCCGGGGGAGGGGGGATAGTTGAGCAAGTTCCAGGTGCTTGGTGAGCAGGTTCAGGGTGATGGGGGTTGGGTGAGCAGGTTCCAGATGAGGGGGGCTGGGTGAGCAGGTTCTGGGTGAGCAGGTTCCAGGCAAGCGGTGATGGGGGCTGGATGAGCAGGTTCTGAGAGAGCAGTGCTGGGTGAGCAGGTTCTGGGTGATGGGGGCTGGGTGAATAGGTTCTGGGTAAGCTGTCTTGAGGGCAGGGGGCTGGGTGAGCAGGTTCCAGAGGAGTGGGGCTGGGTGAGCAGGTTCTGGATGATGGAGGCTGGGTGAGTAGGTGCTGGGGGAGCAGGTTCCAGGGGAGCAGAGCTGAAGGAATAGGTTCCAGGGGAGTGGTGCTGGGTGAGCAGGTTCCGGGTGAGGGGGGCTGGGTGTGGATGTTCTGGGTGAGGGGTGCTGGTTGAGCAGGTTCCAGATGAACAGTGCTGGATGAGGAAGGTAGGTGAGCAGGTTCTGGGTGAAGGGGCTGAGTAAGCAGGTTCTGGATGAGGGGGGCAGGGTGAGCAGGTTCCAGAGGTGTGGGGCTGGGTGAGCAGGTTCCAGGGGAGCTGTGCTGAGTGAGTAGGTTCTGGGGGAGCAGGTTCTGGGGGAGAGGTAAGCACGTTCCAAGGGAGCGGTGCTGGGTGATGGAGGCTGGGTGAGCAGGTTCTGGGTGATGGGGGCTGGGTGAGGAGGTTCTGGGTGAGGAAGTTCTGGGGGAGCGGGGCTGGTTGAGCAGGTTCCAGAGGATGGGGGCTGAGTGATGGGGGCTGAGTGACCAGGTTCTGGGGGAGCGGTGCTGGGTGAGGAGGTTCTGGATGAGCAGGTTCTGGGTGATGGAGGTGGGTGAGTTGGTGCTGGGTGAGCAGGTTCCGGGGGGGGAGCGGGCTGAGTGAGCAGGTTCTGGGGGAGCGGTGCTGGGTGAGGAGGTTCTGAGTGAGCAAATTCTGGGTGATGGAGGTGGGTGAGTTGGTGCTGGGTGAGCAGGTTCCGGGGGAGGGGGGCTGGACGAGCAGGTTCTGGGGGAGCGGTGCTGGGTGAGGAGGTTCTGGGTGAGCAGGTTCCAGGGGAACGGAGCTGGGTGAGCAGGTTCTGGGTGAGCAGGTTCCAGGGGACCAGTGCTGTGTGATGGAGGCTGGGCGAGCAGGTTCCGGGGGAGCGGTGCTGGGTGAGCAGGTTCTGGGTGAGGAGGTTCTGAGGGAGTGGTGTTGGGGGAGCAGGTTCTGGGGGAGGGGAGCTGGGGGAGCAGGTTCCTGAGGAGGCAGGCTGGGTGATGGGGGCTGGGTGACCAGGTTCCAGGGGAGCGGTGCTGGGTGAGGAGGTTCTGGATGAGCAGGTTCTGGGTGCTGGAGGCTGGGTGAGTAGGCGCTGGGTGAGCAGGTTCCGGGGGAGGGGGCTGGGTGAGCAGGTTCCGGGTGATGGGGGCAGGGTGAGCAGGTTCGGGGTGAGGGGTGCTGGGTGAGCAGGTTCCAGGGGAGTGGGGCTGGGTGAGCAGGTTCTAGATTTACAGTGCTGGATGAGGAAGGTAGGTGAGCAGGTTCTGGGTGAAGGGGGATTGGTGAGGAGGTTCCGGGGGAGTGCTGCTGGGGGAGCAGGTTCCGCGGGAGGGGGGAGCAGGTTCCAGGGGAGGGGGGCTGGGTGAGCAGGTTCCGGGGGAGCGGTGCTGGGTAAGCAGTTTCTGGGTGATGGGGGCTGGGTGAGCAGGTTCCGGAAGAGGAGGCCTGGGTGAAGGGGTGCTGGGAGGCTGTGGTTGGCTGCTGCTGCTGACATTTCTGACCCTCTCCTGTGATTCCCTGCAGCAGCTCACCATTACCCCCGCTGCATCTTGGCATTTTCCTGAGGCAGGGCTGGCTGGGTCTGTGCAGGCCACACTCACTATTGTACCATGTATGCATGTGCCACCCATGTCTCAGCTCTGCACACAGGCCCTGTATGAGCCTCAGCTGTACAAGAACCAGTGCTGCAGGCTGCTCTATGCCACATGCTGATTCCATGGGCTTGCCCTGCACACATCTCGGTTCCATTCTCACCCCCAAGCACGTCTCGGGCAATATGCCCACCCCAGAAGTGGCCCAGTTCCCTGCTGTACATGCGGGATGCTGCTAGGCCTGGTACGGAGCACCTAACCCACTTTATCCTTGGCACCCTGGCAGCCCACTTGGAGCTACTCACAGTCACTCAAGGCAGACCAGAAGCTGCCAAGGAGCAGCCTAGGCAGCGTGGCTGCAATTGAGAGCTGGCAGCCCAGCCCGCTATCTAGGGCAGCCTTGCGTGCGAAGGAATGCTGGCTGCTGGCGGCACAGGAATGAGGTTGTGGGCAGGGCAGGGGACCGGAGGAATCAGCACTCAAGGGAGAGAAAAAGGATCATCTGTCTGTCTGGGGATTGGGCCTGCTTTGTGCAGGGGGCTGGACTAGATACCTCCTGAGGTCCCTTCCAACCCTGATATTCTAGGATTCTATGATTCGAGTCTATGATTCTATGATCACAAAGTAACTGCTGCCCAGCAGCGCTGGAAAAAGAGCAGCGTCCTTCTCCCCGCAGTGGAGCTCCCTACGGTTCTATCCCTTCCCTTTTGTTTCAGGGAGAGCTCAGCTCCCGTCAGGTCTCCCAGATTGAGAAGTGAGAGAATGAATTAGCTGAGTTCAAAAGATGCCCCAGCCATATTTCAGTCATATGAATGCTACAGCTTTCTAGGAGTCCCTGGAGCCCCATGAGAGCTAGAGGGAACCTTCTTGCCCCATGTCCTTTGGAAGCAGCATGAGGAAACAATCAGATGGTGCCTTGGGGAGCTGGAAGGCAGCCTGGAGCTCAGCAGGAGACGCAGGCTCATTCCACTTGCCCCTGGCAGGGTCCTAGCTCTCCAAAGGCCACCCACTCAATCACACCACAGCCTGTGCCAAGCCTCCGCCTTGGAGACCCAGCACTGCTCCCTGCACTGATGTCCTCTCCCCTCTTACTGCAGTGGCAGTGGGGCATGAAGCCATGGGCAGCCACGCAGGAGTCAACCCACTCAGCCTTCAGAGGAGATGCAGCCCCCCGCCCGCCTGCTGGGATTAGCGGGGACACATCTGGCCACCCGAACTGCAAAGGAACAAGAGGTCGAGGGCTGCAGGCATCGATTTGGAAAGACTTAGACTCGGCGTGGGCTCAGTCTCGTCCACACTTCGAGCTGAACACCGGCTCTGCACGGTCCCAAACCTCCATGTTCCACTGGGCGGGCTGGAGCAGGCCAACAGGCCACGAGATGGCAGGAGAAGCTGTGGAGTAATCTACCCCTCTTGTCTCCAGCCCTTGGCACAGCCAGGAGGGATCATTTAAATAAAGCTGCCCTTATGCAGTCCAACCTTTTGGATGCTACTCCAAACCAAACGTGACCTCTGACCTTCCTGAGGCCTGCCCTTCACTCCCTGAACGGTGACATGCATCAGCAGGCTTGGAAGCACATTTGGGAGGGGCAGGCTGCACAGAGAACACAGCTCCCTTTCTAGGGTTGCCAGGCATCTGGTTTTCGACCGGAACATCTGTTCGAAAAGGGACCCTGACGGCTCCGGTCAGCACTGCTGACCAAGCTGTTAAAAGTCCAGTCAGTGGCACAGCGCGGCTAAGGCAGCTCCCTACCCAGCTCCACCTGGCTTCTGGAAGCAGCAGGCATGTCCCTCCGGCTCCTTCACACACTGCCCCTGCCCCGAGCACCAGCTCCGCAGTTCCCATTGGACGCCAGCTGCAACCAATGGGAGCTCTGGGGGTGACACCTGCAGGAGCTGCGGGCCTAGGAGCCAGAGAGACATGCCAGCCATTTCCAGGAGCCTCCTGAGGTAAGCGCCGCCAGGACCCCGCACTGCTCACCCCCTCCCGCACCCCAACCTCTTGCCCCAGCCCTGAGCCTCTCCTGTACCCAAACTCCCTCCTGGAGCTCACACCTCACACCCTCTCCCGCACCCCAGCCCCCTGCCTTGAGCCCCCTCCCACACTCCAAACCCCTCGGTCCCATCCCCCAGCCTGAAACTCCCTCCTGCACCCCAAACCCTTCATCCCCAGCCCCACCCCAAAGTCCGCACCCCCAGCTGGAGCCCACACCCATGGGGGTGCCTGGAATACAGACACACACACACACAGAGCAAGGGGGTCAGACGTCAATCTTAGAATTTGTTTTTTAAAAAGTTCACACCAACCGCAATCTAAAGAGAAACGGCTTTAAAAAAAATCCCTGACAGCAGAGTTCTGCTTGGCTGAGCCTTCCCTGCTGCCGTGCTGTGAATTCAGCCTCAGCAGTAGGACAACCGGGCAGTTTAGAGCCCTAGCCAGCCTGCTCGCACTGTCCAAGTGCAGTATGATGCAGGAAGGAGCCCCAGAGCCGATGTGACAGAAAGGAAAGAAATAAATCTCTCCCTCTGTAATACCCCCTGGGGCTGCTCTCAATCCTGCAACTGGATCGATGTGGGCAGCCAGAGTAGATCCAGCTGCAGCATCGGGGCCCACACTGGCATCATGGGGAATAGCATTTTAACAGCAGACAGATGGTTTGCACCTGAGGCCCCTTTCAGTGGTTCTCAGCTTTGCCTATACCGTTGAAGAGGTGCAGTTTTCACCTCACTGCAATGCATGTGAGCTGTCCTGAGGTAAAAACACAGTGCAGATCAGACACGTCCGCTTTGGCGCACAGTAGCTAGGCCAGGCCAGGCCAGGTTAGCACCAGGGCTGAGTTCGCCTTGTTTACCTCCTGGTAAAACCAAAGCACCTGGCTTTCGCTGGGCTTTTCCCTCAGGATAGCTCATGAGCACTAGTTCACCCGAGACAAGAAACTACCTTTATCATCAGTGAGGACAAGACTTCACTTAATAAAAACAAACCACAAAGACACACAATCTCTCCTTTTACTGATTAACATAAAATCATGCTCCACCGTGATTTACACACATTATTTGCCTGGCATCCCATAGGAAATTTTACCAGTGGGACCTGCAATTAATACCTGTGACATAATAGAGTTGATTATAATAATTGCCATGATAATTATGTGACACCCCGGGAAGGGCGCAGAGAGAGCCTTGCAAAACAGGCTCTTTGTTTTTACTTTTTTGTTTTCTCTCCAGCTTGCAGGTATCAGCCGGCATTGGACAAACCCTTTTTAATGGACTCTTAATAATGCTGTAATTTCCTTTTGCAGTGAAAGTTTTCCAAACAGTCAAAGCCTCAAAACAAAGCAATGATTGTTCCTATTAGCATTAAATTCTACTCTAGGAGAGAGAATAAATCAAACATGGGGATTCAATTCAAAACAGAACTATAAAAAAATCCAATAATGATTTTTTAATATTAATAAGAAAAATATATTGTTATGCACTCTTAGCATTTAAACTTCTAATCCAATCAGTACAAAGTGCAGAGATAAATCACAGCAGCAGAGGAACGGGGAGCAGCCATCAAGCATGCAGCAATAAAACACTGTCTCAGAGCCCTGGGACAGGAGTAGGTTTGACAGTCTAAAAATAAAAAAAGGGGGAGAGGTTGGGGGGCTTATCAGCCTGTCACTCCAGGATAAGCTTGTCCATCGCCTCTCTGCAGCTCTCCATGTACCCCGCACCCCAGGTACAGAGTATGGAGGGACTAAAGAGGCAGGGCAACTAAGATGCTCCTCTCACCTGGAGACCCCAACCCAACCAAGGGGTTGATGGCACAAGTCCTATTTGTTAAGCTGCCACATGCAGCTGTATTTGCTTAGTGTTTAGGAACATAGGACTTGCTGTACATCATCAGACCATGCAACCAACCCACTCCCAACAGCTGATGGTATCCAATGATACCTTAACAGGAGGGCAAAACTCCCCTATTATAAGCCACCTAGCATTGAGCAGCACTGTCCGGGTGTGTGGGTGTGGGGGGGTCCTCTCCCCTTTGGCATTTAGTTTATGCACTGAAGCATGCAGGTTGATTCTCTGTATCTAAATACAGAACTGTAGGGATTACTGTTAAAATACACACAAACACACACACATACTCAAGGAGCCTGCATTAGGCAGCCATCCAAGGGCCCAGCAAAAACTGGACGCTTAGTACAGGTAGGTCTTAAATACAAAGTCAGTTTCATGTGGTTTCAGTGGTTCTTTTGCTTTCTCCTCCCTGTATCAATTGTTGATTTCTTTGGCTGTCTTATCTTGGATGACAGCACTGGTACCTGGCTAGAATAGCATCTCCCGGGTTCTGTTCTCAGCACACAGATAAGCACCTGGCCCACGCTCAACATTTCAGACCTCATGCAGCGTGATTTTACGGCACAGGAGAGAAGCCACTGAATGAGCAGCTATTCTGTACATATATCACTCAAGGGATGACAAAGAGCCCCAGTTTAAAAGGCCTAATCAGTTGAGCAGCACCAGCTCCCATTGACTTCCAACTAGAGCTGTGGGTGCTCAGCACTTTTGAAAAGAAGGCTCTTCGTGACCACTTTCACGCGTTCATTGTAGAGCCATGTTTCCTGATCTTCCCAGGCTGGTGCAGGTCTCTTTGAATTAAATGGGGAATGTGACTTCTTATTAGTGGATTCCTAGGACATTTTCTCAATTTACATTGCACTGTTGCACAACACATCGAGTAACAATATAGTAACACTTGTACAGTTTTAATCACAGGTTGTGAGCAACCCAGGGCAGGGACCAGGCCTTCTTGCCAGTGTGGAAGTGCCTAGCACATTGTGGGTGCAACCATAAACAAATCATCGTCCTAATCACAGTAACACCCTACTGTAAATCATGGTTTGCTCACCCTGGGATCCTAGATGAGCTAATAACAGATAATGGTCCACAATTCACCCGTAAGTCATCCTGGCACTTTCCTTTGCTTTATCAGCTCAAGCACACCACACCATGGCCTACTGTGCACACTCAAGTAGCTCAGCAGGAAAGTTGATGCAAAAAGCAAAGACCTTGATAAAAAAAATTGGGCAGATTCAAGGGCTCCCTGTTCAGCATGACGAGAAGAGAGAAGTGGAATCCAAACAAGAAGTGACTGGCACATTTCAAAGGGAATAACTACACCACCCACACCAGGCAAACCAGCCATGTTGTCCACACCATCACACTCACCCTGAGGACCAGGACCACCTGAAGAAAAGACACCTCAACAAAACCAAGGAGAACCCTGCTTCCTGAGTCTGAAGAACATCTAAGATACTGCTGACAATGACCAACCGAGGAGCAGAGGATAGACGGACAAATAGACCCTCCCCCTACATCTCAGGATTGTTGTGAGATGTAATTAACTCATGTTTGTCAAATGTTTCGAGATTATAGTTTACTAATTATTATTATTGCAGGTTTAAAGCCAGTGCATCATAAAGCATTTCTGTTCCACCTTTCTTTCAGAATATTTTATCAGATGTTCTTGGGACAGGAGGCAGACCTGATAGAGCCTCATTATCACATTCCTGTTCTTGGTACTGATTGGTCAACTATTTAGCCACTTAATAATGCCTTTGATTATATCTCTGTCTCCATAGCGGTAGTTAATTTGAGGGAGACCAAAGAAATTGGCCTAGAAATGAGCCACACTCATGTCCATACAGTGATGAGCTTTATGTATTTTAAGTTAAAATAAAAAGTGAAAATTCTGAGCCAGGTTTTCAGAATTGCCTCCGCACACACAGAATGCGCACATGCCGCCGGTCCAGTTGCATACATAACTGGGTAAGAGAGCACACAGCTGATGTCTAACTGGCCATCTCTGCACATGCAGATTCTGCAGTCGCACTGCACTCATGTACACTGTGGTTGCATTTGTGTGTGCACACAATTTGTACTGGGCCTAAATCTTTGTAATGGGACAATATGGTCGTTGATCCACTGCATGAGCCAACGGCTCCATAGTATCCCAAGAGGCACTTGACTGCTCAGCACATCAAGTCATCAAACTGGCTGAACCACCCAAGTGTAGCAGGGTCTAAATAAGTGTCGGGCTTGTTATGCCTAGAGCCACTGGTTCAGCTCCTAGCAAGCTTAGCTCAGCCCTCACCACTTGGATATTAATAAACCGAACTCCATGCACTTGAGCACGTGGGGTCTTTGGGGGTGAGCTTTTGTGCCATTTAAGGTATGGGAGCTGGGTTCCCCAAACTCCCTGTCACCCTCCCACTGTTGTGAAACCTGCTGTCTGCTGCCCTGCCCCCCAGAGGTGGTTGAATTTCCATACTGCACAAGCACTGCCCAAGCAGGCCCTCAATGGAGATTGCAGCTCCCCGCTGCAGCACACTGAAGGGGGCACAGCCATAAAGCGCACTGGGATCTTTCAGGGTGACCAAGGCTATTCAGACATGATGATGATGACACTGAACAGGCATCGCTCTCTGCACTAAGCAGCTGAGATTTTCTGGGATCAAGGTTCTTTCTCCCCACCAGACAGGGGACAAAAGGGTGGGGAGAGCACCCTGAAGAGTGGGAATCTCCTGGGGGTGAGGGTCTGGTTCTCTGGGGCACCCTGGTACGCAGCCATTCTAAGATGGACATGTTACGGGGCTCTGCAGCTTCAGCCGGCAGGCAGAGGGGAAGCCTCCCCTAACTCAGCTGTTCCTCATTCTCAGCCGCCCCAGCCAGATTATTGCCTAATGGTGGGGTGGGCGAATGGCCAGCAACCCAGGACTGTCAGCGTGAAAGACCAGACACTTTCCCAGAGATGGATGTGGCATGCAGGCCTAGGCAGGGAAAGCTGTGGGCCCCTGAAGTCAGGTGAGAGCAGACGGGCCAGCTGCCCTCGGATAAAAGCCACTGTCAGACATGAATAAGCCCAGGTGGGGGCCTAGCTACCTGCCTCCCCTGAGAGAGACAATCTGCCCAGAGGTGAAGGCCTGTCCCCAGCGTTTCGCACATACTAATGAACAGGGCCTGTGCCGGGGATAGGTAACAAGAGTGGAGAGAGGGCAAGGGAATTGCATAAGGTCACCCTGGGGTCAGTGTCAAGTTCCTGGCTCCCAGTCATACTCCCTGCACACCAGCCCACATCCCCGTGACTTGCTCAAGCCCAGCTCCCACCGACCCCCACCCCTTCCCTCTGCTAATAAACAGGAGAACTCGGAGCTCTTATGGCTCCTTAGCAGCCTCCATGCTCGGACTGTCCAGCCAGGAGCAGCGCTGACCAGAGCCTGCAGGCCCCACCCTACGGGGCAGGAATCTAAGCTGGCAAAGCCTCACACGCTCCCAGCTCCTCCCAACCCTGGGGGTCCGAGGCTCCTCCCTGGAGTTCAGTTCCCAGAGGGCCTGCTCCTCCCGCCCCGCATGAAAGGAGCCAGACTCCCTGGGAGACAACAAAGGCTGCTCAGAAGAGGAACGGGGTGTCTAGAGAAATGCCAGATGAGCCGCCCCGCACGCGAGGGCGTTGGGGCAAAGGAACATTGCACGTTCACTGCAAGACCAAATGCAGGGAACGCTGGGGGTGGGGTGAGGGGACTGGGGGCAGTGAACTTTTGAACCTGCAGTCTGGAGATCAGCGCATTACCTTAACACAAGTTAAAAATAAACGTCTCGTCTCTTTGAACGAGTCTGTCTGCAATTACAGCTTGGCATGTCTGCTTCGGCGCGTCTCAATCACTGGCATCGTGCCAGGTGGCAGGCGGTTTCTAAGAACCCTTTTTTTCTGAGCAAATCAAAGATGTCTGCTGGGCTTCTCTGTCTCGACCTCCCCCGAGCTCCCCGAGACACAGCATGTTCTTCAAAAGCACCCCTGAGCTCCAGCCCCTTTGATACCCACAGCTCTACAAAAAGGCTCCTTCTTCCTTTCTCAGCCCCCTAAAGAGATGGGGAAATCTCCCCCACAATGCCCCAAAGAAAGGGTGGGGGCAGAGGAGGGTGGGGGCAGCCCAGGCAGAGGTTTGGTTAAGGGCCAGACTGCTGAGTTATTCATCCAGTTTGACTGTCACAATATTTACCAGTATCTGCTGTGCACACCCACTAAGCAATTCTACAGAGAGTGGGAGGGTGGGTGGGTGAAAGGACAAGGGGGCAGTTGTGAGCACGCAGGGTGAATATGCTGGGTGTATGTGTTTGCGCACACAGCTGGTGGCGCATATGCTGTGTGTTGGGGGTGCTCATGTGAACATGTGGGGAATGTGTAATCTGTTCTTGTCTACGTATGGGCATTCAGTGTGTAATGTGTGTACTAATGAGGGTATTAGTGTTGTGTGCGCACTTGGCAGTGCTAGAGTGTATGTCCAAGTGTGTGTGAGCAAAGTGCACGCAGGTGAGTGTGTGCACATTCGTGTGTGCAGGTATGACAATGTATGTGCACAGGAGGCTGCTCTAATGAGTGTGAGGGAGGCACACTCATGTGGGGTGTATTTACTTTGTACTGAATGTGTGTCACACTGATGTGTTGTAACCCGATCTGTGCTGAATGCCCAGAGGCTTTAGTGATGGGCCCTGGAAAAAGCACCTAGTTGTGATAGCAGAAGTGACATTGCCCCTCTCCTGTGAGTGTGTGCGTGCGGCACTGGGGGTGGGGGTGAGTGATCTCACTCACTTGCCCGGGGGCTGGGGCTGCTAAGGCCAGGCCTGGGTTTGGCCCAGCACAGGCCTCTCACTATTGCTTGCTTTGCTACTCAGCCCTGACACCAGGCAGCTCATTGTTGAACACACATGTTCTGGCCTTCACTGCTCTCGGATCCACATGGGCAGTGGGACGGACCCAGATCTTGGAGTTCCCAGCTCAGTGCCACCTAGGGCCAATGGGCAGCGACTCCCCTGGCCTTCTCCCAACACCAGAGGAAAACAGGGACCCTGCCATCATCCCCAAGTGCTGCACAACAACCACCACCGTGCTGGCTCCCGGAGGCCTCCCAACCACTCCCCGGGCAGGGCTGCAGGGGACATGCAGGGTCTGGGGGAGCAGTAAGATGAGCCACGTCTCCAGGCTGTCCTGCTATAACAACACACTGGAGGCAGTGAGCAGCAGATGCAGTGTCAAGTATTCAACCCGGGAGCAGGGCTGGTCTATTCCCTCAACTCCTCAGCCTTGTCGGGATCCATGCTAGGAAAGCTCTTCTTGTTCCCAGCCCCCAGGCCACAGCCAGGCGGAGTGCAGGGACTGAGGCGTATGATGAGATTTCCAGCCAGCAGCACAGGCTGCAGCTCTCCAGAACCAGAGAGAGGCAGATGCTGGAAAGAGAACAGGAAGACAGGCTGGCATGGTGGGTGCTCAGGCAATGGAGTGTGTGAAACCAAGGACTGCGAGAGCTCAGCTCTCCCTGTCAGACATTAACCCACATGGGGAGTTAGAGCAAGGAGCCAACACTCCTGGGGTCTGTTCCCCTCTCAGCTAAATGTGGGTTTTGCTGCTTTGTGCTTCAGTTTCCCCTACATCAGCAAGGGGCTTGTGGGAAGGCATTAGCTGCTGCTGTTCCCTGCTCTGGGAAGCTGGCTTCTCCCTGTTTGCAAGGGGAGGATGCCCATGCCCTCCTCTGTGACTGCACAGCGCCAGCACCACGGTTCTACAGTGAGCGCCTGTGTTCCCCCTTCCTGGGGTGAGGCAGAGACAGGGAGAGCAGCTCTCTCCTCCACCGGGTGAAAGCAACGTCTGTGACAGGCTTTCGGCTTGCCTTGCTGGCAAGCGGCCAAGCTAACACATAATAATGAACAGATGCTGTCCAAAATGAGCTTCAGCAGCAAGCGGGTAACCTCTTCCAAGTGTCCTTCTGTAACCCAAAGTGCCTTTCACCTCGCAATAACCAGGCACCTTCAGCAGGAGTGAGGAGTGGACAGGAAGCGTCTGGCTACTTAAAAGTAATGTGAGCAGGGACAGGACAGCCCACTGCCCACAGAGAGGGGGAAATAAACACAGCTGGGTGGGCAACAACCTACTTCCTGACAGGGTGCTGCCATGGGGAGCACAGCAGCAGGGTTGGAAAGGCAGCACCCCCCAATTCCATCACATGGCATCATACTGACACCATGGGTCAGCAGGAAATCCACTGTGCAGACCTCTGCTCTACGGGCCACAGACTCTTCTGCTGCTGGTGTCTCCATGTCTGACCCTTTCCACCCTGGCCATTGTCCTGCCTCCTCATCTTAGTCCCAGGCTTTGCCCTTACCCAGTCCCAGTCTCCCTCCAACCCAGGTCCTTGTCTGATCTCAGTCTTTCCCCACTGGCTCCCAGGCCCAGTCTCCACCCAGGCTGCTTCTCCCTCCACTGCTCCCTCTGTCCCCAGTCCAGCTCATATTCCCTCCCTCTGCAGTCGTCACATAGCCTAGCCTCCTCTCCCACCTTGCCCCAGAGACAGCAGAACAGCATTAAGAGCACAGAGGACACCCTCATTTCTGGTGCCCAGAGTCGCATCAGTCCCCAACAGCTGGGAGAAGCAATTGCAGGGGAAGTCCTGTTCAGCCACTGCAGCCCCGGCCTGTAGCATGCTGAGTGCAGGAGGAATCTACAGAGAATTTAGCTACCAAGTTCTAATAAGTGTCTACTGAGCAAGTGCAAACTGTGATTGTTCAGCAGTTTCTAACTTAGCCAAATGCGGGTGTTTTAACAGAACAGTAAAAGACACATCCCTGCCAGTAGGCTCAGCCCCCTGATAAACTCCAAGTCCCGGGTATAAAGCATGAGGCGCTGGCACTTCTACAGAACCCGAAGATTTTTTTTTTAACATCAGCAAAACAACACACTTTCCCTCATTTCATTCTTGAAAACAGCCCAAGCGTTTTCGCTGAAACCTTCCAAAACATTCAGCCTGAGGCAGAAACCCAGAGTGGAAAGCTTCAGCCCAACTGGCTAATGCTTGGCAAAGTTATACGCAACTGAAAAGAGGGTCTTATAACAGAAAGGGCAAACTTCACTGTAGGTGGCAGTACCAGCTCCACCTAGAACAGAAGAATATCAGAACTGAGTGATGCAAGAGGTGACTGGGGGGGCTCCTAGAACCTGACCTTTGAGGGGCACTGGGAGAACAGAGCAGCCCACCCTTCCATAGGCAGTGAGGAGGATCTGTTGCGTCCCAAGGTATGTGCCCCACATATTGCGAAGGAATCCACGCTCTTCGCCTTCCTGCCATCACCGCTGGCCTGCCAGGGGATGAAACACACTGCTCGGCGAGAACATGCTGCGAATCACTCGGGGGACAGGACGCTGCCTGTCTGCGAGGCTTCCCTCCAGGTTCTTTGCGGGGCGGATGAAGCCCAAGGCCAGCACTGAGACAGAATACAGTCAGTGGTCTAAGCACACCAGCCTCGTCGTGTGTGGAGGGAGGATGGGGGACCCTGCTTTATCCTGGTTTCCCTCTTGCTCCCCTCCCTGCCCCCACTGAGGATATCTAAAACGAGAGGCCAGACCCTTGGCTGGAGTAAAATGATGTAGTCCCATGAGCTTCAATGGACTGATGGTGATTTACACCAGCTGAGAATGTGGCCCTAGAGCAGTAGGCAGGGTGCACTGACACCAGTCCCAGCAGGGAGCATCCCTGGGAGATCACTCTCCAAAGGGCAGCAGCACAGAGCAGATCCTGGGGCCCGATCCTGGTACCTCAGCACCTTTAATGACCTGGGCCTTTCTGCATCCAGGATCTCAGAGGAGCCACTGCGCTGAGCCTGAACTGATCAGAGTCAATTCAAAATATTTACAAGGCCTTTTAAGTAAAATTCCAAATGCCAGGAAATCCATTTCCTAGCCCAGGAATCTTGGCACTTGCCTTCCAGTGTCAGGCTGCAGCGAGCGAGGAAGAGAGACAGAGCGGGGGAGAGGCAGCAGCAGACTGCTGGAGAGCAACCTCCTGGAAGTGCTCCTTCTAGTCCCCAGCAGCTGAAGTGTAGTTTATATTCCAGTGGTTATTAAAAATAAAGGGAAAAGAGAGCTCAGAGCAGAGCAAGCTGTTCATTTGGAGCCTCTCCCTGGGGGTTAATAAAGCCCCACTCACTGCTGTATTATCATTTTTATGTTATCATAAAGCTGGACCATTTAGCAGGTTTGTGTTACTTCAGCAGTTAGCGCTGAATGAGAAGCAACTCAGAGAGGAAAAAAGGATGAAAACCTCCCCGAGCGCCCAGAGAAATCTTGTGGGGAGGAGGGGAGCCCTGCTAGCAAGGATTCTTTGTGCTCATACCCCAGCTCTCCTGCCCCTGCCACTGCTAATGGCCCCCCCACACACACAGCTAGACCCCAAGGGTTTAGGAAGAGCTGGCTCCATCCCTCCCTGCACTTTGAGAGCCATTGTCACCAACACACAGCTCTGAGGGATGGCCAAGGGATGTGACTAGGGTGCTCAGAACATTCATAGGACAGACTGGGGAAACCGTGCTTCACGGGGACAGAGTCCAGGGCAGCCTGGGGGGTTAGTGGGGGGGGGGCTGGTGCCAGCAGCAGCAAGCAACCCGGCCCCAGCCCGCCCCACCCCACTCCCTATCCACCCCCATTCCATCTCTTCTCCAAGCCTCACCCTGCCTCTTTCCAGCTTCTGCCCCCTCCCCTGAGCGACGCTGGAAGCTGGCAGGGTGGGCTGGGGCCAGGTAGCTGACTGCTGCAGGCGCCACATCCCCTGCTAACCGCATAGGTCACCCTGGACCCTGCATTCCCCTTAAGCACACGATCCCCAAAACACAGGGTCCAGGACAGTTGCCCCAGTCTGTCCTATGGATGTTCTGAGCACCACCAAAAATGATACAAACCTGGCACCCATGAAAAGGGAGCTCGCTAATGTCCTGCAGCACTGGGGAATGATCTCCACATATGGAGAGGAAGGAGAGTACAGTAAAGGCGGCACGGGGATTCCACAGTGACCAGCCGCTGCTGCTGAACTGGCTGCCCAGGAGCAAAAGTAACTTTGCTCTCAGCTGCACAGGGGCTAATGGGAAAGTGAAACAACCTGGAGCTTGGTGGGTGGCCCGGGTGGTGCAGCATGGGCCCAAGCTGCCAGCCCAAGAGAGGCAAGGGCATTTCCCCCAGGGAGGGAGCCAGAGGAATAGAGTATCTGGGCTCATGAGGGCTGCCCAGGGACAGGTATAACAAGAGACAGGCACCCCAAGCACAGCAGCCCCCCATTAACCTCCTTACTTCCTGCCCCACCTCTCGCTTCAGCCATTCCATCCCTCATTCCAAACGGTTAGCGGTGCAGACCCTGCCTGCCGACAGGAGATAGCTGCTCCCAATGTGCAATTTTCAGCCCCTTTTGCTAACCCAGTGCAAACCCCCATGCAGACCTCCAAGGGCTTAATCAGTTCCTGACAGATCTAAGTTATACCCACATAAAAGCAGCTGCGTAGGAGGTTACAGCAGTTTAACTAAATGGGTTTAAAAATCACACCTCTCATTAACCCGGGATAATGGCATGCGGACCAAGCCCCAAAACCACCCTCAGGGTGGGTGTGGGTGCATAGAGAATTTCAAAGCAAGCAGAGAAGCAAAGGGCTTCTCCACGCAGCGTCAGCTCTTGCTGCTTTGTGCTGGGAGGAGCAGGCAATGGGCAGCAGTGGGCTGCTACCTGTCGTTCCTCCACCCTCCTGGGAGGCGGCGCTGTGTTCTAGAAATGAATCCATCACATTGTAATGCCCCCTGCATTACTCACCTTGCTCTCGCCTTGCAGTGGGGTAGGAGGGGCCACACTTTACTCAGCCCAAGCTGAAATGCCCCAAGCAATGAGTCTTCCACCCTGCCCCTATACAAGCCTTCCCTGGCCGGAGCCACACACTTGCCTATGGCTGCAGTGCTGTTTGGCTGAGGGCAAAGTGCACCATGGGACAGGGAGGGCTCAGAAAGGAAGGCATGCAGCACTGTCAGAGCTACATCAAGCAGCCATCCACCAGCTGATTGCTTGAGTGTTATATTTTGGACGTCAAACTTAGAATCAGAGCTTCTGCCTTTTGATGGAGGGTGTTGGTTTCCCATTAACAAGTGGAAAGCGTGAGCTGGAGCAGAAAACTTCAAGCACTTTGGAACTGATAAAATAACTCCCTAATTAAGCAGAACTGTCAGTCACAGGCGCTGCCTGCCCCGCACTGGGAAAAAGCAGCAGTTTCTGGCGCACATGCCTGGCATAACAGCACAGGGGGTGTGCTGCCACTCACATCGCATACTGGGGGTCCCCAGGACGTGCCCCTGAGCAGGACTCCAGAGCAGAGCTCCCCTTAAGCCACTGGAAGCAAGTCATTAAAACACTGTGCCTCAGTTTCCCCAAAGAAAAGGCAGAGCTACTGCCAACCACTCCATTGGAGGGGATGTTAATGATTGCAAAGCGCTGTGAGCTGACTGGATGAAAAGAGCTCCAGGAGGGGAGAAGAAATGTGCTCTCATTATTTGGCCGCTCCAGCAGCTCTTCCCGCCCTTAGGCTTGGGGACGGGCAGAACACGGCATCTGAGCAGTCTGTCATCTCGCCTGCAGGCTCCCAGACAGTCCAGCTGAACTCAGATCCCTGCGCATTGGGCTTGCATTCTCTCACTGCAGAGGCAAAGCCCACTCAGCCCTTCCCCAAGGACACTGAAACGACCATCCTGTGCAGGTCTGGGGTAGGAGGAAACGGTAGTGAATGCTAAAGAATGCCCAAGGGTCAACCAAGGAGCAGTGTGTGTGCAGGAGAGATTCCCAAAGACACCCAGCTTCCCTCTAGTTGCCATACACAGCAGGTTGGCCCTGAAAGACATATTCAGTTCCTGGAGAGCCCCCTTCTGAACAACAACTCTGCCGAGCACCAAGCATGGCTCTGTGTGGTCGTGGGGAGGAGAAATGCTGCATGTCTAGAGCAGGGTAGGAGTCAGGACTGCTGTGCTCTGTTCCCAGCTCCAAAAGGGGTTAAAGCTGGAGCTCCTGGTTTGGTTTTTGGCTCTGAGAAGAAGCCCAGTCTAGTGGTTAGAGCAGGAGCCCTGCACTCCTATTCCTGGCTCGGGGTGGGAGGCGGTGTCCAGTGGGCAGAGGTCAGGAGTCAGGATTTAACTCCCAGTTCTAGCACTGCGTAGCCTGGGGCAAGTCACCCAAGAAATCAGGCTCGAGTTACCCCTTTCTCAGCAGCCTCACCCTCGTTCAGAGCAATGCACTGGGATCATGACACTTGCACAGAGAGCTCATGAAAGGCAAAGCCCTGTTATCCGAGACCCCCGGCCAACACTGCTGTCAGTAATGAAATGCTTTAGAGTCAGGATGCCTCTCCCAGGCTTGGGGCAGGAGGGGGGAAGAGCAGCCTCTGCAATAAGCAGTGAACTGCTCATTACTGCCCATTACTCCAGGTCCGCCCGCCGCCAGCACTGGTGCCAGGAGAAGGGGCATTCAGGGGAGCGTAGCGCCATTGGCACTGTGGAGGGGGCTGTGCGTCAAGGGAGGGCACTCCCGGGGAGCCAGGCTTGGCTCTGCTGGGGCAGGAGGGGGAGAAACACAGCTGTGCTGCAGGCTGGGGTTAGGGACCCGACATGACAGTGTCTGGGGCGAGACTTGGGAAACAGGGTGCAGACAGAGGCTGTCACTGTGGGGTGTGTGCTTCTGCCTTTCACCAACTCCCTCCCAGCCCGCGCTTGCATCCCCAGATTAAAGGAGCAGAAACTGTCAGGGAGAAGGCAAAGAGAAACGTTGTGACAGCTCCGAGCACTGGGCAGGCCAGACTCCCTGCTACGCTACGTGGGGTGCTGCATGGGAGACAGCAGGTCTGCCATTGAACCCATAGCACACCGACACTTCACAGGATCACAAACCAACATCCCCCAACCCCCAGTTCAGGTGTGGCTGCTCCTAGACACGCAGGACTCATTGACCCCAGCCAACAGAGCCCAGCAGTCTGGCTCAGCAAAGCTCCATGGCAGCCTTGCTTCTTTGGCTGCCAGAGAAAAGGAGAAAGCGGTCCCCTCCAGTGCACGCAAGGATCACTGGGGGAGCACAGGACCAAGAGGTTTAGCAACCACCACAGGAAGGACAAGGAGACCAAAGGGGTATTTAGCACATCGATCCAAAGCACACAGGGGCTGCTACAGGCCCCTCCAACAGCAAGCACAGGCAGGGCATGTGGGTCCAGAGTGCCCTGATACAGACAGGAAAAGAGCCATGTACCCTCCCAGAGCTCCTGGCTCAGGGGCACTGGAAACCCCGCTCTTCCCAAATTCACAAGGGCCATGTGCATCAGGGAATGCTGCTGTCAGGGCCCGCACAGAGGTGTTCTGCTGCGTTCATGCTCACTATGGGGCCTTCCCACTAACTGTGCAACACTGGGAACTGGGCAGGCAGCTTGCTGACAGCTGTTCTTATGTGGGAGGTGTCAGACACGGTCTGAATGTCACTGGGAGGCTGCAAGAGATGAGTCGTTACTTACTGCAGCTGTGCCACACTGCAGACAAACCCTCCTGCTCTCAGCCCGGGCAAGAGGCACAGAAACACCACTCGCCATGAGCCAGGGCAGGAACTACTTGCCATCCATGGAAATGGGTCTCCTCTGGCCAGGGCCCTGGAGGCAAATTGCACTCACTCCCAATCCCTTAACCAAATCCTCTGGGTCATGGAATGCACCCGGCTGCCTGGGATCCCTTTGCCAAGCAGGGCAGACGGGTCTGCCCAGACAAACTGCCCACTAATGCCCAAAAGTGGCTGAACACCTGATAGATCCTTTGTTCCTGCCTCCTTCTCCAGCTGCAGCAGCAGTTTCCTGAGCAGGAGCCCACAGGCCTGCCGCCCTAATGCCCTCAGAGCAGAGCTGGGAGATGCCCCAGCAGAACTTCGGCTCTCCAAGCGCACAAGCCTCTCTTCTCCCTCAAGGCAGGCGCTGGGGCTCTAGACCCCATCCTGGCTCCAATCATGCTCCCAGCTTCACTGCAGCATTGTGCATTCTACAATGGGGGGAGGGGATGTCCAGCAGCCATATCTGGCCAGGTGAGTCACTCTTTCCCAAATTGCATGCCTGTCTCCGGGTGTCATTCCCCAGGGAGAACATGCTCCCACGAGGAGGCCATGCTCCAGATGAAGCCCCTTTCATGCAAACACTTGATTAAATCAGTGATTCCCCTCGAGGCCGGCAGCAACACAACAATCTTTGCTCACTGCTGCTATTAAGGTGCACGTGGTGCTGTGAGGGTATGTGGCCCGCTCCAGAAGGTAGGTGAGACCCTCCCTGCCCCAAAGGGCAGATACAGAATGCTCTCCAGTCTCTCGGTGGGGAACGGAAGCAGCAGTGCAAGCTACATCATGCACAAGTGCTCCCTAGTGGATGCTTTAGAGAGCACCAGCCCATCATGCTATGAAGTTGTCTGGCCTCTGAGTTGTGGGCTGCAGGGGGCCGTGATGTACAGACCGCGAGGTACCCTAGCGGGAATGCTGGAGATAGTTCCCGATTCTGACACACTTACTCTCCAGACAGGAAACCCCTTAGTCCTCACTCTGTCCAAGGTTGGGCTGCAAAAGCAAGAGTCACATTCAAGCCCTTACTGCTGCAAGGCCAAAGTCGCTGCTCATCCCGACGTTCGCACGATTGCAAGCCCAAACCTGTTACCAGCTCCACCCTAGCGGTTTGTGCAGTGCCCCACTGTGCTTGTCTGAATCCTCACATGTCCCACAGGGAGACCCCCTTTGGTCGTTCCTCCTGCTTGCAAGCTGCAGGCAGCTCAACCCCTGGTGCTAGCATGTTACAAGGAAAGGCTTTGTGCCCCACTCCAAACCTGGCGCTCAGCCCACACACCACCCTCGGCCAGCGCTCTGCCCATGAGCAGAAGCTTTTATCCCAGCTGGTAAATTTCCACCTCCCATATGCCACATCAGTGCCAGCATTATGCCACTAGAGACACAACCCTCAACCCTCTCAGTCTCCTTCTAGCGAGGCCAGAGTTTGCAAACTTGCCAACTCCTCACCACTGCTCCCACCCTCCCCAAGCCCCCTTCTCCCCTCCCACCATAGCAACAATAAGAACCCTTTATCCTTCCAGGAGCCTGTACATCTGGCGATCATTCAGCATTTTTTACACTCGTTAAATAACACAAACATCCCAGAGAACTGACAAAGAGATAGGAAGGGAATCTCTTTACCCACTACTGAAATGCAACCACCTCTGGGGTGGAACATAGCATTTGCCTAGGAGCACCCAATAACATTTCAGTTCCCCAAAGAAGCCCAGCGCTCACATCCTCCAGTGATGGAGTTTTGTGGCTCTCTAATGACTACCACCCAGACACCTTTCCCGTATGGGACATTTCCCCAGCCACCTTGTGCTGTCTCTGGCCCTTCCCAGTCCCTTGATACTTCAGTGGGTGTGTCTGCCACCAATCCCTAAGCACTGATTTCATGTGCTCTTTGATCAGAGATCCCCACATACTCATCACCCTACAATTTTCTCCTTTACAGCAGAAGCTTCTACTGGGCACATATCTGTAAAACAGTCTCATTCTCCTCTGGTCTATTTAGGCTCCTTCTCCAGGAGGATGGGCTTTAGGTTAAAGCACTGGACTGGGACTCAGGAGATCTAGGTTTGATTCCTGGCTCTGCTACACACTCCATGTGTCAGCGTGAGCAAGTCACTGCCTTTCTCTGTTCCACCATCTGTAGAGTGGGGATAACAATCCTCTTTTTGTCTGTCATGGCTACGTAAAGCATAAGCTTTATGGGGCAGAGCCCATCTACACAAGCCCTAGCACAATGGAGCCTGTTCTCAGTGGGGACCTCAGGGACAATGCTAATATAAGTGACCACCATGATATCTGCACACCTGAGCTACTGAAGTTAGCTCTTCACAAAGGTCTTATAGAGCAGCCAGGGACATGGCTCAATGGTCTCAAGTTGCGGTGGGGGAGGTTTAGGCTGGATATTAGGAAATAATGTTTCACTAGGAGGGTGGTGAAGCACTGGAATGGGTTACCTAGGGAGGTGGTGGAATCGCCTTCCTTAGAGGTTTTTAAGGTCAGGCTTGACAAAGCCCTGGCTGGGATGATGCAGTTGGGAATTGGTCCTGCTTTGAGCAGGGGGTTGGACTAGATGACCTCCTGAGGTCCCTTCCAACCTTGATATTCTATGACATCCCCTGGGGCCAGAGCAGTGCAGCCTACAAGTCATTAGGAGGAGGTGGGGGTAGGCTCAGCAAGGACAGAAATTGGCCCAACTCCTCTTGACCCCAATGGGAGCTGGATTCGCTAATGCCAGGACAGAGTTTGGCCCATATCCCACAGCAGCTCTAGTATTAATGAACACACTGCTTGTTATCCACTAATCACACTGGAGGTAACAGGGTTTAGGGGAGGGGTAAAGCGAAATCACCTACTAGTTTCCTGACACCATCTAGACACAAGGCAATCTCTCCACTCTGCCAAGTGTTGCTAACACAAGGTGTGTCTCCAAGTGGCAGTCATTTTGTAAGTGCCCTTTCCTACTGGGCAGGGTACTGTGACAGACAACACCTTAGCTGGCAGGTGCGACTGAGCTCAGCACAGCCTCTCCCCCCACCGCTTGGCTCTAGGAGTGTCAGCGTAACACAGCTCCACAGGAAAACACAGTAAGGGGATCGATGGTTGCTGACAGAAATATTTAACAAACCAAAGGCAACAGCTTGGAGTGCTGCCAGTGAAACCAAATCCAGAGACCAGAGGGCTGTGTGCATGCACATGAGGGGAGGGAAGGGAAGCACAGCACCTTCTGCGGGGAAAGACCTCAGTGCCTCTTTCCCCTCACAGCACTGCAAGAGTTAAACCCTGCTCTGCCCAAGCCTCCCACATGTGCGGCGAAAGGCACCTCATAAAGACATTTCTATGGAGCACACCTGTTTGCGAAGAGCCTTCTGCTGCCAGACACTTAGCAATGCTACAGCCTTTCTGGGCAAAACAGGCATATTTAGCTCTACGATTGTAGGACAGGACTCTCCTAATCTCACCTTACTGACCATGCAACAGAAACACATTACATGGACGATCGGGATTTTCCCAGCAGCGTAATCTCTCCCCCCCCCCAGTGCTGGGGATTGGCAGCGCTGTAATTAATAATACTCTAATGCTCACATATGGCAGGCAAAGACGGCTTCTAGCACAACATCAATTTTTATCCTGACAGACCCGGAGCCAAGACCTCGGTCACATGTCTGATTCCAGCTCTGCTGGCCACTAGCCCTGCCAGCATCTGACAGAGGTGAGCCAGTCACTTCTCATGTGATAGACATGGATTTCTCCCCTCTCCCCCAGACCCCTTGTTCTCAGACTCCTTCCTCTAAAATGCAATCCAAGAACAAAGATTTATAACATAACCACATGGGAAAAAGGGAGGGAAGGGGCAAGTCTCTGGTGTCATTCATCTTAATCAGGTTTCAATTAACACTAACAGGAGACAGTCATGCACACACAAGCACCTCCCCACTTCTGCTACCCAGGGTCCTTTCCAGACGGGCAGGTGCATTGGCAGTTATAACACAACTGCAGCAAGCACTCAGGGCCTGAATGACCCCCCCGGCCAGGCCATTCAGAATGGGTGAACAGGTGAATGGGAGCTGCTGCAGACAAGTTAGCCTGGTAGGGATCTCCCTGCTAACACACACAAGGCAACAGGAACCTTCTCTCTCTCCCCACCCTGGAGAAGCTGGGAAAACTTGCTGCTCCCCTATCTGCAGATGCACAAATGTGGATAGGAAATCTCTCCTGTGCCAGCTCTAGGTGAAAACGAGAGTTCTGATCACACAGAGAAATCAAGGTGCCTGTCCCCTAGCCACACATGCACTGATACGGCCCCAGCCTCGGACCACATGTATCGCCTTAACGAAACTCTGGTCACAAGCAGGGACCGAGCCGGTTTTTCTGACGGCACAGACAGAGAAACTTGTCCGTTCCCTGCATGGAAATGGGCAGCTGCAGGCGCAGCCCCTGACCACACAGATTAATTCAACACAGCCTCCCTCGGTCGCACACATGGATTTAAATTAAACTTGGCTGGCGCCTGCGGGCAGGGAGGCGCGGGCACCGCTCTGCCCCAGGCGGGCGCTGTACGTACCTTCCAGCCGGCAGAGCTGTTGCTGTCTCCTTTATCCTTAAAGTAGGGGACGTATCTAACCATCCAGTCGTAGATCTGGGACAAGGTGAGCCGCTTCTCCGGGGAGCTCTCGATGGCCTTGGTGATGAGATCCGCGTAGGACAGGTTGCCCCAGGCATTGCGCCGCGAGTTCTTCGCCTTGCGGAGCTGTCCAACATCCGCCCCCAGCGAAGGCAGCGCCGAAGCGGCTTTGCGATCGGCCACGGCTCCCGTGTTCTCCGAGCCCTCTGCCGCTCCCCCGGCCGCGGGGGCTCGGGAGCCACCGGCTGCCGCCGCGCCTCCGTCCTCCTCCTCCCCGGGGAAGTCGGGGTGAGGCAGCGGCCAGGTGCAGGAACGGGGCCGGCTCTGGGGTTCAAAATCCGGGTCGATTTCAACCTGATGCGCCTGCCGCTTCTCTTCCATGTTCCCCCCGCTCCGCCTCCCCCACGGAGTCACGGCAGGTTTCCGCACGGCCGGGGAGAGGGAGAGACGGCGGGGAGCGGACCAGGACGAGCGCTCACAGCAGAGGCAGCGGGCGGGAGAGGACGGCAGCCCCCGGGGCCGACCCTGGGGTGCAGCGGGGAGGGGAGAAGAGGCCCCGGCAGCGGGGAGAGGATGCACAGCAGTCCGAAGCCGAGCGCCGGCACCTAGGAGGCAGCTGGCCCCAGCCCCATGGCAGCCAGCAGCAGTGTAACGCGAGAGCTCAGATGGGGGGCTGCGCGATGGGGGCTCCGGAGGCAGGGACGGGCGCGGAGCTCCCCCGTGAGGAACGGCCCCAGTGCCGGGGGGCTCAGGCAGAAGGGCATGGCGGGCGGGGGCTGGCGAGGGCGGCTGCATCCATCGGGGCCAGGCTGTTCAGTCAGCAACAGATGCTCCGGAGCCAGGCGGCGGGCGGGAGAGGAGCCCTCCCGAGAAGGCTGCGGGCAAGTCCAGGGATCCCAGCTGGTCACCTGGGCAAGTAGCAGGGCAGCCTGGGGCGAGCTGAGCCCGGCTCTCTCACGCCGGCCCCCTTGGGAACACAGAGAGGAGGCGAGATCAGGTCATGGGGGGCTGGGAGGGCAGGGCTGCCCCCTCCTTACGGCTGGGCTGGCCGCTCCCCAGCAGGTGGGTGGCAGGGCGGCGGAGCAGAGGCGAGCATGCTCACGGCCGCACGCACCTGGCAGCGGCCGGCTCCCGGCCCGGGACTGGCGGATCCCGCCCGCCTGCTTCGCCGTCGGTGCAAAAGTGGCATCCACCGCAGCCGAGCCCGAGAGCGGCCAGGCAGCGCGGCTCGAGCGGGCACACGCCCCGCACCTAGCACCTGCCGGCGCAGCGGGCCCCAGCTCTGCGCTGCGCCTTCCCCGCTGCCGCCGCCCTAGGCTGACACCGCCTCTCTCCCGGGACGGGGCTGGACGGCACCATGCTGAGGCGGCGGCTGCCCCTGTCCTCTGCGCCGTGCCGCCAACGCACCAGCAGCGCCTGCCACCGCAGCCGGCGGCACCTCCGGGAGAGGCGGAGCGCGGGGCGGGGACAGCGGCGGGGCGCGGGGCGGGGACAGCGGCGGGGCTGTCCCCGCCCGCCTCGGCCCCTCTCCAGGGCTAGCGCCGGAGCGGGGCGGGCAGCGGGCGACTCCCGCCTCCAGCAGCGACCCCGTCCCCCCCAGCTACCCATCCCCCTTCCTCCCACCCCCCGCGCCTGCCCCTATCCCCCAACTACCCATCCCCCTTCCTCCCACCCCCCGCGCCTGCCCCTACCCCCCAACTACCCATCCCCCTTCCTCCCACCCCCCGCGCCTGCCCCTACCCCCAACTACCCATCCCCCTTCCTCCCACCCCCCGCGCCTGCCCCTACCCCCCAACTACCCATCCCCCTTCCTCCCACCCCCCGCGCCTGCCCCTACCCCCCAACTACCCATCCCCCTTCCTCCCACCCCCCGAGCCTGCCCCTACCCCCAACTACCCATCCTCCTTCCTCCCACCCCCCGAGCCTGCCCCTACCCCCAACTACTCATCCACCTTCCTCCCACCCCCGAGCCTGCCCCTACCCCCCAACTACCCATCCCCCTTCCTCCCACCCCCCGCGCCTGCCCCTACCCCCAACTACCCATCCCCCTTCCTCCCACCCCCCGCGCCTGCCCCTACCCCCAACTACCCATCCCCCTTCCTCCCACCCCCCGCGCCTGCCCCTACCCCCAACTACCCATCCCCCTTCCTCCCACCCCCCGCGCCTGCCCCTACCCATCCCCCTTCCTCCCACCCCCCGCGCCTGCCCCTACCCATCCCCCTTCCTCCCACCCCCCGCGCCTGCCCCTACCCCCAACTACCCATCCCCCTTTCTCCCACCCCCCGCGCCTGCCCCTACCCCCAACTACCCATCCCCCTTCCTCCCACCCCCCACGCCTGCCCCTACCCCCCAACTACCCATCCCCCCCGTCCTGCTTCCCCCTCCCTCTGCTGCCTGGGCTCCCCCGGACAGGCCTCGCTGGGCCACAGGGCGCGTGCTGCTGCCCCCCCCCCCCGTTATAGGGGCCCGAACCTACTGCCCCCTTCTCATTGGAAGAACGCGGCACAGGCCCGGCCCATCGCGCTTTCCCATTGGGCGATGGGAAGCCTCCTAACGGGGCGGGACAAACAAGTCTCGCTCGCAAAGAGTTTCCGCCCACCAATGACGTCACGCTACCAGCTGTATCGGTGAGTAACCCAGGGCAACGGAGTTCCGGAGCCAGTCACAGCGAGACCACAGCCACCGCCACGCCCTTCCGCTACGTACCTGCCAGTGCCCCGCCCCTTCGTGTTAGATCCTGCCCCCATAGTCTCCCGCCTACTTACTACAGAGTCACGCCCCTCACCTAAGCCCCGAGCCCTACGCCCCACAGACCCCGCCCACACACAAACCCTGCCCACTTGGCATAAAGCTCCGCCCATAGACACAAAGCTCCGCCCACTCGCCGAAAAGTCACGTTTCCCAACGAACATATAGCACCGCCCCCACGAGCCCCCCCTTCCCTGGGCCAAAGGCCCTGACATTGTACAGAGAGCCCCGCCCTCCCTCAGGCACACAGTCCCGCCCATATGTGAGAGCCCCTTTGCCCCCCACACAAAGCCCCGCCCACATCTGAGAGTCCCGCCCATATGTGAGAGCCCCTTTGCCCCTCACACAAAGCCCCCCACATCTGAGAGCCCCGCCCTCCCTCAGGCACACACAGTCCCGCCCACATTTGAGAGCCCCTTTGCCCCTCACACAAAGCCCCCCCACAACTGAGAGCCCCGCCTTCCCTCAGGCACACAGTCCCGCCCACATTTGAGAGCCCCTTTGCCCCCCACACAAAGCCCCCCCACATCTGAGAGCCCCGCCTTCCCTCAGGCACACACAGTCCCACCCATATTTGAGAGCCCCAGTGCCAAGAGGGGTCTCGCAACTTCATGGGGCCATTGATAAGAGTCTGTGCAAATCAGAAAGTGTGTGGAAAAGTGCAGCCAGAATCTAAGGAGAAGGCTCTGAAGGAGTCAGAAAAGGGGCTGTAGCCTGGTGCACTCAAGATAGATGTGTGCCACAGAAGGGGCAGGTGTCAGGGAATGGGGTGAACTGCACTAACTGCATTCCCATGCTTATGGCTCCATGAAGGAGCTGCCAACTAATATCCCCAGAGGGCCGTGAAAGTGCTCGATATTATTATTACATGGATGCTCATTATAAATTATTGTTATAAAAATAATCGCTTGTGATGTTTTTTGTTATCTGAAATGTAAAATTAAATGTTTTCTCTCTCAGTATTTTCTCAGAATCTTAGAACTAGAGACTGAAAAGTCTTTTAGGCAGAGATCCTTGCCTCCAGGGACTAGGGCAGGATCGATTTCTGGAGCATATTCCTCATGACACTGTCCAGCCTAGTTTTAAATGGCCCAAACAATGGAGTTTCCACCACTTCCTCTGGCAGACTATTCCACCTAGTGCACTGCAGTGTTAGGAAGGTTTCTTGATATTCAGCATAAATTTTTCCTTTGTCTCTGTTAGTGGTTCTACCCCTAAGAGCTCCCTACTCAATATCTACTCCCTCCACTTCGAATTGCTGATGGAATGATCCTACGTTCGTTTAACAGTGTGTGGAATTTGTACGCTGTCTGTTTATACCTCAGATCAGAGTACTGCCCAGAACCAGTGATGATGATGCCTAGCATTTGTGTCTGTACTAGAGATCAGCCCAAAGGAAACACCCCTGAGCTTTGGGCATGTTTGAAACCTGGCCACAGAGCCACATTGTGTAAACAACCCCATATTTTTATAATGGGCTGAAGTAAACCCCCAGACCTGAATGTCCCCAAACCTTTGGGATGGTGGAACCCAGATCTGGATTAAAATAGGGCAGCTCCCGTGCCTCGTTCATCTGGGCTTGTATTTTTGTAGGGTCACATGACTGATTACATAATGCTTCTAGGGCAGGACACATTAATGTGGCTAAATGCATATTTCAGTTCCGAGGGAGCTCCTGGGAAGTTTCGATCTCATTATTTTGGCTGCACAAATGAGAAATGTCTGTGAGGCTTAGTCTACATTAGAAAATTAAAACAGCTTAAGTATATCACACAGAGGTGTCAAAAATCCACCCCCCTGAGCGGCATAGTTAAGCAGACCTAACCCCAGCATAGGCAGCGCTAGGTCGATGGAAGAATTCTTCCATCAACCTAACTAATACCTTCCCGGAGTGTGGATTACCTATGCTGATGGGAGAACCCCTCCTGTCGGGGTGATAGTGTCTACACTGAAGTGCTTGCAACAACCATGCAGCTGTCTTGCTGTAGCATTTCAAGTGTAGATAAGCCCTCAGTAACATAACCCCAAATAAAATAAACTATCCCACCTGCCTTATCGCTCTAATATCCTGGGACCAGGACGACTTACAACAACACTGCACGTAACCCCAAATACTAAGATATTCTGATCAGTCTGGCTTCTTGTGGCATCCAAATGCAGCTGTTCAGAAATCATGAGCATTCAAAAATCATGGGTCAGGCCCCCAAAATGAGGAGATTGGCTTAAATTAATACATTTGGGGTCTGTTTATTTGCTTTCCGGTTCTGGAGCCAATAGCTCACACTGGGTCAAGTTTTCAAGCTTTTCTCTGCAACTAGAAGAGCTGGAAATGTACTTGTCTTTCAGATGGAAGCTGAGAGTCTCCTGTAGTCATGGAGCTGAAACTTTAAGACAAACATTGCAAGAGTTGCAATGCTGGGGAGGCCTGATTTTAGTCTCACATAACTCCATTGACTTCAATGGAGTTTGTACTCAGTTACACCAGTGTGCATGGTTTATTTTGGGGGAATGTGGGGGAGGTACATTTATTTCCCCATTGCTTCCTCCCCCAGCCCAAGAAGAAGCTGGATGCAGCTCCTTCCAGAGCCCTTTCCTATATCGTCAGCTGAGCATGTGCTCCCAGGGTTCCAGATCCAAGCTGAGCACCCAGGTGTTTGAGATGCTGGGAGGCTCTCCTCAGCCTCTTGCTGCAGGCTGGCATTTTGCCAGCACAGCTGGAGGGGTGACCCCAGCCAGGTGTGAAAGGTGTGCGCTCTGCACATGCAGTCATGCCTGTTCACAGCAATCCATCTCCAGATCCTTTGTGCTGCCAAGCGGGGTGGGTTGAGGACACAGAGGGAGTGGCAGTCCTTTTGAATGCCAAGCACCTGCACTGGAGAAAGGCCAAATTCCCAGCACAGCCAGGGCTTCTAAGAAGCCAGACAAGCATGAACAGAGACACATGGAACTGCCAAAAGCCAAGCTGAGTTGGACCTTGCAAAAGAAATTAAAACCAATAGTAAAATGCTTTTTAGCCATATAGATAAAAAGAAAACAAGGAAAGACGAAGTGGGACTGCTCAGCACTGAGGATGGGGGGTGGGGAGATTAAAGAAAATCTAGGCATGGCCCAGCATCTAAACAGATACTTTGCCTCAGTTTTTAATAAAGGTAATGAAGAATGTAGGGGTAGTAGCCGGGTGGCTAATGGGAACTAGGATATGGAAGTAGAAATTACCACATCTGAGGTAGAAGCCAAACTCTAACAGTTTAATGGGACCAAATTGGGGGACACAGATAATCTTCATCCAAGAATATTAAGGGGAGTGGCTCAAGAAATTGCAAGTCCGATAGCAAGCATTTTTAATCCGAAAACTCAGTGGTCATGCCATATGACTGGAGAATTGCAAATACTGTAACTGTATCCAAGAAAGGTGGGGGGAAAGTGATCCAGGAAACTGCAGGCCTGTTAGTTTGACCTCAGTTGTATGCAAGATCTTAGAATAAATTTGAGAAGGAGTAGTTAAGAACATAGAGGTAAATGGTAATTGGAGTAAAACACAATATTATTTTACAAAAGGTGGATTGTGCCAGACCAGAGAAGATAATTGATTTTCTAGACAAAGGAAATGCAGTAGATCTAATCTACCTGGATTTCAATAAAGCATTTGATACAGTTCCACATGGAAAAATGTTACTTAAATTGGAGAAGATGGGGATTAATATGAGAATTGAAAGTTAGGTAAGGAACTGGTTAAAGGGGAGACTACAACAGGTCATGCTGAAAGGCCAGGCTGGAGGGAGGTTACTAGTGGTGTTCCTCAGGGATCGATCTTGGGACTAATCTTATTAACATTTTCATTAGTGACCTTGACTCAAAAATTGGGTGTGAGCTAATCAAATTTGCATGACACAAAGTTGGGAGGTACTGCCAATACAGAGGCGGACCGGAATATCATACAAGAAGATTTGATTGACCTTGAAAACTGGAGTAATAGAAATCGGATGAAATTTAATAATGCAAAGAGCAAGGTCATTCATTTAGGGATTAGCCATAACATTTTTTGTTATAATCTGGGGGGGTATCCGTTGGAAGCGACAGAGGAGGAGAAAGATCTCAGTGTTTTGGTCGATCACAAGATGGCTACAAGCCACCAGTGTGATGCAAAAGGTAAATACAATTTTAGGATGCATCAGGTGAGGTATATCCAGTAGATACAGGGAAGTGTTATTACAGTTATACAAGGCACTGGAACACGAGCAGAGAAGGACTGCTAGACTGATCCGAGGAATGGAAAACTTACCTTACGAGAGGAGACTTAAGGAGTTTCGCTTGTTTAGTTTAACAGAATGAAGGCTGAGGGGAGATACTACTGTTCTCAATAAATATATCAGAGGGATAAACACCAGGGAGGGGGAGAAGTTATATAAGTTAAGGGCAAATGTTGGCATGAGAACAAATGGATATAAACTGACCATCAACAAGTATAGGCTTGAAATTAGATGGAGATTTCTAACCATCTGAGGAGTGAAGGTCTGGAACAACTTTCTAAGAGGGAGTAGTGGGGGGTAAAAAATCAAATTTGTTTAAGAGTGAGCTTGATAAGTTTATGGCTGGGATGGTATGATGAGATTGCTTACAGTGGCCCACGACTGCTATTAGCAGATATTTGAATGGCCAGTGTTGGGGAGGGCTCTGAGTTACTACAGAGAATTCTTTCCTAGGTGTCTGGCTGGTGGGTCTTGCCCACGTGTTCAGCATCTAACTGATCACCATATTTGGGAGTGGGAAGGAATTTTGCCCCAGATCAGATTGAATGAGACCCTAGGATGATTCTGCCTTCCTCTGCAGTGTGGGGCACAGGTTATTTGCTGGTCTGAACTAGAGTAAATTGTGGAGTCTCTGTAACTTGACATCTTTAAATCATGATTTTAGGACTTCAGTAACTCAGCCAGCAGTTCTGGGCCTACTGGAGCAGCGGGTGGGTGAGGTTCTGTGGCCTGCAATGTACAGGAGGTCAGACTAGATGACCACGATGGTCCCTTCTGGCCTTAAAGTCTGTGTGTCTATGAACGCTCACTCCATGCTCACAGGAGCTGCCATGGCGCTGGTGCCTGTTCGGGGGAATGGGCCAAATCCCCAACCTCCCCAGACAAGAGGAAAACAAGGATCAGAATCTGTTGCTCAGGGCCCAGCTGTGCTCACGAAGCCTAGGTGTGATTAGCTTCTGAGATGAGTCTCAACAGCTCTTTCTTTGAGTTGTGAGCTCTAAACTTCCCACATATGTGGACAGGGCAGGAAAGGTGCACACAGGGCTGGCTTCAGGAAGTGCGGGACTCAACTGGAACATTTTCAGCGGGGCCTCGACAGGGATGACTAAAAAAAAAAAAAGTTAAAAAAAGGGAGGTGCAGGGCTGGCTGGAGACAGGGGCTGGCTGTGGGCAGGACAGGGGGTGCGGGCAGGGTAGGGGGTGTAGCAGGGGCTGGCTGTGGACAGGGGGTGTAGGTACAGGGGGTACAGCCCACCCTGTACAGAAAGTTCCCCCTCTTCCTCCCTCCCCCACCGGGGTAGCAGCAGCAGCCCAGGGCTCGGGGCCTATTTAAAGGACTCGGGCAGCAGAGGCAGCTGGAGCCCCCACTCCCACTACCCCAGGGCTCTGGGGGCTATTTAAAGGGCCTGGGGCTCCCCTGCTTCTACTGCACTGGCCCTTTAAATAACCACGGGAACTCTGGGGAAGCAGTGGGGCTCCAGTGGCTATTTAAAGGGCCAGGGCAGTAGAAGCAACGGGAGCCCCAGACTTTTTAAATAACCCCCAGAGCTCACAGCCCTACCCCAGGGCTCTAGCAGTGGGGCTGTGGTGGCAATTTAAAGGGCTTGGGGCTCCAGTCGCTGCTGGGAACCCCAGGCCCTTTAAATTGCCCCCTGGGGAAGCCGAGCCACCCCGGTGTGGCGCATCGGCTCTTGCCGGTACATCGTACCGGGGCTTGGGCACGGGGCCCTCTTAGGCGCAGGGCCTGATTCAGAGGAATTGAGTAAATCAGCCTAAAGTTGGCCCTGCACACGGCAGAGGATTCTAGCCAGCTGAGCCAGCTGCAGCTTTCAGCACCTGCCCCACTCAAGATCGGCGTGTAGGCGTTTGGTAATGATGATTTCCTGATTTACTTGCTCTCCCTGCTCCGGGAAAGCAGATTCCAAAGGCTGGATGGTTTTCTTCCTTCTTCACTTCCCTCCTGGCAAGAGGTCTGCCTGGGCTCCCGGGGTGGCATGGCATGCTCCTCAGGGTAGCTGGGCTGGTGACTCTCTGGTGAGCTCACTGGAATGATACGCTGCTGGAATTCGATCAGACACCTGCAATCCAGGCCAAGGTGCAGTTAGTAGCCCTGCTTAAGGAGAGTGGAGATGCCACAGAACACTGGGAAAGGATGGAGCACGTACTCTAGGTGTTCTGTGTACTTGTTCCTCTACTAGATCAATACATGATCCACACCGAGCATGGCAGGTCCTCAGATTCCCTGCCAGGGACTCCCTTTTGGGGTTGAGGTGGGCCAGGAGAGTCAGAGAAACCACCCCAGACCAGTACACCATGTTCATCTGCAGCCACGTGCTCCTCTCCCCAGCCCTCCACCACGCTCCCCTCTGCAGCCAGGTGCTCCCCTCCCTAGCCCAGCACCGCACTCCCCTCTGCAGCTATGCGCTCCCCTCCCTAGCCCTCCACTGCGCTCCCCTCTGCAGCTATGTGCGCCCCTCCCCAGTCTGGCACCGCATTCCCTTTCTGCAGCTACACGCTCCCCTCCACAGCCCACCACCATGCTCCCCTCTGCAGCCAGCCACTCCCTTCCCAGCCCTCCACCATGCTCCCCTCTGCAGCCACACACTCCTCTCCCCAGCCCTCCACTGCGCTCCCCTCTGCAGCCATGTGCTTTCTTCCCCAGCCCTCCACCATCCTCCCCTCTGCAGCCACACACTCCTCTCCCCAGCCCTCCACCGTGCTCCCCTCTGCACCCACACACTCCTCTCCCCAGCCCTCGACCATGCTCCCCTCTGCAGCCACGCACTCCTCTCCTCAGCCCTCCACTGCACTCCCCTCTGCAGCTACTTGCGCCCCTCCCCAGCCCTCCACCACATTCCCCTCTGCAGCCATGTGCTTCCCTCCGCAGTCCTCCACCACACTCCCCTCTGCAGCCATGAACTCCCCTCCCAAGCCCGGCGCTGCATTCGCCTTCTGCAGCTACACGTTCCCCTCCCCAGCCCTGCGCCGCGCTCCCTTCTGCAGCCAAATGCTCCCTTCCCCAACCCTGTGCCGCGCTCCCATCTGCTGCCAAACACTCCCCTCACCAGTGATTAGTTCTGGTGCATTTGCTCGTGTAATGAACATTCACTGCTCTAAATACAAACCAATACAGATTCTGTGGAAAAGCAGCATTAAGGTGAGGAAATCGAATGTGGTATAGTCAGGAAATGCCAAAAGCTTAACCTTAACACTGCCCCTTTTGTTTATGCCTCTTTCTTTATATCATTAATCATGGACTATTAGGCACTATGGTAACGCCAATAACAATCTGCATTAAAATGATACCCCAGATTGCTGCTGGGATTGAACCTGAGAGATCGGAACATAGGCACCTACAACTTGAGTTAGAGGCTTGGCTCCCTTTGTAGGGTTATCAGTGCATATGCTTCACTCTGTGAGCCACTTGACCCACTCACAGACTGTGCCTGTGCTTGCATGAGTAATATCAGTGAACAAGAAGCTGGATGTGAGTCAACAGTGTGCCCTTGTAGCCAAGAAGGCTAATGGCATATTGGGCTGCATTAGTAGGAGCATTGCCAGCAGGTCAAGGGAAGTGATTATTCCTCTCTATGCGGCACTGGTGAGGCCTCACCTGGAGTATTGCATCCAGTTTTGGTCCCCACACTACAGAAGGGATGTGGACAAATTGGATAGAGTCCAGCAGAGGACAACAAAGATGATCAGGGGGCTGGGGCACGACTTACGAGGAGAGGTTGAGGGAACTGGGATTGTTTAGTCTGCAGAAGAGAAGAATGAGGGGAGATTTGATAGCTGCTTTCAACTACCTGAAAGGGGGTTCCAAAGGGGATGAAACTCGGTTGTTCTCAGTGGTACCAGATGACAGAACAAGGAGCAATGGTCTCAAGTTGCAGTGGGGAAGGTCTAGGTTGGATATTAGGAAAAACTTTTTCACTAGGAGGGTGGTGAAGCACTGGAATGGGTTCCCTAGGGAGGGGATGGAATCTCCTTCCTTAGGGGTTTTTAAGGTCAGGCTTGACAAATCCCTGGCTGGGATGATTTCGTTGGAGTTGGTCCTGCTTTGAGCAGGGAGTGGGACTAGATAACCTCCTGAGGTCTCTTCCAACCCTCATCTTCTATGATTCTATTATATCACCGGGGGAGCTGACTACATTTAGGTTGCTTAACACTTGCCATTATACAGGATTCTTGAAATCTTTCTTTTACAAAACTTTCACACTTCCATTGGTCGCAGCAGGCCTTTGTCAGGGGCAAAGCAAGTGCCTTTTCTTTATACCCTGATATTCCCCTTGACTTTTGCTGAGCTGTAAAGTACTAAACATCACAATTTCCCTTCCCTTGCTTGTATTCCTGAGGGGCATTTTGTTATCCTGCCAAAGTAATAACTGAACAGGAACATTCTGATGCCAAAGCAGCTGCAGACACTATATGGGAAACACACCTGGGAGATGCCACAGCAGCTACTGGGTGGTGAAAAGATCCAGGGCCGGTGCAACCATTTAGGCGACCTAGGCGGTAACCTAGGGCGCTAGGATTTGGGGGGGGCGCCATTTTGTTCGGCAGCAACTGCAGCGGCCAAATCTTCGGCCGCCCCGGTCGCCACAGGCATTTAGATAGAGAGAGCTGGGGCAGGGGAGCGCGGGGAGGGCTGCCTGCAGCAAGTAAGGGGGGGGCGCAGCAAGCAGGGGAACTCCCCGCCCAACTCACCCCTGCCCTGTCTCCTCCCCTATCACGCCGTGGCTGCTTCACTTCTCCCGCCTGCCAGCTTGTGGTGCCAATCAGCTTAGGCGCTGCAAACCTGGGGAGGTGGGAGAAGCAAAGAGGCAACAGTGTGCTCAGGGTGCTCGTGTGCGGAGCAGGAGTGATTTGGGGCAGGGAGGTGCCTCAGGGCGGAGGGGGGGGCTGCTGCCAGGGGAGGCACCTCAGGGCAGGGGCGTGGAGTGGGGGAGGGCGCAAGGTGGAAGTTTCACCTAGGGCGCGAAACGTCCTTGCACCGGCCCTGAAAAGATCCCAGCTAGGCTTCCCCCCATCAGAGTCAACACATGGCCCTCTCTGGAGCCACCACCTAGAGGAGGAACCTCCCCCACCTCCACTCCCTTCAGCTTGCAATGTGGGAGTGAGAGACAGCAGGTCTTCCAACTGGATCTGGCACCTGGTAGCAGGCCCTCCCTCTTCTAGGATAATAGTCTTCTCCTGCTAGCGGCTGATATAGTTAGTCTTGTGGCTTGTGTGATAGCAATGTATACTGAGATACTGAAAACTCAGGAGTCAAATCCTGCCAAAGGGTGCAGGTACAGTTGTACATAATAGAAAATGTGTTTCTTAAAAAAAACAACAACTAGGAAATTACATGCCAAAATCTCTAAAAGCCCATTATTTTAATATACCAAGCTGGGAGGAGGTGCAGGTGCTTTGGGGAACAGGATTAGAATTCAAAATGATCTTGACAAACTGGGGAAATGGTCTAAAATAAATGGAGTGAAATTCAGTATGGATAAATGCAAAGTACTGCACTTCGAAGGAACAATCAGTTACACACATACAAAATGGGAAATGACTGCCTAGGAAGGAGTACTGCAGAAAGGGATTTGGGGGTCATAGTGTCGGGGATCCTGTCCTGCCAGTTGATGCTGCAGATGGATTTTGGGCGATGAGGGTGGAAGCTCTCCTGCTGTTTGATGTGGTGCTGGGAAAGCGTCCGTGTCTCACAGCCATAGAGGAGTGAGGTGAGTACAGCAGCCTGGTAGGTTGTTTATCTTGGGTCGCAGGCAGATTCAACAGTCCCGCCAGAGCCCGTGGGTGCGCCAGGCGCTGAGTAATCTCATCACCCAGCGCGGCATTGCTGGGAAGTGTGCTACACAGGCAGACAGATCTCCCACCTGACTTGAGGGGGGTGTTGTCGGCTGTGACGATGGGATCAGGTGCTTGTGATGCCGGTGGTCTGGGGCTGGCCGGGACGTGACCTGCGTCTTTGTCAGGACGAGTGTGGAACCGAAGCATTTTGAGGCCTAGGCAAAGCGCCCCACGATGAGTTGAATGTTGAGTGTGTGCGCAATGAGGGCACTGTCATCAGCACACAGGAGCTCTTTTAATGGCTGTTCGATCGCCCTGGTGCAGGCCCTGAGTCACAGTAGATTGACTAGAGCCCAGCCAATCCGAACCAGATGTATGCACCTCTGTCAAAGTCCTGGGATGCAAACGAGCCTGGCTGGAAAGACAATGGCAAAGAGAACTGGAGCCGTTACACATCTTTGTTTGGTGCCCTTGGTGACGGGGAAGGCTTCTGAAGAGTCACCACCCTCCGTCATCCCGGCCATCATGCCATCGTGAAATGAGCAGATGACAGCAATCATCTTCTCTGGGCAGCCGAATTTATGAAGGAGTTTCCATAGGCCCTCACAATTCACCATGTCAAAGGTCTTGGGCAGGTCAACAAACATCATATACGGGTCTCTGTTGTGTTCATGAACCTTCTCTTGTGTTTGTTGGCCTGAGATGGGGTGCAGGCTCTGGGGTGGGGCTGGGGATGAGGGGGTTGGGGTGTAGGCAGGGCCGGCTCTAGGCACCAGAACTCCAAGCTTGGAGTGGCACTTTCCAAGGGGCAGCACTTCGGCTTCTTTTTTTTTTTTTCCTTGCAGCGCAAAAAGCCAGGAGCCGGCCCTGAGCGGAGGTGAGCTGTGGTGGCGGGGGAGTGCGGGGCGGGCCGCAGGAAGTAGCCCTACGGTGGGGCAGAGGAACCGCTCCCCCCCTCGCTCACCTCCATTCCACTGCCACCTGCTCCCCTGAGCGCTCTGCCGCTCCACTTCTCCCCCCTCCCTCCCAGGCTTGCCACGCGAATCAGCTGTTGTGCGGCAAGCCTGGGAGGGAGGGGGGAGAAGTGGACTGGTGGCGGCGTGCTCCGGGGAGCAGGTGGAGCAGAGGTGAGCTGCGGCGGTGGAGGGAGCAGGGAGGGCTGCAGGAAGTAACCCTGGGGGGAGCAGAGAAACCACTCCCCCCCCAGCTCACCTCTGCCTCCTCCCCTGAGCGCGCTGCTGCTCCTTTTTTCCCACTTCCCTCCCAGGTGGAGGAGGCAGGGCCGGGGATTTGGGGAAGGGGTTGGAATGGGGCAGGGAAGGGGTGGAGTTGGGGTGGGGGTGGGGGGGGCTCAGGAAATTTTTTTTGCTTGAGGCGCCAAAAAGCTTGGAGCCGGCCCTGGATATAGGAATGGGGGGGTTCAGGGCTGGGGCAGGGGATTGGGGCAGGGGTTTACCTTGGGCAGCTCCTGGTCAGCAGCGCAGCAGAGGTGCTAAGGCAGGCTTCCCGCCTGTCCCGGCACCACGGACTGCGCTGCACCCTGGAAGCTGCCAGTAGCAGGTCCGACTCCTAGGTGGAGGCACACAAGCGGCTCTGCGCGGCTCTTGCCTTCAGGCACTGACACTCCTCCCTCCCCCAGCTCCCATTGACTGGTTCCCAGCCAATGGGAGTGCAGAGCTGGTGCTTGGGGTAGGGGCAGCGCGTGGAGCTCTGTGGCCCCCCGACCCAGGAGCTGGACCTGCTGCTGGCCGCTTCCAGGGTGCAGCGCGGTGTCAGAACAGGTAGGGACTAGCCTGCCTTAGCCGAGCAGCATCACCAACGGGACTTTTAACAGGCCGGTCAGTGGTACTGACCAGAGCCGCTACGACCCAGTGCCTTATGTTCTGCGACCCACTACTGCGTCGCGACCCACAGTTTGAAAGCCACTGGACTAGATGACCTATTGAGATCGCTTCCAGTCCTACATTGCTATGATTCTATTCAGGTTGACAAGTCAAGCATTTGAAAGTTATATATCAGATTTACATTTATCTATGTAACTTGAATTCAGCCTCCTTGTATGTATACATTCTGATAGTTGTTAACTGCACACTAGTTCTTCCACTGTCCCCCCCCCGCCCCCTCCCCCACTCAGTGCACCGGGGGAAGAATTAAGGTTGCACGGACAACTGTGAAGCTGGAATCTCCTAACTTTTGAGTGCCTGGATTTTTTACCTAAATAACGTGCTCAGTAGATATAATATAATTAATAAATAATAACGTATGTTTAGAATTTCATATAAAACCACCACACACTCAGCAAGCTCCAGGCTTCCAGGAGTTAATAATACAGTCATCAAACACAATACAATACAGTCATTACATTTGCCTTGATTTTCAAGCCTCAGTGAGAGCTCTACAATAAGCCCCAGTTTGAGGAAAATTGGTTTAGTGGCTCTCAAGTTATGAGCATTGACGACTGGCTAGACCAGTATGGGAGGTGGATTGCATTTCCTCATACTATGCACATTTTAGGGCTGCACTAGACTTTGTGCAGTTGGGAACTGGTGTAACTTGAATACTTTCATGTTGCTTTTGCTGGAGTTTTGGTAGCTTGTTATTTTGACTAATACATTCTGTGGAGAGACCAGACAATATTACACTGGTAACTCTATAATTTTAATAGGCTGTAACACCTGAGACCCATCGAAGCACTTGCCCTCCTTGTGCCTCAGTTTCCCCATCTGTAAAATGAGGACCATGATCCTCATTCCCTTTGGTAAGGAGCTTTGAGATCCACCAAACAAGGTGGCTATATGCATTCTCAGGATTGTTGTCTAAGGAGCTGGGCAGCCCAGTGAGCAGGTGTCTCTCAGCTCCATGGCCCCTTCGTCAAGCTGTCTTTTGAAAGCCGTGGAAGGCTGCAGCAGGATAGCCTCCTTCCTTCCCACACCAGTACAGGCTGCTCTGTGTCCTAGAAGGTCTGACCGTCTGGCAGGGAAGGCTAGGAACCCCTTAGGGAGGTTGAAGGAGAATGGCTCCAAAGTCACATTTGTTCATTTAGCAACTTGTCCATTGAAAGACAAGGGGTGTGATTCTGCTGTTCAGAGGGCACAGCCTGGGGGCAGGGGAGGTACTTGTACAACGCTTTCACTGCCCAGAATCAGGGGGGGCAATATAGCGCCTCCAATAACTCAGACAGCCCTGGAAGCTGCTGTGACCCATGACAGGCTTACCAAGGCAGCGTATGGGTTTCTTGGTAGCCCGGAATTGACTGCCAGCAACCAGAACCTTCCATCTGCTCCCTTTCCTGCCCCAGCACATCCTGGTGCTACATCTGGCATGCCCTGTTTCAGCGAACATAAGGCCAGAAGGGACCACTGTGATCATCTAGTCTGACCCCCTGCATAGCACAGGTTGCGACCTGCCCCACAGTCATTCCTAGAGCTGAGCTTTTAGTCAAACATCCCGTCTTCATTTAAAACTGGTCAGGGATGGAAAACCCACCACCACCCTTGGTAAATTGTTTGCATGACTAATTACCCTCACTGCTACAAAATTATACCTTATTCCCAGTCTGGATTTGTCTAGTTTCAACTTCCAGCCATGGGATCATGTTACACCTTTCTTTGCTAGACTGAAGAGCCCACTCTCAAATATTTGTTCCCCAAGTGGTACCTATAGACTGTGATCAAGTCACCCGTAGCCTTCTCTTTGTTAATCTAATTGGGTTGAGCTCCTTGAGTCCATCATAATATGGCATCCTTTCGAATCCTCTAATCATTCCAATGGCCCTTCTCTGAACCACTCCAATTTCTCACCATCCTTCTTGCATTGTAGACACCAGAACTGGACACAATATTCCCGCAACAGATGCACCAGTGCCAAATACAGAGGAAAACTAAGCTCTCTGCTCCTATTCGAGGTTCCCTTGGTTGTGCATCCAAGGATCGCATTAGCCGTTCAGCTGACTATCCACCCCCGCCCCTAAGCTTTTCAGAGTCACTGCTTCCCAGGGTGCAAACGAACGGTATGGGTTTTAATATAGCCACATGTCAATTCTCAGAGGATGAGGCACTGAAGTACAGGTATTTAAGGCTATGTGCTGTTTAGGAAAGATAGAAATAAAGGCAAAGGTGGTGGAGTAGCATTGTACATCAATGAGGAGGTTAACTGTAAAGAAATAAGAAGTGATGGAATGGACAAGACAGAGTCTGTCTGGGCAAAAATCACACTGGGAAAGAAAGCTACTAGAGCCTCCCCTGAGATAGTGCTTGGGGTGTGCTACAGACTGTCATGGAGTCACCGGCCGATGCTCTGGAACTGCTTCCCACCAAGCCAGTCAGGACTTTGGGGAGCCTCCTCTCCCTTGGAGCAGACTTGTTAAGGGCAAGAAGCTCACACAGCTTTACCTCCTGGGTCTCTCCTTGGAGCATTCAGCATCCTCTGCCCCTCCATGTGCTTCCCACAGCGAGTCCACCCCAGCGGGGTCCTGGGGAAGCCACCGGGTTCTGCACCCCCACTTTGCAGTCAGACGTGACTCTCAGCCAGCCAGTAACACAGAGGTTTATTCAATGACAGGAACAGGGTTTAAAACAGAGCTTGTAGATACAGCGAACCGGACCCCTCGGCTGGGTCCATTCTGGGGGGCAGTGAGCCAGACCCCCAGGTCTGCCCTCCACCCTTGACCCCAGCCAGCTCCAGACTAACAACCCCTCCCAGCCCCTCCTCTCTCCTCAGCCCCTTTCCCGGGCCAGGAGGTCACCTGATCCCTTTGTCTCCAACACCTTCAGCTGGCACCTTTGCAGAGGAGGGGCCCAGGCCATCAGTTGCTAGGAGACAGAGTGTCAGGCATTTAGGTGCACTGGCCCTTTGCTCTGCCAGATACTTAAGAACTGCCATGGGGACACTGAGGCACCAATACAGTATTCAGAGAAAACATTAAGAACTTTCCTAGTTCGTCACACAGACCACCAGGATCTGATTTGGATATGGATAGAGACCTCTTTAATGTTTTTAAGGAAGTAAACACTAATGGGAAATGTGTGATCATGGGAGAATTTAACTTCCCAGATATAGACTGGAGTACAAGTGCTAGCAAGAATAGTAGGGATCAGATTTTTCTGGATGTGATAGCTGATGGATTCCTTCACCAAGTAGTTGAAGAACCGACAAGAGGGGATGCCATTTTAGATTTGGTTTTGGTGAGCAGTGAGGACCTCATAGAAGAAATGGTTGTAGGGGACAACCTTGGTTCGAGTGATCATGAGCTAATTCAGTTCAAACTAGGTGGAAGGATAAACAAAAAGAGATCTGGGACTAGGGTTTTTTATTTCAAAAGGGCTAACTTTAAAGAATTAAGGAAATTAGTTAGGGAAGTGGATTGGACTGAAGAACTTGTGGATCTAAATGCGGAAGAGGCCTGGAATTACTTTAAGTCGCAGCTGCAGAAACTATCGGAAGCCTGCATCCCAAGAAAGGGGGAAAAAACCATAGGCAGGAGTTATAGACCAAGCTGGATGAGCAAGCATCTCAGAGAGGTGATTAAGAAAAAGCAGAAAGCCTACAATGAGTGGAAGAAGGGTGGGATTAGCAAGGAAAGCTATCTTAGTGAGGTCAGAACATGTAGGGATAAAGTGAGAAAGGCTAAAAGCCAAGTAGAGTTGAACTTTGCAAAGGGAATTAAAACCAATAGTAAAAGGTTCTATAGCCATATAAATAAGAAGAAAACAAAGAAAGAAGAAGTGGGACCGCTACACACTGAGGATGGAAAGGAGGTTAAGGATAACCTAGGCATGGCCCAATATCTAAATAAGTACTTTGCCTCAGTCTTTAATAAGGCTAATGAGGAGCTTAGGGATAATGGAAAGATGACAAACGGGAATGAGGATATGGAGGTGGATATTACCACATCTGAGGTAGAAGCCATACTTGAGCAGCTTAATGGGACAAAATCGGAGGGCCCAGACAATCTTCATCCAAGAATATTAAAGGAACTGGCGCATGAAATTGCAAGCCCGTTAGCGAGAATTTTTAATGAATCAGTAAACTCAGGGGTTGTACCGTACGACTGGAGAATTGCTAACGTAGTTCCTATCTTTAAGAAAGGGAGAAAGAGTGATCCGAGTAACTATAGGCCTGTTAGTTTGACATCTGTAGTATGTAAGGTCTTGGAAAAAATTTTGAAGGAGAAAGTAGTTAAGGACATTGAGGTCAATGGTAATTGGGACAAAGTACAACATGGTTTTACTAAAGGTAGATCGTGCCAAACCAACCTGATCTCCTTCTTTGAGAAGGTGACAGACTATTTAGACAAAGGAAATGCAGTAGACCTAATTTACCTCGATTTCAGTAAGGCATTTGACACGGTTCCACATGCGGAATTATTAGTCAAATTGGAAAAGATGGGGATCAATATGAAAATTGAAAGGTGGATAAGGAACTGGTTAAAGGGGAGACTCCAACGGGTCGTACTGAAGGGTGAACTGTCAGGCTGGAAGGAGGTTACTAGTGGAGTTCCTCAAGGATCGGTTCTGGGACCAATCTTATTTAACCTTTTTATTACCAACCTTGGCACAAAAAGCGGGAATGTGCTAATAAGGTTTGCGGATGACACAAAGCTGGGGGGTAACACGGAGAAGGACCGGGATATCATACAGGAAGATCTGGACGACCTTGCAAACTGAAGTAATAGTAATAGGATGAAATTTAATAGTGAAAAATGCAAGGTCATGCACTTAGGGATTAATAATAAGAACTTTAGATATAGATTGGGGATGCATCAGTTGGAAGCAACAGAGGAGGAGAAGGACCTTGGGGTATTGATAGATCACAGGATGACTGTGAGCCGCCCATGTGATATGGCCGTGAAAAAAGCTAATGCGGTTTTAGGATGCATCAGGCGAGGTATTTCCAGCAAAGATAAGGAGGTGTTAGTACCGTTATATAAGGCGCTGGTGAGACCCCACCTGGAATACTGTGTGCAGTTCTGGTCTCCCATGTTTAAGAAGGATGAATTCAAACTGGAACAGGTTCAGAGACGGGCTACTAGGATGATCCGAGGAATGGAAAACCTGTCATATGAAAGGAGACTCAAAGAGCTTGGCTTGTTTAGTCTAGCCAAAAGAAGGCTGAGGGGGGATATGCTTGCTCTTTATAAATATATCAGAGGGATTAATATTAGAGAGGGAGAGGAATTATTTAAGCTTAGTACCAATGTAGATACAAGAACGAATGGGTATAAACTGGACACTAGGAAGTTTAGACTTGAAATTAGACGAAGGTTTCTAACCATTAGAGGAGTGAAGTTCTGGACCAGCCTTCCAAGGGGAGTAGTGGGGGCAAAAGACATATCTGGCTTTTAAGATTAAGCTTGATAAGTTTATGGAAGGGATGGTATGATGGGAGAGCCTAATTTTGGCAATTGATCTTTGATTATCGCCATATAAGTATGCCCAGTGGTTGGTGTTGGGATGTTGGATGGGGTGGGATCTGAGTTACTGCAGAGAATTCTTTTCTGAGTGCTGGCTGGTGAGTCTTGCCCACATGCTCAGGGTTTAGCTGATCGCCATATTTGGGGTCGGGAGGGAATTTTCCTCCAGGGCAGATTGGCAGAGGCCCTGGAGGTTTTTCGCCTTCCCCTGCAGCATGGGGCATGGGTCACTTGCTGGTGGATTCTCTGCAGCTTGAGGTCTTCAAACCACAATTTGAAGACTTCAATAACTCAGGCATAGGTTAGGGGTTTGTTATAGAAGTGGATGGGTAGGGTTCTGTGGCCTGCTTTGTGCAGGGGGTCGGACTAGATGATCACATTGGTCCCTTCTGACCCTAGAATCTATGAATCTATGAATCAGGGACTCTGAAAGGGACTTGGGGGCTATAGGGGCTAATCAGCTGAATGTGAGCTGAATGCGAAGCTGTGGCCACAAGGGCTAGGGTGTCCTTTAGCCCAGTGCTTAGTGTGCTTGCCTGGGATCTGCACCTTTGAATCTTTACTCTGACTGGAGCAGGTACTTAAACTCCCCAGGAGAGTGGCCTAACCTGCAGACTATGCTGCGTGGGCTGCTCTCTGCAGCACCTCTTGAAGCCCCTCTGCTTTGTATAAAGACTTCAGTTCTCGTTGAGAGGAGCAGCTCCAAGAGGAGAGACTGAGAGCAGCCCATTGCAGACTAGCCTATAGCAGGGGGGCTAGACAGGGAGAGCTGAATTCAAGCCCTGCTCCAGGACAGTGATTCCAGGCTGACTCTCCCACACCCCTAACTTGGAGCAGGACGGTGAGTAACATCCTGAGGTGAGCTCCTTTCCCCGACTTCAGGGGGCTGCCCAGGATGGATCTCAGCAAATGATTTGCTCCAGCACTTTTGGGTTGAAAGTTAGAACTTAAGTTAAAGGGGAAAAAGAAAAAAGTAGATGAAATGATACAATGGCAGCTGTGGGGCCAGCAGTCCGGTGTGACGAAGTAGGAATGTTCTTAATGTTTTCTCTGAGTGCTGTGTGGGTGCCTCAGTTTCCCCTATGCATTTCTCGAGTGTCTAGGGGTGTGTGATTGTTGCAGAGCCCTAGAGGGCCAGTGTGATGCTGTCTGCACAGAGAATGGCCGACAGACTGTCTCCTGGCAACTGATGGCCTGGGCCCCTCCCCTGCAAGGTGCCAACTGAAGGAGTTGAAGAACAAAGAGATCAGGTGACCTCCTGGCCTGGGAAAGAGACAAAGGCTGAGGAGGGGCTGGAGAGTTTTCAGTTTGGAGCTGGCTGGGGAAATGGAGGGGAGCCCAGACGCCCTCCTTGGCCCCAATTGATCTGACTGGGCGGGTCCTGTTGTCTGTGCCTGCAAGACCTGTCTTCGACTGTGTTCCTGTCGTCTAAAGAAACCTTCTATTTTACTGGCTGGCTGAGAGTCACGGTGACTCGCAGGAAGCCGGGGGTGCAGGGCCCTGACTCCCCCACACTCCATGACACCCAGTGATGGAGCAGTGCTGTGGGCTAGTAGGCAGGACAGCATTTCAGTGAGTCTGCTTACCCTGCAGGGGCGGGGAGTGCGGGGCTGAGCAGCAGGCCTCCCTGGGGCAGGGAAGGGTAAATACCCAGGACAGGCCTTTCCTTGCCATCTGAAAATCTAGTGCTTGTTATGATTCATTGTTAACGTTGGGGCAGTGCCGGGGGGCCCCAGTGACAGACCAAGACCCCAGGAGCTGTACAAACACAGCCTGCAGTCTCACATGGCTTACAGAGAGTGGCCAGGATGAAATGTTGCCAGTGAAGAGCCCACGGCAGTTTGGGGGGTGATGAACGGGTTAGCCCGGTTTCTGAGATTTTCATATGGAGACAGAAATCAGATGGAGGAAAGGAGGAAGAGAGATTAACACTTAAATGCAAAGCCTGATTCTCCTCTCCTTTGCATAGCTCTGACTCCATTGGCTTCAGTGGAGTTACTGCTGATTTACCCCCGTCAGTGAGAGCGGATCCAGCCCATGGCCACTGTGGTGGTGGGGGGTTGGTTCTGTCCTGTTGAGAGGCTGCTCCTACAACACGGGGCTGGGGGCCAAAGCTCCACAGCTCAGTGCCAGCCTCGCTCTGTTTCCACTGGTAAAACTCACTGGGTGTTTGGGATCAGTTAGGTCACCCCCATGTTCCTGTGCACCAGGATCCCATGGGCATCGCAGGGGTCTCCTGACACCCACGTTCCAGCAGCAGCAGCAGCTCCTGGAGACCTTTGGAGACAGCGCCCCGTGGTGACAGCCTGAGCCAGCTCCAGCTCGCCTCCCATCTTGCCCCTGGATTCCCACCTGCCCCTCCTTCCTGAGGCTTGCTATTTCCATTCTCCAGACTTAGCTCCATGCTTCACATTTCAATGCGGGGAAAAAAATCTCTGCTGGAATGTTCTGTAACATCCTCCTCCCCCTCCACTCCACACCCGGACTTGGCCTCTTCCCAGCATCTTCCTTCAAGCTGGGGTGTGTGGCTGCCTTCCCAGTAGCACATACTGAATACGTTGTTTCACGAGCCTGCCTTGGATCAGGATCAGGAATCAAGAGCAAAACCCCAGTTTGCATGGCCAACATGCTCGAGAAGGGCCATCTGGTTGGGCTCACTGTCCAAGCCGAATTTGCAGGACATTTTTGAAGGTCATTGAACAGGGAGTCAACATATTCCCATATTTTCACACATAAACACCCATATATATAAGGAGCAGTTAGCAGGCGTATGCATGGCCGAGGCACCGGTGGCTTCACACACACACACTCTCTCTCCCCTTACAGGCATATGCAGACACATACTCACAATCTGAGCAGTGTGACTAGGAACATGCACACACATGCACAGCACAGGTATTGTTGGCAGAAGCTCCTTTGGCCCCATGTAGAAGGGACTCCGAAATCCTGGGTTCTAGAGCCAGAATAGCACCAACTCCAAGCTGTGGTGGCTCTAGATTCACTTGCCTCTGGCACAAAGTGAGCTCTGAGCTGCCACGTGGTTTGGTTTGATTCCCGGCTCGTCCTAGCAGCTGGGCAGCATCCAGCTGAAAGCAGAGCCAGGCTTGTTTGGCGTGCCTGGTGGGACAGAACTGGATCGCTTGCATCGCACTGGCCTGAAGGGAGGAGAAAAAAGATTTGAGGGACTCCAAAAGGTTTGGGGAAAGCAGAACTCTGCTGGGTCCTCCCAGCCCTGTGGGAAACACCCCTCCCTTTCCAGCCTCTGTATGGTGCAGGCTTCTCAATGCTTCCTCAGCTGAGCAGCACTGCTCACCACAGCCATGGGTCCAGCATGGTGCCCTGCACGCAGCCCAGGCCCAAGGCACACCCATGGCTCTGCATACCAGGCTTGGATCTGATGAAGCTGGGGTGGGCTCCATATCACAGTTCGGCTCTGCTGCTGCAGGAGGCCCAGCCAGCTTGGTGTGACTGAGTTGGAGCAAGACTCCTTTTTTGGGGCTTTTCCCATGGTTCTGCCCCGGGCTGGGGCATGGCTCCCGTCCTTTCTGTCCCTTCCCAGATTGCTCTGACAGGTTCATGCTGCGGTATTTGTGCCAGACACCTGCACCCTGGGCTCCATGCACCCAGAACCTGGACTGGCTTGTCTGGGACATGCCGGGATAGGAAGCTGATAGGCTGCCCCCAAGGAGCCAGACTGGCCACTCGTCCAGGCTCCAGCCATGCACAGCCGGCTGCTCCGTCATTATCCAGCTGCCTTTGCATCCGTGAGGAAGCCAAGCCAGGAGGTGGTCGGGATGGTGGAGTGTTTGGAGGCCATGCTGCAGGACACCAAGGGGCAGCGAATGTTTCTAGTAGTGCCTGGTGGGGGCTGTGCAGGGGCTGTGTGAGGCGTGGGGGTGACGGCCGAAGGACCAGAGCAGGTTAATGCTCTGTCAGCTGACATTGCGCTGGCCAGCGCAGTGGGACTCTGCTCCAGGGAAGGGACATCACCTCCTTGCTCGGGAAGGGAAATGGGGATCCCTCTCTGCAGCCTCCGGCTCCCACGGCCGCAGCAGTGACGCCACCTCGGAGCACGAATCCAGCCCGCAAGCGCCAGGGCTCAGCGTGTCCCTCCTAGCTTTGAGTGCTGAACAGAGGCACACAGGACAGGAAGGGACCTTCTGGGGCACTGAGCCCAGCCCCTGCTACTGCTTCTTAGAAGTACCAAGCTCCAGCTTACCACCAGGTGGGGTGTTTGCTCTCAGTGCTCCTATTGGGAGGCTGTTACGGAGCAGGAGCAGGTGGCATCAGCTAGTAGCCCTGCCGCTGCCTCCTGGAGCATTACATACAGGCGACAGCACAGCTGGCCCCTCCCCCCACCAGGCACCCGACTGACTGGTGCCAAGGGGCTGTGGCAGAGCTTCCCACCTGCCCTGGGAAAGCCCCGTGAGCAGGTCACCAGAGCACAGTCAAGGAGGGAGAGCTGGGTAGGGCAGGGCCTCGGTGGAGCTAGCAGGAAGGCAGGAGGTGGCACCAGGGAGGCAGGACTCAGCCTAAGTTTAGCCCTGCCGGGAAATGTCCTGCACCCAGGGTGGGGCTCTCACACATGAGGGGAATGGGTGCTTCTGGGGCACGCTGCTGTAGCCCTATTGCGGTGATCGCCTGGATTTGGAAGGATCCTGCTAGAAGCTGCAGGCGGTAAATGCAGCACCCAGCGTGTGGGGACAAACCCTCAGAAACACTGGTTATGACGTCCCCGTGCCACAGAGCAGGGTGATTTGTGTTTTTTTAGCCTAAAATTTTTCCTTTTTTTAAATAATTGATTACTATTTAATAAATTATATTTGCTTTGAACTGTATGCGGATCATGGAAGTGTCCAGTGCAGAGAGAGCACCCCGGAATGGGGACACCCTAGCCCCTGCCCTAAGTAACCATGATAAGGTTGGGGGTCGAACCCCGCAGGAATCCTGGGCTCAGCCTTGTTGGGGTTACAAGGTCTCTACCACACAGGAGAGTGGAAGGGGATCCCTTGAGGGCAGGCAGGCCTGTGAGTAAAGGGAGTGGGAGCGAGGACTCAGATCCTTTCACTAGCCTGTTTCACCGGGGTAGTGTATAAGCCTGGAAAGTTCCTCACAATAGTGAGATCACTCCTCTGCTTACATAACTGGCATCATGAACAAGAGCCTATCTACAGGGTCCACCTCATTAGTTTACTGGTGGAGTTCTGGTAGCACTGTCCAGTTCTGGTCAAGAACCCAACCATGGCTGGAATTGAAAAACCAGGGGCCCAGTTGGCTGAAATTCACTGCAGATTATCAGACCAAGTTGAGGCATTACAACAAGCTAGAACAGAACAGAGAAAGACTTATTGCTGGCTAAGGCAATAATAGACCAACAGGTAGCAGAAGCTAAGAAACTGTCTACTATTTAAGTCCCACAGGATCAGAAGGTCACAGAGTTTGGCAGCTTCCCAACAAGACCGGGAGACATTACAGTAGAGGAGTGGGTCAGGTCTCTGAAGGCAGCTCTGCATGTGCTAAGAGTACCTGAAGAAGATCATGTGGACTTCATAGAGGAACACCTCATGGGCCAGGCCAAGGCCACAGTAAAGTTCATGGCACTAGCAGACAAGAAAAATGTGAGAAAGGTATTTGAACTTCTCCTAGAAGTGTATGGAGACAAGGTACCTATTGGGGGAGGGTCGATGGAAGATCAGGACCCTGAGACTGACAATCCCCAGGAATAATGGGGAGAGGCCAATGCTCCAGGTCCCCTGGTTGACAGGGCAGGCAGGCCAATGAGGGAGTTCGGAGGACAAGGTGATCCCAGACTCCTGTGAGCTGGAATTGCCTGGGTCAGAGAGTGGGGCCAAACTAAGGGGAGAGCAGGAGCCCGAGCTGAGCTGGGGAGCAGGGCGGGGCTGGCCAGAGTCACAGAAACAGCCTAGGGAGCAGGTCAATGCTGGGAGCAGAGTCACAGAAGTAGCCCAGGGAGCAGACCTGTGCTGGAAGCAGAGCTGCAGCAACCAGAGCCAGAGGGGCCAGGAAAAGCAGCCCAGGGGGCTGGAGGCAGAGCAGCAGCAGTGTTAGGGCAGAGTAGAGCTGGGGCTGGAGCAGTCCGGAGCCAGGCGCAGTCAGCAACTGGGGAGAGTGAGGGGGGACCTTGGGCAGCGGGTCCAGCACATGAAGACGCCCCAGCCAAGAGGCACCACAGGCCAGACTTGGGGCAGATCGTAACCCCAATGGGGCGGGGGCGATGCTGGGAAGAAGGGTCCTCCCACCTAGAGACTGAGGGCATATGGCCACTGTTGACCTGAATTTGATGGGTTAGTTTTTATGGCTCGCCACTGATCGCATCCGACCAGAAGATTTATTGGTTCTTATCCAATTCAGACTACAGAGTTCAAGAACTCAGAGAGTTCTATATCAGGAGAGGACTCTCGGGGTGCTTGGCAAGAACGCATACACTGAGGACAATACCAAATTGATAAAATCTTTATTGCCATTAACATAAAAATAAGAAATGTGATGAAACACAGTAAAAGAATTCCAAAACTCCTGGTGGTAACATTTCTATTCTAAGTACCTTCACCTAACAAACTCACACCCTTCCTTGAGAACCCAAGTAATAGGAGGTGAAGGACCAGCCTCACTCCTGGCATGCCCAATTACATCGTGGAGCAATGTTGAGCAGTTCTACTACACTGCACAAGCTGAGCTGAGAGCATGCTAGAAGATAGGATAGATAGATAAATGAAGCTTCAGGAGTTAGAAGAGCTTAGAATTTAGAGGAGCGAGAGCTAACCTAACCAAGAGCTCTCTTGCAAGGTATTTTATACGATCCTGACGTATGGAATTCAGGCCCAACCTACTATATCCAAATCTTGTTTCTGTACCCTAAGAAACGTATGGGTACTCTTCTCCAATAGGTTAGTGGATTATGACCCTTTCTAAATATATTAATAAGAATTATCTCACTCCAAAACTGCCAACCTGGGCTCTCTAGATGACCTCGAGTTGTGATGTACCCTGCGGTTACCAACCGGTTGTAGATGCCGGATAAACCTGTGATGTGTGTGGATAGTTCCTCCCTTTGGTTCCCCAAAGCTCAGGGACCAGTCTTATCGGCACCAAAGCTTTTATCCTAACATCTTTATAACTAATTCTACTTTTTGCTATATAGCAGATCTTACCGGATCTTACAGGCTTCTTTCATTTCAGCATTTCAGCAAAACTTATTATTAGGAAACACATGCCTCAATACATCCTACATTGCAAGGAATTAATATTAATAAAATATAAAAATAAAATGGATTAATTTCAGAAAAAGAAACATTAATTAATACTGCTGGCTGGATTAGTAGGATATAATAGCTAGCAAAATAATCGTATGGGCTACACCACCGCCAGAGCAAGTGTCTGACCCACGACATTCCTGCAGCACAGCCAGGGCCTGAGCACGGGCCTGGGAGGTTTGTGAGGAACAGACTGAACTGCCCTGATGTTCCAGAGGCGCTGGTTGTGACGTCCCCAAGCCACAGAGCGGGGTGACGGGTTTTCCTTTCACCTTTCCCATTTTTTCCTTTTTTTTTTAAAAAAGTGTTTGCTGTTTAATAAAGTGTATTTGCTTTGAACTGTATGTAATGATCAGTGGATCAGGGAAGTATCCAGACTGGAGTGAGCACCCCAGAGTGGGGGCACCCTAGCCCCTGCCCTGAGTGACCACGACAAGGTTGGGGGTGGAGCCTCCTGGAATCCTGGGCCCAGCCTTGTTGGGCTTACGAGGTCTCTGCCACACAGGAGAGTGGAAGGGGAGCCCTCAAAGTCAGGCAGGCCTCTGAGTAAAGGAAGTGGGAGTGAGGACTCAGATCCTTTCACTAGACCATTTCACCAGGGTCATGTGAGCCAGGAAAGTGCCCCACAATAGCGGGACCATTCCCCCACTTTGACTCTGGACTCTCTCCTAGAATCGAGAGTTCTGAGCCTGACAACGCAATACTTCAGCCAGGTGCCATGCTCCATGCGCTCGGCTCACGAAGGCATAGTCCTTCCAGCAAAACCTCACGGCTTTCCTGTCCTACTGGAAATGGGGCTGCCCTGCGACGCCGTCCTAGTTTTGTAAATGTCCTGCTCTCCTGCAGGGTGCGACCACGAGGGCTGGGATACCGGTCCCTTCTGATGTCTAGGAGCTACTCCGTGCACTGTGGGCACACAGCACACTCTCTTCCCCCCCTGCCCCCCGTGCAAGTGGTGGGCTGGGCCCCAGAGCTAGGACAGCACCTTGTTGGGGGAAAGGCCAAGTGGGGCCGTGGCCTCAGGACTGTGTGGTGGGCAGGACCTTGTGGGGAAGAGGCCAAGTGGGGCAAGGGGCTTGGGGCAGAGCCCTGGCGGAGAGGGGGCCAGGGCCACTGTCTGGGTGCTAGGGCCCACAAAAGATTAACCTGGGTTTGCAGGTGCTAGGCACCCACTATTTTTTTCGGTGACTGCTTGAGCCCTGGAGCACCCACAGGATTGGTGCCTCTGGCTCACAGCCCACGCACACCGAACAGAACACAGGATACTTCACTGGGACTGCTAGAGATAAAGGCTGTAACAGTGACAAAACCGATCAAAACAACCCTAGGGGGAGCCCAGTACAAGGATATAAGAGACTTGAAACCCCTCGGCATTGTCCTGCTGCCCACCCTGCCTGCAAAGGATGTGCCTGGCCCAGCTCTCACCCAGCTCCCAGACAGCTGCCCAGCCTTCCCTCCTCAGCCAGCGGCTACTCCTCCCCTCATGCAGCCTCTGGCTCCTCTGAGGCTGGTCCCCTCTCACCTGCGCAGGCCCATCCCTGTCCTTTCCTCTGCAATGACAGAGCCCTGTGCCAGCTGGATGCTGCATGGGTGGCAGGGGACGGGGGGTAAACATGGTACCACTCAGCAGCCAGCAGGTTCATCACAGTAATTATCCCTTTGGTTTCTTGCAGAACCTTTTTGCTGGTGACTTGGCTTCCATCATAGACAGCAGGTCTCGTCACCTGTGAGGGCTTCTACTTTCTGGCGCATAGAATAACGCCCAGGAGCTCTGGATGTTATGAAAACAGAGCAAGTCTTTGTTTGCTAGAACTAGGGCTGAGTGTGCACGGGTGCAAGAATCTGCCCAGAGGAAAGCGAGGCTCAGCCAGGTAGACAGCATACACGATGTGCATTACAGAGCAAGAGGCCCATGTCTCCGTACTCCACTCTGCCCAAGAACATTATCTTCCATATACCAATGGAACTTGCTAATCTCACAAACCAGGGTCACGCCAGCCAGGAGCCCAGAATGGATTCCAGCCCCTGGCCCCAGGGGTGTGCTAGGCCATCCCTCAGTGCCAGCGCTGAGGGGCATGGGTGCTCTCTTGGGACAGAGGTGTCATTATTGTTTATTAAGTGCTGGTACTGAACAAGAAATTAATACAGGTACAGTCCAGACTCCCGGAATCTTGCAGTCTAAGCTCAGACAGAAACCTGAAGGAGACACACCAGGTGGCTGTCCTGTTGGTTTATGGGGCTAGTGACAACTTGTCTCGCATGAGAAGCAGCTTTTCATAAGGAGTTTGGGGGATGAGAGGATGGCAGCTGGGTGCACTGGGACACAGCGGTTGTTCCAGGCATGGAAGGAGCTGCAAAGGGGAGAGTGGGGAAAGAAATAGAGGGAGCGGTGAAGACAGCATTGCTGGCAGGGCAAAAGGGGACTAGCGTACTAAGCAGACCCCCATGAGCACTGTGACCAGGCCAGGTTTTAGGGAGTCCCTGTGTGGTGACACTAGGCAGTCTGGGTTGGGTCAGTTAGTTGGGGAGCCAGACAGAAGCACAGCTCTGCTGTGTGCACCCACCTCCACGGAGCATAGTCTGCAGTGGCATGAAGTGAAGGACTGGGTACGAGTGAAAAGGGCTGCGGGGGGCAGTGGGCAGAGCCAAGCAGCCTCGTGAGTTCCAAGGGAAATACCCATCTTGCTGCAGAGCCCTCAGCTAGCGCGGAGCTGAACTCCAGGGCCCCACAGCAACATGGCTCTTTGGCTGACACTCGCTGTCGTTCATGTGGCACAGTGCACGGTGGATCCCCACACGCCAGCGGCAAGAGCTGAGCAGGCTGAACTGAGCCAGATGCTGAGGATGCCTGTGAGCCCCTGGTAGCCTCAGGCAGTACCACACTCCCTGCCCGGTGTTTCACAGTGTCAGGCTAACCAAGGAACACAGGGCATTGCACGGGTTTCGGAGCGAAAGCTGCAGCTGTGGGGAAGGAAAGTGTGTGGTCTAAAGCCAGGAACAGGAGCCAGGACTTGTTTCTGTTCTTTGCTCAGCCATTCACTGTGCAGTCTTGGTCAGGTCTCCTCACCTCTCCTGGGCATCACACTGGGCTAGTAATGCTCCTTGCCCCCTTGCATTCATTGACTCAGGGGCTGGGGGTGCAGAATGGTATTACTATTAATTAAACAAAAGACGGAAGGGATTAGAATTTCGGCAGAATCTCAGGACCACAAGGCCAGGGGAATGTTTCAATGCTGTGGAAAATTACAGATGCTCCTTTAACAAATAGGTGGTGGTTCCCTTCCGTGCTCGTTAAGGAGGCAGGCATTTGTCAGAGGATATTTGGAAATGAATACACTGCGCTTAGAATGAGGTTAACTAGCAAGACATCTGAAAACCCTGTGATCCAACATTCCTGAGGTTTGGGCCAGAGGACCTGCAGACCTCAAATAGGGGTCAGCTCATACAGTACGTGCAGTTCCCTGCAGCTGTCCAAAGGGAGAAGAGAGACTTTCCAAAAGCACCAGAGGAATGTTAAAGCTGTCTGCAGACGCTCCTACGCCTCAAATCAGAAGCTTCAGTCATTTCAGTTGCTCAGTAATGCACAAGACACCATTCTCAAGACGTCCAAAGAACCAGCCTCGTCCAAGCAAATGCATGTCCCTCCCCTCCCCGGCTGGCACAATGGCATGAAAGCCGTAGTTGTGCTAAACCAGGTAGTTCTCCCCAGCATCTAAATAAATAAATAGCACTGACGTATCCTAGTTCAAACCCTGCTTCCAGGGAGCCAACAAGGCTCCAGACACCTGCAGTCCAGTCTGGCACTGTGCTATTCACCATCTCGCCCGTGGGAGGTTCCGTTAAATTAATCCCACCTCCCTCCTGCATGTGAAGCTGAACGCTCTAAGCAAGGTAACCCCACTGCTGCACCCTGCCTGCTGGCTGGGACTTCTTTCCCCTCGGGCTGAACTGGTTTGCAATATCTAAGCCATGACATGAAATGAGCATGTCATGGGCATCAGGGAAGAGACAAATGCCACAGAAATGATGGTGTGGGGCGAGCTGCCACCAATATTTTCATGCATTAATTCTACAGAATGAGAGCACACACGCACACTAGCGGGACTAGACAGCAAGTGTGAAAAATCAGGACGGGGGTGAGGGGTAATAGGTGCCTATATAAGACAAAGCGCCAAATATCGGGACTGTCCCTATAAAATCGGGACGTCTAGTCACCCTAATGCACACACACACTCGCACAAGCACTTGCACACGCACGCACACACAAACTAATACTGAAACACACAGACACTAACACTGACACACAAACACATACTCATGCACTAACACTGACACACACTCAAATGTAGCCACACACGCTCACACACACTAACACTGACACACACACACACCACAAAAACTGGCACACATACACACAATGCACAGAGCCGCCCAATGATGCATATATGTACACACACACACACACTCTGCCCCAACATGCTTGAGGATTTGCTACCTTCATGGCGGGGAAGGTGAGCTCTTCGGGGTTCAGGTAGGAAGTTAGGGAGGTGCCCCGGCCTCCTGAATTGGGAAGGTCATTGGCAGCTTTCTTGGCAGGTTTGTGGTTTCAATGGAGCTTGCTTTGTTTACTGTTGTAGCACGATTACGTAGCAATCTCCCTCTAACTCTTTCTTCATGTTCAATGGCCACAGTTAAGATTTGTGATGAAACCAGCCTTTGCAGTGTCACAAAAAACACAACTGCCAGTGCAGGAATAGCATGAATCGCTGAAGGCAGCTGCCATTTTGTGTTCAGATAAGTGGTAGCATGTTCAAGAGGAGACACACCTACAGTGTGCTCTCTCAGGGAGACTTTACTAATAATAATACTAGCTCTTATCTAGCATGTTCCAGCCATCGATTTCAAAGCACTTTAAAAAGGAGGTCAAGATCATTATCCCCGTTTTAAGGATGGGGAAACTGAGGCACAAAGCAGGGAATGATTTGCCACAGGTCACCCAGCATACCCTGGTAGAGCCAGGAGTAGAATCCAGGTTGCCAGTGCTCTAACCACCAGCCATCACCACCTCCCTTTCCATTTGCTTTTTCTTGCTTGGTTGTTTTTCCTGTATCTAAAATAAAAGTAGTGCTGACTGAACTCCTAGCCAAGTTAGACAGCATGATACAAACAGTGCCTGAGGCCTGTCTACGCTACAGCTGCCACCCTTGCTGCACCAGTGGCGCTGGACTGCTGGTGAATGCCATGTCAGAGGCCTAAGAGACCAGCCCTATGGCCCAACAGTACTTGGTCTCTACGCTGAGAATGCTGATAAGAGGCACAATTAGCGCCTATGGTGGTGGAGATAACTGCTTGCTTGTAACTGAACTAACGATGGATAGTGAGGCAAGAGAATGGGTGAAATTCTGACCCCACTGAAGTCAATGGGTGTTTTGCCATTTGTCAATGGGAAAAGAATTTCATCCAATGTATTTTTCTTCATCCAAATGCTGACAGAGGACAGAGTTAAGGCTGTGGGTTAGAATTAAAGGCGCTAGTTTTGCTCTCACCTAACAGTTGAACAAACAAACAAGAGTCTTTTTTTTTTTTTAATCCAAATTCCTATGTGCGGTCTCAGAGCAGAAGATTTTAGAAGTCTGAGCTAATTCTGCCTGGTGGCATGTGAATGAAAGCCATGGAAACTTGATATTTCTGTGATTCCGCTCCGCCCCCCCAGTACCTAGGTGTTTTGTGAAACATAGAATTCAGCACTGGCTTGGATTTACACTTTGCAGTTTGATAATCATAGAATCCCAGAAAAGTGCAGCTGGAGGGGACCTCAAGGGGCCATCTAGTCTGATCCTCTGCACTGAGGCAAGACCCCGTAAACCTCCTAGACCATCCCTGACAAGTGTCTGTCTAATCTGTTCTTAAAAACCTCCAATGACAGGGATTCCACAACCTCCCTTGGAAGCCTATTCCATAGATAGTAATTCTATGCTCTAATTAGAATATAACAGTAGGGATCTCCCTTAGCATTTCATCGTCACTATCACTGACCAGGACAGTGATAGTGACGATGAAATGCTAAGGGAAATTAGAGAGGCTATCAAAATAAAGAACTCAATAATAGTGGGGGATTTCAGTTATCCCCATATTGACTGGGAACATGTCACCTCAAGATGAAATGCAGACACAAAATTTCTGGATAATTTAAATGGCTGCTTCTTGGAGCAGCTGGTACAGGAACCCACAAGAGGAGAGACAATTCTTGATTTAGTCCTGAGTAGAGCACAGGATCTGGTCCAAGAGGTAACTATAAAAGGATCACTTGGAAATAATGACCATAATATAATAACATTTAACATTCCTGTGGTGGGAAGAACACTTGAACAGTCCCACACTGTGGCATTTAATTTCAGAAAGGGGAACTATGCAAAAATGAGGAAGCTCAACCTAAATCTATATCCCAAATTCAAAAAACCCAGTAAAAGAACTAAAAAAGAGCCACCATGGCTTAACAACCATGTAAAAGAAGCAGTGGGAGATAAAAAGGCATCTTTTAAAAAGTGGAAGTCAAATCCTAGTGAGGTAAATAGAAAGGAGCACAAACACTGCCGAATTAAGTGTAAAAATGTAATAAGAAAAGCCAAAGAGGAGTTTGAAGAACGGCTAGCCAAAACCTCAAAAGGTAATAACAAAATGTTTTTAAGTACATCAGAAGCAGGAAGCCTGCGAAACAACCAGTGAGGCCCTGGACGATTGAGATACAAAAGGAGTGCTTAAAGATGATAAAGTCATTGCAGAGAAACTAAATCAATTCTTTGTTTCAGTCTTCACAGCTGAGAATGTTAGGGAGATTTCCAAACCTGAGCCATCCTTTGTGGATGACAAATCTGAGGAATTGTCACAAATTGAGGTGTCACTAGAGGAGGTTTTGGAATTAATTGACAAACTTAACATTAACAAGTCACCGGGACCAGATGGCATTCACCCAAGAGTTCTGAAAGAAGTCAAATGTGAAATTGTGGAACTATTAACTATCGTTTATAACCTGTTATTTAAATCAACTTCTGTACCCAGTGACTGGAAGATGCCTAATGCAACGCCAATATTTAAAAAAGGCTCTAGAGGTGATTCCAGCAATTACAGACCGGTAAGTCTAATGTCAGTACCAGGCAAATTAGTTGAAACAATCATAAAGAATAAAATTGTCAGACGCATAAAAGAACATAAATTGTTGGGCAAAAGTCAACATGGTTTCTGTAAAGGGAAATCATGTCTTACTAATCTATTAGAGTTCTTTGAAGGGGTCAACAAACATGTGGACAAGGGGGATCCAGTGGACATAGTGTACTTAGATTTCCAAAAAGCCTTTGACAAGGTCCCTCACCAAAGGTTCTTACTTAAATTAAGTTGTCATGGGATAAAAGGGAAGATCATTTCATGGTTAAAAGACAGGGAACAAAGGGTAGGAATAAATGGTAAATTTTCAGAATGGAGAGGGGTAACTAGTGGTGTTCCCCAAGGATCAGTCCTAGGACCAATCCTATTCAATTTATTCATAAATGGTCTGGAGAAAGGGGTAAACAGTGAGATGGCAAAAGTTTGCAGATGATACTAAACTGCTCAAGACAGGTAAGACCAAAGCAGATTGTGAAGAACTTCAAAAAGATCTCACAAAACTAAGTGACTATGCAACAAAATGGCAAATGACATTTAATATGGATAAATGTAAAATAATGCACATTGGAAAAAATAACCCCAACTATACATATAATATGATGGGGGCTAATTTAGCTAACACTAATCAAGAAAGAGATCTTGGAGTCATTGTGGATAGTTCTCTGAAGATGTCCACACAGTGTGCAGCTCCAGTCAAAAAGGCAAACAGGATGTTAGGAATCATTAAAAAAGGGATAGAGAATAAGATGGAGAATATCTTATTGCCCTTATATAAATCCATGGTACGCCCACATCTTGAATACTGCATACAGATATGGTCTCCTCATCTCAAAAAAGATATACTGGCATTAGAAAAGGTTCAGAGAAGGGCAACTAAAATGATTAGGGGTTTGGAACAGGTGCCATATGAGAAGAGATTAATAAGACTGGGACTTTTCAGCTTGGAAAAGAGGAGACTAAGAGAAGGATATGATAGAGGTCTATAAAATCATGAGTGATGTGGAGAAAGTGAATAAGGAAAAGTTATTTACTTGTTCCCATAATATAAGAATTAGGGGTCACCAAATGAAATTAATAGGTAGCAGGTTTAAAACAAATAAAAGGAAGTTCTTCACACAGCACACCGTCAACCTGTGGAACTCCTTGCCTGAAGGTGATGTGAAGGCTAGGACTATAACAGGGTTTAAAAGAGAACTGGATAAATTCATGGTGATTAAGTCGATTAATGGCTATTAACCAAAATGGGTAAGGAATGGTGTCTCTAGACTCTGGCCATGTCTACATCTAAAATTTTGCAGCGCTGGTTGTTACAGCTGTATTAGTACAGCTGTATAGGGCCAGCGCTGCAGAGTGGCCACACTTACAGCAACCAGCGCTGCAAGTGGTGTTAGATGTGGCCACACTGCAGCGCTGTTGGGCGGCTTCAAGGGGGGTTCCGGGAACGCGAGAGCAAACCGGGAAAGGAGACCAGCTTCGCCGCGGTTTGCTCTCGCGTTCCCGGAGCCACCCAGCAAACCGCAGGGAAGGAGACCTGCTTGCTCGGGGTTCCGGGAACGAGAGAGCAAACCGGGAAAGGAGACCAGCTTCGCCGCGGTTTGCTCTCGCGTTCCCCGAACCACCTGCAAACCGCAGGGAAGGAGACCTGCTTGCTCGGGGTTCGGGGAACGAGAGAGCAAACCGGGAAAGGAGAACAGCTTCGCCGCGGTTTGCTCTCGCGTTCCCCGAACTACCCTGCAAACCGCAGGGAAGGAGACCTGCTTGCTCGGGGTTCCGGGAACGAGAGAGCAAACCGGGAAAGGAGACCAGCTTGATTACCAGAGGCTTCCTCCTTCCACGGAGGTCAAGAAAAGCGCTGGTAAGTGTCTACATTGGATTACCAGCGCTGGATCACCAGCGCTGGATCCTCTACACCCGAGACAAAACGGGAGTACGGCCAGCGCTGCAAACAGGGAGTTGCAGCGCTGGTGGTGCCCTGCAGATGTGTACACCTTCAAAGTTGCAGCGCTGTAACTCCCTCACCAGCGCTGCAACTTTCTGATGTAGACAAGCCCTCTGTTTGTCAGAGGGTGGAGATGGATGGCAGGAGAGAGATCACTTGATCATTATCTGATAGGTTCACTCCCTCTAGGGCACCTGGCATTGACCACTGTCGGTAGATAGGATACTGGGATGGATGGACCTTTGGTCTGACCCAGTATGGCTGTTCTTATGTAATTTAACTACCCATAGAGCTAAATTTCTCCTAATCTCTAACCTAAATCTCCCTTGCTGCAAATTAAGCCCATTACTTCTTGTCCTACCTTCAGTGGATGTGAAGAAGAACGGCTCACCATCCTCTTTAGAACAGCCCTTAACATATTTGAAGACTGTTATCAGGCCCCCTTCAGTCATCTGTTCTCAATTCCCAGGTACTTTCCCTTTCTGAAGCACTAGTGGGGAGGCCACTTTAAACCAGCACTTACCTAAACACTGAAGTTGTGCAAAGCTTTCTTTTGTGAACCAATGGGTTAGTAGCTTGCTTTGGCAATGGGCTAGTTAACTGCCAGCAAATCTCTGGTGAATTGTTTATCATCAATATGACAACAAGGTGGGGGAGGTGATATCTTTTATTGAACAAACTTCTGTTGGGGACAGAGACAAGCTTTCAGGTCTGGGGAAGAGCTGTGTGGGCTCAAAAGCTTGTCTCTCTCACCAATAGAAGTTGGTCCAATAAAAGATATCACCTCCCCCACCTTGCCTCTCTCAGATCCTGGGACTGACACAGCTACAACTACACTGCAAAATCAGCAGTGAGTCTGCAACTAAATATTTATGTGCCATGAGTCTGCCATGAACGATTGAAATTCCAGAGGCTCTGCTTAAGAGCTGGCCAATCTGCAGTGACTGATTTAACTACCAACTAGTCTGAATTTCAGCATCAAACAAGCTGCACTGCTATTTAAGTGGATGCCACTCTGAGATGAGCTATTAAGGGCCAGCCTGTCTTAGACAAACTGGGTACGTGACAGGTGTATGAAGGAGATGCGAGGCTATACATTTTACAATATACCTACAGTAGTAGCCCAAATGACACCCCTTCACTCAAGCCACTGCAGAATCCCTCCTAGATCTCACCAACTGCCTACTACGAAAGCCTCCCAGATCTCATCACTCCCCCAATCTCCTCCCATTTACTCCCCAGCATGTGAAATCTGTTCAGTCTAGAGCACAGGTAACCCCTCTGCACAGGCCATCTGAACCACCTCCTCCTCCTCCCATTTCTTTAGTCCCCAAATATACAGACGAGACATCATTTATAGCATGATCATTCAGAGTAATTTCCCAGATCAAAAACTTTGTTACCATGACGGTTGCCAGGTAAACCCTCCCTTACAGAAACAGCCCTGAATGAACCCTGGGGCCTGGTCCCTCTGCTGCTGTAAACTGGCACAGCTCCACTGCCACCAATAGCACTGCCCCGATTGACACCCGCTGAGTGTCTCACTTGTGTCGTTACAAAATGGAAATGTGCCACTGGTTGCAAAGCCTTAGTTAAAATTTTCAGTGAATAAATCTCACTAGCTTGTAGTGAATTTATACATTTAACAATATCAAACTAATGACTAATAGTGATTGCGTAACTTGGCCAAGGAAAAACTCCAAACACAATTAATATTAGTTAATAAATAAATAATAATAATTAATAATTATCATTTATTTTTATTGCAGATTCCCAGATCAGGACCCCACTGTGTTAAGTGCTGAACAAACAGATCAAAAACACCCCACTCCCTGCCCCCCCAGAGCTCTGAGCATGCCAAGCAGATTCAGCTTTTTATTTGCCATCGTGTTTCTGTGCCTTTTGGCCGCATTCAAGGTAGACAATGACTTTAATTTTTAAATAAATGCTGAGATTCTCAAATAGTCGTATTTTTGAGTTTTGTAGCATCCTGGCTCGGGGGAGGGGGGATGGGATTTGAAGGGGATGATGAATTTTCAGCCAGACCTGAATGTGCCTTGTGCATGCAATTTGCACATCTGTGTTGTGTGTGCAATTCTGCATGTGTACATGTCAGGGATTCGCACATGCCCATGGCTATGCCAGACTATCCGGGGTGTATGCAAATCCCCCGCTTGCTCACATGAAGTGGGCAAATGTGTGAAATCTCTGGCTGGAAATCAACCCCACAATGCGTAGCAGCTATAATATGACAATGCAGGAGGATGGAGCATTAGCAAGAGATATTCTGTGTTCCATTTCATATGCAAGGGTCAAAGCCAATGCAACTTCAGATTCCCAAGTAACCTTTGCTTTTAGAAGAAAGAGTCCCTATGAGAGAAAATGAGCAGAGCATGTCTCTTGATCTTTGAGATCCTCCAGTGACCTCACAGCCCTGCAACCTAAGCATTTAAAGGTGAAGTACACAGAAATCAGAACCATCGCTACAAACACTACAGCTTATGCTATATAAAGATGCAATTTCCAACACCACATACAGTATTTGGAAATCCCAATTAATCTGGAAATTAGGTGAGCAACTAATTGGAATGGGAATTAGGCAGCTAAATCCCTTCTGGCTTCGGAAATCTCAGCTAAAATGTTCACATTAACTATAAATTCACTAGAAAAAGTATTGATTGACAAACTGAACAGAGTCTTTCCGAGAATGTGCCTGTCCGTGTTTGGTGAGTCTCCGGCTGCTTCACAGCTGCTTGTGTAGTTGAGGAATTACTTAGCAACCTGGATTTAGAAGATTTTTATTTGGAATTAGGTAGTGTGACAGGGTAGGGCTGATCACACTAGCGCCTCCTGCTGGTCAGTTTCACAGGTTGGTATGCTAATTCCTGGTGGTGTCTCACCCACCATCACTTATGCTCCTAGACCCAACATTGCTCCGAGAACCGTGTGTCACGGAGTCCTCGGGCGATGCTCTGGAACTGCACCCCACCAAACCAGTCAGGACTTTGGGGAGCCTCCTCTCCCTTGGAGCAGACTTGTTCAGGGCAAGAAGCTCACACGGCTTCACCTCCTGGGTCTCTCCTTGGAGCATTCAGCATCCTCTGCCCCTCCGTGCGCTTCCCACAGCGAGTCCACCCCAGCGGGGTCCTGGGGAAGCCACCGGGTTCTGCACCCCCACTTTGCAGTCAGACGTGACTCTCAGCCAGCCAGTAAAACAGAGGTTTATTCGATGACAGGAACAGGGTCTAAAACAGAGCTTGTAGATACAGCGAACCAGACCCCTCGGCTGGGTCCATTCTGGGGGGCAGTGAGCCAGACCCCCAGGTCTGCCCTCCACCCTTGACCCCAGCCAGCTCCAGACTAACAACCCCTCCCAGCCCCTTTCCCGGGCCAGGAGGTCACCTGATCCCTTTGTCTCCAACACCTTCAGCTGGCACCTTTGCAGAGGAGGGGCCCAGGCCATCAGTTGCTAGGAGACAGAGTGTCAGGCATTTAGGTGCACTGGCCATTGCTCTGCCAGATACTTAAGAACTGCCATGGGGACACTGAGGCACCAACACAGTATTCAGAGAAAACATTAAGAACTTTCCCAGTTCGTCACACCGTGATGTCCTGTTCAGGACACAGCTCTCTGGCAGTGCCACGCTCTGTGCTCCCCCACTTCCAGGGGACAGTACCGCAGTCCAAAGGTCCAGCCACTTCCCCAGTGGTGAGTGGGGGAGGAGGGAACCTGGGCCCACCGACTACTCTAGGTCCCGGCCCAGGGACCCAGTAGATGGCAGCCACGTGCTGTGTCCTTTTCAACCTCTCAGTCTATTTCCCTGGGCCACTTCCCCATGGCCTCAGCACCTTCTCCACCCTTATCTCTGGGACTCAGCATGCCAGTCTTAGCTGTCCGCCAGGAGCTCATTCTCACTCCCCTGATCCTGCCCAGCACTGCTCTGTCCAGGGTACTGGCTTTCCTCCTCCTGCAAGGCACCAGTCCTCCATCCTGGAGCTCCAGGGAGCAACTGAACCGGCTCAGCCCTGCAGCTCATCCCATATGGGCCTGACCAGCCCCAATTTGCTGCTCCTTGCAGCCCCTCTCCTATTGGCTGCTTTCTGCTCAGCCTCCCTAGGGCTCCATTAACCCCTTCCAGGTCAGTGTGGGGCAGACACCCCATCACAGATATATTAATATTATCCTGGCAGAATCCCTTTAACATGATGATGTATACATCCCAAGAGACAGTGTGAAGAGTGGCAAGGCTCTTGGATGGTTTCCTTGTAATAAACATTGATCTATTTTACTTCACTAGAAAAGTTTCCTTTGCTCCTGTCAAAGGGAATTTTACAAGTGCCCTGGGGTGGGGAATGACTAGGACTTTCTCTCCTCCACTATTAGTGAATTTCTCCTCAGAAATGGCATTCACGTCTTTGGATGAATCTCTCATGTTTCTATATTCACCCTGGTCATATCTAAGAACTTGCTACAGTCACTGATCTATCACAGAAATGATCACTGGGCTTCCCAGAATATGCCACCAACAACAGTACAAAAGATCCTCCCATGGATGGTGTATTTGGCCTTAAAGGGCCTGATCCAGTGAGTCCTGAAGTGTCCTCAGACCCCACTGAAGTGAAAGGGAGCGGAGGCCACTCAGAGCCTCACCGGCCTGGACTAGAAATCCTTCTCTGCCCTTCTCTGTGGGTAAATGTCTGTGTAAGCCACGGGCTGAGTTCAGGGGGGCACTGGGGTGACACAAAAGGCCAGGAGGAGTGTGCTGCTCAAGATGGAGTTACATCATTGCATGTGTTCCGATTTATATCTAAGGTTTCCATCACAACGTCTATGTTTCTAGCCCAGCAGGGAGCCTGGCCTGCCCAGTGCTCGGAGCTGGCACAGCGTTTCTTTCCACCCTCTTCCTGAAATAAAGACAGTTTCTGCTCCTTTAATCTAGGGATGCGAGCGGGGGCTGGGAGGGAGCTGGTGAAAGGCCAAAGCACACACCCCACAGTGACAGCCTCTGTCTGCACCCTGTTTCCCAGGCCTCGCTCCGGACACTGTCCTGTCGGGTCCTTAACCTCAGCCTGTAGCACAGCTGCCTTCCTCCCACTCTTGCCCCAGCAGAGTCAAGCCTGGCTCCCCGGGAATGCCCTCTCCTCGACGCACAGCCCCCTCCACAGTGCCAATGGCGCTACGCTCCCCTGAATGCCCCTTCTCCTGGCACCAGTGCTGGCGGCGGGTGGACCTGGAGTAATGGGCAGTAATGAACTGTTCACTGCTTATTGCAGAGCTCGCAGAGGCCGGTGTGCCACTCACGACTTCTTTAGTTCCTTCTTCTCGTGTCTCTCCGACAGCTGGATCCTCACAGCAGTGCCAGTCCCCAGGGCAGCTCGGTTCTTGTCTGACCTGTCATACTCTAGCGCCTGCTTTCTCTGATTGTTGGACCTCTCCTCTCAGCCAGGGCCGACTCTGGCTTCTTTGCCACCCCAATAAAAAAAAAACAAAAAACCCCCCAACCTGTGGGGCGGCTGGAGCAGCGATGCTAAAAACCCAAAACAAACAAACCTGCTGGCCGGCCGGAGCCAGGGTGCAAACTTTAGGCTAGTGGGACTCCCTGTGCTGCAGACGTGCCCTGGGCAGTGGAGTGCGCGCTCTGGCTATCGGGGAGAGGGGGAGGGAGCGGGGGGGAGAGAGAGAAGGGGGGAGGCCAGGGCTTACTTCAGCAGGGGCCCTTGCCACTCGGCCCCTCCTGCCGCGCTTCCTGCTGGGAGGGCTCCACGCGCGGGGAGGGAAGGATGCGGGCTGCCAGGCTTGCTGCAGACCTGGCACCGGCTGGGGCAGACAGAGCACGCAGCCGGCTCCCAGCAGGGCACTCCCCTCCTCAGCGTCACCGCCCCCTACAGGGCGGCCAGAGTGGCAAACAAAGAACATAAAAAGGCCGGCTGTGCCGCCCGAAGATTGGGTGGAAGCCACCCCTTAGAATCTGCCTCCCCAAGCATGAGCTTGCGTGGCTGGTGCTTGGACGCGGCCCTGCTCTCAGCAGTATCTCCACCCTTCTGGCTGCAATGGCTCTCCTCTCGCTGGTAACAGGGTTTTGATGTTTGGCCCATCAGTGCCTGCACTGGGCTGCTTTGGTTCCCCAGGGTTGTGAGTTCAATCCTTGAGGGGGCCATTTAGGGATCTGGGGATTGGTCCTGCTTTGAGCAGGGGTTTGAACTAGATGACCTCCTGAGGTCCCTTCCAACCCTAATAATCTATGATTCTGTGATAAGTATTCTACTGTGCCAAAAATTCTAGCCATAGACCACTTGTGCCTCATGATATTGGGGGGGATAGGGGGGAAGGATGTGTGACCATTCCACATATCTTCTCTGCCCAGTGAACCCCCTGCCCTGCACCCAGCTCGGGGCCACCACGCTCTCCCCACCGCACCAGAGTTACCTGAGGGGGGCTCTGTCCTTCTCCCGCTGTGCCTCCCCCACCCTGGCACGTTAAGGTGCCTGTGAGAGAGATGGTGATGGTGGCCCACTCCCTGCCTTGGTCCAGCTGCTGGGAACAGGGGCTGAGTGAGCTGGAAATGTGGTGATGGGGAGAGGGGACTCTGGCTTGTTTGGCCCCTGTCCCTGGCAGCTGGGCCGGGGCGGGAAGCAAAGGGGGTGGGCTGCCACCACGTCCCCAGCCAGGCACTCGCAGGCAGCTGCTGTGCTGCACAGAGCAGTGACCTGGAGTGGCCAGTGTGAGAAGTGGCTGGTCCCACCCCTCAGCTCCCTGCCCAGGCCCAGCTGCCAGGGACAGAGACAAGTGTGCTGAGGGGCAGGCACAGCAGGACAAGGACAGAGCCCCTCTCCTTGATTCAAAAATTGTCAGTGATGGAGAATCTACCACGATCCTCAGTAAATTGTTCCAGTGGTGAATTATTCCCACTGTACTGCCCATTCTCAGTGTGTGCCTTACATCTAGTCTGAATTTATCTAGCTTCAACTTCCAGCCATTGGATCATGTTAGACCTTTGTCTGATCGATTAAAGATCCCATTATTAAATATTTGTTATAGATTGTGATCAGGTCACCCCTTAACCTTCATTTTGTTAATCTAAATAGATTGAGCTCCTTGAGTTTATCACTCTAAGGCAGGTTTTCTAACCCTTTAATCATTCTCATAGCACTTCTCTGAACCAGCTCCAATTTATCAAGATCCTTCTTGAATTGTGGGCACCACAATTGGACACAGGATTCCAGCAGCGGTTGCACCAGTGCCAAATACAGAGGTAAAATAACCTCTTTTCTCCCACTCAAGACTCCCCTGTTTATGAATTCCAGGATCATATTAGCTCTTTCAGCCACAGCGTCGCACGGGGAGCTCATGTTCAGCTGATTAGCCTCCTCCACCCCAAATCTTTCTCAGAGTCCCTGCTTCCCAGGGTAGAGTCCCCCATCCTGTACGCATGGCCTGCACTCTTTGTTCCGAGATGTAGACATTTACATTTAGCTGTTAAAATGCCATTGTTTGCTTGCCAGATTGCTCTGTATCAGGGACCCATCCTCTTCATTATTTACCACTCCCCCAGGTTTTATGTCATCTGCACACTTTGTCAGTGATGATTTCATGTTTTCTTCCAGGTCACTGATAAAAATGTTAAATATTGCAGAGCCAGGAACTGATTCCTGCTTGACCCCACTAGAAACACACTCATTCAATGACTCCTTATTTACAATTACATTTGGAGATCCATCAGTTAAGCAGCTTTTCATCCATGTAATGTGTGCTGTGTTCATTTAAGGTCAAGCACTGCTGATCCCCAAGGGTAAGTAAGTCCACTCCCACTCTCTGCCATGGTTGAGTGGGCAACTCAGGTGGTAACAGAGGCCTGGTCTACACTGGCGGGGCTGGGGTGGGGGGGATCGATCTAAGTTACCCAACTTCAGTTATGTGAATAATAAAGTAGCAGAAGTCGACGTACCTAGATCTACTCACTGTGGTGAGTTGACTGCTGACACTCTCCTGTTGATGCCGCCTGCAGCCCTCGCCATAGTAGAGCACTGGAGTCGACGGGAGAACATTCGGTGGTCAGTATGGACAAGCCCAGAGTCTTTTTCTGCTGACAGTTATCCCATGGTTGGCAGATGTCGCTCCCTTCTTTCAAGGAGTGGAGATGTGTATTTGTTCTCAGCCAGTACACTCTTTCTCAGGCCCATCTCAGACACCTGCCAATGCCTGGGTATGAGGCAGGTATTTTTTGTACAACATCCCTACGTAATGAGGTGAGGACAATGGCGCTCTCTCCTCGAAATATGAGTCCATCCTGCATACTCAGCTCCTCTTTAACTTGAAAATATGGTTCTACTTCTATGGAACTTGGCTTTTTTCTTCTGGCCACCTTGCTAGTGTCACTCTCTTGACTGCCTGGAGTTTCATGGCCTTTTCATAGCCTCTGTGATTTCATCAGCTTTGCTGTTGAAACTAGGAGCTAGTGCACATGTGAATGGGTTCAGTGCCCTGATCCCCTTCCCCCAACTCACTGATGCTGGGTATATTGGCCCCACTCAAGGTATCAGCTAACTCCAGTAGTCATCCGGACAACATCTGCTCTCTGTCTGGTAGCACTGGGGGTGCATCGACATGTGCTGCCATCTCTTTGGAGTATTAGGAAGGGGGTTCACCATGACCGGGTTTGTGGTCTGATTGCACAATTACAGGGGGGCCAAAGGGGCACTGATGGAATTGCTGCACTCCAAAGCCCACAGCCAGAAGCTCCTTTTGCATTTGGGGTCCCCTGTGCAGTCTGTGCCAGGGCTCTGTTGGCTGCTTCTGCAGAAAAAGCTGCCCCCAATCCTTTCTCCACGGCATCGAGCTGGAATGTCCGTGGCTCTCCTGGCTAGTGGTAATTCAGGACAGGGGCAAGGGCCGCCCAGAGGGGAGGCCAAGTGGGGCAATTTGCCCCAGGCCCCAGGTCCCGCAGGGGCCCCCATGAGAATTTTTCGGGGCCCCTGAAGTGAGGTCCTTCACCCGCTCCAGGGGCCCCAGAAAACTCTTGCGAGGCCTGGGCCCCCAGAGCTTCTTCTGCTCTGGGTCTTTGGTGGAGGGGTGTCATTCCGCCCCGGGGCGGAAGGACTCCCTCCCCACTGCCGAATTACTGCCGAAGACCCAGCACTTCAGTGGCGGGTCTAACTTCGGAGGTCTTTGTGGGTCTTCGAGGCACTTCGACGGCGGGTCCCGGCGTGCAAGGTCCCCCCGCCACCGAATTACCGCCCAAGCGGGGGTCCCCTGCCACTGAAGACCCCAGGCCCCCTGAATCATCTGGGCAGCCCTGACAGGGGCATACATTATCATTTCTTTCAGTGTGTCACACGCTTGCTCTTGGGCACCTGCCCAGTCCCACTGAACATCCTGCCTTGCGCGCTGGTGCAGAGGTTCTGCTACTGTAGCCAGAAATGGCCAGAAAGTGTCGCATTCCTAGGAAGCGCTGAACCCCTTTCACATCCACTGGAGCTGGCATGTCTCTGTCTGCCTTGGTCTTGCTGGGATCTGCTTTCAGTCCCTCTGCTGTGAGCAGATGTCCAATGTATTTCACCTCACACTGTTTGAGTTTCATTTTTTCAGGGCTGAGTTTTATGTTCTTGTCCCTGCCTCGCTGTAGAAAAGCTTTTGTAGGTTTCTGTCACAGTCTTGTTCAGCTTTTGTATAATTGCTTCCTTCACCCTTTCTCTTTAATTATTTTCACTCGCTTGGGCGAGTCTTCCCGGGAACAGCTCTAGAGCTGGGCGTATGACAGCTGTAGTGACCAAATGGGGTTGCAAAGGTTGTCAGGATGCTGGCCTCTTCATCTAGACTGATGTGCCAAACCCCATTGCTCATATCACAGGCTGTAAAGATTCTAGCTTTGGCATGTCCTGCCAAGCTGGCATCCATTGGATAGTGACATCTTTTCAAAGCCCAGTTCTGTGACTTTCCGTCTATGTAGATGGACAATTTGCTTGATGCCTTCTTTACTACAACCATGCTGCTTACTCAGGCTGCATGGCTTCTAAGGTCCTGTGATACCCCTGCTCTGCAGACTTTCCAGCTCCTGGCACACTAGATCACATAGTGCCCCTGGAATTTTCCTTCATGGTAACCTGTGGGGTCTATTTCCAGTGGCAGCCTTCCTTCCAGGCACTCATCACCTTTGAAAACATCCCCTTCTCCAGGTGAGAGTCTGGCTGTATCTCCGCTTCCTGATGCGCCCCCTGACCCCGGCCCCTTGTGCGAGTCAGACTGATCCTTTCTGAGCCCTTCCTCTGCTCTTGCACACACTACTCAGATGGTTCAATCCCCACATTCCTCGCACTGCTGCCCTGGGTGGGCACTTCCCCTCTCTCCCACAGGAAATGCATCTCACCATGGGTGGGGACCCTGGCTGCCTGCTCTCCTTTCTGTTGTCTCCCTGCATGTACTTCTGGGTGTGTGGGGCCTCCCTGGGCTTTCATCCTGCTGCAGCACACCCCGCATCTAAGCATCCGTCTAATGTGAGATTGACTTCCTGGAGCAGCCACCCCCACAGGGGAGAATCCCAAACGCCACAGACTGCTCTGTCCTAGGAGTCTGTCAAGTCCCCAGAATTGCAGGCAGCAGCTAGTGTGTGTAAGGCTGTAACACAGGGGTCTATCTCTGTCCCCTCAAGCTGGATTCTAGTGAAAAACCAGTGTCGCACCACAGTTTTGTTCTGCTTTGGGGAGCAAGAGTTCTCCAGGGCTCCTCGGACTGCTCTGAGGCTCGAGGCATTGATGAGCTGCAAAGTGGGCATGTGCTGGGTGGCTTCCCTCTGCCCCGGTTATGCCGTGAACCTCCCTGAGTGCCAAGGAGCTGGACACAAGTGGGGAGCAGAGCAGAGATGCCAGTGAGTGAGGCCAGCTGTGGAAGGGATCAGAGTTGTGAGGCTGCAAACAGGCCAAGCCCCTGGTTGTCCTCAGCCTACAGGGGTTTCTCCAGTGCTATGGATACTCAAGGTCTTGAGCCTGGCGCTGAGCTGAGCAGCTATTCCAGCAGGTAGCAAGAGGGGAAGAGACTATGGAGCTGATTTCCAGCCCATTGAAGGGGTGTGAAGCACTGAACGGATCTCCAGGCCCTCACCGTGGGCGAGCGTGTGGGAGGCAAGAGGCACAGAGCCCATCTCAACATCCAGCTGCACAAGAAAAGCCTTTGGACACCACGATACCAGGAAGCAAGTCTGAGAGATGCCTCCTGGGACTGGGTGGCAGTCGTGGGTGCCCCATGTCTCTTGGCTGAATGATGGACTCTCCTGCTAGTCATGCTGACCAGAGCTACCTTCACTCACTGTGGGAAGTGAGACTCAGGGCTCAGCCCTGTTGCCCTGGGTGGGGCTCTCTGCAGCTTGCTGTAGAGCGACCATGGAGGATGGTCACTTTCTCTGCCTTGCTCCCGCCCAGCTGATACACGGCTTTGGCAACATGCCGTCCCCGTCCTCCCTGCCAGGACTAGTGTGGAGCAAGGTCTGGCTGCCCCTGGTGCAAGCCCCAGTGAGTGTGAGCTGGGTCCTGCTCTGAGTCTGAGCCACAGAGTTGTTCTAGCCTCTCCCAAGGAGCTGGAGTTGCAGCAGTTCCGTCTTGCGCTCCGGAGGTCCCCAGTTCAATCCCTAATGAATCAGCAGCTTCCGTCACATGGGGGACTCCATTGCTACCCAGTGAGACTGGGGGCCAGGTTTTGCAGCACATCCCTTCCACTCCATGTTCCGCAGGTTCTTCCTGTCTCTGGCTTACAGGAAAGGGGATTGCATGCCCTGCCCCTGCCTGGCCTGGGATGGGTGAGAGATGGGCCTAAACTAACATCCAGATCGATTGGGATGGCTCCAGATCCAGATTTTGTCACCCAGGCCCAACCCCAGTGAGGACAATGTCCCATTGCCTGAGACATGCTGCACGGGTTCCATCCCTGGCTCAGAGGAAGGGTCCCATATGTCCTGGACATGAGGGCTCCATCCCAACACTTGGCCCTCATCCCCACGCTTGCAAGCATTTCACCACCCAAGGATTCCCCCAGGGCCTGATAAAATTCACCACCTGCTTTGTTCACAGCCAGCTGCGAGCACCCCAGGTACCCCTGCAGAGCCCTTTGCTTCCTTTCCCACTCCTGTGCAGTCATTGCCTCATGTCCATCAGCCTACGACGGAGCGGCTTCCTGCTGACAGAGGGAGCATGCGGAGCTCTGCTCCAGCCACCCACTCACACCATCATTTCCTGGCACTTCTGCCCCAGAGCAAAGGTCCAACCAGGCTGAGAGCTCAGGCAGACCTCAATCAGCCTAACAGATGGCTGGAGTGTGGCAGCCAAGAGGCCGTGTAAATACATGAAGTGTTCAGAGGGCAGGAATCTCATCAGTCAACATCTAACTGGCTGGCTGGCTTGGATGTGCATGCCTCGCAGTGCAGGGAATTAGCTGCTGCTATTCCAGCTAATCCTGTGTTGGGCTGGAGTCATTGTCAAAAATAAACATGGAGCTGAGAAGAGGTTTTGGGCCAGCACTTAAGTGCTGGGATGTGATGGGGAAGAGGCAGAAACCAGCCAAGCTCTGTTTACATTGATTTTTACTGAACAATGTATCTGGATCAAGCAATTAATGAAATACACAGCTCAGGGAAATTGCAGCACCACTCTGAGACACATCTAGATTGTCAGAAAAATTAAACATGCAAACTTGCATGCAAAATGCACACATAATTGCACGACTAATTTGCAGGCATGAGAACTGCAGGTCTGCAAAAAAACTGCTCTTGAAAACGAGGTAAGTGCATGCACAAATCATGAACTGCCTTTGAAAAAACTGAACCAGCCACTTGTGCACCGATTGTGCCAATTGCATATGCAAATCCTATGCTCAATTATGCATACAAATCAAACGTATTGGTGTGCCTCATTTTTGAAATTCTGTCCCAAGCAACCAAGCAAATTTAAATATAAGGCACAGAGAAAAAAACAAAGAAACACAGGAGACATCCGTTATTTAGTGGTTTTCTCCCCATACAGCCCTGATGCATCTTGCTGAAGATGTGCTGGTGCACAGGGTATGCCAAATATGAACGTCGCTGGAACATCTTTGTGAGTTCGTGCACCAGGGACTTGATCCTCCATCCCTTGAATTCAGGGGTAAAGCTTCCATTGACATCAAGGACACAGGATCAGGCACTTGATGGGAAGGGAAAATTTGGGAATGTGGTAAGACAGTGAAATTGTCTCACACCCTAGTGGCTGGAGACCTGCAAGGAGGAACTTCACTACCACATAAATTGGACTGGACGGTGATGCTCTTTTAGCTCAGCTGGTGGAGTGCCTGCGTTCATACCCCAGCCTGGGGGACAGGAACAATTTGCATAGTGGGGGAGCTGAGAACCATTGAAGCAAACTGTAACCATGTATATGATGGAAACTGCTCAAGCCAAGGGGTGCGGCAGCACCCCCAGCACCCCAAGTTCCAGCACCTCTGGCCCCAGGGGCCCTGGTTTAGCATGCAATACATCATCTATGTTCAGTTTTCTCATGCAAAGAGCAGCAATTCCCTGCCAGGGTTACTTTTATTTCAGATTCAGGAACATAACCAGAAATAACAAAAGCAAAGTGTCCCTGGCTGTGCCTGGAGTGTTCCCAGTGCTGGCCCAGCAGCAATGAGGAAAGCACTGGTGCAGCAGGGCAAGCCATGTGACCCCGCTCAGAGCTGTGCTGGTGAAAACACCTGTGCCTGATCTACACCTGGCACCCTGCCTTGGCCATTCACCCTCCGGATTGTCCAAGAGCCAGTGAGGAACTGTGCCTTCCATGAGGCCTGGGGGGCCAAATGCAATCCCAGGATAAGCATGGCAGGTCCAGCAAAGGCAATGAGATGCAAACGCTTCAACCGGGGTACATTTGCCCCATTGACTTTGCTTGGATTCATACACCAACCCCCTTCTGTGAACATTCACTTCCCGTTGTCCTAGCGTGAGAGCCACAGCTATTCTGGGTGACAGCCATCTCCGGCTTTCCATACAACAGTGCCAGCCACGGCCAGTGTGGGAATGCCTGGCTCCTATGCAGCACTTTTCATCAGGAGATCTCAAAGCACTTTGCAAAGCATGAGGTACCTGACCCAGTTTCATGGCTTATTAGCAAGTCAAGTTCCTCATGAAAAGCAGGTTTCTTTTTTCTGCTCGTGACCTGGAATAAGTCCAAACAGTTACACAATCCTATGGCTTCTCTACTTGTGGCACTTCTCCTTCCACCCTTGGGAGTCCAAAACAAGGGTGACGTGCTGGGATTGTAATGGAAGTGCCCGGTGGGGAGCTGGTATCACAGGGGGGTTTGCATGGGTAGATGGGGCATGGTGCTTCAGGGGGATTCTTCACATGGAACTCTGGTCCCTAGGCTGGGGTCAGCAACCTTTCAGAAGTGCTGTGCTGACTCCCCATTTATTCACTCTAATTGAAGGTTCACGTGCCAGTCATACATTTTAATGTTTTTAGAAGGTCTCTTTCTATAAGTCTATAATATATAACTAGACTGTTGTATGTAAAGTAAATAAGGCACTGAAAATCAGCTCATGAGTGCCACTGAAAATCAGCTCATGTGCCGCCTTTGGCACCCGTGCCATAGGCTGCCTACCCCTGCCCTAGGCTTAATGGACCAAAGTCTCCTCTCATGCCATTGCAACACCACTGGTTTCAGTGAGGTTAATCCTGCCTCACTCTATGTAAGTGGACAGAGAGCCATCCCCAACACTCGCTGTCGAGTCCCTAATCTCGGTGTTCAGGGCTTACAAATTAGGATCCTGGTTTCTGAATCGCTCAGGGCGAACTCCCAGTGGGTAGCAAGGACTGTATAACGTCTGGAGAGCTGACTCACAGGAAACCAGTTTCACATAGTGATAAGGCCAAGGCTCAGAGACTCAGCTGGTGCACCCTGGCAAAGATGGCGTCCTCCAGTTCTTGTGGTGACAGCCTGTGACGAACTGGGAATGTTCTTAATGTTTTCTCTGAATACTGTATTGGTGCCTCAGTGTCCCCATGGCAGTTCTTAAGTATCTGGCAGAGCAAAGGGCCAGTGCACCTAAATGCCTGGCCCTCTGTCTCCTAGCAACTGATGGCCTGGGCCCCTCCCCTGCAAAGGTGCCAGCTGAAGGTGTTGGAGACAAAGGGATCAGGCGACCTTCTGGCCCGGGAAAGGGGCTGAGGAGAGAGGAGGGGCGGGGAGGGGTGGTTAGTCTGGAGCTGGCTGGGGTCGAGGAGTGAAGTGCAGACCTGGGGGTCTGGCTCACTGCCCCCCAGAATGGACCCAGCCGAGGGGTCCGGTTCGCTGTATCTACAAGCTCTGTTTTAGACCCTGTTCCTGTCATCGAATAAACCTCTGTGTTACTGGCTGGCTGAGAGTCACGTCTGACTGCAAAGTGGGGGTGCAGAACCCGGTGGCTTCCCCAGGACCCCGCTGGGGTGGACTCGCTGTGGGAAGCGCACGGAGGGGCAGAGGATGCTGAATGCTCCAAGGAGAGACCCAGGAAGTGAAGTTATGTGAGCGTCTTGCCCTGAACAAGTCTGCTCCAAGGGAGAGGAGGCTCCCCAAAGTCCTGCCTGGCTTGGTGGGGAGCAGTTCCAGAGCATAGCCCGGGGACTCCGTGACACAGCCCATGGGGAAGGCTGGCTCCAGGGTTCCAGAAGCACTTAGTTCTGGCCTGCCTGCCCCAGCTCAGGTCAATGGGGATTTTACTGTTGACTTCAGTGAAAGTGCTTTGGAGAAGCCCTGGCCATGCTGGGACAACGCAACGGTCTGGATTAAGGCCACTCTCCCCAAGTTGGAGCAATCGCTTTAGCAGGTGTTTTTGTAGTTTGTTTTCATACAGTCAGTACCTGAGGCCATCTTTGCAATTGTGGCAAACATTGAGAGACCGTCAGTCATGGACTTTGGTGGAAAGAGGCTGGTTTCCATCAACTGAGGATCTGGCCCATTCACTTTTATTTAATATTTTATTTGAGAAAGAAATTCTAAATGTAAAGGTTGATTGGGCTAGAAGCAGCTGAATGCTCCGTGTGAGGTGATGGAGGGGCATGTTTGCAGACATAAGCCTGGACCTTCGGCTGCTGGGAAAGCAGAGATGAATGGAGAAGTTTGCTAAAGCACCTCCCAGGAAAACATAGATATGTCAACAAGAGAAACGTCCCACATTGGAGCAAGTTTTAATTGTTCAGTTAATAATTCATATTGAAATCTCACTGTCATACAGCTGAGTCCTGGCTTATAATTCTGGTCTCAGTCTGTCTTAGTGCTCACATGGTCCCCTTTGCCACAGAGTGTGGGGGAGTCAAGGCCCGGCACCCCCAGCTTCCTGCGATTCACCGTGACTCTCAGCCAGCCAGTAAAACAGAGGTTTATTTAGATGACAGGAACACAGTCCAAAACAGATCTTGCTGTTACAGACAACAGGACCCCCTTTAGTTAGGTCCATCTGGGCCCTCAGGGAGGCCACAGCCCCGTTGGGAAGCCCAAACCCTGTCAGGGCACCCCTCTCCATTTCCCAGCCAGTTTCCAAAACTGAAACTCTCTCCAGCCTCTCACTCAGACTCCCCCTGGCTCCTCCCCCAGCTTTTGTGTCCTTTGTCCAGTTTCCCGGGCAGAGGTGTTACCTGGCCTCCAACCCCCCTCCTGGGTTCTCATGTTACATGCTTAGGTGTGCTCCCTTCCCCAATGCAGGCAGTCCCAGCAAAACTCCCCTGCAACCTTCCCAGGTCAATACTCCCCACTCAGTATTCAAAAAACACATCAAGAACATTCCCACTTTGTCACACCCATTACCACCCTAGCTGGTACCTCCCAATTTCATTATGCCATTGCAACACCCACAGGTTTCCTGCCTTACACCTGTGTAAGTGAGAAGAGAGCCGTGCCCAGTGCTACCTGTGTTCCTCACAGCCTCCCTGGGAGGCAGGGTAGTGCTCTTATCCCCATTGTGCAGATCAGGAACTGAGGCCCAGATCTTGAAAGACATTTAGGTGCCTAACTCTCATTGGTTTCACTGAGAGTTAGATACCTGAATACTCTGAAGCTCCAGGCCAGTGACTTGCCCAACGGCATCCAGGAACGCTGTAGTAGAGCAGGGAATTGAACACCTACCTCCTGAGTGCTAGGGTAGGGGCGACTCACTGTTTGCATTATCCTCTCACAGGCAACAGTGCAGGTGTGTAATTGACAAGGGAATCTGGCCCTTTACACAAAGAATACTTTTTAGAGTGCAATCGTGCAGGCCAGGACTTTTCCCAGGCAAAATTCCCATTAAACTCAATGGGCCAAATGCTGTGCTGCTTTCCACCCTGGGAAGCCAGGGGACTGAGTGGGGAGAGAGTGCACTGCATTGCATTGACATTGAATGGTGTGGGCATCGCTCAGGCAGAGCACGGCGTGGGATTCCCCTGGACCATATGGGGATTGCAAGAAGAGCTGATAACACACTATGCTATATGGGGACAGTGTGGGTGGATCTGCACGGGGTTGTACCGGTAGGACTGCATGGGGTTGCACCAGATGGAACTGCACGGGGTTGTACCGGGTAGGACTGCACAGGGTTGTACTGGGTAGAACTGCACAAGGTTGTACCAGGTGGAACTGCACGGGGTTGTACCGGTTGGGATTGCACAGGTTTGTACCGAGTGGGATGGCATGGGGTTGTACCACGTGGGATTGCACGGGGTTGTACCGGGTGCGATTGCACAGGGTTGTACCTGGTGGAACTGCACTGGGTTGTACTGGGTGGGATGGCATGGGGTTGTACCACATGGGATTGTATGGGGTTGAACCGAGTGAGATGGCACGTGGGATTGCACAGGTTTGTACTGGGTGGCATTACAAGGGGTTGTACCGGGTAGGACTGCATGGGGTTGTACCAGGTAGAACTGCATGGTTGAACCGCGTAGGATGGCACAGGATTGTACCAGGTGGAACTGCACTGGATTGTACCTAGTGGGATTGCACAGGTTTGTACCGCGTGGGATTGCACAGGGTTAAACTGCATGGGATGGCACAGGATTGTACCAGGTGGGATGGCACGGGGTTGTACCGGGTGGGATGGCAAGGGTGGAACTGCACGGGGTTGCACCTGGTGGGATTGCACAGGGTTGTACCGCTTGGGATTGCATGGGGTTGAACTAAGTGGGATAGCATGTGGGATTACACAGGTTTGTACTGGGTGGGATGGCATGGGGTTGTACCAGGTGGGATGGCATGGGGTTGTACTGGGTGGGACAGCACAGGACAGCAGGGGAACATGTGCAATGGGATCGCGTTGGCATTGACGGGGTGTGTATGAAGGTGCAGGAGACAGAGAATTTGGCTCACTGGGAGTTTGCCTGAATACTGGCTGAGCCAAATGGGCAGGATTTAGCTGTAGGTGACAAAGGTCTGAAAGTAAAGATGCCTCTTTTGCTTTCAGGGCCATGTGATGCATCTATTGTCATGGAGCAAAGCCTGTCAGGAATGAGGCCCCTTGTGCAGGTTCTGAAATGCCCTGGCATTGGTCTGCATACAAAGCTCGGTGTTTCATGTCTCCCCTGCAGTGTGCTGGGCTAAATGGGCTAGAGCAGACCAGGAACAAGAAAACTGGTCAAGTGAGTGACCAGGACTAGAAAACGCATGAACTCATTGCACTGCGATGCAGGGTTACTGCGGTTCTTCCTTGCCCCAGAGCGCTCGCTGTATTTCAGACTGAGCTGCTTCCTGTCAGGTTCTTCTGTGCCAGATCTGGACTGGCGCAGAGCTTGGTGTTAGACACACCAGACGTGTTCATCACGAGACCGTGTAATGCTCTGCAAGAGACGGGTGAGGTTCATCTAAGTAAGGTATTCTACACACGGTGCCACCTAGTGCCTGAACTGCACAACATAGTTTAAGGTTCCATGCCATCTCCCCCTTTAAGTCCTACATACCTACCATTTACACTATCACTCTGTCACTGAAGTTGCGTATGGATCAGTCTGTTAAGTGTCTCTGAGTCGTGCTGGTTTTCTAAGTACACGACCTGAACGCATAACGAATTGTTCCTCTGGCTGGCTGTTAGTTGCAACAACTGGCTGTGGTCAGTTTGAAATCCTTGAGTCTTGGTCTTGTTCTGCATCTGCCATCTGTAGAGTTTGCTCTGCTGACTGTTCTTTATGAGGAACAAACTGTAGATGTCAGTGGTTTATACTGAACTCTCCACTCTTGGTCTCAATCACATGTGATCTGGGTGCTGAATTATTTTTCTTTACAACAGCTGGAGCTGTCCATCCCTTTTCTCCAGCTAGTTTGACCCAGACATGGTCACCAGGTTCTAGACCCAGCAGTTCTCTATTTAAGTGATGCCTGTTGTAAAAGTATTCAGAAGCTCTTTTAGCCTGTTTGTCTAATTTGGCTATTCTCTTAATGTCTGGCCACTTTGGAAATAGATTCTTTCCCAAAGTTGGAACCGTAGTTCTGAGTTGTCTTCCCATCAGTTGTGCTGGACTATATCCAGTAGCTGCTATCAGTGTTGATCTGTAACTCAGGAGAGCAAGGAATGGATCTTCCTGCTGCAGGATTTTGTTGGCTGTCTGTCCAGCTCTTTCAGCCTCTCCATTTGCTTGTGGGTACTGTGGGCTGCTAGTAATGTCATCAAAGTACTGTTTCCTTCAGAGAGACAAATGCTGCTGCAGTGGATTGTGGTCCATTGTCCATCACTAGCTGTTCTGTAATATCAAAGTGAGCAAAAGTGCACTTCACTTTCTTGATAACACTTCAGCATGTTATACCTTTCAAATAAGCTATTTCTATATGCCTGGAAAACAGCCCATGACAATCAGGAAAAGCTATCCTCTGAATCTGAATAAATCTTCAGCTAGTCTCTTCCAAGATCTGTCTCTCTGGGACACTTACACTAGCAAAACCCAGATTTAAATACAGAAAAGAGAAACCCCACAGACCCTTGTGCCTTTGCCTCCGTGAGGAGCATAAAACAGAACCGGTGAGGGTGGGTCCTCGGCAGTACAGTTGTGATGAGCACTCACCCCTGCAGCACCTCCTGATGGCCCGGTGGCAGAACCACGTTTACGTCCATGCTTAAGTTTCCCCTACTTGGCTTTCAATGAGGCTTTTATGTAGTGAATAGTGCCCCTTCTGGAGTCTAATTTATTTAACCAAAGGCCAGGATGTGGTACACAAGCAAGCCTTCACCCTGGTCTCCTTACCAGGGGGCAGAGTTAATCTTGGTCTGGCTGCCCCAACAGCAGAGAGCAATCAGCAGTGACAGCCCTGCTGTGGCCGAAGGGAGAAGCACCCAGCAGAACTAGTCGAGTTCAGGGGAGGGCATTTGAAAGGCCCTCATAGACTCATAGACTTTAAGGTCAGAAGGGACCATTATGATCATCTAGTCTGACCTCCTGCACAATGCAGGCCACAGAATCTCACCCATCCACTTCTATAACAAACCCATAACCTATGTCTGAGTTACTGAAGTCTTCAAATTGTGGTTTGAAGACCTCAAGCTGCAGAGAATCCTCCAGCAAGTGACCCATGCCCCACGCTGCAGAGGAAGGTGAAAAACCTCTAGGGCCTCTGCCAATCTGCCCTGGAGGAAAATTCCTTCCCGACCCCAAATATGGCGATCAGCTAAACCCTGAGCATGTGGGCAAGACTCACCAACCAACACCCAGGAAAGAATTCTCTGCAGTAACTCAGATCCCACCCCATCTAACATCCCATCACAGACCATTGGGCATACTTACCTGCTGATAATCAAAGATCAATTGCCAAAATTAACTGCCAAAAATTAGGCTATCCCATCATACCATCCCCTCCATAAACTTATCAATCTTAGTCTTAAAGCCAGATATGTCTTTTGCCCCCACTACTCCCCTTGGAAGGCTGGTCCAGAACTTCACTCCTCTAATGGTTAGAAACCTTCATCTAATTTCAAGTCTGAACTTCCTAGTGTCCAGTTTATACCCATTTGTTCTTGTGTCCACATTAGTACTAAGCTTAAATAATTCCTCTCCCTCCCTAATATTAATCCCTCTGATATATTTATGAAGAGCAATCAAATCCCCCTTCAACCTTCTTTCGATTAGGCTAAACAAGCCAAGCTCTTTGATTCTCCTTTCATAAGACAGGTTTTCCATTCCTCGGATCATCCTAGTAGCCCGTCTCTGTACCTGTTCCAGTTTGAATTCATCCTTCTCAAACATGGGAGACCAGAACTGCACACAGTATTCCAGATGAGGTCTCACCAGTGCTTATATAACTGTACTAACACCTCCTTATCTTTACTGGAAATACCTCGCCCGATGCATCCTAAAACTGCATTAGCTTTTTTAACAACCATATCACATTGATGGCTCATAGTCATCCTGTGATCAACCAATACTTCGAGGTCCTTCTCCTCCTCTGTTACTTCCAACTGATGTGTCCTCAATTTATAACTAAAATTCTTATTATTAATCCCTAAATGCATGACCTTGCACTTTTCACTATTAAATTTCATCCTATTACTATTACTCCAGTTTACAAGATCATCCAGATCTTCCTGTATGATATCCCGATCCTTCTCTGTGTTAGCAATACCTCCCAGCTCTGTGTCATCCGCAAACTTTATTAGCACATTCCCACTTTTTGTGCCAAAGTCAGTAATAAAAAGGTTAAATAAGATTGGTCCCAAAATCGATCCCTGAGGAACTCCACTAGTAACCTCTTCCAGCCTGACAGTTCACCCTTCAGTACGACCCGTTGGAGTCTCCCCTTTAACCAGCTCCTTATCCATCTTTCAATTTTCATATTGATCCCCATCTTTTCCAATTTAACTAATAATTCCCCATATGGAACCGTGTCAAATGCCTTACTGAAATCGAGGTAAATTAGATCCACTGCATTTCCTTTGTCTAAATAATCTGTTACCTTCTCAAAGAAGGAGATCAGGTTGGTTTGGCACAATCTACCTTTTGAAAAACCATGTCGTATTTTGTCCCAATTACCATTGACCTCAATGTCCTTAATTACTTTCTCCTTCAAATTTTTTTCCAAGACCTTGCATACTACAGATGTCAAACTAACAGGCCTATAGTTATTCAGATTATCTTTTTTTCCCTTTCTTAAAAATAGGAACTATGTTAGCAATTCTCCAGTCGTACGGTACAACCCCTGAGTTTACTGATTCATTAAAAATTCTTGCTAATGGACTTGCAATTTCATGTGCCAGTTCCTTTAATATTCTTGGATGAAGATTATCTTGGCCCTCCGATTTCATCCCATTAAGCTGTTCGAGTTTGGCTTCTACCTCGGATGTGGTAATATCCACCTCCATATCCTCATTCCCGTTTGTCATCCTACCATTACCCCTAAGCTCCTCATTAGCCTTATTAAAGACTGAGGCAAAGTATTTATTTAGATATTGGGCCATGCCTAGATTATCCTTAACCTCCATTCCATCCTCAGTGTTTAGCGGTCCCACTTCTTCTTTCTGCCCTGACCCTGCTGCTCTCCAGCTTGTTTCGTAACTAACAGTGATAATCCAGCTCCTGGTCTGAGCTCCCAGTGTCCCAGATAATGACTCTTCGCGGCATCCCTGTGAACGTGAGCTTTGGAGCAATGACGTGCCCAAGGGCCGACAGCCAGTGAGGGGCAGAGTGCAGGGTCCTGGGTTCCTTCTGCTCTAAGCCCGGCCTCCCAACAAGACCTTGCATTTGATCTTGCACTCGCCCAAAAAGCCACAGGCAATGGGCAGCAACAGTAGTGCAACTCCTGCCACAGGTGTGTAATCCACACTAGTGCCATGTGGGTCTTTGTCCCCCTCTAGTGGCTGGTCCACATAAGCGCCTACAATAACTGAGATAATGGAGTTACTCTTTTAACTCAAGCAGTGGCCGTGATGGGGTAGGGGCTGTCTGTGTGGGGAGTGGGAGAGCAGGGGAGGACTTTAGGGGATGGACAATGCCAGGGCCTGTAACCTGAGCTAGATAAGGGAGGGGAAAGGTCAACACCTTTGCCCGGGAAGGGGAAGAAAGGAAGGGAGTGGCAGGAGGGAAGCAGTTTGAGTTTGGGCTTGGGGCTGGATGGGCAGAATTCAGGGTATTCTAGCTATGATCCAAGCACCCTGAAAGCCCAGAAGGACTCGATCGAGGGGTCCTGACTGTGCCTGCAAGCCCTGCTGTAACCTGTGTTCCTGTTGTCCAATAAACCTTCTGTTTTACTGGCTGGCTGAGAGTCATTGTGGGTCCCAGGAAGAGGGGTGCAGGGCCGGACTCCCCACACTCCGTGACAGTGGCGCTTCAAGCTTTTCATGCTGGAGGTCAGGATTCAAATCTAATTAGGTCTTTTTTATGAACATCTCCACTTGCCCCCATCTCTTTCTTTCCCCAGGTGCCTGGAGATCTTGGTCACTTGTTCCTAAGTTGTGTGTATGGTTTAGTGTTCTTCTGCCCTCCCGGCCCCCTCCAGGCACCCCCAGAGCACAAGCAAAACCTGGGGAAAGTAATTTCCCTTGGACCTTGGTGCCAGCAAAGAGTGAGGATGTCTTGCAGGTGAAATACATTTCCTTGCACAGCCACTCCCGCAGATTGCAAACCTTTCACTGCTCGGTGATTTAGCTTCCCTTCTGCTTCGAATTAAGGAATAAAAACCAAAACTTTTAATGTAATGGAAGTCAGTGCATTGGCCTCATATGTTGTTAAATTTAAAGAGGCGACAATAAATCTACAGAACTGAGAGGAGATATCAAAAACTGAGAGATTTGTTTTCTCTTTATTATCTTCCAGGTGATTGTCAAGCCTCACTGATATTTTATTTCTTGTTAATTGTTCCCTGTTTTGAATGAAGTGCTATACCGCCTTGCCAGACGTACACTGCACAAAGACAGCAATGGAAAAGGGGATCTGAGGGCTAATTATGATATGGAAAGAGCAGGGCATTCTTACAGGGGGGCCAGAAATCAAATCCTTTCTTTCTTTCAGGCTCATACCTTGTCGGAAACCAGAGAACCACAGCTTTAAAGTCCAGAAAGGATCATCCAAAGTGACTCTGATGTGGCCCCTGGACTTCTCCAGTGCTCTGGAGAGATGAAAAACTGACAGTGGGGGTGCAAGGTGCTGAGCACTCCTCTCTCAACTCCCACTGACTTCTGCAGGGGGTTCCCGCACTCAGCACTTTGCAGGATGCAGCCTCTAGTTCAGGTCCCACTAGCAGAGTGGGGTGATGACATGCAGGAACCCAGAATAGCCATGAGAGGTAATGAGCAGATATGCTGCATGGACCCCTACAGACCTAAAGGGGAGGGACATGGCATGACCTTTGCTCCCTCCAAGCAAGTGAATATGGTAAAGTCACCTTGCCCCCACTCCAAACTCATCACCTCATCGGTGCATAGACAGACAGATGCTTAGTAACAAGCCCACTGAGTCCGGGATCTTGTCCCCCTGAGCAGAGTGCTGCTGTAGGTGGGATTCCTCATCCAGGCAGCGAGGCCCCACTCCAAGTTCTCCCCCCCCCCCACCTTCATCTTTGAGTGCTGGTTTCTGGTTTGCTGACAATATGGAGGAGAAAGGCATAGCAAGGGAAGGATAGTCCAGGCTCTCCGACGCCCTGAGCGTGAGCACTGTTGTGGGCAGGGCCGTCTCCGGCTTTTTTGCTGCCCCACGTGGCAAAGCAACAACAAAAAAAAAAAGTATCAACAGCACTTTGGCGGCAGCTCAGCTGTGCCGCTTAATTCTTCGGCGACAATTCAGCGGCGGGTCCTTTGCTCCGAGAGGGACTGAGGGACCTGTTGCCAAATTGCCGCCGAAGACCCGGACGTGCTGCCCCTTTCCATTGGCTGTCCAAGCACCTACTTCCTGCCCTGGTGTCTGGAGCCGGCCCTGTTTGTGGGAATGGCCCAAAGGCTCTCCCTGGGCAGCAGTAGCTAACAGAGCATATAGGAAGCACTCTAAAAAGGAAGAGATTCAGGTCCCCTCACTCCCCGTGAATCATCCCTTGGAGTCAATGGGTGCATCTACACAGCAATTAAAAACCTGCAGTTGGCCTGTGCCAGCAAACTTGAGCTTTCAGAGCTCGGGCTACCAGGCTGTTTAACTGCAGTAAATCTCTGGGCTCGGGCTGGAGCAGAGGCTCTAGGGCCCTGTGAGGTTAGAGGATCCCAGAGCCCAGGCTCCAGCCCGAGCCCGAATGTCAACACTGCAGTGAAACAGACTGTTTCAGTTGGCACAGGCCAGCCGTGGGTGTAGACACATCCAATGGAGCTATGTCCATGGCAAGCTGTTACTTGTGCTGGGTGAAGGTGACAGTCTGGAGAGTTAAATTCTGGGATATAATTGGATGATGTCACTCATCAGGAGCCAATAGAGAGGGTCCGGTACTGGGTGCCTTAAGAAGGGTGGAGACTGTGATAAGCAGCTGAGATGTATGGTGCAGGTGGGCCTGCAGAAATCCAGTGAAAAGCAACATAGCCAGCCAGAGCTCTGGGAAGTGCACCACAGGCTTCAGATGGGGGACTGCAAAATCTGCCATGGCCTGCAGACGAGAAGAATCTCAGGAACTGGAGTGAAGGGACTAATGAAAACTCATCAGTGTTTCCTTTTAACACTCTCCCATTTAAAGGAGCAAGAAGCCACTTGCTACAATGGTGCAGGAATTTACAGTATAACAAATAAGAGGAAATACTGCTTCCTTCATAGACTACCACAGTTGGAAGGGGCCTCAGGAGGTCATCTAGTCCAACCTGCTGCTTGAAGCAGAACCAATCCCCAGACAGATTTTTACCCCAGTTCTCTAAATGGCCCCCTCAAGGATTGAGCTCACAATCCTGGGTTTAGCAGGCCAGTGCTCAAACCACTGAGCTATCCCTCCCCCTCTTAATGCAGCATGAAATCAAGCTGTACTCTCTGCTGCAGCAGGCCAGGACTGGAGGGCATGCGGCTGAATGAAATCAACAAGATGAAACTCCAGACAGGTAAGTGCAAAGTACTACACCGAGGAAGGGAAAATGAAATGCACAACTCCAAAATGGGGACTACCTGGCCAGGTGGTCGTACTGCAGAAGAGGATCTGGGGGTTACAGAGGATCACAAATAGAATATGAGTCAGTAGCATGATGCAGTTACAAAAATGCAAATGTCGTTCAGGGGGATATTAACAGGAGTGTTGTAAGACACGGGAGGTAATTATCCTGCTCTATTCAGCACGGATGAGGCCTCAGCTGGAGCACAGTGTCCAAAGGAGAGCAGCAACTCTGATGAGAGTTTAGAAAACTATGTCCGAGGAAAGGTTAAAATAATTCAGCATGTTTAATCTAAAGAAGGGAAGATGATGGGAGGACATGTTAACAATCTTCTAACATGTTAAAGCCTGTCAGAGTGCGGACGGTGATCAGTTGTTCTCCATGACCACCAAGGGTAGGACAAGAAGTAATGGGCTTAGTTTGCAGAAAGGGAGATTTAGGTTGGATATTAAAAAGAATTTTCTAATTCTAAGGATAGTTCAGCTGGGGAGGTTGTGACAGGATCCCTGGAGTGCAGCCTGGGACTGTGGGACCACTGTACCCCCTTAACTCTCCAGCCTTGGTTGTCTCTCACAAAGCCTTGCTAGTGACCAGCAGCAAACCCCTCCAGGTGCTGTGATCACTCAGCACAACAGCATGTGGAGCCCCACACCCAGCCATATTGCATGAATGCTCCCAGAGCCTCTCATGAATCACACAGAGAAAGGCACCTGCCAGCTCCCAGGAATATACAGTCTTTCACTGCTCAAGATGAGCTGTGCAGATTTATTAATTGGTTCACCACTTCAACAATGGAAAGTGGACATGCACCAACCTCTGCAAACCTGAGCAGTTTTGCCCCACATTTCATAAAAACTCACTGGTAAAGATAAACAGTTAAACAAATTTATTGACTACAAACGATAGACTTTACATGATTATAAATGCTAGGCAACAAGTCAGAATTAGTTACCAAAAGAAAAAAATATATAAGCCCGCAGTCTAAACTCTCACCCCTATTAGACTGGGCAACATCTAGATTAAGCAGTTTTTCTCCCCCACTGGATATTGCAGTCCTTAATATAGAGGTTTGTTCCGTAAACCTGGGCCAGCTTCCTCTGTTGGGATCTTCAGTTTTCTTCTGAGTATCTTGGTTGCTTGCAGCATATGTGGGGGAAGAAGAAAGGCCCAGCATGAGGCCCCCATGTTCTGTTTTATACCCTCAGTCCATGTGCTTGGGGAACACAAGTCCAGGCTTGTCTGGGGGGCATTGCTGAGTCCCCCGGCAAGGATGAGCAATTCCCTTGGTGTGGCCTCGTGCAGGTGAGTCACTGCATTGTAGCTCCCTTGCTGGACAATGGCTGGTGATGGTTGTTTCACACCCCACCAGTCGTTGGTACTTTCCTGGCTATTGTCTCTGGGGAAGTAATATCTGGCTGATTCCCCAACTTACAGCATGTTTTAGTGACAACCATACAACACAATTCTCATAACTTCATATGCATTAATGATATACATCTATGGACAGAGAAATGACTTTCAGCTCCTCCAGGTGAAGGAGGAGCAGTTACGTGACCCCTGAGATAAATGTGTTGTGTGTGTGTTTGTGTTTGTTGTGGTGTGCTTGGTACTGGACTGAAATAGATCCTGTGTTCTAGTATCAGAGGGGTAGCCGTGTTAGTCTGGATCTGTAAAAAGCGACAAAGAGTCCTGTGACACCTTATAGACTAACAGACGTATTGGAGCATGAGCTTTCGTGGGTGAATACCCACTTCATCAGACTCATGACTGTGGTCTGTTTGCTTGGGGGACTGTGTGCTGACCGTGTGGGTGCTGAGCTTAGCGGCCTGCTAGGCAAGGCTGGAAGCTGAGAGCTTCTTAATCAGGCTGTGATTCCTAAGCCGTTGAGCACCGATCAACTCTTAACCAAGGGGCGGAACTACTCAGGGCTACTCAGGAAGACCAGGGCTTTAAAAAGCCTGCCCCTAAGTGATCAGAGGAGCTAGTGAACAGGAGTGGCTAACAGGGGAGCTTTGCGAGGGTGTTTACAAGGGGAGGGGGGACTACATGTAAGTAACATTCCTTAAACTTCTTTAAACTTAAGCCCAAAACACCCCCTGATAAAAACCAAATCTCAACAAAGGAACTAACTTCAGGAGTAAGAAGATAATGCAGGCAGAAGTCCAACATTGCATTGCACCCAATGCAGCATGTCCAATTACCTGCCAGATGGTGTATGTGTGCATTCGTTGCCAGGAGCTCCTGGCCCTCAGAGATCATGTATGGGCTTTGGAGGCTGGAGTGGCTGAGCTGGAGGAGCTCAGGGAGACAGAGAGGGACATAGATGAGACTTTCCAGGACACAGTAGAACGGTCACACACTTGGTCTGACAGCCTCTGTGCTGTTGAGGAGAATGAAAGTCTCAGAGAAGGAGATCATCCAACTGGAGCAGAGGGAAATGATCCCATAGTTGGGACCCTCCTCCCAGATGATGTTGTGGTAACCTCTCACACTGAGGACACCTCTCCGGGGGAGGGAACTCTGGTTATTAGGAAAAGACAGGTATTAGTAATGGGTGATTCGATCATCAGAAACATAGATTGCTAGGTTTGCGATGACCAGGAGAACCGCATGGTGACTTGCCTCCCTGGTGCAAAGGTTGTGGATCTCTCGAAACATCTACATAGGCTTATGTGTAGTGCTGGGAAGGAGCTGGTGGTCGAGTACATGTAGGTACCGATGACATACGGACAGGTAGGAGAGAGGTCCTGAATGCCAAATTTAGGCTGCTAGGTAAGAGATTGAAGTCCAGGATCTCCATGGTAGCATTCTCTGAAATGCTTCCAGTTCCACGCACAGGGCCAGTTAGACAGGCAGCTTGGCAAGGTCTCAATGCATCGATGAGATGATCATGTAGGGAGGAGGGGTTTAGATTTATTAGGAACTGGGGAAAGTTTTGGGCTGGGGGAGCCTATACAGGAGGGATGGGCTCCACCTAAACCAGAATGGAACCAGATTGCTGGCACTTAATATTAAAAAGGTCGTTGAGCAGTTTTTAAACTAAGAGCTGGGGGAAAGCCGACAGGTGCGGAGGAGCTCGTGGTTCAGACACATCTCTTAGAAGAGTGTGGCAGGGTGCTGCTGGAAAAGCCCTTAATCAGCTCCTGCCACTCCAGCCCCAACCAGGGAGAACGGATTGGGGCTGGATAAACCTCCATGTGTTGGCCTGGGAACTGACCACACCTGCCAGCCTCATTAGCAGGAGCTATAAGGCTGGAAGGAAGTGAGAGAAAGGGTGCAGAAGAAGACTAAGAGCAGAAGGCCAGGCCAGGCTCAGAGGGAGCAGGAGTCAGAGCAGGAGCCTTCTTGTCTGTTGTTGGCCAGGCCAGTGGTAGGCAAAGCAGTTGTAAAGCCTGTATATAGTTGGAAACTAGTGGTGGGAAACTGATCACGAATAAAGAACATGGGTGTTGTACCAGACTGAAGTTTCCCTGCTTCAAGGAGGAGAGGGGCCAAGGGGCCGAATTCAGAGGGGCACAGTGTGAACTCCGTTGCAGGGAGGCTCTACTTGTGGAGATTGTCTATGTTGTAGTCATAGAATCATAGAATATCAAGGTTGGAAGGGACCTCTGGAGGTCATCTAGTCCCACCCCCTGCTCAAAGCAGGACCAATTCCCAACTACATCATCCCAGCCAGGGCTTTGTCAAGCCTGACCTTAAAAACCTCTAAGGAAGGAGATTCCACCACCTCCCTAGGGAACCCATTCCAGTGCTTCACCACCCTCCTAGTGAAAAAGTTTTTCCTAATATCCAACCTAAACCTCCCCCACTGCAACTTAAGACCATTACTCCTTGTTCTGTCATCTGCTACCACTGAAAACAGTCTAGATCCATCCTCTTTGGAACCCCCTTTCAGGTAGTTGAAAGCAGCTATCAAATCCCCCCTCACTCTTCTCTTCTGCAGACTAAACAATCCCAGTTCCCTCAGCCTCTCCTCAGAAGTCATGTGCTCCAGCCCCCTAATCATTTTTGTTGTTCTGAGCTGGACTCTTTCCAATTTTTCCACATTCTTCTTGTAATGTGGGGCCCGAAACTGGACACAGTACTCCAGATGAGGCCTCACCAATGCTGAATAGAGGGGAATGATCATGTCCCTCGATCTGCTGGCAATGCCCCTACTTATACAAGCAAGAGAGCAGTATGGATGCTCAGAGCTCCAGTATGAAACTGCAGAAAAACCTGAGAGTCTCTGGATTAAGTTTAGTAAGCAGGAGAATATGGGAGATGATAAAATACACTGCTCTACAGCCAAAATGCTTCTGAAATAAATGTAGTCCAACTTTACTAATTCTGGGTCACTGAGAACGAAAATGATGCTTAAAATTGTTGATTGGCTCTAGTTTTCAAGATATGCTATTGGGTCAGTATATACCACCCTTGACTTGGGAATGGTGGAGGATAAATGAGTTATAAAGGGAAGGGATCTCAATTTAAACCAGAAATGACTAAAATACATCTTTGACTGGATCTATGAATAAATCTATGACTGGGTTTGGACAGTACTTGCTTTTTAGGCAAAACAATGAATGATGCAATCTGAAGCTGGTATTGCGTCATACATGATATGAATTGCATCATGTTATTCCTAGACGTCATGGATGATGCAATCATAACGAAGCTTACATCACTCTGCTGAACAAATTGCCCTATATCAGCTCTAGAAATCATGCAGTGTCGTGCTCTCTTATTTGTCAGTGTTTGATTTTGCAAAGGGACACATTTCTGTTTAGCCAAAGTGAGCAGAGATGCCTTGTACTTGTTTGAACAGTGCAGATAACTTCTGCTATGTTTGTGGTGAAGTGACTTTTGCATCACAAAAGCGCCGTATAACCACTATGGTTAAGAAAGCCTATCACCTTTCTTTTGGCTGCAAAATTGGAGATCAGGGCAAGAGGTGGGCCCCACACATATGCTGCAAAACTTGTGCAACAAATCTTCACCAGTGGTTGAACAGGAAAAGGAAATCTATGCCTTTTGCAGTGCCAATGATTTGGAGAGAGCCAACAGATCATACCAGCAATTGTGACTTCTGCATGGTGCCTCCAGTTGGGAAAGGTGTGTCAAAGAAGAAAAAGTGGATTGTGCATTATCCAAACATTCCATCAGCTATACGCCCAGTACCCCACGGAGAAGGACTGCCGGTTCCTGATGCACCAGAATCATTCTCACTTGAGTCAGACAAGGAAGAGGAAGAGGATGAAACTTCTGGTCCTGAACCATCAATGTCACAGGACCCACATTTTCTCCCATCCTCCTCCTCTGAACCACACCTCATAACACAAGGTGAACTGAATGACCTTGTCAGGGATTTGGAACTACCCAAGAGTAAGGTAGAGCTGTTGGGCTCCAGACTACAGCAGTTGAATCTCCTGGCAGGCTATCAGGGCAAATGGAGCCCATCAATGCTTGCAGACTATTGCTGGACAGTGACAAGAGATGCTCCATTTAATGAATACAAGAGACAAGCCAAGAAGCACTGAGTAGACACTGAATAGGACTAAACTATCTACATAATAGTTTTTTGCCTTTTGTTTCAGAATAAATTTTATTTATATAACCCTTTTGCTGATTTTTAAAGTGTTACATAAACAGGACAGGTGAAATATTATCATGTAAAGCAACCATAAACACATGAAAAGACCTAGGTTTACAATTTATGATTAAAACTCTACTATCTACACAATATACATAGACATAAAATGTAAAAACTTAAATATCTTAGAAACAGTAGCCAATCAGTTGTTTTAATTGTCATATTTGAATTCAGCACATCAAAATACATAATAAATATCACATTTTATCTCTGAAGCAGATGACTTCTCAAAAATTGTAGACCAGTGATATAGGTAGGATCTGATGAGAAACAGTCAAATGAAAAAAAGTCTCATTCAATTACATCATATAACGGGAAGTAGCTAAAAAGTGACAAGTTTTTTAAGTGCTTATGTAGCAATGCTAGAAGTCTAAAAATTAAGGTGGGTGGACTAGAGTGCCTCGCATTAAATGAGGATATTGATATAATGGGCATCACAGAAACTTGGTGGAATGAGGATAATCAGTGGGACACAGTAATACCAGGGTACAAAATATATCGGAAGGACAGAACAGGTTGTGCTGGTGGGGGAGTGGCACTATATGTGAAAGAAAGCATAGAATCAAACAAAGTAAAAATCTTAAATGAACCAAACTGTACCACAGGATCTCTATGGATAGTAATTCCTGCTCAAATAATAAGAATACAGCAGTAGGGTTATATTACCGACCAGCTGACCAGGATGGTGCTAGTGACTGTGAAATGCTCAGGCAGATTAGAGAGGCTATGAAAATAAAAAACTCAATAATACTGGGGGATTTCAATTATTGTATCCCCATATTGACTGGGTCCATGTTACCTCAGGATGGGATGCAGAGAGACAGTTTCTTGACACCTTAAATGACTGCTTCTTGGAGCACTAGTCCTGGAACCCACAAGAGGAGAGGTCATTTGATTTAGTCCTAAGTGGAGCACAGGATCAGGTCCAAGAGGTGAATATAGCTGAACCGCTCGGTAATAGTGGCCATAATATAATTAAATTTAACATCCCTGTGGCAGGGAAAACACCACAGTGGCCAAACACTGTAGCATTTAATTTCAGAAAGGGGAACTAGACGAAAATGAGGAGGTTAGTTAAACAGAAATTAAAAGGTACAGTGCCAAAAGTAAAATCCCTGCAAGCCGCATGGAAACTTTTGAAAGACACCATAATAGAAGCTCAACTTAAATGTATACTGCAAATTAAAAAAACATAGAAAGAGAATAAAAAAAAAGAGACCTTGGCTAAACAATAACGTAAAAGAAGCAATGAGAGGCAAAAAGGCATCTTTTAAAAAGTGGAAGTCTGTACTGGGCCAGTACTATTCAATGTATTCATAAATGATATGGAAAAAGGAATAAGCAGTGAGGTGGCAAAATTTGCAGATGATACAAAACCACTCAAAATAATTAAGTCCCAGGCAGACTGCGAAGAGCTACAAAAGGATCTCACAAAATTGGGTGACTTGGCAACAAAATGGCAGATGAAATTCAATCTTGATAAATGTAAAGTAATGCAGATTGGAAAACATACTCCTAACTATACATATAAAATTATGGGGTCTAAATTAGCTGCTACCACTCAAGAAAGATCTTGGAGTCACTGTAGATAGCTCTCTGAAAACATCCATCCAATGTGCAGCAGCAGTCAAAAAAGCGAACAGAATGTTGGGAATCATTAAGAAAGTGCTAGATAATAAGACAGAAAATATCATATTGCCTCTATATAAATCCATGGTATGCTCACATCTTGAATACTGTGTGCAGTTGTGGTTGCCCCATCCCAAAAAAGATATATTGGAATTGGAAAAAGTTCTGAAAAGGGCAACAAAAATGATTAGAGGTGAGGAGGAGGGAACCTGTTGTTAATATTTTGGCAGCTCATCACTGGATATGATAGAGGTCTATAAAATCATTACTGGTGTGGAGAAACTGAATAAAAATAAGTTATATACTCCTTCTCATAACACCAGAACTAGGGATCACCAAATTAAATTAATAGACAGCAGGTTTAAAACAAGCAAAAGGAAGTATTTTTTCACACAACATAGTGGAACTCTTTGCCAGAGGATGTTGTGAAGGCCAAGACTATAGCAGGGTTCAAAAAAGAACTAGATAAATTCATGGAGATAGGTCCATCAATGGCTATTAGCCAGGATGGGCAGGAATGGTGTCCCTAGCCTCTGTTTGCCAGAAGCTGAGAATAGGTGTGATGCAGTAGGGACTGTCTGTGTGGGGAGTGGGAGAGCAGGGGAGGACTTTAGGGGCTGGACGATGCCAGGGCCTGTAACCTGAGCTAGGTAAGGGAGGGGAAAGGTCAACACCTTTACCTGGGAAGGGGACAAAGGAAGGGAGCGGCAGGAGGGAAGCAGTTTGAGTTTGGGCTCGGGGCTGGATGGGCGGAATTCAGGGTATCCTAGCTAGGATCCAAGCACCCTGAAAGCCTAGAAGGACTCGGTGGAGGGGTCCTGACTGTGCCTGCAAGCCCTGCTGTAGCCTGTGTTCCTGTTGTCCAATAAACCTTCTGTTTTACTGGCTGGCCGAGAGTCACTGTGGGTCCCAGGAAGAGGGGTGCAGGGCCGGACTCCCCCACACTCCGTGACAACTGGTGGCAGCGGCGGGAGATACTGCACCCCGTGGATGGCGCTTCCTGCAGTCAGTGACTGGGGAGCAGTAAAACGAAGGGGTGATTAACCCCTGGGAGTGTGTGCCCAGTGAGAAGGACTTTGCAGTAACAGGGTCCCCTGGGGGATTGCAGCGAGCAGTCCCAGGGGCGGAGGAGTCTGCAGCTCGACCCTGGCAGAGAGGTGGTGACCTCACGAAGGACTGGTGCACTAGGGGTCCCCCTGGAAACCGTGGGGAGCGGCGAGCACCCTGGCCTGTGAGTGCCCAGCAGGAGGATGTATGCCAAGCGGCGCAAGTGTGACCTGGTGGAGCTGTGCAAGCAGAGGGGGCTGCACCCAGGGAGGCTCAGCAAGGACCAGCTGATTGCCCAGCTGGAGGAGGGAGACCGCATGAATGAACGGAGCCCTGTCTCTGAGGGAAGCAGCCTGGCAGATGCAGCGCAGGCACCAGTGTCTGTCCCTGCTGGGAGTGGTCAGCCGGCGGACGAGGGCTTCCCGAGACCCCCCCTTCCTAGGCCTAGGGGAAGGGCAGGGAGGAGCCCAGTGTATACCGACGGCACTTTGACACCCCCGGCCAGCAGGGGAGCCTCACGGCGAAGCTCACCCCCCAGCAGGGGATCCTCCCGGCAACGCTCGGCATCCGTGGAGCGGACGCGGCTGGAATATGAAAGGGAGCTGAGATGGGAGGAGCTCGAGTTAAAGAGGCAAAAGCTGGAGGAGAAGGAGAAACAGCGTAAACATGAGGAGAACCAGCGCCAGCGTGAGTGGGAGGAGAAGGAGAAACAGCGTAGACATGAGCTGGACCTGGCCCGGCTGAGAAGCAATGGGGCCCCGGCTGCGGTGAGTGAGGGGGGGCCCAAGCCTACAAAGAGCTTTGATAAGCACTTGCTGCCCCGGCGTAAGGAGGGGGAGGACATAGATACCTTCCTGACAGCCTTTGAGAATGCCTGCGAGCTGCACAGGGTTGACCCTGCAGACAGGATCGCAGTTCTCACCCCCTTACTGGACTCCACAGCCGTAGAGGTGTACAGCCGACTGAAAGGGGCGGAGGCAGGGGACTACGAGCTGTTCAAACAGGCCCTGCTCCGCGAGTTTGGGCTGACTCCTGAGATGTACTGGAAAAAGTTCCGGAGCCAGCGTAAAACCCATGAGGTCACATACCTACAACTGGTCAACCGGGCGCAGGGGTATGCCCGCAAGTGGACAGCTGGGGCCCAAACTAAAGAGGACCTGCTTGACCTATTCATACTGGAGCACCTGTACGAGCAGTGCCCGTCCGACCTGAGGCTGTGGTTGATGGACCAGAAGCCGGAGAACCCACAGCACTCAGGCCAGCTGGCCGACCAATTTGTGGACAGTCGGGCAGGGGATGGCAGGGAGGAGTCTGGAAGGAGCAAGCCTGCCTCAACGCAGAGAGAGAGTCATCATGGGACCTCCCAGTGGGGTCCTATGGAGAACCCCCGCAAAAGGGGAACACCCAGCGGCAGATCCCTCCTACCCACTCAAGGGGACCCGCGAGACATGGGCTGCTATCGCTGTGGCCAACGAGGTCACATACGGGCCCAGTGCCCCAAGCTCAGGGACAGACCAAGCAGACCCAACCCGCAGAGGGTGGACTGGGTAAAAACCCACTCGGAGGAGGGGCTACATTCCCAGGAAAGGGAGGCTGGCAACATACCACCTGTGGATGCTCCAGGCTCCGGGTTTTTGGTTTACCGGATGGGCGTGGGGCTGCCCCTCTGGAAGGAGTGCATTGTTTCCCTGGAGGCAGATGGGAGGAAGGTCATTGGGTACTGGGACACAGGCGCAGAGGTGACGCTGGCTCGGCCCGAGGTGGTGGCCTCAGATCGGATGATGCCTGACATCTACCTGACCCTGATGGGCGTGGGCGGGACCCCATTCAAGGTGCCCGTGGCAAGGGTACACCTGAAATGGGGGGCCAAGGAGGGCTCCAAGGATGTGGGGGGTACACCGATATTTGCCCACTGACGTGTTAATGGGAGGGGACCTCGAGGACTGGCCTAGTAACACCCAGAGTGCCCTGGTCGTGACTCGTAGTCAGAAACGGCAAAGGGCACTGCACCCCGACAACTGGGAAGGTACTCGACCCGAGGTGCAGGACCCTAACCCAGGGAGCGGGGAACGCCCAGGGGCACGGTTCAGAGAGGCTGCGGCCTCAGACCCAGCCAGCAAGAGAGAGCTGGTCCCCATCCCTGTCCCAGATGCTGAGTTCCAGGCCGAGTTGCAGAAAGATCCCTCCTTGCAGAAGCACAGGGACCGGGCTGACCTTAGTGCGGTACAGACCACGAGGAGAGGTTGCAAGGAGAGGTTCCTGTGGGAGAAGGGGTTCCTGTACCGAGAATGGGCTCCCCCAGGGGAAGTAGAGTCATGGGAGATCAGGAGGCAGCTGGTGGTTCCCCAGAAGTTTCATCACAAGCTGCTGTACCTGCCCCATGACATCCCTCTCGCAGGGCACCAGGGAATCCGACGCACCAGGCAGAGGCTGCTACAGAACTTTTACTGGCCTGGGGTCTTTACCCATGTCCGACAGTACTGCCAATCCTGTGACCCCTGCCAGAGGGTGGGGAAGGCCCGGGACAAGGGGAAAGAGGCTTTGAGGCCTTTACCCATCATAGAAGAACCTTTCCAGAAGGTGGCCATGGACATAGTGGGACCCCTCAGCAAGATGACCCGGTCAGGGAAGAAATACATCCTGGTGATGGTGGATTTTGTCACTCGCTACCCCAAGGCGGTGGCCTTGTCCTCTATCGAAGCAGACACAGTGGCAGATGCGCTGCTGACAATTTTCAGCCGGGTGGGGTTCCCCAAGGAGGTCTTAACGGACCAGGGGTCCAACTTCATGTCGGCCCTGCTCCGGTCCTTATGGCAGAAATGTGAGGTCCAGCACAACTGGGCCTCAGCGTATCACCCCCAGTCCAACGGGCTGGTAGAAAGGTTCAACGGGACGCTGAAGATGATGCTAAAAACATTTATGAACCAGCACCCGCAGGATTGGGACAAGTACTTACCTCACCTGCTGTTTGCGTACAGGGAGGTACCCCAGGAATCTACCAGGTTTTCACCTTTCGAACTGTTGTATGGAAGGCGGGTAAGGGGGCCCCTAGACCTGATGAGGGATGAATGGGAGGGGAAGGTCGCTCCCGAGGGAGAGTCAGTGGTGGAGTATGTCCTGACCTTCCGGGAAAGACTGGCCGAGCTCCTGGGCCTGGCCAGGGAGAATCTGGCCCTAGCCCAGAGGAGGCAGAAGGTCTGGTATGACCGCACGGCAGGGGCCCGCGCCTTCGCCACCGGGGATCAGTTGATGGTTCTCATCCCCGTGAGGAGAAAAAAACTCCAGGCTGCCTGGGAAGAGCCCTTCAAGGTTATCAAGCAACTGAATGAGGTAAACTATGTGGTGGAGCTGTCAAACCGGGCTCATCACCGCCGGGTGTACCATGTGAACATGATGAAACCATACTATGACAGGGGGAATGTGGTGTTGGCCGTGTGTGGACATTGGGAGGGGCAGGGAGATGACCCCTTAGTAGATCTATTCCCTGGGACAAAAGCTGGTTCCCCCCTGGAGGCGATTCCCCTCTCTGATCAGCTGACCCTGGGCCAGCACGCTGAGATCAGAGGGGTGCTGCATCTATACCGACAGCTGTTTTCCAACTAGCCGGGACGCACTAATTTGACTGTCCACCGGGTGGAGACCGAGTCACATGCCCCTATAAGATGCTCCCCTTTTCGGGTCACTGGTAAAACTGCCCAGGATCTTGCAAGAGAGGTCAGGGACATGCTGGCTTTGGGGGTGATCCAGCCGTCTTCCAGCCCTTGGGCCTCGCCAGTGGTGCTGGTCCCCAAGAAGGATGGGTCAATCCGGTTCTGTGTGGACTATCAAAAGCTCAATGCCATCACTGTATCTGATGCCTACCCTATACCCAGGCCTGACAAGCTCCTAGACAAGCTGGGAGGTGCTCGGTACCTCACCACTATGGATCTTACCAAAGGCTACTGGCAAGTGCCGCTGGACGCAGATGCCAGGCTGAAATCGGCCTTTATCACCCCTCTGGGGCTCTATGAGTTTCTGACCCTGCCCTTCGGCCTCAAGGGAGCACCGGCCACCTTCCAGCGCCTGGTGGATCAGCTACTGAGGGGAATGGAGAGTTTTGCCGTGGCGTATATTGACGACATCTGCGTCTTCAGCCAGACCTGGGAGGATCACATGTCCCAGGTTAAACAAGTCCTGGACCGACTCCGAAAGGCTGGGTTAACAGTAAAGGCTGAGAAGTGCAAGGTGGGGATGGCTGAAGTATCTTACCTGGGCCATCAGATGGGGAGCGGCTGCCTGAAGCCGGAACCAGCCGAGGTGGAGGTGATCAGAGACTGGCCTGCTCCCCAAACCAAAAAGCAGGTCCAGGCCTTTATTGGGATGGCGGGGTACTATCGAAGGTTCATGCCCCACTTTAGTGCCATAGCCAGCCCCATCACTGAACTGTGCAAAAAGGGGAAGCCAGACAAGGTGATCTGGACTGAGCAGTGCCAGGAGGCTTTCTGGGCGCTGAAGGAGGCTCTGGTTAGCGGCCCAGTTCTGGCAAACCCAGATTTTGACAAACCCTTTATGGTGTTCACCGATGCCTCAGACACGGGACTGGGGGTGGTGTTAATGCAGGAGGATGAAAAGGGGGAAAGACACCCCATCGTGTACCTGAGTAAGAAGCTGCTACCCCGGGAACAAAGCTACGCGGCCATCGAGAAGGAATGCCTGGCCATGGTGTGGGCCCTTAAGAAGCTAGAGCCATATCTCTTTGGGCGACACTTCGCCGTGCACACCGACCACTCTCCCCTGACCTGGCTGCACCAGATGAAAGGAGCCAACGCCAAGCTCCTGAGGTGGACTATGACATGGACGTGGTCCATGTGAAGGGAAGTGCCAACCTGACAGCGGATGCGTTGTCCCGGAGAGGGGACCCTGAACTTCCCCAGGTCACTGGGTAGAGTGACCCTGCTCAGTTCAGTCTCGAAGGGGGGAGAGATGTGATGCAGTAGGGACTGTCTGTGTGGGGAGTGGGAGAGCAGGGGAAGACTTTAGGGGATGGACGATGCCAGGGCCTGTAACCTGAGCTAGGTAAGGGAGGGGAAAGGTCAACACCTTTGCCCGGGAAGGGGACAAAGGAAGGGAGCGGCAGGAGGGAAGCAGTTTGAGTTTGGGCTTGGGGCTGGATGGGCAGAATTCAGGGTATCCTAGCTAGGATCCAAGCAGCCTGAAAGCCCAGAAGGACTCGGTGGAGGGATCCTGACTGTACCTGCAAGCCCTGCTGTAACCTGTGTTCCTGTTGTCCAATAAACCTTCTGTTTTACTGGCTGGTTGAGAGTCACTGTGGGTCCCAGGAAGAGGGGTGCAGGGCCAGACTCCCCCACACTCCGTGACAATAGGCAACAGGGGATGGATCACTTGATGATTACCTGTTCTGTTCTCCATCTGGGGCACCTGGTATTGGACACTGTCGGAAGACAGGATACTGGGCTAGATGGACCTTTGGTCTGACCCAGTATGATGTTCTTACGTTCTTAGATCATAATCTTTCCCCTGATACCTCACACAGCCTGCTTTATATGCAAGATCACAATTATATATAAATTAAGAATATGGAGGTTACAGAGTTCTCCCCCAAGGTACAGAATGTTACACCCGTCACTGGAGGTTTCTAAGATGAGGTTAGACAAACACCTGTCAGAGATGGTCCAGGGTTGCCTTGGTCCTGCCTCAGCATGGCTTTGAAGAATGGAGTAGATAACTTCTCAAGGGCCCTTGCAGCCAGGACTTTCTGTGGTGCTGTGATTCTATCTCATGCTGCAAGGTGTCAGAGGATCAGAGCGGGCAGGAGGGAATGATCCAACTGGGCAGAAGCATTTCAGTCAGGGACAGTGTCTGGACCTGCAACTTGGTGGGTTAATTCAGCTTGGTTTTGCATTGCAGTTTGTGCAGGGGGCCACTCATGGAGTGAGCCAGAAAAAGACGATTACTCACCTTTGTAACTGTTGTTCTTTGAGATGTGTTGCTCATATCCATTCCAGTTAGGTGTGCGTGCGCCGCGTGCATGTTCGTTGTAAAATTTTTACCCTAGCAACACTCGGTGGGTTGGCAGGGCATCCCTTGGAGTGGCTCCGCTATGGTGCTGGATATATACCCCTGCTGACCCAACCGACTCTCAGTTCCTTCTTGCCGGCTACTCTGACAGTGGAGAAGGAGGGCGGGTTTGGAATGGATATGAGCAACACATCTTGAAGAACAACAGTTACAAAGATGAGTAACCGTCTTTTCTTCTTCGAGTGCTTGCTCATATCCATTCCAGTTAGGTGATTCCCAAGCCTTACCTAGGCGGTGGGGTCGGAGTGAGACGTTGCAGAATGTAAGACCGCGGAGCCAAAGGCAGCATCGTCTCTGGACTGCTGGACCAGTGCATAGTGTGATGCAAAGGTGTGGATGGAAGACCAGGTAGCTGCGCGACATATTTCCTGGATGGGAACATGGGCCAGGAAAGTGGCAGATGAGGCTTGAGCCCGAGTAGAATGGATGGTGAGATGGCCAGTCGGAATGTGAGCCACGTCATAGCATGTCCGGATACAGGATGTCACCCAAGATTAAATTCATTGGGAAGAGACTGGCATGCCATTCATGCGCTCTGCGACCGCTACAAAGAGCTGAGGCGAGCATCAGAAGGGTTTGATCCTCTTGATATAAAAGGCGAGAGCCCTGCGGACATCCAGAGTATGCAGCTGTTGTTCCCGACGTGATGAGTGCGGCTTCGGGAAAAAGACTGGTAGAAAGATGTCTTGATTAACATGGAAGGCAGAGACCACCTTAGGGAGGAATGCCAGGTGCGGTAGCAGCTGTACCTTGTCCTTGTGGAATACCATATACGGGGGATCTGGAGTCAAAGCTTGGCGTTCCGAGACTCATCTAGCCAAGGTGATAGCAACGAGGAAGGCTGTCTTCCAGGACAGGGACAGCAGCGAGCATGTGGCTAAAGGTTCAAAGGGGGGACTCATAAGCCTAGCCAACACCAGGTTTAGATCCCAGGTAGGGGACGGGCACTTGACCTGAGGCTACAGCCGCTCCAAGCCTTTGAGGAATCTGGAAACTATGGGGTGAGAAAAGATTCAACTGCCAGTTTCCCCAGGGTGGGAGGCGGAAATAGCTGCAAGATGCACCCTTATAGAAGAGATGGCCAGGCCCTGCTCCTTGAGGAACCATAAATAGTTCAAGATAATGGGGACTGATACACCTTCGGGGATAAAGTCATGCTGAGCGCACCAGTGGGAGAAGCGCTTCCACTTGGCGAGATATGTCGTCCGCGTGGAAGGCTTTCTGCTTCCCAGCAGTACCTGTTGTACTGAGGTGGAACAACACAACTCAGATTGGCTTAACCAGGCAGCAGCCATGCTGTCAGATGATGGGACTGCAGGTCCGGGTGGTGAAGCCTGCCGAAGTCCTGTGTTATGAGGTCCGGGCATAGTGGCAGGGGGATTGGGTCTGCCACAGAGAAGTCGAGCAACAGAGTGTACCAATGCTGTCTCGGCCGTGCCGGAGCAATCAGGATTAGTTGGGTTCTGTCCCTGTGGAGCTTGAGTAGGACTCTGTGGACGAGAGGAAAGGGTGGGAAGGCATAAAATAGGTGCCCCTTCCACAGAATTAGGAATGCATCCGAGAGGGAGCCCGGGGAGCGACCTTGCAGGGAGCAGAACACCTGGCATTTCCTGTTCTCTCGGGAGGCAAAGAGGTCTATGTGGGGAAAGCCCCACTTCCGGAAGACAGAATGGAGAATGTCCGGACGGATGGACCACTCGTGAGACAGGAAGGATCTGCTCAGTTGATCTGCCAGAGTGTTCCGGACTCCTGGGAGAAAGGACGCTACCAGGTCTATTGAGTGGGCTATGCAAAAGTCCCATAGTTGTATCACCTCTTGACAAAGGGGGGAAGATCGTGTCCCTCCCTGCTTGTTTATGTAATACATGGCCATTGTGTTGTCTGTGAACACTGCAACACAACGACTCTGTAGATGGCGCTGGAACGCTTGGCAAGCCAGTCGGACCGCTCTCAGTTCTCGGACATTTATGTGTAACGCCAACTCCTGAGACGACCAAAAGCCTTAAGTGCGAAGGTGCCCTAGGTGAGCACCCCAGCCGAGAGATGACGCTTCCGTTGTTAGGGACGCGGAAGGCTGTGGTGGATGGAAGGGCAGACCTATACACACTAGGGATGGCGTCAGCCACCAGTCGAGGGAACCGAGGATGCTTGGTGGAATTGTGAGTACAATATCTATGGCATCTCTGCCTGGATGGTAGGCTGAGGTGAGCCAAGTCTGAAGGGGATGCATGCACAGTCTGGCGTGCTTTGTCACGAATGTGCATGCAGCCATGTGACCGAAGAGGCCAAGGCAGATGCGAGCTGAGGTTGTCAGGAAGCTTTGAAGTCTTTGTATAAGTGAGACTATTGCCTGAAAATGAGGTAGAGGCAAACTGGCCGTTGCAAGATTGGAGTCTAGAGTGGCCCCAATGAACTCTATCCTTTGTGTAGGCACTAGAGTAGATTTTTCCAAATTGATTATCAGGCCTAGACGCATGAATAGGTTTTTGATGATGCTCACATGACTGGTGACTTGTGCCTCGGAGGTCCCTCGAATAAGCCAGTCGTCGAGGTATGGGAAGACATGCATTCAACAACGACGGAGGGAGGCGGCGACGACCGCCATACACTTCGTGAATACCCGAGGGGCCGAGGAGAGGCCAAAGGGAAGGACCGTAAACTGAAAATGTTGATGATTCACCACAAAACGTAGATACTGTCTGTGCGGGGGGTAAATTGCAATGTGGAAATAAGCATCCTTCATGTCGAGAGAGGCGTACCAATCTCCGGGGTCCAGGGAAGGGATGATGGTCCCCAGGGATACCATGCGGAACCTGAACTTTTTCATAAACTTGTTCAGTCGTCGTAGGTCTAGGATAGGCCGGAGGCCCCCTTTCGCCTCGGGGATTAGGAAATATCGGGAATAAAACCCCTTGCCCCTTAATTCCTTCGGTACCTCCCCTATAGCTCCCATTGTAAGGAGCCTCCGAACCTCTTGCAGGAGGAGTTGCTCATGAGAGGGGTCCCTGAAGAGGGATGAGGAGGGGGGGTTGAGAGGGAGGGGTTGAAATAAACTGAAGATGGTATCCAAACTCCACCGTGCGTAGGACCCAAAGATCCGAAGTTAATCGGGACCATGCAGGGAGGAACGGGGAAAGGCGGTTGTAAAACTGAAAAGGATCCTGGGAGACAATTGGTACACTGCTCTTGGGCGCACCCTCAAAAGTCTGATTTGGGTCCCGCTGTTGGCTTGGTGGGATCGGAATTGTTACCCCCTGAGGTCCAGACTGACATCTGCGGTTGGTACGACCTCACCTTCTGGTAAAGTCTTTTCTTGGCCTAGGCGGGGGGTAAGGGCGCTGAGGTTGGGAGCCGAAGGATCTTCTTTGAGTCTGTGGAGTATGCATTCCGAGTGAACACATAATTACGCAATTGTCTTTCAGACTCTGTAGCCTAGGGTCCATCTTCTGTGAGAATAGGCCCTGGCCATCAAATGGTAAGTCTTGTATAGTGTGCTGAAGTTCAGCTGGCAGGCCTGACACTTGCAGTCATGATATACTTCGCATGGCAATTCCAGAGGCGACCGTTCTAGCTGCCGAATCGGTGGCGTCTAGCGAGGCCTGCAGGGAGGTCCGAGCTACTTTCTTTCCTTCCTCCAATAATGCTGTAAATTCGTGGCGGGAGTCTTGCGGGACCAGCTCTGTAAACTTCCCTATCACCTCCCAGGTGTTGTAATTGTATCTACTCAGCAGGGCTTGTTGGTTCGCTACCCTGAGTTGGAGGCCTCCCGTAGAATAGATTTTCCGTCCCAACAAATCCATTCGCGTAGCCTCCCTTGATTTAGGTGCAGGGGCTTGTTGGCCGTGGTGCTCCCTCTCATTGACGGACTGTACAACCAATGAACAGGGAGCGGGGTGCACATATAAGTATTCATACCCCTTGGAGGGCACCATGTATTTCCGTTCGACCCCTCTGGCTGTGGGCGGGATAGATGCTGGGGATTGCCAGATGGTGTCTGCTCTAGCCTGGATCGAACGGCAGGGCCACTCTGGTTGGTGCCTCTGCCGACAATGTACTTATCACTGGGTCCTCCACCTCTGGAACTTCCTCTACTGGCAAGTTGATATTCTGGGTGACAAGCCGCAGGAGGTCCTGGTGTGACCTGACGTCAATTGGAGGCAGGCCCAACGACGATGTCCCCGCTACCGCTTCATCCGGAGAAGAGAGGATGAAGGTCCCGGGATGAGTGGGTCCTGTACTGACTCCTGATCCCGAGGGACATCCGGAGCCGGAAGATTGTGGGGGTCCGGTGCAGGGACAGGAGCTTCCTCCGTACCAGCAGGAGGTCGGCTGACAGTAGCGTCTGGCACACGGTGTTATGAAGGAACGGAGCATGATGGCACAGCGGGTTCACCTTGGGCTTGGTGATAAGCGCAAGGCGTCCAAAAGGACCACCGATGAGGTCCTTGGTCCGGACCGTGGGATCCTTGGGCAAATCTGCTGTGAGTATCCGAATCCCCATAGGAAGCACTGTCCACATGGGATGATACGGATGGATGACGAGAAGGCCACGGAGGAGCTGAGACCATTTGGGGAGGGTCTCTGTGTCTATTCGATCCGTCTCCACGCGTCACCAGAGAATGGTACTGGGAATCGTACCGGTACCAAGAGTGAGACTGGGACCTGCGACCGGCGTGGTGCCGGGAGGTCGACTGGCACCTTGAATCCCCACATCGAGATCGGCTGCGAGAGGTACGGTGCCACGAGCGGTGCCGGGACCTGGATCGGTGCCGAGAGTATCGGGTTGGTGACCGGGATCTTGAACGGTGCCGCGAGTACGACCGGTACCTAGATGGAGAGAGGTACCAGGACTGCGAGCGGAATCAGGACCGGGATCGATGACGGGATCGAGAGTGTCTGCGGGACCTGGATCGTAACCAGCGACGTTTGGTGGTGCCAGGCGAGGATGGTCTCAGCAGGGCTGGCTTGCCTAATGATTGAACAACCCGCACCAGAGGTGCTGGGAGTTGAGGCAGCTCGGGCTCCGTCAAGGCAATCAACTCCCTTGCCATTGAGAACGTCTCCGGCGTGGAGGGCATGATAAGCTCAACCATGGCATGTTCCAGGGAGCTGGTAGGCACAGGACTTGACGGCTTTTGCGAGACCAGAATCAACAGCACAGAAGACGTTGGTGCCACGGCAGTTGACGGTGCCGGGCGGTCCGACTTAGTTAGGCTCTCTGACTGCAGCGTAGACATGGAAGCCGCAGGAATCATATGCTTCTTGATCCTTGGGGAGAGAGAGTGGTGCCGGCAGGAGCCTAGGCCGGTGATGGCTGGTGCCGAAGGGCCTTCACGGTGCCTAAGCGCTCTGACGCGGAAGAGGCACTTGTCCCCGGTGCAGCAGTCGGTGCCGAAGATAGAGGAGTCAGAGCTGCCTCCATCAGGAGCTGCTTGAGACGAATGTCCCGCTCCTTTTTCGTCCGGGGCTTGAAAGCCTTGCAGAAGCAGCACTTGTCTGCCAGGTGGGATTCGCCCAAGCACTTGAGACAGGAGTCGTGAGGGTCTCCTGTGGGCATCGGCCTATGACAGGCCAAGCACAGTTTGAAGCCCGGTGAACCAGGCATGGGCCCGGGTACCAGGTGAGGGGAAGGGGCTAATCCCCGATCCCTCTTAACTATATACAATAACTACTACAAAGAACTAATAAAACTAACTAGAAATACAGAATATTGAACTATATACACAATAACGATTAGAAACAAGCAAATAGCTAGGAAGGTGGAGATCAGCTAAGCCACGCTCCACTGTTCCAACGACCGACAAGGGCGGTAAGAAGGAATTGACTGGCGGATGGGGCGGCAGGGGTATATATCTGGCACCATAGGGATGCCACTCCAGGGGGCACCCTGCCGACCCACCAAGTGTTGCTAGGGTAAAAATCTTCCAACGAACGTGCATGCGGTACGTGCATACCTAACTGGAATGGATATGAGCAAGCACTCGAAGAAGAACAGGCAGCTCCCTGTGGAAATCAACACAGTAATGCCCTGCCTCCCTCCTGCAACTCCAGCCTCCCCCATGAAGTCACCCCGTGTGAGCCATTGACAAACTTAAATAACACGTGACCCAGGGATTTACGAGCACTATACTCAGTGTGAGTGCCATGTGAGTGCCCACAGTGTGCTGTCATCTGCAGAGCCGCACCAGAGGGGGCGCTATTTCCAGTGGAATAAGTAGGAGATGATGAGCTCCAGGCTGGGCATTTCCACCCCCTTGCTCATTTCCATAGCCCTTTCCACCCTGATGATCACCTAGCAAAGTGCTCTGCTTGCTGGAGCCATGGGGGCAGGGCAAGGCCAGCTCACTGCACTGCAGTGAGGGTGGGAAAAGGCAGTCCCTGCCAAGGATCTTAGGCCAAATCCCTGTTTACACTGCAGTGGTCAGACAGAGCAAGAGAGGGCTTTGGTCTTCCTGGGCCTCTGTCATAAACAGATAGTTAAGGGTTAATGTCTCTTTTACCTGTAAAGGGTTACAAACAGTGAACCTGAACCACCTGACCAGAGGACCAATCAAAAGACAAGATACTTTCAAATCTCGGTGGAAGGAAGTCTTTGTTTTCTGTTGTTTGTTTGTCTGTTCTCTCTGGGTTCTGAGAGTAACCAGACGTACCTACAGGCTCTCTAATTTTCTATTCAAATAGTGAGTATAAGTACAAAGGCGGTTTAGTCTTTTTGATTGTTTTCTTTATTTGCAAATGTGTATTTTGCTGGAAGGATTTTAATGTGTATTTGTACTGGGGGGAAGGCTCCTCTCTAGTGTCTATAAGCTGAAAGACCCTGTAACATTTACCATCTAAATTACAGAGACAACTTTTACTTTTTTTCTTTCTTTTTATTAAAAGTTTTCTTTCTAAAACCTGACTGATTTTTCCCCTTGTTGAGGCTCAAGGGAATTGAGTCTGTACTCACCAGGGAATTGGTGGGAGACAGGGAGAGAGAAGGGAGGGGGGAAAGGTGGAATCCCTCTGTTTTAGATTCACGGAGCTTGAATCTGTATTACCTCTCGGGGAGGGGAAAAGAGGAGGGGGGAAGTTGCGTCCCTCTCTGTTTTAAGATTCAAGGAGTTTGAATCACAGTGATCTTCCAGGGTAACCCAGGGAGGGAAAGCTTGAGAGAGGCAATGGTGGGGGGAAAGAGTTTACTTTCCTTGTGTAAGATCCAGGGGGGTCTGGGTCTTGGGGTCCTCTGAGAAGGTTTTGGGGGGACCAGAGTATACCAGGCACTGCAAGTCCTGGTTGGTGGCAGCACTACAAGATCTAAGCTGGTAATTAAGCTTAGGGGGATTCATGCTGGTACCCCATCTTTTGGACGCTAGGGTTCAGAGTGGGGATTTATACCATGACAGCCTCTTCAAAAGATGTTCCACACTGGTGCCTGTAAGGCAGTTTCTGTCCTGCTGGCCTGCGATACCGGAGACGTGAGGGGTGCTGGGGCTGGTGGGACTGGGAGAGAGCTCTTTGGCCTGGCCACCAGAGGTCAGGATGAGCCTGCCCCGATCCCCTGGGGGCAATACAAATGCATTCCCTTTCCCGAGTCATCTCTCAGTGAGGAACAGGGCGGGACCGGTGGCAGCACCTGCCCTAGAGACAAAGCAAGAACAACTGGAGAAAGTGAAAAAAGACGGAGGAAGAAAAACAGACGAAGGAAGAGAGAGAAGAAGATCAAAGAATGACGACAGATACACAGCTGGGCACCAGATTCTGCACTAGCGCTCACCCTGAGCAGCCTGCCAGGGAGAGGGGAACAGAACCAACCCGGGAACACCCGGGAAAACAGCAAATTACAGGCCAAAACACTCTGGTCAAGAGTTGAGAAGGAGACAAGGAGCTGGGGGCTTTCCAGCGGGAAAGACTGGGGAGAAGAATTCGGAGGGGTAAGAGAAGGCAGTAGGGGACATGAGAAGCAGCTTTAAAAAACAATTTTGATTTAATTCTTTTGAGTCGAGTTTATGAAACACAATGTTGTTTTAGGCACCTTGGGACTGGGCCACATCTCTTGCGCTGGTTCCCACCTTGGCTGTGTGCTCCAGTAAAGCCCCCCTCCCTCTTCAGGCTGGGAATTTCAAAGCCATGGAGGAGATTGGGATAACCAAATCCACTGGACATTGGTTGTCCAGAGCCATGAAGCAACTTGACAATCTCACCAGTATGGTGCGCTGGCTGCAGACAACACTAGCTGTGCCATTGAGATGGTCTCTTCACGGCCAGGTGTGCCAGTTACTGAGTCATCCCCGTGCACCACGTTGACTCTCTTCCCTGGCAGTCATCTTCACCAAGCATCTAGGCATTGGGGGCAGGAAGCAAGGACTCAAGCAATCAGGAGATCACGGTTAGGAACTAGCACAGGAAGAACGGTGCTGTCAATAGGATGGTCCTTTTGTAGAGACACAGCTTCTGGGAGAATCAGAGATACAGTATCTGAGCCATTCAATAATCTTCTGAGTGCCACAAGGAAAAGGCCTCGTTCCATGAGCAGCCTGATCAGAGGCCATGACACTGTAACACGCTTAGCTCACATGCAGGCCTGTCAAGAGAAACGCAGGGCCCGGGTACATCATAGATTCATAGACTTAAGGTCAGAAGGGACCATTATGATCATCTAGTCTGACTTCCTGCACAATGCAGGCCACAGAATCTCACCCACCCACTTCTGTAACAAACCCCTAACCTATGTCTGAGTTACTGAAGTCTTCAAATTGTGGTTTGAAGACCTCAAGCTGCAGAGAATCCTCCAGCAAGTGACCCGTGCCCCATGATGCAGAGGAAAGGAAAAAACCTCCAGGGCCTCTGCCAACCTTCCCTGGAGGAAAATTCCTTCCCGACCCCAAATATGACAATCAATTAAACCCTGAGCATGTGGACAAGACTCACCAGAGAGCACACAGGAAAGAATTCTCTGTTGTAACTCAGATCCCATCCCATCTAACATCCCATCACAGACCACTGGGCATATTTACCTGCTGATAATCAAGGATCAATTGCCAAATTAATTGCCAAAATTATCCCATCATACCATCCCCTCCATAAACTTATCAAGCTTAGTCTTAAAGCCAGATATGTCTTTTGCCCCCACTACTCCCCTTGGAAGGCTGGTCCAGAATTTCAATCCTCTAATGGTTAGAAACCTTCATCTAATTTCAAGTCTAAACTTCCTAGTGTCCAGTTTATAGCCATTTGTTCTTGTGTCCACATTGGTATTAAGCTTAAATAATTCCTCTCCCTCCCTGATATTTATCCCTCTGATATATTTATAAAGAGCCATCATATCCCCCTTCAACCTTCTTTTGGTTAGGCTAAACAAGCCAAGCTCTTTGATTCTCCTTTCATAAGACAGGTTTTCCATTCCTCGGCTCATCCTAGTAGCCCGTCTCTGAACCTGTTCCAGTTTGAATTCATCCTTCTTAAACATGGGAGACCAGAACTGCACACAGTATTCCAGATGAGGTCTCACCAGTGCCTTGTATAATGGTACTAACACCTCCTTATCTCTACTGGAAATACCTCGCCTGATGCATCCTAAAACTGCATTAGCTTTTTTAACGGCCATATCACATTGGCGGCTCATAGTCATCCTGTGATCAACCAGTACTCCGAGGTCCTTCTCCTCCTCTGTTACTTCCAACTGATCTGTCCCCAATTTATAACCAAAATGCTTGTTATTAATCCCTAAACGCATGACCTTGCACTTTTCACTATTAAATTTCATCCTATTACTATTACTCCAGTTTACAAGGTCATCCAGATCTTCCTGTATGATATCCCTGCCCTTCCTATCATGTTTGTTGGGGTTCCACCCTCTCCCATTTCATCCCACTTGCAGATATTTGGGGGGGCCCTATACTTGGGGCCCTATTACAGTTGTCCTAGTCACATGATAAAGGTCTGTATTTGGGGCTAGAGGACTGGAGTTCTGGTCCCACCTCGTGTGTGTGAGTGAGGCTGTGTGTGTGGTTACTGCCAGGGAACAATGGCAAAGAATCACAGATAGAGTCACTTTCTTCCAACACTGGACAAGGAACTTTATTAGAAAAGGGAAAACAATATTATTCCTAAAGGTGCCTTGCCTCTCTCTCTTCTTCAGTGCTTGTCCCTGCTCCTGGCCTGTTTCCTTCTTGCTCTGTATTGAAAGGAACAGCACAGGTACCCTCACAGTTCGCTTACAGGGATTAGGTCTGTTCTTTGCTGCACATTTGGATTCATTACGGCCCATGTATGAACTAGGGAACTTCTTACAAACTTCTTCTGCGGCCACTCGGCTTTAGAGACCCAGCGCTGGACTCAGATAAGGGTTTAATGGGCTGAAGGTAGCTGGGTTTGCAGGAATCTCTCCTGGAGGGAGCTTCTATCTCCCTTGTATCCAGAGCTCGCCAGGAGGGCTTTATTCATTTTCTGTTAAATTGGGCTGGACAGATGAGTTTGTGGCTTAATGACAAAGCTTCTTTTTTGGTGAAATCATTGTTTTCTTTAATAAAATCCAGCCTGCCTTGGCTGGAACCTCTGGCAGGAAAGCCTGTACACGCTCCTTCGAGGGAGGGAGGGGGCAGCCACACTCCCAGCTGAGCAGCCTCCCTTCCCATTGGTTCTGGTGTTGGGTTTGTTTAGTCAGTTCTCGCTGGGGCAGTGAGATCCGCACTGCTGCCAAGCCTCTCCCACGGCCAGGTCCTGGGCCTACAGGCTGTGCCTGGTGCCAGACCATCTCTGCTCGTATCTGCTATATGGCCTCGGCAGTGTGCTGACCTCCCAGGAAGCCAGTCGGCAGGGTTCACACAGCGTGCTGCACCCTGGAAAAACCCTCACTGCTCACATCTGCCTGGCATGCAGCGGCACAAGGAATTGGTGTTAGGGTCTGAGAATGGGGGTCCCGGCTGTTCACACCTCAAGCCCTGCGATTCAAATACAGCCTGTGGGGCACTGATGAGAACTGCTGCTCTGTGCTGACAGAGCTGCCCCCTCAGCCGTGCATGGGGTCTGTGTGCTTGTGACCGGTTGGTAGGGGCGGGAGGTGGCTTGCACTGCTCGTGCTTTACCTGCCCTGTGCTTAGAGCGCTGCAGAAAAGAGACAAGATGCTTCAGAGGCTCAGTGAGTGCTAGATCGATCCCAGGAAGTTGTGCCCTTGGAGTGAAATTGTTTTGCCGGTGCCCCAATCCTCTCACCATGCACCAGCCACTGGCTTCTGTTCATATCCCCATTCATGCACCCTGGAGGCAAGGTCACTGTGATGGAGTAGGGACTGTGTGGGGGATGGGAGATGACTTTAAGTGAGGGACAGGACCTAAGCCTGTAACCTGAGCCAGGTAGGGGGGAGGGGTGTCAGCACCTTTGCCCGGGAAGCTGGACAAAGGAAGGGGCCTGCTGGAGGGGGTGAGTTCAGTTTTCAGTTTTGGTGTAACCTGCATTCTTGTTGTCCAATAAACCTTCTGTTTTACTGGCTGGCTGAGAGTCACTGTGAGTCCCAGGAAGAGAGGTTCAGGGCCCTGACTCCCCCACACTCCATGACAGTCACAACCAGGGTCTGCTCCCTGGTTCCCCCAAGAACAGCTAGTGCTTCCATAATACCCATAGTGTCATTCACCTGGTCACACAGTACTGCACTGACAGACATCCCCACCCTCCCTGTGAACTGACTCTCTGAGGCCAGGCAAAAGAAGAGGGATGGGAAAGACCTTGCCGGTCACATGGAGCTAGGGTAGGATTTATCCCTTCAGTACATTTCCAATGGTCTCCCCTTTCTAGCTGTAAATGTCCCAAGTGAGGGGACAAATACCACCCCTGCCACTCATACATCTCACTGCCAGGACACTTCCCTTGAGACCCAGCCCCGATCTAAAGAGCTTTCCCTTTGCTTGTACCTCCACCCCCTGGCCCCCCTCGGTAGCTCCTTGCTTGCCTCGGGGACAGCCTCAGCTCTGTCACAGCAGCGTGAGTCAGGAGCTGCTCATCTGAGGCTAGTAGAAGTGCTCCAGATTTATGCGGTTGCAAACAGGAACAGAATTGGCCAAGGATGTTGAGATGTTTATCCCATAACTTCTTAGGGTCTGTCTTCACTGCAGAGCAGTGGTTCTCAACCTGCGGCCCAATCAGCACACAATTGCAGCCCATGTGACATCCTCAGGGCCCTACAGGTAGTATAATAGTGGATGGATGTGGCCACGTAACACAGAGAGCTGCGTATGCAGCCCACAATGGTACAGGTTGAGAACCACTGCTGCAGAGTGATCAGCACTTGGGTTAACCTTGCCCTGATGTGAGCAGCCGCAGCGCAAAGCCTCACCAAGACACCGGGGACGTATCCCTGGCTCTTTGTGCTGTGGGAAGCTGAGCCGTTCCCAGTGAATGGTGGGAGAACTCGTGAGTCCTTGTGGGCACAGAGGGGAATTGTGGGAAGGTGCTGGAAGGCTAGTGGCATTTAAGCTGCTTAGCTTGTGTCCCCACTGCAAAGTGGGCAGGTTCCCAGCCTGAGTGCAAGCATCTCCTGGGCGTTAGCCTATACCTCAGGATGGGCAAGCTAGGCGGAATGTGAAGCCCAGCCACTGGCCTGAAAGGGTGTTTGTGTGTGGATGGGAGCTGGCTTAGAGACATTAACTCTGCAGTGAGGACGAGCCCTCAGCCACTGTTTGGCCTGTCTATACACCCTGAGCGATTTCTTCAAGCCTAGTCCTGGATCTTGCAGGCTGTACCCAGTACGGTGGGAGAATCAGAACCTGGGAAGCAGATGGTCATGCCTAGTGGTCAGAGCAGCAGCAGGCAGGCCTAGTGGTCAGGCAGGGGTCAGCACAGGAATCAGGAACAAAGAGCACGCATGGAACAAGGCTGAAGCAGAAGCAAGCAGGTGCAGACTGCCAGAGCTACCATATCACAGGGGCTACTCCCAGCAAGGTAGACTAGAGTAGTTGCTCTCAGCTGGGAGCCTCTATCCCTACTGGTTAGGCCTTCACCTGTGGATGGGCTGAGCCCTAGCTGATTGCCATGGAGTCCTCAGGGGTCAGGCTCAGGGATGTCTCACTGGGCTCAGAGATGACAGGGAGTATCAGAGCCAGCCCTGTACTCAGAAATAACCTTTCCTGCATTGATTTCTTATTCTCACCCTATTCTGGAAGCAAGAGAAGAAGCCAAGAAGCTGTCGCTTTATGCTGCCCTTGACCTGACTCCCGCGTAGATGAGCCACTGCTCCCACACCTCCTCTTCCTGCACCAGTGCCGGCTTTGGCTTGTTTGTGCTTCCTGGAGAGCGTTCTGTGGCACCCTGAAGGCAGCAGCATTGTTGCTGGCTGGGCAATGGATGCAGACAGCAGCCACTATCTCCAGGGATTCTCCTAAGTATGAAATCCTTAAAGGGACCTTTCCAAACAGCAGAGAACACCTTCATTTCACAACAGTGCCAGGAATCCCCCCTTCCTGCAATCTGCTCTCAGTAGCCACCCCTGTGTCCCCCTTGCAAGTTGACCTGCCAGCTGCCCCATGGAAGCTGGGGTTGAAACATCTGAAGGTGAAGTCACCAGGGAGAAATGAATGAACAGGGATCCTAGCCCTCTCTTGTCTCTCTCAGTGAGGTGTCTCTGGCCCTGTGGTTATATTTGGTGAGTGCCAAACCACAGCATGTCAAATCCAATCCCGCAGACTTTTATTGGCTGAACTCTCTGTGCAAATCACACCATTCTTTATCCATAGAGAACTGACATTTTCAAATCTCTGGCTATTATAGGCACTGCATGAAAATGAACGTGATCATGAAGAAACTGGTGACACCTCTTGTAAACCATGGAACATACTCTCATTGGAAACTGTTCTGCTTTGAGCTCAGCTGCTGTCTGTGTTTTCTTCCACTTAGGCCATTTGCATAAAAGTCAGATTGTTGTTGCTTTTCACTATTATGTATATTGAGATAGCACCTTAAGGTCCCCAACTGAGATCAGGGACCCAGTGTGTCAGGTACTGCACAGACACATAGTGAGAGAAAGCCCCCACTTCAAAGGCCTTACACCAAAAAAATATGTTTTGGATCCCCATTTTAGAGATGGGTAACTGATGCATAAAGAGATTAAGTGACTTGCTCAAGGTCATAGAGGACAGCCTGTAGCAGAGTGGGGAATCAAACTCATGTTTCTTGATTCCTACTCTTGCACCTTAGCAATGTGCCCAGAAACAGAACCAGCAGCATGGGAAAGAGTTAAAAGTTCACCACTTCCAGCTGCTCAGACCCTGCTTAGGCTCGGAACCCTTTCTTTGTGACATCGTAACATTGCCAGCACCACCACCACCACTTACAGTGTCACCAGCTGGGGGTTCCTGGTGTCCAAGGAGTCGATGAACCCTTCAGACACTGAAATCCTCTCTTTATGTGCGAGTCCTTAGCAGTAAAGAAGGGAAGAGAAATAGATCATATGATGTATTGGAGCAGAATTGATTAAAGTCAACTGCATTCCCCAGTTCTCTGTGTGGCATCAGCATCTCTGGAAGAGTCTATTGTAACTCACACCGACATAAGGCACAGATGTCAATTTAAATTACACCAATTATCTTTCATTGTAAGCCCCACCTTATCGACACACCAGAGGGAGCTGAGAGAAGAGTCATCCCAAGGACCAGAGGTGCAGAGCCTGACTTACGAGGAAAGTTTAAAAAAGCAGAAGCAGCTTAGCTGAGTAGAGTGGAGGGCAGGATACAGTCCATAAATATAACTTAGGGCCATAAACATGCAGAAGAAGGAGTGTATTTACAGCAGTTCAAGGGATGTGTCATAGGGCCTTCAAGCAGCACACCAAGCATACCTGCCTCGGTTTCCCTTTTGTATGGCCCGAGCAAAGGAATATTAGCTATCACAGCAGCAAATTCAAAGCCTTTGATTCAAGTTGACTCAAGTTGCAGTGGGGGAGATCTAGGTTGGATATTAGAAAAAACTATCACTAGGAGGGTGGTGAAGCACTAGAATGGATTCCTGGGGAGGTGGTGGAATCTCCATCCTTAGAGGTTTTTAAGGTCAGGCTTGACAAAGCCCTGTCTGAGATAATTTAGTTGGTGTTGGTCCTGCTTTGAGCAGGGGGTTGGACTAGATGACCTCCTGAGGTCTCTTCCAACCCTGGTATTCTATGATTCTATACATAAAATGCCACACTCCACAGCTCACTCATAGTCAAATTCCCAAGGTTACGGTGCAGCAACTCTTCAGTTCCATTCAGAGATCACCATTCCCGCCCAAGAGATGTTAGCCAACAAGCTACAGGTCTTCCAGCCCTGTTCCAGGGCCCACCCTGCAGGCCTCTTCCCTGCTAGGAGCAAGAGCCACTGGTCTATCACAAGGCTTCTTCTGTAGTCCCATGTCAAGCCTCTCAGGAGAAGACTCCTGCAGTATCCCTGCCTGTGAGTCCTACCCCCACTCAGGGAAAATTCACCCAGGACCAATCCTCCTGTTTCGGGCTCAGCTTCTCTTAACCAGGCTGATTCTTCCCTTCTACCTAGGAGCCTCTGCATAAGCTCTCCTGCAGCTCAGCTGGGACTTCCAGCCCTGAGCAGTGCCCCCCTCAACCTTTAGCTCTTCCAGTTCTTCTCTGTTGCTTCTGTTTCTCCCTGGCTCTCTGCTTTCCTCCTCAGCCAGCTCTGACTCACCAGGCCCCCAGGGTCTCCTCTCAGGCCCAGGTGCCCTCTCTTAAACCTAACTATGGTCAGCCAACCCGTCACTGGTCCATTGGCCTCTTCCCTCCTAAAGGGCAGTTTCACCCGGTGACAGTATGGAATTAAGGGCCAGATCCCCATGTCGAGCCAAGGCTGCAGTTGTGCAGGGCCCAAGTTGTGGCAGGGGAACTAAGGACTTATTCTGCTCCCTAAAAGGGTCATAGACAGTCACCTAGTCTGACTCCTGTACGGCACAGGCCAAAGCACTTCTCCAACAATCCCTAGAGCCGAGCGTTCAGAAAAACATCCCATCCGGATTTAAAAATGGTCAGAAAGGAAGAATCCACCACGACCCTTGGTCAGTTGTTCCTGTGATTAATTACTCTCATTGTTAAAATTTACACCTTATTTCCAGTCTGAATTTATCTAGCTTCAACTTCCAGCCACTGGATTGTGTTAGACCTTTCCCTGCTAGATTGAAGGGCCCACTATCAAATATTTGTTCCCCCTGTAGATACTGATAGACTGAAATCAAGTCACCCCTTAACCTTCCCTTTGTTAAACTAAATAGTCCGAACTCCTTGAGTCTATCAGTATACGAGAGGTGTTGTAATCCATTCTTATGGCTCTTCTCTGAAGCCTCTCCGATTAGTCCTCATTTTTCTTGAATTGTGGACATCAGAACTGGACACAGGATTCCAGCAGCAGTTGAATCAGTGCCAACTACAGAGGTGAAATAGCCTCACTACCCCTACTCGAGATTCCCGTTTATGAATCCCAGGATCGCATTACCTCATTCAGCCACAGCACTGCACTGGGAGTTCATGTTCAGCTGATTAGCCACCGCAACCCCCAAATCTTTTTGAGATCTTGGAGCCATCCAGGGGCTAGGTTTGTCATAAACAGATAGCTAAGGGTTAATGTCTCTTTCACCTGAAACACCTGACCAGAGAACCAATCAGGAAACTGGATTTTTTCAACTTTGGGTGGAGGGAAGTGTGTCTCTGAGTCTTTTGTCTGCCTGCCTGTTTCCTCTGAGCTTTGGAGAAGTACTTTCTATTTTCTAGTCTTCTGTTTCTAAGTGTAAGGACAAAGAGATCAGATAGTAAGTTCTATGGTTTCTTTTCTTTGGTATTTGCATGAATATAAGTGCTGAAGTGCTTTGATTTGTATTCTTTTTGAATAAGGCTGTTTATTCAATATTCTTTTAAGAAATTGACCCTGTGTTGTATCATCTGAATACAGAGAGACTATTTGTATTTTTTCTTTTATCTCCATCTCTTTTTGTTTTATTTCTAGTTCCTGTTTGTGTTTTTCCATCTCTCGCCTGTGTTCAGCTTCTTTGAACTGGTCTTCGGCCTCCATTTTTGTCCTGGTAGACATGGTTCCTGTTTTCTTGTGTTGGGGTGCCCTCCGGTGTTTCTCTTTTGAACTGCAGGCTCTGTTGCCTCCTGAAGTCTGCCTAGCAACAGTGCTTTTTTCCCTTTCTCTCTCTAGCTAATGTTCAATTAAGGGAAACCAGAAAAACCACTTTATTTGCATGCATATAAGTGCTGGTACTTTGCCTCCTAATGGGAGGGCTATTGCATGACAAAAGACCCTAAACAGTCTTCTCGCTTAACATGCAAACCACAAACTGCTAGAGAGAGCAGAAAAAAAAATTCTCTCTGGTTCCCTTTTAAAACCAAACTGTTTCTCTCTGCTAAAAAGCCCTTAGCAGAGAAAAGAAAAATATAATATTCCTACTGGCTTCTGGATTCTGTCTAGATCCCGCCGCTGCCACCATGACATAACCTTATTCCCAGATTCTGGACCTTAGCGTCCAAAATTTGGGGGTTAGCATGAAAACCTCCAAGCTTAGTTACCAGCTTGGACCTGGTACTGCTGCCACCACCCAAAAAATTAGAGTGTTTTGGGGCACTCTGGTCCCACTGAAAAACCTTCCCTGGGGACCCCAAGACCCAGATTCCTTGAGTCTCACAACAAAGGGAAATAATCCTTTTTCCCTTCCCCCCTCCAGATGCTCCTGGAGAGATACCCAGACACAAGCTCTGTGAAACTACGCAGAGTGATTCCCCCTCTCCGTTCCCAATCCTGGAACAAAAGCACTTTCCTCTTCACCCAGAGGAAATGCCAAATCAGGCTAGCAATCCAACACACAGCTCTCCCCTGATTTCTTCCTCCCACCAATTCCCTGGTGAGTACAGACTCAATTTCCCTGAAGTAAAGAAAAAACTCCAACAGGTCTTAAAAGAAAGCTTTATATAAAAAAGAAAGAAAAAATACAAATAGTCTCTCTGTATTCAGATGATACAACACAGGGTCAATTTCTTAAAAGAATATTGAATAAACAGCCTTATTCAAAAAGAATACAAATCAAAGCACTTCAGCACTTATATTCATGCAAATACCAAAGAAAAGAAACCATAGAACTTACTATCTGATCTCTTTGTCCTTACACTTAGAAACAGAAGACTAGAAAATAGAAAGTACTTCTCCAAAGCTCAGAGGAAACAGGCAGGCAGACAAAAGACTCAGAGACACACTTCCCTCCACCCAAAGTTGAAAAAATCCAGTTTCCTGATTGGTTCTCTGGTCAGGTGTTTCAGGTGAAAGAGACATTAACCCTTAGCTATCTGTTTATGACAAGGTTAACAGACAAAGAGCTGTTCTATATTCCCCCAGAATGAACATCCCCCAAGGCCATTTTACAGGCTAAGGAACACTGGAATGCAAGTTGTCTGGCCACACAGTGCTGTCCTGTAATGCCCCTGTGCTGGAGGAGCCGTGAGTACATGGTGGGCTGCTGACGATGCTGGCTTCCATCACGTGGAAATTCCTCTGTCCCATTAGGGCAGCCTTCCAGCTGCTTTGTGCTTCAGTGATTCATCAGGTGAAATCCTGGCCCCACTGGCGTTTCCCCATTGACTTCAGCGAGGCAAGGATTTCACCCTGAGAGTTTTAGACCAGAAGCAATCATTGTGATCATGTAGCCTGACCTCCTACAGAGCACAGGCCGGAGACCCTCCCCCAGTGATCCCTGACTTTCCTACTGTGCAAGTGATGCCACCAAGCCCATAATTTGTGGTTGAGCTACAAGAGCTCTTTAGTGGAGGAGAGGGGGAAGAAACTACCCCTGAAAGTTCAGGCTGTGTTTCAGAGCGACAGTGAGATGTTGTGTGGACAGCACAGTCTCCCCAGGGAAGTGGTGGTCACTTGGGCTTTTAAATCTACACTGGGCAAAGGTCAAGGAAACCATTGCTCACATGGACTGCGCAGTCTTCTCAACTTGAGAATGACGCAGCGCAGAGCAATCCTCTAGAGCGGGGATCGGCAATCTTTCAGAAGTGCTGGGCTGAGTCTCCATTTATTCACTCTAATTTAAGCTTTCACGTGCCAGTAATACATTTTAACCTTTTTAGAAGGTCTCTTTCTAGAAGTCTATAATATATAACTAAACTATTGCTGTATATAAAGTAAATAAGGCTTTTAAAATGTTTAAGAAGTTTCATTTAAAATTAAATTAAAATGCAGAGTCCCCCGGACCAGTGGCCAGAACCCTGGCAGTGTGAGTGCCACTGAAAATCAGCTCGTGTGCTGCCTTCAGCACCCGTGCCATAGGTTGCCTATCCCTGCTCCAGAGGGATCCCCAAGGACAGAAGGCCGGGCACAGCAGCAACACTGCCAGGGCAGTTAAGGGGTTAAATTCAGGCCAGGCCAATGATTTGTAAACTCCTGCCAGTCCCAGCCTCCAAGATGCTTTCCCCCCACTGAGCACAGAACCCTTGTGGTGCCTTCGCTAATTCCACCACTTCCCTGAGAAACCACAGCCAGGAGGAAACCAGCCCTTCAGGTAATTTCCATGGCAGCCTCCCAGGTGTCTCCCCCTACATGGGATTAGCTCCAGCGTGTTGCAGCTCAGCCTGATCCGCTCTGCAGCAGGCTTGGGGGGTGGGGAGGTTAGCTGCCAGAAACAGAGAGAAAGAGGGCAAAGTCACCCTCCCATTGTCTGGCTTGGGTCAAGGCTGCACCTGGGCAACTTAATTTAACCCTGACATTCCATCATTGGAGACTCCAAGCCTTCCTCCCAACTGCTCTCTGCAGGGTCAGGGTAATAGGCTTGGACCACGGCAGGTTGTAAATTGCTTCCAATGCCCCTGGATACCTGGTCTTGTGCAAAGTTTTTAATATGGTCTCTCACAATATTCTTGCCAGCAAGTTAAAGAAGTATGGGCTGAATAAATGGACTATTAAGTGGATAGAAAGCTGGCTAGATTGTCAGGCTCAATGGGTAGTGATCAATGGCTCCGTGTCTAGTTGGCAGCCGGTTTCAAGTGGAGTGCCCCAAGGGTCAGTCCTGGGGCCGGTTTTGTTCACTATCTTCATTAATGATCTGGAGGATGGTGTGGACTGCACCCTCAGCAAGTTTGCAGATAACACTAAACTAGCAGAAGTGGTAGATACGCTGGAGGGTAGGGGTAGGATACAGAGGGACCTAGACAAATTAGAGGACTGGGCCAAAAGAAACCTGATGAGGTTCAACAAGGACAAGTGCAAAGTCCTGCACTTAGGACAGAAGAATCCCATGCACCGCTACAGACTAGGGACCGAATGGCTAGGCAGCAGTTCTGCAGGAAAAGACCTAAAGGTTACAGTGGACAAAAAGCTGGATATGAATCAACAGTGTGCCCTTGTTGCCAAGAAGGCTAATGGCATTTTGCGCTGTATAAGTAGGGGCATTGGCAGCAGATCGAGGGATGTGATCATTCCCCTCTATTTGACATTGGTGATGCCTCATCTGGAGTGCTGTGTCCAGTTTTAGGCCCCACACTACAAGAAGGATGTGGAAAAATTGGAAAGAGTCCAGTGGAGGGCAACAAAAATGATTAGGGGGCTGGAGCACATGACTTCTGAGGAGAGGCTGAGGGAACTGGGATTGTTTAGTCTGCAGAAGAGAAGGATGAGGGGGGATTTGATAGCTGCTTTCAACTACCTGAAAGGGGGTTCCAAAGAGGATGGATCTAGACTGTTCTCAGTGGTACCTGATGACAGAACAAGGAGTAATGGTCTCAAGTAGCAGTGGGGGAGGTTTAGGTTGGATATTAGGAAAAACTTTTTTACTAGGAGGATGGTGAAGCACTGGACTGGAATCCCTAGGGAGGTGGTGGAATCTTAGAGATTTTTAAGGCCCAGCTTGACAAAGCCCTGGCTGGGATGATTTAGTTGGGGATTGGTCCTGCTTTGAGCAGGAGGTCAGACTAGATGACCTCCAGAAGTCCCTTCCAACCCTGATGTTCTATGATTCTATGAATTATTATGGAAGAAATCACCATCCCCAAGAACTTTGACCACGTAGGCTCAAGCAGGGGGGAGATGAGGGGCTCTCAAAGCCCTCCATGTACTGTAGCTCTATGCATTCTCTTTCCATGTCCCCACAGGCTGTACTCAAATCCCCTGTGATTTATAGCTAACAGCTCCCTGCAAAGCAACCTCTTCCAGTAGAAATGGAGTGGAGAAATACACATGGAGAATTTCATCCTCAGCTAACCTGCACTGTCTCCTTATTTCCTTCTGCAACTGCCAAAGCATCTGATTTACAGCAGGGCAAGACTAGGACATAGCTGGATCCCAGTGGGGTCTGCACTGCACATGTACATTTAAACTAGGGTGACCAGATGTCCCGATTTTATAGGGACTGTCCTGATTTTGGGATCTTTTTCTTATATAGGCTCCTATTATCCTCCACCCCCTGTCCTGATTTTTCACACTTGCTGTCTGGTCACACTAATTTAAACAAACAAGGAGATCCCCTCTCAGTAACAGGTGGGGAGGGCAGAGAATGAACAGGGAGCATCATCCCCCTCAGACTTCAAACTCCTCCACGGCTCAACAACCCCTTCCCTGCTGCCCATGTGAGCCACGTGTAGACTCTCTAGTGGCTGCTCCACAGAAAAGCCTCCTGCTGCCAGCAGCCAAGGAGTGACTCTCACTGAAGTGCATCTGGTGCGGAAGGTCCCAGGTCGCTCCTCAAAGAGGACATGGTGCGGGGGGGTTGTCACACCAGACCATACCAAGGCAACCTTGGATGCAGATGCCTGAAACAAACACCTGCCATGCTGGGGTTGGGGGAAAGGAGTGCCTTTCTCAGCATCCAAGGGTCTGTCTATGCTGCAATTAGACATCCGTGGCTGACCTGTGCCAGCTGACTCAGGCTTGCAGGGCTCAGGCTAAGTGGCAGTTGAATTACTGTGTAGACGCAGAATCTAGGCCCTGTGAGTTAGGAGTGTCTGAACATCTACAGCACTATTAAACAGCCCCTGAGCCCAAGTCCTGCGAGCCCGAGTCAGCTGGCATGGGCTAGCCACTGGTATCTAATCGCAGTGTAGACACACCCTAAGTGCCTGCTATAGCTTTTCATTCAGTGTGGGAAGGGTTAACACTGTCCTAAGCCTTCCTTTGCCAGCAGCCTGGCCAGTGCCAGCATTCCAGAGGATATTGTTGTACTAGTAGCTGAGAGCCGGAGCTCTGGCAGGGGTGTAATTTGGAAAGTCGTATGTGTAAAAAAGCCAGAAATGAGAGCTTCTGTTTCCATGCGCTGTGTTGTTGTGAGCGAAGCTGCTGTTTACATGTTGTACCCCAGTTTGTCTACAGACTTGCCCTCTGGCGGGGAGCACAACTGCCTCCTAGTTACTCCACCAGCTGCAACTCCCTCCTTCTCTGATCAGCTGTCAGCAATCCCTCTGGCTGTCCAGGCCCTATGATGGCTGGGCCTAGTGATGTTTTGAACAAAAAGAGCTCTCCACCCAGCTTGCAGCTGCTTGCATCGCTCACATGGACTCCATAGATTTCTCGACTTGAGAATGTCACACCGAGTGACATCCCTGGGATATTATCATAGAAATTTCAATAAGAATTAATGGTACATTCCTGGTGCAAGCTGAGTCCAGTGACTCTGCTACCCCTATTTAGAGTTCAGCTCTTAGATCCATATATAGCTATGGGCTGAGAGGACTTTGCACCTTCCATGTCCAAGAGCTCTCCCAGAGTGCAGAAAGCAGCTGTCACTGGCCAGTGGGTCATGCAGCCTGCTAAAGAGGAGACTCCCTTTGTCCCAGAGAGACTTGACTTTTTTCTTTCACTTTGTTTTCCTTAAACTAAACTGAAGCTCTGGTTCTAGCCTGAAAGCACATGGTTGTGGGTGACGGACGGGCTCCATTCTCACGGACTTCACTGAGGCCAGGATTTCAATCAAGTAACATACCAAACCTGTACAAAAATCCCAGCACCGTGCTCCGAGGTTCCTCTCCTCCCATTCCAACACAGACCAGAGAGAAAGCAGATCAAGCTCCCAAAAAAACAAAGAAGGAAACTAAAACGTCTTGAGCCAGGTTCTGGAAGACAGAACATTTTTGCCCAGGCATCCGTCCAAGGAAGAGCATTCCGGAGTGGCTGTGCTTCGGGGTGATCCTAACCCTACTGAACTCAGTGGAAAGACTCTCACTGAGGTCCTTGGGCTCTGGATCAGACTGTCAGAGGGACAGTCCTGCCTCTCATCCTCGCCCAGATCACAAAGTGGGATGGTCTGTGGTTAGACCTAGTTTAGGAAATGGACAAGTCAGCCACCCCCGCCCCCAATAAATAAATTAAATCCTGTTGCCTGTTTCCAGAACCAAACTCAAATACTTTTGTCAGTGTCCTGACATGCTTCAGAAAGTTCCCTTTATGCCCAGTTTCCAGCTGGAACAGGAACCAGAAATGACTAAATGCTGCAAGGAAGAGTGTTCTTGGGAGACATTCAACTCAGTTCAGTTAACGCAGGCGGTGTGGAGAGCTGGAAGCTGTCTGAGATTTGTCCATCACCACCTCCTGCCTAGCTGAGTCTTATCATTATGATGACGCAACTCAGGGCATGGGCGTCATGGTGATGCCCTCAAGCAGTTTGTTAGCTTGGGCTACAAACATATTTTCAATGAAAATCAACTACTAGAAACTTGAGGGCCAGATTCCCCATTGCCCCGCACCTTGCATTGTCACGTACGCCAGTTCAAAATGGGTGTAAACCATTCCCAGTCTGATCCGGCAGCAGTTTACACTCTTTGCAAAGTGTAAATGACCACACATGGCACAGGCCCTGCCAGTTTCTGAATTACCTTGCAAATATGGTACGAGTTCAGGTGTCACAAAGCCTCACTAGACAAATGGAACATTTGCTAAATGAAAAAATTGAAACTTTAAAAAGGGGGGAAAAGAAAAAAAAGATCCTGAAGTCCTATCCATACACCTTAAACAACTCAGCCTAGCAGTGCACATTTCTAAGACACATTCAGCTTGTGCATTAACCTTAGACTTCTAGGTTTTTCTTTTGTCATAAAGCTGCAGCTCAGAGATTAAATAAAAACTTATAATAGCTTGAAGCTCAGTTTTCACATCAGAACATGAAACAATTTAGATGTTTATGTTTTGATGCAAAACTGAATAGCTCGCAAAACTAATTTGAAAAATGACATTTCTGGCTTGAGAAAGGGCCCAGAATGGAAAAAAAATGATCATTTTCATAGCCGTCCATATGATTAAAAGCTTTAAAAATGAACAGTAAGACCTCGTAGTACCCTCACTGGATAATATGGCGTCTGTGCAGCTAGAAGGCAACTGAACCTCTTAACCTCCCTTCCCCTTGCACGTTACTAGACATCTCGCTGTGGTGCTAGCTGAAAATCTCCCAGGCTATCTGACGAGAGAGGCCTGAAGTTGGAACTGGTGGCTTCTTAAATAACATCCAGAGCTGCTCATTGATTGTCATTTTCATACCCCGCTGAAAGGCTTGGGTTTAATCAGGTGCTCAAACCGTTTCACACGACATGCAGTTGAATGCGCAAGGCACGCTCTGCTCCGTGGCCCAAGCTTCGTGAGTCCCAGGGAGCACTCAGTGCTCGGGGATGAGACCAAGGGGTGCTGGGCAGTGGCTGGTCCCATTCTGCTGCCAGCCTTTTTCACCAAAGGCATCTTCCTTCTGTCAGTGGGAGAAGTTACAGGCCAGCTTGGGAAGGCAGCGATACTGTCCTAACTGTAGTGCAGTCAGCTATCCCTTCTGTTCCTGGGCAGCCCATGCCAGGACTTGGGGGAGACCCTGTGTGGGGGCGCTAGGAGCACAGGCAGTGTCAGTCAGTCTGGGAGCCAGAGAGGGAACCACAGGGAGGGCCTGTGTCCCATGGAGTTCAGACTCCCCTGTTTATATGTTCCAGCCCAGCCCTATCTTTCCTGTGCCACGAAGGGCACTGTGGTGCCCTACCCCCATGCGGGGCCGATGCGACCCGCAGGCAACAGCCCTGCTTCCAGCTCAGGGTGATCCCCCCTCTCCTGTGCTGCCCCCAGGGCCAAGCTCCTGCCACTCTCACACTAGCAGTGCCTCCTTCCTATCCCCTCCCTGCTGGGGGGGTCACTGGCTGAGGCTGGGGCAACCATCGTTCCTTTCCTCCCCAAGACAAAAGATTCTAGACCAGCAGGTTAGACTCAAACATTAGCAGTGGTACCAATGTGCGCCAACTCTTGTGATTTTTTGTGATTTAAAAGGCCGGTTGGCGGCGCAGCGGGGCTAAGACAGGCTGCCTGCCCTGGCTCCACATGGCTCCCAGGAAGTGGCGACATGGGAACCGCAGCCAAAGGCAGCTGTGGCAGTGGTGCCTGTGGGCAGAGGCAGCATGTAGAGCTGCCTGGCCGCCCCTATGCCTAGGAGCTGGAGACACATACCAGTCGCTTCCAGGAGCTGCCTGAGGTCAGCATCACCCAGAACCCGGATTCCTAACCCACTCCCACACCCCAATCTCCTGCCCCAGCCCTGAGCCCTCTCTCACACACAAACTCTCTTCCATACTCCAACCCCCTTGGCCCCAGCCCGGAGCCCCCTCCTGTACTCCAAACCCCTTGTTGCTGGCTCCACACCAGAGCCCGCACTCCCAGCAGGAGCCCTCATCCCCCCTGCACCCCAACCCCCTGCCCCAGCCTGGAACCACTCCCACACCCCAAATCCCTCATCCCCAGCCTCACCCCAGAACCCACACCCTCACCCAAAGCCCTCATCCCTCCGCACTCCAAACCCCTCATCCCTGGTCCCACCCCAGAGCCCACACCCCTACCAGAGCCCTCACTCCCTCTGCACCCAATCCCTGCCCCAGCTGGGTGAAAATGAGCAAATGAGCGAGGGTGGGGGACAGCAAAGGACAGAGGGAGAGGGGATAGAGTGATTGGGGATGGGGCTTCAGAGAAGGGATGGGGTAGAGCCTTGGGGGGAATGGGCGGGGCAGGGGGCAGGGCAAGTGTGTTTGGTTTTCTGCAATCAGAAAATTTGCAACCCTAAGCTGTCCACCAGTGTGGAAAGGGGAGAGGCCTGGGAAAGGGGGGTGAGAACCCCAGGAGGAGCAGAGGTGAGGCTGGGGGAGCTGAACTGGGGAGTGGGGAATGATATGATGAAGGCTGAACTGAGGGGGGCTGAGCTGATGGAGGGGATTGGGGGTGCTGCCAGATTTGAGGAAGGTGAGAAGCTCCAGGGGCTGCAAGAGGGAAGAATAATTAAAATAAATGAATAATTTTTAGCTATTTGGAGAATTATGATTTAAAAAAAAACCTACATGATGTATTGCAATTACTGGATCCTGGATATATGTAGTTAGCACATAATACAAAGAAAGAAGAATGATTTAAAGTGATTTCTGAAAGACTTTGGCTGTGACTGAATTGATTATTTAAAAAACAATATTTAGGGATTATTAATGTAATTACTGCATTGAAATATAGGAAGCTCTGAAAGGCAGTTGATATTGTAAAGATATTCTTGCCTGTAAAGATCTTTGCAGCTCACATAAATCTTTATTGAGAAATAATTGGAAAACTTGATACATAGAGAGAGTGATTTGTGTTTCTTGGATGTTCATTGTTCATTTTCTAGCTCCGTTTTGCAGGTCTTGCACAGTATATTTCTAAATACATATTAATTAGGCTTTTCCATCATATTTTACATTTATCATATTCCTGAGTACTTCTGTTAGAGCTTTGCACAAAAACTTAACATACGTACTCCTCCTTTTCCCCACTAGCAGGGGTGCCTTTCCCCACCTCATCTCTTCATTTCCCAAGGGATATCTCTGAGGGGACATCCATCCTAAAACTATCACACACACATTGCCAGAAGAGTAGAGGGGAGTTAAAAAGGATTTGACGATCTTTGTAAATCTCATTATTTGTGGAGCCAATCTCGTGATTTTTCAGGATCTGACTCATGATTGTTGGTCTCTTGAGGTCAGCGATACTGCACATGGAACATACACATTACCAGAGCATTTGCATGATAGTGCCTGTTTCACAGGAGTGGCACTAGCGGAGGTGAGCCTTTTACTTGAGGTGGAGTGTGTCTGCATTTAATAAGTGCGTAGGGGAATGATCCTGGGATATTGCTTGTTGGTCTAATAATAATTAGCACTCACATAGCACCTTATATTTTCAAAGCACCGAGCTAACATAACTTAATTCTTCCCCCCAACCTGCAGTGGAGAAGTATTATGGGCTGCCATACCTGGCTGACTGATGTTCATTATAATATGGAGACACTTGTAGCTTTTGTATGCAGTATTGCCAGCTCCAAGTGTTCAAAACCAAAGAACTCTAGGGTTAGAAGGGACCGCAAGAGTCATCTAGTCTAACCCCCTGCCAAGATGCAGGATTTGTTGTGTCTAAACCATCCAAGACAGATGGCTCCAGCCTCCTTTTGAAAACCGTCAGTGAAGGAGCTTCCACAACCCCCTGAGGCGTCTGTTCCATTGTCCTACTGCTCTTACAGTTAAGAAGTTTTTCCTGAGGTTTAATCTACATCTGCTCTGCTGTAGTTTGAACCCATTGCCTCTTGCCCTGCCCTCTGTGGCGACAGAGAACAACTTTTTCATGGCAGTCTTTCAAGTATTTGAAGACTGCTATCATGTTCCCCTTCAGTCTCCTCTTTTCCAAACTAAACATACCCAGTTCCTTCAGCCTTTGTTCAGATGGCTGCATTCCATCGCTTCTGGATCCTTTCCAGTTTCTCTACATCCTTTCTATACATTGGTGACCAAAACTGGACACAGTACTCAGCTGAGGCCTAACCAGCACTGAATAGAGCGGTACTATTGCCTCCTGCGACTTGCATGCTGTCCCGCTGTTAATGTAACCCAAAACTGCATTTGCTTTTTTTGCAATAGCACCGTATTATTGACTCATGTTGAGGTGTGATCCTCCACCACTCCCAGATCCTTCTCAGCAGTGCTGCTGCCAAGCCAGTTATCCCCCATTCTGTATTAGTGCATTTGGTTTTTCTTTAGCACTTTACATTTGTCTTTGTTGAATTTCATTTTGTTGTCTATAGCTCAGTTCTACAGTTTATCAAGATGCCACTGAATTTTAGCTCCAAAGTGTTGGCAACCCCCTTCCAGGTTTGTGTCATCTGCAGATTTGATCAGTATGCTCTCTAGTCCTACATCCGGCTCACTAATAAAGATATTAACATCGGACCCAGAACAGAGCCCCGTAGAACCCCATTTGAGACCTCCCTCCAAACCAACATCATTCCATTAATAGTTACTCTTTCTTTGCAGTTCTTTAACGGGTTTTGTATCTATTTAATGGCAGTTCTACTGAGCCTGCATTTCTCCAGCTTACTTATCCGAATGTCATGTGGGACTGTGCCAAAAGCCTTGCTGAAGTCTAGGTATATTATGTCCACCACATTCCTGCTATCCACCAAAACAGTTACCCTGTCAAAGAAGGAAATCAAGCTGGTTTGGCATAATTTGTCCTTGGTGAGTCCATGCTGGCTGATAGTGATCACCCCTCCATCCTCCAGGTATTTGTAAAGTGAATGTTTTATACATTGGTCTAGTATCTTCCCAGGTACAGTACAGACCCATTTACGCATGGATGTCGAGAGTCAAGCCATCACAACCATGTGTTAATGGACTGCGGATTAAGAGGGTCCTGCTGAAAAAAGAAGAGTCAAACGATCTTTTATCTTTTTAATCCAGGCTGTTTTCTGTGTCTCATAATTAAAGGCTAAAGTTTTATCAGGTAGCGGTTTTGCAAATAAAGCTGTTTCATCACAATTATAAAGTTGTTCTTTGTGGTAGTCTTCATTTTGTAAAATGGATTTTAACTCGGCAGGAAATGTGTTCGCGGCCGATTCATCAGCTGATGGGCTTTCTCCAGAAATCGATACCTGCACTATGCCATGTCGCTTTTTAAAACGACTTATAAACCGCTTGCTGGCTTGGAATGATTCATCTCCCATTACATTTCCAAATTTTGTCACTTGGGCTTGAAGAATTGGCCCACTGAGCAGCATTCCTTTCAGCCTTTCCTGAGCAAACCACGTGCACATGGCTTTGTCTATTGTGGGTTTTGCTGAATAGCACACACGTTTTTGCTTAAGCCCCATGGCAGAATTGATATTTTGTACAAAGCCATTCAGTTTAGATTAGTTTTTTAGCCATCCTCAGAGAGTAGATTTGGCAATCCCCATATCTTTTGAAACTTTGGCCTGGGCTTCTCTGCTATTTACTCGATCTATTGCAGCTAGCTTTTCTTCTATGGTGTAGGAACGCTGAGGCTTGCCCTCTGCCGTTAAATTAGGCCTACGATTAAAATTTTCTAACATAGGATATATATTACTACATAACTACTATATATATCTCTCTAGCGTGACAATGACTAAGCATGCATGATACGTCTTTACCAACATCGGTAAAGACATACAACACGTTTCCGCTCCGCAGTTCCTGTCGATTACTATGTCAGTGAGTTAGTGAGCAAATCTGTAACTCTACGTAGCAAGTTCCTGTACCGTGTGTTAACGAGTCTCACATATTAAATAGGTAGCATTGGGAGGCATGGCACGTAAACGGGTCACGAGTAAACAGGCGTGTACTGAACTGAGGTCAGGCTAGCAGGTCTATGGTTCCCTGACTCTTCCTTTTTCACCCTTTAAAAGATAGGTACCATATTAGCCCTTTTCCAGGCTTCCAGGACCATTTCTGTCATCCATGAGTTTGTAAATATTATTGCCAGTGGCTCTGAGGTTTCTTCAACTAATTTTTTCATATCCTGGGGTGAATAGTGTCCATCCCTGATGATTTAAATTCATTCAAATTGGTCAGAAGATCTCTGACGTGTTCTTTACTTATCCCAATTTACATCCCCTTGCCTTTATTGTCTATGGTAACTTTAAGTATCAGAGGGGTAGCCGTGTTAGTCTGGATCTGTAAAAGCAGCAAAGAGTCCTGTGGCACCTTATAGACTAACAGACGTTTTGGAGCATGAGCTTTCATGGGTGAATACCCACTTTGTCGGATGCAAAAGTTTAAATCTCCCATTAATACTAGCTCATGTGTGTTAGTTAATCCTGTTACCTGCTTGTAGAATGACTCATCCACTTCCTCTTCCTGATTGGGTATCTATAATAGACCTCCACTATAACATCATTACTGTTCTTTCCCCTTGTTATCCTCACCCAGAGACTCTCCGTAGGTGTCTCACTTCCTCTTGGAGCAAGTATATACATTCTTGACATACAGCACAACGCTGCATTCTTCCCATACCTGTCCTTTCGGAACAAGCTGTATCCCTCAGTGCTGGTGCTCCAGTCGTGGATGTTGTCCCACCAGGTCTTTGTGATGCCAATTAAGTCATAATTTTCTTCACAGAGCAGGACTTCTAGTTCATCCGGCTCGTCCCCAGACTCCTCGCAGTGGTTTACAGGCACTGACTGCCCTATTGCTGTTCTTCTTGCCTTTTTAAAGCAGTTGTGACTTCTAGTCCCTTCTCCAGAAATCAGCCGTTTCCCTTTGTCCTCATTTCTTGAGCCTGGCTGTGCATTGGCTGGATTGTTGTCACTATCCCCCATAGGACCTTTCTCCGTATCAGCTCCCAACAAGTCACGACTGTGACGGTACATCCAATAAGGCATATGCATATGAATGTCTATATATAACATAACTAGAATGTGTTTTATGCTACATATGCCACATAACATGTCTCTGTAAAGGTTATGATCTATTGAATCTATTAAACCTATTTGTAGGCAAATATCATTTTGTATTCGAGGTCATGAATATTGGCTGCACATTTGTTTGATTCTAAGTAGGCTGCAGTGAAGCAGTTGTTTGGGTTCCTGAGAAAAGACTATTCTCGGTAAGTGCCCCATCTGGAAACACTTAAGCCAACAATGAACTTGGAGACACCAATCCACATCTGGGCTTCCCAGGAATGTGGCTTGGCTGGTAAGGAACTCAGTCATGCATGGACATGTGACTTGCCCAGGTGACTCCAAAACTCCAACTTGGAGCTGGACTTTGCACAGGAGAGGGGAGGGGATCTCCACCCACAAAAAGAGACTCTATTTGAGCCCGTGGGAGACCCCTCCATTTGGTCTTCAGCTGGCTAAAGAGAGAGCCTCTCCACCCTCCAGGAAACTTGGAAGAAACTGGAACAAAGGGCAGTGCCTGCAAGGGGTGTGAGTGATTGCTGGACCCAGGCTAAAAGGAGATTAGTCTCTAAAAGGGAGCATTCTGGAACTGGTGAGGAACTTATCTGTATTCAGTTTGATTAGACATAGATTTGCGCATTTTATTTTGCTTGGTGACTTACTTTGTTCTGTCTGTTACTACTTGGAACCACTTAAATCCTATTTTCTGGATTTACTAAAATCACTTCTTATTAATTGACCCAGAGTATGTATTAATACCTGGGGGAGCAAACAGCTGTGCATATCTCTCTATCAGTGTTATAGAGTGCCAAGGGTTTATAAGTTTACCCTGCATAAGCTTTATACAGGGTAAAACAGATTTATTTGGGTTTAGACCCCATTGGGAGTTGGGCATCTGAGTGCTAAAGACAAGCACACTTCTGTGAGCTGCTTTCAGGTAAACCTGCAGCTTTGGAGCAAGTAATTCAGACCCTGGGTCTGTGCTGGAGCAGACGGGAGTGTCTGGCTCAGCAAGTCGGGGTGCTGGGGTCCTGAGCTGGCAGGGAAAGCAGGGGCAGAAGTAGTCTGGGCACATCGGGTGGCAGCTCCCAGGGGGGTTCTGTGATCCAACCCATCACAACGACTTCAAAAAATTATGAGATCAGCTTAAAAATCATGAGTTTTTAAAAACAAGATAATACATTTGGGGATCTTCTTACTTGTCTTCTGGTTTCTGAGCCTTTAGGGTGCATGCGTTTCAGGCTTCTCTCTTTTCAAATGAAAGCTCAGTTTTTCTGCTAATCACCTGACTCCAGATGCTGGAGCTATAAGAAAAACACCAACCTTTGGGAGATTTGTAATGCAATTGCACGGGTTGGTGACATGGTTTGATCTGGAACAGTGAGACCTGAATAGAAGGGTAGGCTCTGGGTCCAGTGAGCAGATACCTGACCTCCCAGAAGGCATATGCCTGAGCATCAGGACAGGCAGTTCCTAGCATGAAAAGCAGGGGAGAGAGAGAAGACCATGCGGGTTCTGAGCCAGAACAAATGAAACAGCTTCTGTAGGAGTCAGTGTCATAAGAACATAAGAACGGCCGTACCGGGTCAGACCAAAGGTTTATCTAGCCAGTATCTGTCAACCGACAGTGGCCAATGCCAGGTGCCCCAGAGGGAGTGAAGTGATTTCTCTCCTGCCATCCATCTCCATCCTCTGATGAACAGAGGCTAGGGACACCATTCTTTACCCTTCCTGGCTAATAACCATTTATGGACTTAGCCACCACGAATTTATCCAGTTCCCTTTTAAATATTGTTATAGTCCCAGCCTTCACAACCTCCTCAGGTAAGGAGTTCCATAGGTTGACTGTGCGCTGTGTGAAGAAGAACTTCTTTTTATTTGTTTTAAACCTGCTACCTATTAATTTCATTTGGTGACCCCTAGTTCTTGTATTATGGGAATAAGTAAATAACTTTTCCTTATCCATTTTCTCCACATCACTCATGATTTTATATACCTCTATCATATCCCCCCTTAGTCTCCTCTTTTCCAAGCTGAAGAGGCCTAGCCTCTTTAATCTTTCCTCATGTGGGACCCTCTTCAAACCCCTAATCATTTTAGTTGCCCTTTTCTGAACCTTTTCTAGTGCTAGAATATCTTTTTTGAGGTGAGGAGACCACATCTGTACACAGTATTCGAGATGTGGGCGTACCATGGATTTATATAAGGGCAATAATATATTCTCAGTCTTATTCTCTATCCCCTTTTTAATGATTCCTAACATCCTGTTTGCTTTTTTGACCGCCTCTGCGCACTACGTGGACATCTTCAGAGAACTATCCACGATGACTCCAAGATCTCTTTCTTGATTAGTGGTAGCTAAATTAGACCCCATCATATTGTATGTATAGTTGGGGTCATTTTTTTCCAATGTGCATTACTTTACATTTATCCACATTAAATGTCATTTGCCATTTTGTTGCATAGTCACTTAGTTTTGTGAGATCTTTTTGAAGTTCTTCACAATCTGCTTTGGTCTTAACTATCTTGAGTAGTTTAGTATCATCTGCAAACCTTGTCACCTCACTGTTTACTCCTTTCTCCAGATCATTTATGAATAAATTAAATACGATTGGTCCTAGGACTGACCCTTGGGAAACACCACTAGTTACCCCTCTCCATTCTGAGAATTTACCATTAATTCCTACCCTTTGTTCCCTGTCTTTTAACCAGTTCTCAATCCATGAAAGGACCTTCCCTTTTATCCCATGACAGCTTAATTTACGTAAGAGCCTTTGGTGAGGGACCTTGTCAAAGGCTTTCTGGAAATCTAAGTACACTATGTCCACTGGATCCCCCTTATCCACGTTTGTTGACCCCTTCAAAGAACTCTAATAGATTAGTAAGACACGATTTCCCTTTACAGAAACCATGTTGACTATTGCTCAACAGTTTGTGTTTTTCTATGTGTCTGACAATTTTATTCTTTACGATTGTTTTGATTAATTTGCCCGGTACTGACGTTAGACTTACCAGTCTGTGTCCAGCATGTAATAGCCCAGGTTGGGAAAGCCTTGGGAGGATCAGGACGTGCATTTGGTTTTCAGTCCACATAGCTATTTTGCCAACCATCTATGCAGCCTACCCCCTGGGAACACCATTGTCAGCTGAAGGCCAAGATCTACCCCTTGTATCTGGGCCCCAAAGAAAGGCTGCCTCCAGGGAAGGCAGTGTGGCCTACTGCTGGACTGGGATGCAAGAGACTTGGGTTTGCTTCCTGGCTGGACTGCGGGGTGATGCTGGGAAAGTCATTTTCCCTCTCTGTGCCTTAGTTTCCATCTGTAAGATTGGGGTAATGATACTGATCTCCTTTGCAAAGCACTTTGAGATCTACAATGACAAGAGCTCAATGTCATTATCTGGGCTTCCCTTGAAGGAATGAACGGCACTGCCACTCCCAAGTGTTCAAAATTATGAGATTAGGTTAAAACTCCTGAGACTTTTTATTTTAAATCAATACATTTTGCGTTGTTTTTATTTGTCCTCTGTTTTTTCAGCTTTTGGGGTGCACCTGGGTCATTTTCAAGCTTTTCTCTGCAAACACAAGGGCTAGAAATTTACCTTTTTAAAAAAAATGAAAGCTGAGTCCTATGTATTCACATGACTCCAGGAGCTGAGCCTGCAAGAAAAAACAGATACCACAAGACTTGTGATAAAGTCATGAGGGCTGGTGACACTGTAGTAGGTAAATCCAAGCTTTGTAGAGTTAGAATGGTCACCTTGCCTAAGACATTCATTCGCTATTTGTGCTTCAAACAAGCACAAGTCAAACTTCCTAACACAGCAAGTCATCAGCCGGCAGCATTCATAGCAGAGAGTTAACCTCTGTAGCTGGCATTTAAAGGGGGCTGGATAATTTTATGATCATTGAATAACATTTGCAGTTCTGTGCAATAAGCCGAGATAGGTGTCAGATCTCATGCTTCAGGATACCAGGGATGATTTCTCCTGCAAGCTGTTCTGCATGATTAGCCAGGTGCATCACAAAGGACTAGGATCAAGCCATTGCCAAGAGCAGGACACCAGACTTGATGGCCAGTGATCTCACCCAGCATAGCAAACCCTCTCTTTCTAAGCTTTTATCCCAAGTAACTGACTTGAAGGACATTGTGCTACAAGGCGCCAGCATAAACCACAAGAATGCCGAGTTGGGCATCCTTTTGGTGCTCTGAATATAACAATTAATGCACATAAGCCACTGAATTATAGGCTGGAGACTCTGGGGGCCCATATGGCAGTTAACGAGTAGCACTGATTGGCTTCCAGAGGCTGTGGAGACACAGACTCTTATTCTTCGAGAGAGGATCACAGCAAACACAGGAGGCTCTGGGCAAAGCTCACATCCTCTCAGCCCTTCTGCAGGAAGCGGTTGTACTTTCCATTGATCAGGAGGGGACTTGTGGGACAACCAGTCACTGAGTGCAATTCTTCTCTGGCTTCACCAGCCCGAACAATTCACAGCGAATGACTTAGCCCAGGAATTTAGGCCCTTTTCTCCCCAGACAGACACTGATTTTCACAGCCATGTTTCCAAGAGTTTAAGGCAAAACGGGACCACTAGATTACCCAGTCTGGCATACGCAAGCTAGAGCAGTGGTGGGGTTTTGATCCAGGCTCCGGCCTGGTCTACATTACGAGCTTAAACCAAATTTAGCAGCGTTAAACCAATTTAACCCTGCACCCGTCCACACAACAAAGCCCTTTATATCGATATAAAGGGCTCTTTAAACCGGTTTCTGTATTCCTCCCCGATGAGAGAAGTAGCACTGAAACCAGTATTGCCATATCGGAGTAGGGTTAGTGTGGCCGCAAATCGACGGTATTGGCTCTGGGCGGTATCCCAAAGTGCACCATTGTGACCGTTCTGGAAAGCAATCTGAACTCGGATGCACTGGCCAGGTAGACAGGAAAAGCCCCGCGAACTTTTGAATTTCATTTCCTGTTTGCCCAGCGTGGAGCGCTGATCAGCACGAGTGATGATGCAGTCCCAAATCCAAAAAGAGCTCCAGCATGGAGTGTATGGGAGATACTGGATCTGATCGCTGTATGGGGAGACAAACCTGTTCTATCAGAGCTCTGTTACAGAAGACGAAATGCCAAAGCATTTGAAAAAATCTCCAGGCTATGATAGACAGAGGCCACAGCACAGTGCTGTGTGACAAGCATAACAGAAAGCCAAAGAATGAAATGGACGCTCGTGGAGGGAGGGAGGGGGTAATGAGGACTCCAGCTATCCCACAGTCCCCACAGTCTGCAAAAAGCATTTGCATTCTTGGCTGAGCTCCCAATACCTGAAGGGTCAAAAACATTTTCCCGGGTGTTTCAGGGCATATGTCGTCAATTTACACCCTTCCATCCCCCCCCCCCCAAGGAAAGGGAAAAAAAACGTTTCTCACCTTTTTTCAATGTCACCCTATGTCTACTGCATGCTGCTGGTAGACAGGGTGCTGCAGCGCTGAACACCAGCATCCCCTTCCTGGTGGCAGATGGTACAATATGACTGCTATCCATCATCATCATCATCCTGTGAGTGCTCCTGGCTGGCCTCGGTGAGGTTGGCTGGGGGCAACTGGGTAAAAATGGGAATGACTCTCGGTCATTCCCGGCAGATGGTACAAAATGGCTGGTAACTGTCCTCATCATAGCAACTGGAGGCTGAGCTCTATCAGCCCCCTGCTTTCATCTCTAAAGAAAAGATTCTGTACTGCCTGGACTATCATAGCAGTGGGATGCTGGGCTCCTCTCCCCTCCACCGTTTAATATCCTGCCTGGACTATCATAGCAGCTGGAGGCTGCCTCCCCCTCATTTTATCTCACTAAAAACTCAGTGTTTCTTATTCCTGCATTCTTTATTACTTCATCACACAAATGGGGGGACACTGCCACGGTAGCCCAGGAGAGTTGGGGGAGAAGGGAAGCAAAGGGTGGGGTTGTTGCAGGGGCACCCCTAGAATGGCATGCAGCTCATCTCTGGGGCTCTGACACAGAGCAGCTGTGCGCTCTGGCTCTCTAGTACATTTACCCCATAATCTAGGCAGGACTGACTCTATTTTTAGACAAAACATAAAGAAGGGAATGACCCAGGGAGTCATTCCCATTTTTGTCCATGCGCCCCGACCGACCTTAGCGAAGGCCAGCCAGGAGCACCCATGACAGCAGCAGACGGTACAAAATGACTGATAACCGTCATCTTATCACCAATTTACAATGACAGACGGTGCAATAGGGATGGTAACCATCTCTGCTACCTTGCAAAGGCAAATGAATGCTGCTATGTAGCACTGCAGTACCGCCTCTGTCAGCAGCATCCAGTACACATATGGTGACAGTGACAAAAGGCAAAATGGGCTCCATGGTTGCCATGCTGTGGTGTCTGCCAGGGCAATCCAGGGGAAAAGGGTGTGAAATGATTGTCTGCCGTTGCTTTCACGGAGGAAGGATTGAGTGATGACATTTACCCAGAATCACTCACGACACTGTTTTTGCATTGGGATCTCAACCCAGAATTCCAGTTGGTGGAGGAGACTGCGGGAACTATGGGATAGCTACGGGATAGCTACCCACAGTGCAACGCTCCAGAAATCGACGCTAGCCTCGGTACATGGACGCACACAGCCGAATTAATGTGCTTAGTGTGGCCACATGCACTCAACTTTATACAATCTGTTTTACAAAACCGGTTTATGTAAAATCGGAATAATCCCATAGAGTAGACATACCCTCCCATTGCTATAAGACTAGCACGTCACCATGGTACCACTCTGCTGGGTAAGTGTTTGTGATGTTACCGGATGTCTGGGCCCTTCAAAGCAGGCCTCAGGGCTGCGTTGCCCTGGCTGAGGCAGCAAGGCACCCGAGGACCACAATTTGGAAGGATGCCATTAGAGCTCTAGGTCCAAGAGCAAGGCCTTCTGGGAGGAGGAGAAAAAGAAAGGCAAGCTGCTTTCACAGGCTGGGGAGAGCAGTCGCTGCTGGTGGGTTTCTCCAGGAGGGACCTGGCAGGGAGTGAAGACATCGGAGAAGAGGAGTTGAGGGCTAGAGTAGGAGAAGGCCTGGATTGAGACATAGGGCTGTGTCTGACGTTGTTTCCCAGCTAAAGGAGGTTCCCTTAGCACAGAGGCAACACTTGCAGAAAGCACAGTGCAAGCAGTAGCTTTCTCTACTGGAAGCCCCAATCTTGGGCTCCTGGACGGAGGGAGGTTCCCCACCCCCCCGTGCCCCCACTGAAGGCAGGTAGGGAGTGAACCATGACCTAGCACAGAGCCGGGGGTGGGAGCCGATGGCCCAGCCAGGCTTTGTTTATTGTGGATCCCTTTGCCAGTCACGAGGCGGTGCCCAGGAAACCCCAGGGAGATGGAGCCCAACATCACCAAACCCACCAGCCTGAATCCCATCCGACATCACCTGATACCACCTGACCCAGGGGCCTGAAGAACTCCTGGCAGAATTCACCCCGTCATGAAATGGACCCATTCAGGGGCAGCAGATCCTTCTCTTTATCATGGAGGTTGAGAAGACACACAGAGAAGACACATATCATCTTCCCCACAACCCCATGCTGCAGCCCCTAGGCAAAACCAGCTCCAGAAGGAACACTCTTGCCCAAGGCCTCCTTGCTGCCACAACATTACTCTGACATAGGCCTGGTGGATCGTGCCTACCTCCCAACAACAGGCAGTCTGGCTACCCCACTGGTGGGCCCCATGACTGTGGTTAGCATGAGGATACCAAGGACTGATTCACCTTCATTAGATTTGACTCCTGTAATTGCCTGGCACACTGTGGGGCTGCTTTAGGAAAAAAAATTATAAAATAAAGAAGGAACAACAATGCAAGGAGACTGTCTCATCCCATAGTAAAGGTGCTCGTTCACAAATGTGTACAGTATTCTTACATGCCCTCACACATGATCTCAAACACTTGTACACACTCACACCTGACATCCTTCTCTGAAAGCTACAGGTTCTCTACACGCAAAGATTTCCACCTTATCTCTGCTGCTCACTGCTCCGAACTGGAATTGTTCGAATCTCATTGTTATTACTCATGGCTCTCGAATAATCTCCTTTATAACCTTGACTATTAGACAAACTCTCAGAGTTTGCCCTTAGAGTTACGGATAGGTAGATAAATAGATATTAGACCCTGGAGCCTATTCCAGAGGAGTCAGGGGAGTAAATCAAACCCCACACTTTCTGCAAACAGGTTGATGAAAGGACTGGAGGGCTGGGGAAGGCAGTGCTTGCTTTGCTTTCTCCTTGGTGGATCTTGCTTTTCAAAGGAGTGCAGCAATCTTTTTGCAGTTAGTCCATAGTTCCTGTCACACAAGCAATTAATTGTTATAATTATTTCTATCCTTTCTTAGCTTCCAATCTCCCCTAAGCAAAGGTACTCTCCCTGCTTTCATCTCCATGCTGTTTTTCTCTCTAGTGTATATAACTTGCTGATTATTTCTCTCTGTGAGAATGTGAATGCTCAAGAAGTCCATCAGACATAAGCCCAGTACCTCCGACTACAAGAGCTGCAGCACTGGCCAGAGGCATCCAGTGGTGGCCAGTCGGAAAATCACTCCTAGACTGAGCAGAGCATCTTCAAGACAGGAATGGGCTCTGCTTCCTGAGCTAGCTGCTTCTCCTTGGGATGCCAGCTTGCTGCAGGGGGTAGCTGGAACGCTAGACCAGGAGCAGTCAAGGTGGGACAGCCAGGGCATGGCCTGGGGACATGTGGGGGATTTTTTTTGCAGTGGCTGATGGGTAATTCTTCTGTTCAGTGTTGCTTACATAAATGGGGGAATGGTCCCACTATAGTGGGGCAATTTCCTGGCTCATACACTACCCCAGTGAAATGGGCTAGCGAAAGGATCTGAGATCTCGCTCCCACTCCCTTTACCCAGAGGCCTGTCTGATCTTGAGGGCTCCCCTTCCACTATCCTGTGTGGCAAAGACCTTGTAACCCCAACAAGGCTGGGACCAGGATTCCAGGGGGACTCAACCCCCAACCTTATTGTGGTCACTCAGGGCAAGGGCTAGGGTGTCCCCACTCCGGGGTGCTCTCTGCACTGGACACCTTCCTGACCCACTGATCATTACATACAGCTCAAAGCAACTACAATTTATTTCAAAGCAATCAATTTAAAAAATAAGGAAAATATGGGAAAGGTGAAAGGAAAACCCGTCACCCTCCTCTGTGGCTTGGGGACATCACAACCAGCGGCTCTGGAACATCAGGGCAGTTCAATCTGTTCCTCACACATCCCAGGCCCCTGCCCAGGCCCTGGCTGTGCTGCAGGGACAGTGCGAGTCGGACACTTGCCTGGCAGGGGCCACACGCCCTCAGGTTCTAGGTGGCAGGACCCTTCTTCCCAGGGTCACCTCCGCCCCATCAGGGTTACGATCCCCCCAAGGTGTGGCCTAAGGGGCCTCTTGGCTGAGACATCTCCCTGTGCTGGGCCCTCTGCCCAGGGTCCCCCTTGTCGCTCTCCCCAGCTGCTCACCGCACCCAGCTCTGGACAGCTCCAGCCCCAGCTCCAACTCCAGCTCCACCCTGACCCTGCCTCAGCGCTGCTGCTGCTCCTCTGCCTCCAGCCCCCTGGGCTGCTTCTCTGGCCCCTCTGGCTCTGGTTACTGCAGCTCTGCTCTCAGCACTGACCTGCTCCCTTAGCTGCTTCTCTGCCTCTGGCCAGCCCGGCCCTGCTCCCCAGCTCAGCTCGGACCCCTGCTCTCCCCTTAGCTCGGCCCCATGCTGTTCCAGGCCATTCCAGCTCACAGGAGGATGGGACCCCCCTGGCCTCCTGACTCCCTCCCTGACCTGGAGCATTGGCTTCTCCCCATTGTTCCCGGAGACTGTCAGTCTCAGGGTCCTGATTTCCCATCGACCATCCCCCTTCCCTTTGGTACTGGGAGCTAGCAACCCCCCTCCCCCCCCCCGAGTTTCAGTGTGGGGCCGACAGTCCCTTATACTGAGATACGACTGATCCTTGGAGGTCTCTGGTCTCCCAGCTGTGCAGTCAGGATTGATCTCAGTGCTCAGGCAGGATTGGGTTAATCGGAAGACGCTGCCTCCTCTCGAATTGGCCAGTGAACACAGAAACCCTTCAGCATTGCAAAGAACAAGACTTCTAATAAAGCCAGAAGGACTTTGTGCTAGGCAGTGATAACAACCCTTTTTCATTCCCAGCACCTCCCACATGAGGGTCTCAAAGTCATTTACAAAGTAATTACATATCCACAAACAGGAGCAACTGAACCTCCACCCTGCCTCTCCAAAGCTTCCCAGCGAGGACAGTATGGCTAGCAGCAGGTGGGTGCCTGCAGCATGCCCAGAGATGGCTGCATCAGTCTCTGGGCAGGCTCCTCTGCCTGGCAGGCATTTGGGGGCAAAGGGAGTCTTGCCTCCAGCATGCTCCTCTTCCACACAGATTCTTATTCCCACCTTGCCGTTGGCCAGGGCTTGTCATCACCTAGTTCCTCTCTCCTGTCAGCCCTCTCCCACCTACTCCCCTCCTGCACTGCCCCCATATCTGGCCTATGCTACCCTCTAGGCCAGTGCCATCTTGGGCATAAAAACATAGGAGTGGCCAGACTGGGTCAGACCAAAGGTCAATTTAGCCCAGTATCCTGTCTTCAAACAGCGCCAGTGCCAGGTGCCCCAGAGGGAATGAATAAAACAGGTAATCACCAAGTGATCCAGCCCCTGCCACTCATTCCCAGCCTCCAGCAAACAAAGGGTAGGGACACCATTCCTGCCCATCCTGGCTAATAGCCACAGGTGGACCTATTCTCCATGAACTTATCTAGCTGCTATGGTCTTGGCCTTCACGATAGGTGTTGGAACTAGCTTGAAGTGGTTTCCATCTTATACAGTGTTTACAGTTTGGTTCAATGGCTCTCAGGATCCCCACTATACAAATTGTTCCAATACCCGTGGCCTTCACAACATCCTCTGGCAAAGAGTTCCACAGGCTGACTGTGTGTTGTGTGAAGAAATTCTTCCTTTTTTTGTTTTAAACCCGCTGCCTACTAATTTCATTGGGTGACCCCTGGTTTTTGTGTTATGAGAAGGAATAAATAGCAACACTTCCTTACTTACTTTCTCCTCACCAGCCATAATTTTATAGATCTTTATCACATCTCACCTCAGTCATCTCCTTTCCAAGCTGAAAAGTCCCAGTCTTTTACGGAAGCTGTTCCAGACCCCTAATAATTTTTGTTGCCCTTTTTTGTACCTTTTCCAAAAGATCTTTTTGGAGATGGGGTGACCATAGCTGCATGCACTGTTCAAGATGTGGGCATACCATGGATTTATATAGAGGCAATATGGGCAAGTTCTACTCCATAACAGTGTCATGTCCGGCCTATTTACCCACATCCCATCCCTGGACCAGGCCTATCTCCAGCCTCTTCCCTTCCTGCACCCATGTGTCGCCTCTTCTCCCCCCGAGACTGAGACCATCTGCAGCCTGCTCCCCTGTGTGCAGCTCTGTACATGGCATTCTGAGCAGGAAGCCTCTCCACGAAATCAGGCAGATCTTCAAATTATTTAGATTGGAAAGGACTTGAGGCTGCTCATCAGTTCCAGTCCCCAGCATCACAGGGGCAAGTGTAATGGCTCAGCTCATCTAGCCCCTGGCATTGTTCTGGAACCTCTGGGTGAGAGACACCATTGCCGTGCCTGGGGACCTATCGGGCTATTTCATCTGTCCCATCACACCATGGAAACGTTACTTTTAATTAATCCTGAGAGGCATGCTGTCCGGGGAATCACTATGGAAAGTATAAGAGAGTAAAAGAAAATCCAGAAAGTGCTGCAAGCTGAATTGTTCTAAATTGCAGTAAATACTCTGTAGCCTCTGAGGTCTGAGAGACACAGAGCGAAATCACGGTGTACACAGGTAAAGGAGCAAATGTGGGGCACTGAGAAGCCTATTTTATGCGGAGTGGCATCTGCATGAAGAGCTGATAATTGAGACAGGCAATTCTGGAAATGCTCAACCGGACCAGAAAACTCAGAACTACAGCTGGCAGAGATCTTTGTGACAAAAACCCTTTTCGTTGACAAATGGGACATTTTGTGGGTACAAATGGTTGCTGTAAAAATTTTTCATTTCTTGATGACGTTTCAAAAGAAATTTTTTGCAAAACTTTTTGAAAGTTCTAAAATTTTCACCAAAAATGATGAACGGGAGAAGGGAAAGAGAATCTTACCAAGAAGAAGGGGGAAAAAGGAAAAATTTCCAAAAATTGGTTATACAAAACTTTGATTCAAATTTTTCATACCCCCCACTAAAAAAAACCCCAAACCAGAATTTCTGAACCAAACAAAAAGTCTTTATTTAAAATATACATCTTGTGTGCAAGAAAAGATGCTCTTTTGAGCAGCTGTATTCAAACCAATGTTTGCAAAGGTTGGAGCAGTGGTTTCCTTCAGTCTTTGCTGTCTGCTGAGGGAGGCAAGGTTATGGGAAGAGAAAACATTCTGCCAGAGACATAATCAGGCATCAAATGTGCCCATCTTGCCCAGGGAAAGTCTCAAAATGTGAGGGGGAGAAAGGCAACATGGGGTTCTCTGAGTCGAAGGTCCCTGTGTCTCTCACAGTCCTCAGTTAGCTACAGCAACAATCTCCAGTAAGTGCAGCTCTGCCTTGCACTAATTCCAACCTGTGAAGCTGGGATCCCCTTTCACTCAGGTCCTCACATTCTCTAACTAGAGCTGCTTGAAATTTTTCAAACAAAAATTTTTCCCACCAAAAAGTGGGCTTTCATTAAAAAATATTGTGGGAAAATGTCATTTTCAATGAAAATTGTCTGTTTTTACAATAGGAAACTTCACATCTTGGCCAAATTTTACATCTAATTTTGAATTGCAGTTTTGGGGGTTGGGTTTTCTTTTTTGAAACTCAAAAAGTTTTGGTTTTCAATTTTTGTTTCCTCTACCTGTTTTTTTAACTCTTCTCTTTCTTTTTCACTGAAAAAGGTATGGGCGAGTCTGCGAAAATGAGGAGAAAAGCCATTCATACTTACAAAAAAGTTCTTAATTTCCCTCAGTATTTTTGCCCACCCCACACCCCTGCTGCCTTTTCCCTAAATCCCCAATCTGAAATTCAAAACTCCCAAACGTATGGCTTTTCAAAAAAAAAAACTCAATTTGAAACAAAAATGTTCAGTTTGCTTAAAAATTCCCTGTGAAAAATCAAAACATGGAGCATGAATTTTTTTGTGCAAAATCTGTTGGAATATTCAGACGTTGCCTTTGGGCTCATGGAAGCTCTATCAGACCCGAGCCCTCAGAAACCAAGAGTGGGATAGAAACATCAGCCATTGCTTCACCGTAATAATAGAAAAACCCTGGGAGACCAGTGAGGGACATGTGACCAGATTCGGCTCTAGCATACGTGAGTGCAACACTTGGGGAAGTAAATAGGAGTTGTGTCTGCGTACACCAAGCCTAGCTAGACAGACAGTCTCTAGGCACCTTCACTCAGCCATCTTTGGCCAGATGGTCATCTCTTCCCTCCCCACCCATCAACGTCCAGTGCCATTTCAAACACAGGCTAACCAGGGACCTCTGAATATATGATTTAGTTGGTGTCGGTTCTGCTTTGAGCAGGGGGTTGGACTAGATGACCTCCTGAGGTCCCATCCCGCTCTGATCTTCTATGATTCTATGAAGACACACACATGGAGTGCAATCATAGCCCCACTGAAGTTACTGGGAGTTTTGCAGTTGACTTCAGTGAAGTCCGGACTTTACCCCTGGACTCAGCACTAACATCACAGTATTCTTCTTAACTGTATGTCTACACTACGGGATTACTCCGATTTTACAGAATATGATTTTTGGAAACAGTTTGTATAAAGTCAAGTGCATGTGGCCACACTAAGCACATTAATTCGGTGGTGTGCGTCCATAGTACCAAGGCTAGTGTCGACTTCCGGAGTGTTGCACTGTGGATAGCTGTCCTATAGCTATCCCATAGTTCCCACATTTTCCTCCGCCCATTGGAATTCTGGATTGAGATCCTAATGCCTGATGGGGTAAAAAACATTGTCGCGGGTGGTTCTGGGTACATGTCATCAGTCCCTCCTCTCCCTCCCTACCTCCATGAAAGCAATGTCAGACAACCATTTCGGGCCTTTTTTCCTGGGTTACCTGTGCAGACGCCATACCACGGCAAGCATGGAACCCGCTCAGCTCAACGCAGCAGTCATGGACATTGTAAACACCTCAAGCATTATCATGAAGTTTATGCTGAACCAGAACCTGCAAAACCAGGTGAGGAGGAGACAGCTACGGCAGCTTGGCGACAAGAGTGATGAGGACATGGACACAGAATTCTCTCAAACCACTCGCCCTGGTGCTTTGGAGATCATGGTGTTAATGGGGCAGGTTCATGCTGTGGAACGCCGATTCTGGGCCTGGGAAACAAGCACAGACTGGTGGGACCGCATAGTGTTGCAGGTGTGGGATGATTCCCACTGGCTGCAAAACTTTCGTATGCGTAGGGCCACTTTCATGGAACTTTGTGACTTGCTTTCCCCTGCCCTGAAACGCCAGAATACCAAGATGAGAGCAGCCCTCACAGTTGAGAAGTGAGAGGTGATAGCCTTGTGGAAGCTTGCAATGCCAGACAGCTACCGGTCAGTCAGGAATCAATTTGGAGTGGGCAAATCTACTGTGGGGGCTGCTGTGATGCAAGTAGCCAAAATAATCACTGAGCTGCTGCTACCAAAGGTAGTGACTCTGGGACATGTGCAGGTCATAGTGGATGGCTTTGCTGCAATGGGGTTCCCTAACTGTGGTGCAATGATAGATGGAACCCATATCCCTATCTTGGCACCGGAGCACCAGGGCAGCCAGTACAAAAACCACAAGGGGTACTTTTCAATGGTGCTGCAAGCACCGGTGGATCACAAGGGACATTTCACCAACATCCACGTGGGATGGCCAGGAAGGGTTCATGACGCCCGCGTCTTCAGGAACACTACTCTGTTTAAACAGCTGCAGCAAGGGATTTACTTCCCAGACCAGAAAAAAACCATTGGGGATGTTGAAATGCCTATAGTTATCCTTGGGGACATAGCCTACCTCTTAATGCCATGGCTCATGAAGCCATACACAGGCAGCCTGGACAGTAATCAGGAATTGTTCAACTATAGGCTGAGCAAGTGCAGAATGGTGGTAGAATGTGCATTTAGACATTTAAAGGGACGCTGGTGCACTTTACTGACTCGCTCAGACCTCAGTCAAACCAATATTTCCATTGTTATTGCTGCTTGCTGTGTGCTCCACAATCTCTGTGAGAGTAAGGGGGAGACACCACTGATTACGCGCAGCCAGACACCAGGGCAATTAGAAGAGCACACCAGGAAGTGCTGCGCATCAGAGAAGCTTTGAAAACCAGTTTCATAACTGGCCAGGCTACGGTGTGAGAGTTCTGTTTGTTTCTCCTTGATGAAAACCTGCCCCCTTGATTAACTCATTCCCTGTAAGCCACCCACCCACCCCCCTTCAATCACAGCTTGCTTTCCAAGGAAATAAAGTCACTATTGTTTAAAAACCATGTATTCTTTATTAATTGATTATAAAAATAGGGAGAGAACTAACAAGGTAGCCCAGGTGGGGTGTGGGAGGAGGGGAAGAGGGAAGGCAGGAAAAGGACACTTCAAAACTTGTTGAATGACAGCCTTTTGCTTGGGCTGTCCACTGAGGTGGAGCGGCAGAGTGCATGGAGCCTCCCCCCACCTGTGTTCTTGGGCGTCTGGGTGAGGAGGCTATAGAACATGGGGACGGGGGAGGGTGGTTATACAGGGGCTGCAGCGTCACTCTGATCCTGCTGCCGTTCCTGAAGCTCCGCCAGACACCGGAGCACGTCCGTTTGATCCCGCAGTAGCTGCAGCTTTGCATCTTGCCTCCTCTGATCTTCCTGCCACCACCTCTCATCTCAAGTATCCCTTCTATCCTCACGTTCATCCCTCCTGTCCTCATGTTCATCTCTCCTGTCCTCACATTTGTTGGCTGCTTTCCTGTACGGTGATACTGTGTCCTTCCACTCATTCAAATGAGCTCTTTCACTGCAGTCGATTGCATGATTTCAGAGAACATTTCATCTCGCGTGCATTTTTTTCGCTGCCTTATCTGAGATAGCCTTTGGGATGGAGGAGGGAGGCTTGAAAAATTTGCAGCTGCGGGAGGGAAAAAAGGGAGAGAAGTAATTAAAAAGATACATTTTACAGAACATGCGTGTACTCTTTCACGGTGAACAACTTTATTCACATTACATAGCACATGTGATTTCGGTACGAGGTCGCATTTTGCATCTTAATACTGAGTGCCTGCGGCTTTGGTGTTAGAAATCACAGAGATCACAGACGCAGGGCTGGGCAACAGAATTCGGCTTGCATGCGGCCATGGTAAACCATTGTCTTTTGGCTTCTGCAACCTTCATAAAAGCAGCGCCCTCCTTTCTCATACCAAGCAAAGCCCATTGAGTGCTGCAGTTTTCGTGTTAACATGCAGCAGCAGAAACCAAACTAACCCCCCACCCCATCCAATTATCTGGGATGATCACTTTACCCCTCCCCCCACCATGAGGCTGGTGTCAGGGAAGATCCCTGCTAGGCAAACGCGAACAGCTCAGCGCCAATGCCTCCCCCGCTCCAACTGCTTGGCTAACTGCAGGGAAGGATTTCTTTTCAGCCACAGGCAAACAGCCTCGTAGGAATGGCCACCTCTGTTCCCTTAATTAAATTCCTGTATTTCAACCAGGTTACCATGAACAATATCACTCTCCTGAGGATAACATGGGAGATAAAGAATGGATGTTGTTTGAACGCCAGCAAACACCGGGACCATACGCTGCCAGGCTTTGTCATGCAATTATACCAAATTACTTGCTACTAGCATGGCATGGTCAAGTGTCCTACCAGACTCCCTGCTCAGAAACCTTCTGCAAAGGCTTTTGGAGTACCTCCAGGAAAGTTTCACAGAGATGTCCTTGGAGGATTTCCGCTCCATCCCCAGACACATTAACAGACTTTTCCAGTAGCTGTACTGGCCGCGAATGCATCCCAAGTCCTCAGGGCATATTAATCATTAAAAAATGCTTGCTTTTAAACCATGTTTTATATTTACAAAGGTACACTCACCAGAGGTCCCTTCTATGGCTTCATGGTCCAGGATACCGCCTTGGGAGGGTTGGGAGGCTACTTCAGTCAGGCTGAGAAAAAGATCCTGGCTATTGGGGAGAACAGTGTGCTGTGTGCTCTCCGCAAGCTCGTCGTCCTCCTCCTCCTCATCTTCCCTGTCTGAAAAATCCTCAGGCATGGCTGAGAGTACCCCCTCCTCGGAATCCATGGTCAGGGGTGGGGTAGTGGTGGCAGCCCCCGCCAAAATTGCATGAAGCTCAGCGTAGAAGCAGCATGTCTGTGGCTCTGCACTGGACCATCCATTTGCTTCTTTGGTTTTCTGGTATGCTTGTCTGAGCAACTTAACTTTCACGTGGCACTGTAGTGAGTCCTTATTGTGTCCTCTCTCCATCATGCCCTTGGAGACTTTTTCAAATGTTTTGACATTTTGTCTTTTGGAGCAGAGTTCTGCTAGTATGGAATCCTCTCCCCATACAGCGATCAGATCCAGTACCTCCCATATAGTCCGTGCTGGGTTCTCGGACTGCATGGTGACCTGTGCTGATCAGCTCTCCACGCTGGGCAAACAGGAATTGAAATTCAAAAGTTCGCGGGGTTTTTCTTGTCTGCCTGGCCAGAGCATCTGAGTTCAGATTGCTGTCCAGAGCGGTCACAATGGTGCACAGTGGGATAGCTCCTGGAGGCCAATACCGTCGAATTGTGTCCACACTAATCCTAATTCGAACTGGCAATGTTGATTTCAGCGCTACTCCCCTCGTCAGGGAGGAGTACAGAAATCGATTTTAAGCCCTTTATGTTGAAGTAAATAGCTTTGTTGTGTGGACGGGTGCTACTAAATTCGATCTAAACTTGTAGTGTAGACTAGGCCTAAGAAAGTTGGTTTGAATAAGAGCTGGCTGAATAGCAGACAAACTGATTCCTGAGTTTTTAACCCAGACACAAGCTCTGAGTGTGATTCACTCTGATTGGTGGGGTTATGTTATCTGCTGTCCATTAGTAGCTCTGATCAACAGTTTTTATTCAAATCTTTTTTCAAGAAAATATAGCCTTGTTTCAAACCAAAATGTTCACAAAAAGCTTTGCATGTTTTTGCATTTTTCTGTTTTTTCATTAAAACAAAAATGTTTGGAATTTTGAGGGGTGATTGGGCGCTTATCCCCCTTTTTTCCCCTTTCCTTTTTGGCCACTGAATGTAATGAATAAACAAAAATAAATAAATAAAACCTGGATGATGTCCAGGTTCCTGCCCCCCACTCCCATTTTTGACACTGAATAACTTTGCACAAATGTTTTGAATTTAGGAAAAAGTACAGAGCCGCAAAAGGAAAAATGAAGAAAACAGGAAGAAAAATCAATCCATCCCCCCCGCCCCCGAACAATGCTGAACATCATTCATTCTATTGCAAAGAGCAGCAAAACAGAAAAAGACAAAAACTAAGTATAAAAAGACAAAAACCAAAAATTCCTCAACATTTTTCACAAAGAATGTAATCACCCACGAGGCCCCGCCCCTTCTCCCAAGGCCCCGCCCCTGCTCCACCCCTTCCCCAAGGCCCCGCCCTGCTCTGCCTCTTCCCCCTAAGGCCCTGTCCTTGCTCTGACTCTTTCCTTGAGGCCGTGCCTCTTCTCTCCTTCTTTCCCCAAGGCCCGGCTCCCATCACTCTCCCCTCTCCCTCCCTCCCTCCCCCTATCGCTCGCTGGATCATCTCAAGCAGCCTGCCCGGCTGAGCAAGGACTGGCGTGGGTTAATGACCTGGCACCTCCCTCCACTCTGTGGTAACTGAGCTTTTGGTTCAGGTGCCATTTAGGGTTGCCAGGTCCCCTTTTCAAGTGGACTTTCCAGTCGAAAACCGTGCACCTGGCAATCCTAAATGGCACCTGGACACAGAAGCCAAAAAACATACTGTCCGGGTAAAATCTGGACAGGTGGCAAGCCTACCGGCTATTCATTGCTCACTCATTGCTATTTATTATTTGTTTAACGTGCTGCTGAGATCCAGTCCAGGAGTAATGACAAAGCCATGTGACTCAGCTCACCCACCACCCAGCACCAGTAATGAACGAATAATTAAAGTGAACAGTTCTCAAATCATCGAGAACCTGACAATTATTTCAGACCATTTGACAAATACCTGAAAACAGCAAATATGTTTGCAGAAATCAAGAGCCATTACCCAGTGATGCACCAATCAAAATAGGGGCTAGATTTATGCTAAACATCAAGCCTCCTGCACGAGTAACTTTACTCCCATGAGTAGTGTCTTATTGACTTTCACAGGACTGTTAATGTGGGTGAAATTGCTTACATGTGTAAGTGTTTGCAGGATTGGGACCAGTGGTTTGACCAGCTCTAGTTAAGATACTTTCCTTTCCCTTTAATAGGAGCTGAATAAGAGAGACAAATAGCTGTCCTCACCTGTGCCCACTGTGTGTATTTTTGCTGACAAATGACACTCCTTGGATGGGTATTAGAAACTCATTATTTCCCCATATCAGGAGTGATGATCTCCGAAATAGAGTTTCTGAAACATTCTGGAGTAATGATCAGATTATTTTTGGATGACAAAGTTCTCTGGGAAAGTCAGGGGGATAATTCATTGGCATTTGATCAAATCTAAAAAGCATTGGATTCAGAAACCTGGACGAGCGGAGAAGGATCCCAGATAGCACATATAAATCAGCCACACTTATTATTTCTAAGTAGATGTAATTCAGACAGGCTGGCGCTACAGTATTTCTTGGGGTAGGATGACTGAAGGGAGCTCAGGAATCTGAAATATGGTTGATGAGAAATTATCTTGGAAGCAGCATATTCACTTTATTGAGAATAGCAGTAAGAGGCCCATAAATCTTCCTAAGAGCATTTCAGGTGCTTTTATGACTCGTGCATGGGATTTATGGCATATTTTCAGAAAAAAATATAATTTAAAAGGACACTGTCAAGTACTTTTTATGGCTTTTATTTATTTTTTAATCTCCATTGTTTGCAAAATGCTCCTCGGTGCTGGAAAATGCATTTCTGCCCTGTTACATCTGGAAGATGATTTTTTTTTTATTTCTCCCCCTGTATTTTGCTAGAGCCAGAGTTAATGTGGCTTGGGCTCTAGCATCAGTGGAGCGACAGCTTGGGGAAAGTGTGCTTGTGAGTGACTTGCTATTGCAGAGCCAGCAACGGGAGCACATGAATCTGAGTAGGCCCCACAAAAAATAGCCCCCACATATGGTATATATTTTAAATGTCATGCTGGGAGATTGGTGGATAATTTCCCCCATTTATTGAAACAAGTTATTTGATATTTAATGGTGAGGAGAGACACCAGGCAGGCAGCCCTGCAATACTTGATGCCTCAATTTTGGGTACATCACTTCAGTCACCAAGGGACTGATTTTTAGCTCATTTCATGGGAAGCTTTTCTCAGTATCTCTGAAATTCAGGTGACGGCTTGAAACGTGGGAGACCTGGATGCAAGTCCCTGTTCTCCTTTGGCCCTGCATTTGTGCACACCATGTAGCCAGTTGCCCATCTGTACAGTCGGCGTAACAGCCCTGCCCTGCATCCTGGGCAGGTTATGAGGATAAATGAATTAAGAATTGGGAGGGGCAGCAGTACTACCAGGATGGGAACTATATTAATCATAGAAGAATCATAGAATCATAGAATATTAGGGTTGGAAGAGACCTCAGCAAGTCATCTAGTCCAACCCCCTGCTCAAAGCAGGACCAACCCCAACTAAATTTTCCCAGCCAAGGCTTTGTCAAGCCTGACCTTAAAAACCTCTAAGGATGGAGATTCCACCACCTCCCTAGGTAACCCATTCCCGTGCTTCACCACCCTCCTAGTGAAAAAGTTTTTCCCAATATCCAACCTAAACCTCCCCCACTACAACTTGAGACCATCACTCCTTGTTCTGTCATCTGCCACCACTGAGAACAGCCGAGCTCCATCCTCTTTGGAACCCCCCTTCAGGTAGTTGAAGGCTGCTATCAAATCCCTCCTCACTCTTCTCTTCTGCAGACTAAAAAAGCTCAGATCCCTCAGCCTCTCTTTGTAAGTCATGTGCCCCAGCCCCCTAATCATTTTTGTTGCCCTCCGCTGGACTCTCTCCATTTTTCCACATCCTTTCTATGCTGAGGGGCCCCAAACTGGATGCTATACTCCAGATGTCACCTCACCAGTGCTGAATAGAGGGGAATAAACCCTTCTCCCGATCTGCTGGCAATGATCTTACTAATGCAGCCCAATATGCCATTGGTCTTCTTGGCAACAAGGGCACACTGCTGACTCATATCCAGTTTCTCATCCACTGTAACCCCTAGGTCCTTTTCTACAGAACTGCTGTTTAGCCAGTCAGTCCCCAGCCTGTAGCAATGCATGGGATTCTTCATTCCTAAGAACAGAACTTTGCACTTGTCCTTGTTGAACCTCATCAGATTTCTTTTGGACCAATCCTCCAATTTGTCTAGGTCACTCTGGACCCTGTCCCTACCCTCTCCCCCCAGTTTAGTGTCATTTGCAAACTTGCTGAGGGTGCAATTCATCCCATCATCTAGATCATTAATAAAGATGTTGAAAAAAAAACAGCCCCAGAACTGATCCCTAGGGCATTCCGATTGATATCGGCTGCCAACTAGACATCGAGCCATTGATCACTACCCGTTGGGCCTGAAGATCAAGCCAGCTTTCTATCCACCTTACAGTCCATTCATCCAATCCATACTTCTTTAATATGCTGGCAAGAATACTGTGAAAGACCGTATCAAAAGCTTTGGTAAAGTCAAGATATATCACGTTCACTGTTTCCCCATATCCACAGAGCCAGTTATCTCATCATAGAAGGCAATCCATGTTCACAAGTGCTTCAAAATGAATTCCTTGAGGACCTACTCCATGATTTTTCCAAGGACTGAGGTGGTGCTGACTGGTCTGTAGTTCTCTGGGTTCTTCTTCCCTTTTTTAAAGATGGGCACTACAGTAGCCTTTTTCCAATTGTCCAGGACCTCCCCTGAACACCATAATTTTTCAAAGATATTGGCCAATGGCTCTGCAATCATGTCAGCAAACTGCCTCAGCACCCTTGGATGCATTAGATCTGGAACCATGGACTTGTGCGTGTCCAGCTTTTTTAAACAGTCCCTTAACCTGTTCTCTCACCGCTGAGGGCTGCTCTCCTCCTCCCCATACTATGCTGCCTCCCCATACTCTGCTGCCTCTGTCCATAGGTTTCAGTGGTAGCCGTGTTAGTCTGTATCAGCAAAAAACCACAAAAACCCAAAAAACAAAAACCCACCAAAACGAGGAGTCCTTGTAGCACCTTAGAGACAAATGTATTTGGGCATAAGCTTTCATGGACTACAACCAACTTCATCATAGTACACCCTGGGCAGATCCCTCCTGCCAAAGCATTCAGCAATGCCAAGAGATTTCAGAAGTGACCCCAGCACAATATACACAGACATGTCTACACTTGGATTTATTAGCCACATAAAGGGGCATGACTAGCCTGGGGCCTAGATAAGCCACTTCACAGAAAATGTGAGTAGTGGGTCAGGTTTTCCTGGGTGTAACTCCACTCAGTTCAGTGGAATTAGACCAGGGATGACTGTGCCCCAGTAAACTGATGGAAAAGACTTCACTGCGCCAAAGGATGTGAGCATGACACGTATCTGGTCTGGAGTCCCCTGACTGGCATGTGGAAGAGAGGTGACGGAAAGCGATTACTCCCAGCTACTGGCCCCAGTGATTAATTCCGCTAACCAGGTGCTACTTAAGTCCAAAAGTCACTGGTCCTTTGACAGACGTGTTCTGCTAGTATTGGGGGAGTGCCTCGGAAGGGCTTCATTGTGCAAGCACTGTCCAGACATGGAACAAAGGGTACGGCTGCATGGCAGCTGGGAGATGTAATGCCCCGCTCTGGTAGATGAACACTTGCTAGGCCTCTGCATGAGTGACCGTACTAGAGAGCATCGTGGGTGTCCCTGCTAACCACCCACATCTGTACCTACGACCTCCCATGGGGTTGTAGTTGGACAGCATCCTGTGCTACCCCTGGCTAGACTGCTAATCGCAGCTTGCAAGCTTGAGCTGAGCTGGTGTGGGACATCTGCCAGGCTGGAATTACACCTCCCACCTGCAGTGGAGACGGAGCCAAGGAGCACAGTCCGTGCCCCAGAGCTCCCAGCTGACCTGTTGGACAGAAAGCAGCAGGCGGACGAAGCAGAGAGGGGAAGATGAGTAACAATAACATTACATGACTCAAGCCAAAGTCCCAGCACATCACTTGCCCAGCCAGTGTGATATGAATGGAATGTCAGACCCCTGATGGATTTTACTGTTCCTCGATCCCCTAGAGTGTGACACATCCTGATTGAAATCACTAGTCAAGTCTAAGAGCTAGTCTGCACCGGCAATGCGGCAGCTCATTAACATGCCTTGTGTGGTCACGGCTCTCCCAGCACTCTAAAAAACCCATGTCCGCAAGAGGCGCAGCTCCTAGCACTGGGCACTGTCTGCACCGGCAATGCGGCAGCTCATTAACATGCCTTGTGTGGTCACGGCTCTCCCAGCACTGTAAAAAACCCACGTCCGCAAGAGGCGCAGCTCCTAGCACTGGGGCACTGTCTGCACTGGAAATGCGGCAGCTCATTAACATTCCTTGTGTGGTTGTGGCTCTCCCTGCACTCTAAAAACCCCACCTACACGACAGGCGCAGCTCCTGGCGCTGGGGCACTGTCTGCACTGGCACTTTACAGCCCTGAAACTTGCTGTGCTCAGGGGGTGTTGTTCACACCCCTGAGCGAGAAAGTTGCAGCATGTAAATTGCCAATGCAGACAAGCCCTAACACCAAACATCCCAGGCTTCAGCACAACCACAACAAGAAGCAACCTTCTTTGTAATAGCTGCCCAGGGAAGAGTCACGGCCTATTGGGAAAATACGTTGGGTAATTCCTGCTCTCCCCGGGCACTGACGAAGAAAATGCTCTGTGGATCCCTTCCTAGGTCTGACCATGGAGTGAGGGCAGGCGTCGGACCTGCACAGTGTGCAGAAGTTAAAGCTCTGAGAGTCGCCCAGGAATCAGGACCCTTGCACAGTCAGGGGCCTTTGTCTACAACTGGGACTCCCTCAGCAGCCACTTCCTTTTGTCTTTTCCCCTGCAAGGTGGTCTGCCCAGCTCAGGCTCTCCCCCTCCCCACTGACCAGCCCCCTCCCCTGCTCCAACCCCTGACCTTACAGAGTGCCCTGTGTTTTTCAGCTAACATTAATGATGCAACAGAAATGGGGGGGGGGGGCAGAGGAGAGAGAGAGAGAGGCCACCTGGGCGTGGACAGTCTGGGGGACAATATGGTCCTTTGATCCTTTTCTGAGTGATTTAATCAAATCCTCTCGGTACCCAACTCCATCTTCATAGAATCATAGAATATCAGGATTACTCATAGACTTTAAGGTCAGAAGGGACCATTATGACCATCTAGTCTGACCTCCTGCACAGTGCAGACCATACAATCTCACCCATCCACTTCTATAACAAACCCTTAACCTATGTCTGAGTTATTGAAATCCTCAAATTGTGGTTTGAAGATCTCAAGCGGCAGAGAATCCTTCAGCAAGTGACCCGTGCCCCATGCTGCAGAGGAAGGCGAAAAACCTCCAGGGCCTCTGCCAATCTGCCCTGGAGGAAAATTCCTTCCTGACCCCAAATATGGCGCTCAGATAAATCCTGAGCATGCGGGCAAGACTCACCAGCCAGCACCCAGGAAAGAATTCTCTGTAGTAACTCAGATCCCATCTCATCTAACATCCCATCCCAGACCACTGGGCATACTTATCTGCCGATAATTTGGCAATTGATCTTTGATTAATTGCCAAAATTAGGCTATCCCATCATACCATCCCCTCCATAAACTTATCAAGCTTAGTCTTAAAGCCAGATATGTCTTTTGCCCCCACTACTCCCCTTGGAAGGCTGTTCCAGAACTTCACTCCTCTAATGGTTAGAAACACTCCTCTAATTGCAAGTCTAAACTTCCTAGTGTCCAGTTCCACATTCCACAGACCTCACGAGATCATCTAGTCCAACCCCCTGCTCTATATCATCCCAGCCAGGGCTTTGTCAAGCCAAGCCTTAAAAACCTCTAAGGATGGAGATTCCACCACCTCCCTAGGTAACCCATTCCAGTGCTTCACCACCCTCCTAGTGAAACAGTGTTTCCTAATATCCAACCTAAACCTCCCCCACTGCAACTTGAGACCATTGCACCTTGTTCTGTCATCTGCTACCACTGAAAACAGCCGAGCTCCATCCTCTTTGGAACCCTCTTCCGGTAGTTGAAAACTGCTATCAAATCCCCCCTCACTCTTCTCTTTTGCAGACTAAATAAGCCCAGTTCCCTCAGCCTCTCCTCATAAGTCATGTGCTCCAGCCCCCTGATTATTTTTGTTGCCCTCCGCTGGACTCTTTCCAATTTGTCCACATTTGTAATGGATGTACTAAAACTGGATGCAATACTCCAAGTATGGCCTCACCAGTGATGAATAGAGGGGAATAAGCACTTCCCTCAATCTGCTGGCAATGCTCCTACTAATAAAGCCCAATATGCCGTTGGCCTTCTTGGCAACAAGGGCACACTGCTGACTCATATCCAGCTTCTCATCCACTGTAATCCCGGTCCTTTTCTGCAGAACTGCTGCTTAGCCAGTCGGTCCCCAGCCTGTAGCAGTGCATGGGATTCTTTCTTCCTAAGGTCAGGACTCTGCACTTACCCTTGTTGAACCTCATCAGATTTCTTTTGGCCCAGTCCTCCAATTTGTCTAGGTCACTCTGGACCTGTCCTTACCCTTCAGCATATCTACCTCTCCCCACAGCTTAGTGTCATTTGCGAACTTGCTGAGGGTGCAATTAATCCCATCATCCAGATCATTAATGAAGATGTTGAACAAAACCGGCCCCAGGACTGAACCCTGGGGCACACTGCTCGATATCGGCTGCCAATTAGACATTGAGTCCGACGATCTAGCCAGCTTTCTATCCACCTTATAGTCCATTCATCCAGCTCATACTTATTTAACTTGCTGGCAAGAATACTGGGGGAGACCATATCAAAAGCTTTGCTAAAATCAAGATATATCACATCCACCGCTTTCCCCATTGTGACGGTGCACCCCATAAGGTTTTATGGAAATATGCTTATGAATGTAAATATGACATAACCGGAATATTTTTATGCTACATATGCCATGTAACATATCTCTGTAAAGGTTATGATCTACTGAATCTATTCCTCCTGTTTGTATGCATGTGTCATTGTGTTTGAAGTTATGAATATTGGCTGTGTACTTGCTTGATTTCTAAGTAGCCTTAATAAAGCATTTGGTCAGCTTCTTGAGAAAGGAATGTGCAAGTTAAGTGCCCAATCAAGAAAAACACTTAATGAACAATGGATCTTGGAAGGTTCCAATCCACATAAGAAGTCTGCTTGAGGACGTTCAAAGTAGCGTGCGAACCATGGATGCTACCTGCAAGTTCTGAGTCATGCATAGACATGTGACTTGCCCACGTGACTCCAAAACTCCATCTTGTAGCTGGGATTCTACACAAGGGGAGGGAGGGGTGTCCACCCACAAGAGAAAGTCTATTTAAACCCCTGGGAGACCCCCCCCCATTTTGTCTTCAGCTGGCTAAAGAGATAGCCTTACCACCTCCAAGGATACCTGACACAGTAACTACAGGATGTGTGAGTGATTGCTGGACTCAAAGTAGGAGGAGACTAGTCTGTAAAAGGAAGCTTACCGGAATTCCTCTGAGGGTGAGGTTTTATCTGTATTCAGTTTTCATACTGTATTAAGCATAGACTTGCGTGTTTTATTTTATTTTGCTTGGTAATTCACTTTGTTCTGTCTGCTATTACTTGGAACCACTTAAATTCTACTTTTTGTATTTAATAAAATCAGTTTTTACTTATTAATTAACCCAGAGTATGTATTAATACCTGGGGGAGGGGGAAAACAGTTGTGCATATCTTTCTTCAGTGTTATAGAGGGCAAAAAATTTATAAGTTTATCCTGTATAAGCTTTACACAGGGTAAAATGGATTTATTTGGGGTTTGGACTTCATTGGAACTTGGGCATCTGAGTGTTAAAGACAGGAACACTTCTGTGAGTTGCTCTCAATTAAGCCCACAGCTGTTAGGGGACGTGGTTCAGACCTGGGTCTGGGTTTGCAGCAGGCTAGCGGGTCTGGCTCAAACCAGGCAGGGCACTGAAGTCCCAAGCTGCCAGGGCAGGAAAGCAGGGGCAGAAGTAGTCTTGGCACATCAGTTGGCAACCCCAAGGGGAATTCTGTGATCCAACCCATCACACCCATATCCACAGAGCTAGTTATCTCCTCATAGAAGGCAATCAGGTTGGTCAGGCATGACATGCCCTTGGTGAATCCATGGTGACTGTTCCTGATCACTTTCCTCTCCTCTTCTCCACTTCCTCTCCTCCGAGTGCTTCAAAATGGATTCCTTTTTACTCCAATCAGGAAACCTCTACCAGATAGAAAAGCATTAGCCAGATGACTAATCTGTTCCCCTAATATCACTTCTCCTTGTCAGGCTACCTCTTCACTATCCGCCGTACCGGCGGGTAGCAACCGATTTCTTGGGGATCGATATATTGCGTCTCATCTAGATGCGATATATCGATCCCTGAACGCGCTCCTGTCGACTCCAGAACTCCACCAGAGAGAGCGGTGGTAGTGGAGTGGACAGGGGGAGCCGCGGACGTCGATCCCACGCCGTGAGGACAGTAGGTAATTTGATCTAAGATACTTTGACTTCAGCTACGTTATTCACATAGCTGAAGTTGCGTATCTTAGATCGATCCCCTCCCCTAGTGTAGACCGGCCCTCAGTGACCTCCCTTCCCCCTTTTAATTCTTCCTTTCCTCTCGAAAAGTGGTTTCACTACTTTATTGGTGTTGCAATTACTTCATGGAAAGCAATAAAATTATATGAGAAAATAGCAAAACAAAAACAGACCTCTTCTAAATGCAAGCCTGTGCTATGCAGACAAAGATTCTTGCTTGAGAGTCACTGATAAAGAGAAAGACAGAAAGACTTGTCCATCTTCTCTGACAACTTAGTGTTATAAAATAAACAAAGAAATTTCCAGCAGCCCAGAACTGCTGCTTTGCTGGAGCCCCGAGGAACATGAATAACAAGAATTTCAAGTTCTGTTCCAGAACCTGTGGGAGCTAAATTTCAGAAATGAGCTCTTCCATCCCTAGCCATCAATGAAACTAATGAAACTCAGCGCAACGAAAGGTGTGGTCTGAGCACAGGAAGCTGGCTCGAGGGGAGAGATGTACAGATTAATTAGTTGGTGATTGAAATTGATAATGCTTTGCATTTATCCTCCAAGCACTGTGCCAACATTAATGAACTTAGCTGCACCACACCCCTGGGAGGGAGGTATTATCCCAGGTTTAAGGACGGGGAAGCTGAGGTGCAGCAAGGGCCAGTGACATGTCAAAGATCACAAAGAAAGTGAGCAGCAAAGCCTGGAGTATAAACACAGCTCTGTTGGCTCTTCATCTTCTGCCTTAGCCACAATATTATCTTTCCTCCAAAAGCTAATTAATATTAATGTAACCCTTCTGTCCCTCTGAGTTGGCAGCAACAAGGGCCGGGTTCAGTATCCAGGGGTTCCGTTTCAATAACACAATGCATAACCGGCTCGAGCCCCCACCCAGTGACCTGGGACACTTACATACCACCTCCCCCCGGGCGTTTCTAGGAGGCAATACTTCCCCTCTCGCAAACACAGAGTCTGAGTGTAGCAAAATCCTTTTAATAAAGGAGGGAAACAATGCAGCATCACATTGGAGAAACACCACAAACAGGATTATAACACAAACCATAAGCAAAAAACCCACCTCCAAGTACGTTTGGCAATGTCCTTTCCCCCTTAGGGTCTTAAGTCCAATCACCCCAAAGTCCAACAACCCAAAAGTCTCTGGTCAGTGCCATCCCAGAGTTCAAAAGTTTATCTGCAGAGTTTTACCCCCCTCAGCCTGGGTGGAAATGTGGGGGGGCCCCACACAGAGTGGTAAGGGGCACCTTACGTGGGCCAAGGCCAACTGCTCCACCTCTCCGTGGAGTTCTGCTGCAGCCTTCACCACAACCAGCTCCACTACACCAGCTGTGCCGCTCCTCCAGCCAACCCATGAGCCACTCCAACCGGCCCCGCAAACCGCTCCACTCTGCTCACTGTTCCATGGGCTGCTCCAACATGCTGCAAACTGCTCCGCTCTGCCAGCCGCTTTGCGATAGGTCTTCAGGCTCCCCCACTAGTTAGCACAGCACTCAGTGCTCTCAGCTCAGTAATTCCAGCTCTTAGCAATTTCAGCTCATAGTAGGGGAGCCCCAGTGCTGGTGCACCCTTGGCCCAACATGAATTCGGCTCAGCAGCCCTCAGATGGATTCCTAATGGAATCAAAATTAGCTCTACTCTTTAACAGTGGAGAGAGGAGGCTATGCAATTGGCATTCCAGGCCCTCCAAGGGGGCCCATACCATCAGGCACGCACACACACACTAGTCTCCAACCTCTCTCAATTCACTGGGTTTTGGAACCCATGTCCCTTGTCTAGCAAGTGCTACTTAATTGAGGTTGAGTCATCTCTGTCATAAAGTGAGGGCAGGGGACTGGACTCGATGACCTCTAGAGGTCCCTTCCAGTCCTAGAGTCTATGAGTCTATAAAGCAGTCTCATAGCTCCTCATGCACATAGTCAGGGTAACACCACTTTATTCTTCCTGCCCCAATAACAAAGAAATTGGGGATCCCAGAGCTGTCAAAATAACCATCCCAGGCTGCCGTGGGCTATGCTAGGTGAGGTGGGTGTGCCAATGCAAATACCTGAAATTCCTTTCCACGCTCCCCATAATTCACCACCAGATGTCAGAGTAGAGCTCATCCTGACTCTGCTTACATCAATAAACACAAATATTTAAAATAAGCGCCAGTGTGCTATGCTCTTGGTTTGGTGCACTGTGCACATTTTACTCCAAATAGATTTATGTCAATAAGAAGTTACACATATCAGATTAGAGACAGAAGGGCAAAGCCTTTAAATCAGCCTGTGATGGGAATCGCTGGGGGAGCTGTTGCATCCAGCTTCACAAGCTGTTTCATGCAAGCTGCCTTCAGGTTTTGAAGAAATGCTCATATTGTAAGTTTTGTAATGTCATTTCTTTTGGGGGTGAGCTGTTGCAAGCAGTGTGAGAGTTTTGCCCTTTGCATTAATCTCTCTAAAGTGATTCTAAAGTCAGCATTGGTCCTTGGGTACCAGGCATTGCTTTGGCTGAGAGTCCTGGAAGAAGGAGTTGCCCAGATGGCATTTGACCACCTCTGTTCCAGATCGTGGGTATAATGGGAACAACATAAATTACCCTTAGAAAATACCCAGAATCCCGGTCACTGATTTCTCCTCCAATGGGAAACCGAGCTGCAAGGCCCTGAGATCTGCTCCCTCTTGGCAGAGATGTGACAATGCTTTTCTTTGCTCCATAGACTCGCTACCTGCAATGAACATATTTATGTTGCAGTGAAGTGGTAGTGCCTGGCATGTATTTTGTTTCTTGTTTTCCTTAACCTGTTCTTGCTCAAATGATGACAGAAGAACTCAGAAGCTGGTAATATCAATTAACCAAGCCTGGGAAAACACAGCGTTATCAAATCACTGTAGCTAAAAAGCCTCCTCTGCAGGTCCATGGGTTTGTTTATTTCTGTTGCCTTTTATCTAGTAACTGATCTATCTTCCTGAATTTTCTACAGTGCCATTGGAAACTGAAGCTCACAGTGGGCTCAGCAATTAGTGGTAGCAGAGAAATATAAGGCAAAACAAGTATTGCTAATGAGCTGACACATTAAACAATGAGTCACACTTCCATAAGGAGCCCAAATCAAGTTATAACCCTAAATAAACAAGCTGTGAGAAACAGTTTACAAAATATGAACGTGTTACTTATTTAACTGCTGTTGGGAAGCTGTGATCTGAACCCTGAGATGTATTTAAATATCTGAAACAAATAGACAAGGGGCAATTTATTAGGACTCTGTATGCAAGGCTGTAGCAGGCCGTTGCTGGACTGCACCAGAGGTCTGAGCTGGAAAGAAGTTCTCAGAGGGACAGGGCAAGAGACTAACGAAGTGGGAGCTCCCAGAGTGGTTTCATCCACCAGTCTGTTTGGTAGGTCAGCCATTTTCTATTGCACTTATCACTGCCTGCAAGAGAAGCCCATGAGCGCCCAGCATGAGGCCTGGGGTGTGCTAGACTAGAGAACTCTAATGGTTACAGATCGGCTGAAGGCCTGTAAATGCATGTAAGACTTTAGGTGGGATTTCCCAAAGTACTCAGCATTGGCCCTATTCTGCTCCCATCAGAGTCAGGGGGAGATTTACCATCAATGTCAGTGAAGGCAGAGTTAGGCCAACACTGAGAGCTGCTGAAAATCTCACCCCAATTCATCTCTGCCCACACAGTGATCTCTGGCTGTGGGGCTCATGGTGGCACCTGCTGTGATGTTACATTGTAAAAAAGATTCACATAAAGTGCCTGAGCCTCTATTCCTACTGAAACTGTCTTGCTGTTGACCAGTGTATCCCTGTAATGTTCATCTGTGGGGTTAACCGCATTTCTGCCAGTGTCCGTCACACCCTGGGAGCACAGCCACTACCATTGCATCATAGCCTTGAGTTTCTCGCTTGCTGCCATCAGATCACACCTTTGTACAATGTGTGGTGCATTTAGATTGTGCGTTTGACTGGGTGGGTGTCACAATTTGATGGCTTTGTGATTCGGTTGATATGCAGCCCCACTATTTGCCAGTCTCTTTGCATAATGGAAACATTAAAAGAATATCATAAGGGAATGGCAAACCCTGGATTATCTGGTGGTGGTATTCAGGCTTGAAAACTGGTTACTCCACTCAAATAGTTTTATGTTTGGACCTTGGCTAGGCGATCAAAGCTATATAACCAGGAGTCAGGGCTGACCAACTCTTGGGGTTTTGACTGTCTCAGGGAATATCCGTCATTGAGTTAGCAATGTGCAGCCTGACTCCCCTGTTCATAGATTCCAAGGCCAGAAGGGACCATTATGATCTTCTAGTCTGACCTCCTACATAACTCAGGCAGAGAACTTTCTCCCCCCAAATTCCTAGAGCCAGTCTTGTAGAAAAACACCCAGTCTTGATTTAAATAGTGTCAGTGATACAGAATCCAGCAAGATCCTTGGTAAATTGTCCCAATAGTTAATTATTCTCGCTGTTAAAAATGTGCATCTGATTTCCACTCTGAAGTCATGGTCACTTGTACCTAAGCTGGTGCTGCTCTGCCATGTGATAAAGGCCCAAACAAGTATGTGACACTGACTAGGTGTTTGAAACAGAATAAACCAGGCCACTTCCACGGCTTTGTCAATGCACATGCACACACTAAATGCTCACATGTGGCGGAATTGAGCCATGCCCCTGGTATGACTGGAAGAGTCACCCATTTGTCTACCAGTTCCAGATGTGATGATAGAGGATGTGATGCCATACAGATGTGTGTGACGCGAAAGTCTGTGATGTAGTAGACTCTGTCTGGTCAGGGTGGCAACATGACATCCATCCACATATCAGTCTCATTACACATGGTAACATCACTCCCTCACTGGTATTACATCACATGCTTTAATGTCATCCAGAGCCCCACCCCACACTTGTTAATATCTTGCCTTTAATGGCCAATTACTGCTGTTTACAATGTTATACTGTTGGGGCTGGCTGGACTAGAACAATTCTGTTTGATCTAAAACACAGAAGTTTTGAAATTTTTGTTCTGCAGTGGAACAAAACTGGGACGATTTGAATTTTTTTTGAGAGAGAGAGACACACACAGAGAAAGAGAGAGAGAGAGAGCCTAGAGTAGCCAATTTTCTGTCAGTCTCTCCTGTTGGAGCTGCTCCACTTTGTGTATATAATTAAATAGTCAGTGGGCCTGAAAGCACACACATGACACTGAGTGTAGCATGGTGGTTCGTGCACCCAGATGGGATGCAGGGGACTCAGAATCTAGTCTGAAAAAGGCAGAGTAGAGACTTGAACTTGGGTCTTTCACATGAGCGGTGGGTGAACTCTGGGGCTGTTGACTACGTCCTTTTCTTCTCTTACTCCTCAGCAATTCCATCCTGCACCTGAGAAACCTTCCCAACGACATTTTCAGCAAAACCAGTATGTTTCCACGGAACATTTAAGAGCCAGCTTGCCAAAGCCCCGGCTGGGATGATTTAGTTGGGGATTGGTCCTGCTCTGAGCAGGAGGTTGGACTAGATACCTCCTGAGGTCCCTTCCAACCCTGATGTTCTGTGATTCTATGAACATTTTGGTTTCAGCAAAACAGCATTTTACAGAAAAAAGCTATGTTAAAACTTCCAGTTGCTGGGGAAGGGGGTGCCAAGTCACCGTCTGGGGTCTGAAAAGCATGCGGCGAAGCAATCATGGGGTGGGACTGTGTGGGAGAGGGAGCAAAGGTGCACAGACCCTTGGTTCTTTCTGTTTTTTCCCAGTCTCGGTGGATGCTCTAAGTTCTGGTGTGGCACCATACTCCCCCTGCCATCTCCTCAATGTGTCCTTACACCAGGATTCTGTGAGAGCAGCATAGAACCAGCATTGACAGCTCCTGTGCCTGCTGGAAATGTGCTGTCAGCTTCTGCTCCTGAGTGGAACGGGGAGGTCAGTCTGACCCAGGGGTGTTGCTAGGGCTAGAAAGAGAGAAGTATTTGGCATCCTGGTCTTGGGAAGCCATTCTATATCCCACTCCCCTCAAGTGAACTCTGCAGCAGACCCAACCTTGACAGTTTAAATGTCTCCCAGTGGAGATGGATAATGCACACCCCTGAATGTCTGAGACCAGAATGGTCAAGTTCAAGGGCCTGAGACCTCAGAGCAACCTGCAGGCTTAGAGACACTGGACATCTAATTCTGAACCAATACAGGCTGGTCAGCATGAGACCTGGCCAGGCCCATCCTTTCTGGAAGAGACAGGCAGCTTCTCTGCACAGGAGTTGGAGGCAGAAGCAGATGTGCAGACCGTCCTGCCAGATGTTCAGAAAAGTGAAGAAGTAAGAAGAAGCAATTATCTGCCTTCCAGTCCTGTAACAGCCTCCAGAAGGAGACTGATTGGGACCCCTCCAGTGCTGCGGAGACCAATTATTCAAGTGGCAGAGCAGGGCAAAAAGGGGCACACTCATCCCAAGTGCCTCTGTCTTACCTTTGCTCCAGCTGTGGGTGAAACTAGTTGTGCTAGTTGCAGGCAGGTACTCTCCCAGAAACCACATGGGCAGCAGGCAGGTCTCCCACATGGCCCTCAGCCACAAGATCAGCCTGCCTGCTTGTGCACCGGCTCGCTGCTGACTCAGACATCACCTGTCTCCCTGGCTGACAGGGACTCCCGACAACTGTAAAGACTGGCAAACTGGCAGCAGCTTTGGTTTTGCGAAAGCCAAAGAAGGGCATAGTCAGATCTGTGCCCTAATTTATTGTAATAAATTCAGGGAGGGGGAGTTCAGCTACTTGGGTGTGAGCTTGCCCAATCTCCACTCCTCACCATTTCTCTGATCAAACCCATCCAAACTACTTCCGCCGCCACCTAACTTCCTGACAGCTTCATTGGCAGTGATGCCTCTTGGCTCCTGGTCTGCCAGAGACACAAGGGCTAAAGACACCACGGAGCGATCCCTGGCTGGCAGGGCTAAGGAGGCTGCAAAGAAGATTTTTAAGTATATTATGAATGAATCCTAGCAATGGTATAGGTGGAGATGGTTAAACTGTTAATGCTGATGCAGAAAAGGCAGGAGTGTTCGGTCAGTATTCCTGTCCTGTATTTGGAAAGAAGCAGGATGACGAACTCATATCACATAAAAACAAACAGTCCCAGGTTCTGGCAGTTGGAGCTTTAGAGACACCTGAAGCCTGGGGTTACATCCCTGACCATCTTGGCAAAAAGCCATAGATGGACCTGTCCTCCAGGAACATATCAAATTGTCCTTTCAACCCAGTTATACGTCCAGCCTTCACAACATCCCATGGCAATGAGTTCCACAGCTTGGAGGGGCATTGTCTGAGGTGCTTCCTTTTATTTGTTTCAACCTGCTACCTATTAATTTCAGCATGCGACCCCTGGTTCTTGTGTTATGTGAAGGGCTAAATAACACTTCCCTGTTCACTTTCTCCACACCAGTCATGATTGTATAGACTTCTATCATATCCCTCCCCTTAGTTATCACTTTTCTAAGCTAAACAGTGCCAATCTTTTTAATCCTCATATGGTTCCATACCCCTAATCATTTTTGTTGCCCTCCTTTGTACCTTTTCCAATTCTAACATAGCTTTTTTGAGATAAAGCAACCAGAACTGCACACTCTAGTCAAGGTGTGGGTGTACCATAGATTTATACAGTTGCATTATGATATTTTCTGTTTTATTATCTATCCCTTTCCTATTGTTTTCTAATATTCTGTTCCCTTTTTTGACTGCCGCTGCACATTGAATAGATGTTTTCATGGAACTAGCCACAATGACTCCAAGTTCTCTTTCTTGAGTGGTAGCAGCACTTATCAACATTGAATTTCATCTGCCATTTTGTTGCCCAGTCACCCAGTTTAGTGAGATCCTTTTGCGGCTCTTCACAGTCCACTTTGGACTTAATGGCCTTGAGTCATTTTGAATCATCTGAAAATTTTGCCACCTCATTGCTCCCCCCTTTTTCCAGATCATTTATGAATGCTGCACAGCACAGGTCCCAGTACAGATCCCCGGGGGACCCCACTATTTACCTCTCTCCATTGTGAAAAGTGACCATTTATTTCCACCTTTCCCCCCCTATTTTTTAACCACTTGCTGATCCATGAGAGGAACTTCCCTCTTGTCCCATGACTGCTTACTTTACTTAAGAACCTTTGGTGAGGGACCTTGTCAAATGCTTTCTGAAGGTCCAAGTAGATTATATTGACTGGATCACTCTTGTCCATATGCTTGTTGATTCCCTCAAATAATTGTACTAGATTGGTGGGGCATGCTTTCTCTTTACAAAAACTATGTTCATTCTTCCCCAGCATATCACGTTCATCTATGTGTCTGATAATTTTGTTCTGTACTATTGTTTCAAATAATGTGCCCGGTACAGAAGTTAAGCTTAGCAGCCTGTAATTGGCAGGCTTCCTGCTTATGATGTACTTAAAAAAAACACACACATAAGGATGATGAAGTACTTTCTGGTCCATTAGTAACTAAGGAGGATGTTAAACAACATCAACTAGGGATAAATACTTTAAATCAGCAGGGCCACATACCTTGCACCCAAGAGTCCTAAAGGAGTTGGCTCAGGAGATCTCGAACCTACTGATGTTCATTTTTATAATCCTAGAATTCTGGGAAAATTCCAGAAGAGTGGAAGAGAGCTAATGTTGTGCCCCTGTTCAGTAAGGGCAAGTGGGATAACTCAAGTAATTATAGGCCAATTAGCCTAACTTCAATCCTGGACAAAAGAGTCAAAAAGCTGCTAGGGTTTTGATTGATAAAGAATTAAAGGGTAGGATTATAATTAGTGCCAGTCAATATGGTTTTGAGCATCAAACAAACTGGATTTCATTCTTTGTGGAGATTAGAAGTTTGGTTGATAAAGATAACTTCATAAATTTAGACCTTTGTAAGGCATTTGGTTTAGTACCTCATGATATTCTGATTAAAAATTAGCACTATACACAGATTTGACAGAATTCAACGTTTAAAGTTTTCATAATTTTGATGGAAAATCTTGATGTTCATTTTAAGCATTTTTTTCAATTTTCATTGATTTAAATTTTCACAGTTGCATGCGAGAGTCAGACAATAAAGGGTCAGACAATAATTATTTAATGATAGACTTTGTTATTGAAAAAGTTAAAGCTTTATAACCATTACCACACCAATTGTCAACATGACATTTCAAAGTATACTGATTAAATATCCGTAAATCCAACTCTAATAAATTATCACGCAGCATTTCTCTTCCTTTGCCTGGCTGTCAATTTTTATCATTATCGATGGAAAGATTTTTGGGTTGGTTGGTGTGTATAGTGAAATCAACAAAACCATACCAGTAGGGCACACGTTAAACTGAATAAGAACTGGCTATTGGGAGTCACCCTGGGATGGGGTGTTCTAGTGGAGTTCCACAGGGATCAGCACTAGGGCCAGTGCTATTCAGTATATGGATACTAACATTTATCTGAACCCCTGTTATCCAAACCTCCACATTATCCAAATCCCTTCCTTGTTCCCCAGGTATCTCATGCTGGGGGACAAGGAAGGGATTTGGATAATGCAGAAGTTTGGATAATAGAGCAGAGACCCCCAGCCATCACTGCGAGGAGAAGAAGGACAAGCTCTCAGCCATGAGAAAGGCCGCTAGAGCGACTACCTTTTCAAAAGGCAAAAGTGGGACACATGCAGGAACCCCGACCACCTCTATGGCCCCTCCCCTGCTCCTCCTCTTCATCCGAGGCCCCACACCTGGCCAGGCTGAAAGCCAGAGCCAGGTCATGGTAAGAGCTGCCCAAGGGGCCCAGGCCACTGCGGGGAGCCCCGGATCCTCCACCTGCCGTGGGTGGGGCTCCAGCGAACACGAGCCAGTGTCCACACCCCACTGTGGTGCACCACCCAGGGCAAGTGAGGGTCTGGGGCTCCACACAGCAGCCCAGGTTCCCTGACCAACTCTTACCAGTGGCTCTGACTTCTGGCCTGGGGCAGGGCCTTGAGGGGAAGAGGACGATCAGGAGTCAGGGTCTCATGGTGAGGGGGAGCTAAGATCTGTTCAGTGCCCCCCGCAACCGAGAAGAGGCTGGTGCTGGTACTGCCCCTGAGCCTCAGGCAGGGGCAGAGCAGCACCGCAGGGAATCTAGGACAAATGCTGTCCCCTAGTCATTCAGCCTGGGGCCAGGACTTGAACTCTGCATTTTGGGATTGTCACCCTAGAGGCCACCCTGCTGCTGAGTGGTTCCTGTGGTAGTGCAGGGAGCCCTCTGCAGCCCCGCTGTCATGGGAGTGAGTGAGCACAGACGCCTGGGCAGGAGTGTGAGGAGGAGAAGTATCCAGATGCGGGGATGGTCTCCCCAGTGATGAATGTTGAATGGCTCCTGTCTTCTCAATTATCCGAATACAATGGGCCCAGGTTATTCAGATAATCAGGGCTATGCTGTATTTTCAGCAATGATCTGGAAGCAAATATAAAATTACTGCTGATAAAATTTGCAGATGACACAAAGAAGGGCAGGGCAATTCTACAGAATGAACTGGATTGCTGGGCAGCCTGGGCCTTTTCAAATCAAATGTGTTTTATTATAAGCCAATATAAAGTTATATACCTAGGGACAGGGCATGCATGCCTAATCTACAGAATGGTGGCTGTATCCTGGAAAGGATGTAGGGCTCATAGTGGACAGGCAACTGAACATATGCTCCCAGTGTGACGGTGTGACAAAAAGGCCAGTGTAATCCCTGGCTGTGTGAACAGGGGAACAGCAGTAGGAGCATGGAGGTGACTTCACCTCTGTATATGGCATTGCTGAGACTGACCGGAACACAGAATCCAGTTCTGGGGTCCACATTTTTAAAAGGATGTTGAAAAATGTAAGAGTGTGCAGAGAAGAGCCACAAACACCATTTGAGGCTGGAGAAAATGCCTGACAGTGAGAGACTTGGCTCATCTGTTTAGCTTATCAGAAAGAAGATTGAGAGGTGACTTGATTACAGTGTGTAAGTAGCTTCCCGGAGAGAAAATACCAGGTGCAAACAGATCTAGCAGATAAATGCAGAACATTTGGAAGCTGAATCCAGACAAAGTCAAATTGGAAATAAGGCACAAATTGTTAGCAGTGAGGGTGAGTAACCGTTGGAACAAAGTACCATGGGAAACGGTGGATTCTCCATGTCTTGATGTTTTCAGATCAAGACTGGATGCCCTTCTGGGAGATGCTTTAGTCTAACACAGGGTTTTGGGCTCAATGCAGGGGTCACGGGGTGGCGTTGTAGGGCCTGTGTTAGACAGGCAGTCAGACTAGATGAGCTAATGGTCCCTTCTAGCCTTAAACTCTGTTAAGGTATGAATAATAATGGGCCTTTACTCGTGGTGAGTAGTCCTTACTCACTGCCTCGTTGCCAATAGGGCTACTTGCATGAGCAGGTGCTGCTAGTCGTGAGTGAGGGTTGCACAGCCAGACCCAGACGTTAGCCTTGTCTATCTATTCAGCACCCACCATCACTGCCGTGTTTACGAACAATGGCAAAAGTCTGTATTTGTCCAGGCAAACCGAGACCTCCTGCGCACAGTCAGCTGCTCAGGATGGTCAGTGATAAGCTGTTGAGTGGATGTGAGGGATCAGGGGCAGGGGGAAGAGTATGTCACCAGTGCACCACCCCTCTCCTGGGGCTACTGCAGAGGGTGAATCTGGGTCTGTCCTTGCCCCTTGTCTGCCCTTCCCCTCCCCTTTAGTGAAATGTGCACCCCCAGGGCGGCACAGAGGGAACTGTACCTGCACTCCCCCAAGAGCAGGGGCTGTGACCTTTGACCAGCCGTTGCATGGTGCATGCAGCTGGAGGGAGTCCTGGCTTCTCCTCCTCCCCATCCCCTCCTGACTTGGCCCATGCTTTGTGAAGTCCTCTGGCAGCCCCTTGGCATGAAGTAGGCTAGAGAGGCATGAGATGGCACCAGAGCTGGGGGAACTCTGCAGAAGATGTTGGTAAACAGGGATTCACTGTGCGTTCACACCAGAACCTACCCAGGATGCTTTGGGGTTCGCACTGTTAAGATAAGTTCCTGTCTGCATCCTAAAAGACTTGCCCATACCGGTATTGCCCTGGCCTCTTCCTTTGTCAGTCAGTGTTAAAGGCATTCTGAACTATATGCATTTCCTCACCTTTTGGGGGCAAAGCCAGACTTTCAGGAACCTGCTCCCCTACTTGGTGTAAACTTTGCTTGTACCAATCAGAAACGAACACACACAGTTTTTGGGCCCCGTCCCCTATGACACTTCTATGATGTCATAGTGGGTATTTTAGGCTGGTCTGCCATGTGCAGGCAGAAGAGGAGAAAGAAAAACGAATCCTGTGTACCTTGTACACACCCGTAACCGAGCCTGATCACCTCGAAGCCTCTCTCAGCTCACGTGTTTTAAGCAGAGTTTCTATGTTTGCCGGTCATTATGAGTTGGTTTGTATTCGTAAGTATTGGTTATTACTAAATGCTGCATCCGTGTTTATAAATATTGTTTACTGCATCTTTGTTTATAAATATTGTTTAATAGTAAATACTTTAGCCATTGTATGTTTTAAGTTCCATTAACCCTATTAGCTAATCAAACGCTGCTCCCCTACCCCTTGTAACTATCCCCAATAAAACTTTTAATTAATTAATTTTAGTTGTGTGCGTGCCTGCAGTTTGCATCGTGACCCAGACCCTCCTTGCATCCCTTACCTATACAGTCTATTGCCACGTGCAGCCTGGTAACTAACAGCTCTGTATTTTTCTTTCGCCCCTAAAAGTATGTGGCAATCTACATGGCGTCACGAACAGGATGCACGGAGGTTGGGCCATGCCCGTGGCACACTGCAGATCGTGCAGATAATGAAACTGAACAGTTCCAACATTTGCAGTTTCACCTTCTTACTAGCCAAAATTCAACTAATCCAAAAATAGAATGGATCTGTTCTCTTGGCTCGGGCAAAACTCTAAAAGGTTATACTGTACCATTAACCCTGGCAGATATGGGATGCCTCCTTCGGTGCCACCCGAGCCTTAGGAGTCAGCCAGCCGATTGTTCCCTGCAGCCTCAGTGCACGGAGACTGTGGAAAACCTCGGTGCTGCAGATCCCTCTCAACTTTGGAGAGAATGTAGCCACATTGTTAAAAAATCTGGAGGCACCGTTTCCAAATTAATTCCCCCACCTCGGGTAATACCTGCTGATCCGGCACATAAATTATTATGCCAAATGATAAAAGAATTAAATTTGATTAAGAAAACCAAAAAATTGCCACCCGATGAATATAAATCTGAGAATGTTTCCACCGTCCTGTTTAGCATGATATGCAAGGCCCTCGATCTGTGTTCTGTCCTCCATGGAGGCACAATGTTTGCAGCTAAACAGGCAGCCCCAGGCTCTCCTAAAGGTAATAATGAGAAGAAGACAGAAAAGGTAGAGCCCATCACTACCCCCCCCCCAAGTCCCTCTTGGAAAATTTTGCCACCCCCATATGAAGCTCCTAAAACTCCTCTGTATCCAGCTCTGCCAACACCCCCAGAATTTGCAGAATCTGAAACCGTAGCAGAAGCTTTGCCTATTGCAATAACTAAAACTAAAATAGATGCACAAACAGGCAACACCACGCAGGTTACTGAACTGCGAACACGTACTAAGGCCGAACTTAAAGAGTTTTTAAAGGAAATGCAACGAAAAGCTGACGAGGTACCTATGGTTTGGGTCGGGTGGCTAGCCTTAGAACACGGAGCAGAATTGGGGGATCGCGAGGAGGCCGGCACCTTAGCCAAAACGGCCAATTGGGCATGAGGCTTCCCGGATCATCCTTTATTAAATAATCGCATTTGGCCACTTACCACCCTGGCAGCTGCCATTTTAGCAATGAAAGGCAGTTTTAAAGGATTATATATCCCTCCGGGAACTTTAGTTACTCCACACGATCTAATATGGGCAATTGCAGGAGCTTCCATAGCCCTCTGGGATCCAATACAAAATCCACTTAATTTAACTATTCAACAGCAATTGGTGGCCACACTCTTTATATACGTTACTGATCCCACCCAGATTCCTGTCTCAGCAGAGGCCGCTAATTTGGCATTAGAAGCTGCCCCTGGAGCTGACACCGGTGCCATGCTGCACTTGCATGCGGCCGTTCGCAGACCCATCTTAACGTTATTTGAAGTGGTTAGTAAAATTAAGTTGTTACTGCCACCCCCGCCTGTTGTTCTCCCAGTTGATTCACCACCAAAAAACCCTCCAAAAAGTCAGTTTAATCCCCAAAAATATCCTGAGCGAACTGAAGCTGAACGGGCACTATTTGGCTTCCTTCTTAACAAAGGGATCCCCAAAGAAGCCCTGCGTAAAATGTCAAACCAAGAGCAGCAAAATGGAGCCGAACAGCTAGGCTGGAAAAATTGGGAGGACTCTGTTAGGACAAAAAACGAATAGGGGCCGGGTGCTGCCCGGCCCAAATTAAAGATCCCACCGATGAACGCCCAAACGCCACCCTGTTAGTTACCGGTGACACCCCCACTTCCTTTTTATTAGACACTGGAGCTCAAATTAGCGTTATTGAGCCCAACGTTCCCCACTGTCCTACTGGCTCCTTTATGTTTGTTCAAGGTCTCAATGCAGTACAAGAAAAACCCATGGTTTGGGTTAAAATTGCCCACGGAAAATACCTAAGAAAAATAAAAGCTTTGTTGGGATCAAAAAACCTGCTAGGTGTCTCAGATATTAAAAAATTTAAACTGCATGATCAAATTCTGCAAGCCCTGCCTATAACCGTAGGCGATCATTCCCCCTATACCCCCGAAGCAGTTAACTCCCAGCCATGGAAATTTTCCCCTATTCCCACAAAATCCGAAGGGCTTCCCCTTATTGAAGCTTTGCTCACTCAGCTTCTAGAAGAAAAAAAAAATAGAAACCTACCCAGGATGCTCTGGGATTCGCACTAGGAACCTTCCCAGGATTGTTGGAGAACAAATTTACTCCCAGAACTGCTTATGGGCAAACTGATCCTGGGGTATTTTATAAACATGAGAATTCATCCCCTTAGCACAGTTTTTGACAGTGATTAGACAGCTGGTGAACTGGCCAGCAACGTCTCATGGCTTCCTCATGCTCCACCTGTTGTTTCCTGTCTTAGATTGTTTGCTCTTTGGGGCAAGGACCATCTCTTTGTTCTGTTTGTACCGCACCTAGCACTATGGGCTCCTAGGCCAGGACCAGGGCTCCCCAGTGCTGCTGCAATACACACAAGTAATAATTCCAAGACTTACATCCACCTGCTCAGGGGACAGAGAGCCAGTCTGTGACCCAGGTGTCCAATCAAACATGGGAATATTGAATATCAGAGACTGAGTCCTCACTCTGGGCTGTTCACACACAACCTAGAGAGCAGGAATCACACACAGGGATCTGTGAACAAACCATTTTGAGCAGCAGATAAATCTAGAAAATCACAATCCGCTTGCAGAAAATCCAGGAACTGTTAAAGTGGCAAAATTCATCAACTAAATTATGGGCTGAAAATTATTTGCCCTGCTCTAGAAATGGCAATAATAATAATTAATAAAAGTAATGTTATTGGAGGAGTCAGGCCACATTTCCAATGGGACAGGAAGAAAAGCTCCGCCAACCAAGTTCCAAATATTTAAATAACCACATCAGAGCTCGGTTTCCTTAGCCCAGCTGCGTCCATGAGTGTCTGTGCTAGTAATGAGCACAGAGCTTGTCTGTACGTCCCCAGGCCTGACTTCTGGCAAACTGACTTTCACCATGAAGATCTCAAATCAGTCTAGAGTCTTTCATCCCAAAGGCTCACGGTGCAATCTGCTCTGGGTTTCGCTCAGCAGGGACAGACCGCCACAGGAATGCAGCTGCCTCTGGGGAGAGGGGTTCCAGCCACTGCACAAACAGAGTTCCAAGCACCAGGAGGAGGGGAAAAGACAGCCTGGCAAACCCCTCCTTTTGTGGAAAGGGGTCACGGGATCTCTGTCTGTGCAGAGAGCACTGGGCCTCAGAGACAGGGCCCAGGTGCAAACACTGGGTTTGGATTCAACTTCTTGCCCAATAGTGAGGGATGTTTCTAGAGGTGGGGAGGGGAAAAGGGTCAGAGATGAGGATGAGCCCTAAAATCCAGGTCTGATTTTGGATTTCAAGTCCCCCCAAAGCTCAGGGCTGTTTTAATCCAGGTCTAATCTGAAAGGGCCTGACCCAGTGAGCAGCATGGGACTGCAGGGATGCAACTTGACAGGATGAGGGGCTGCAGCCTGTAGCAGGATCTGAGACCCTGGCTCTAGTGAAGGTATCTCAGGGCACTCTCCCTCCAGCCCCCCGGCATGAGCCAGGAAGCCCCTGTTGCAGACAGGCCACAATCTATGTGGCTCACAGACTGAAGCGGTGAGTGGGAACAAAATGAGCATGTCATTCCCTGTGAGTCAGGTGTCAATCCCCCTTCGGCGGGCTCCCTGCTAGCAGCAGCTGTAGCCTAGGGAAATGCCACAGCCACAGCCTCGGCATAGGGGCGCAGCTCCCCAGCACACCAGCTTCTTTCCATTCCTTGCAGGTCTCTTTGCCTGGGGCTGTGAGGGCCACTGGGGAGAGCCAAAGGCATGTGGGCATCATCCCCTCCCCCCCACACACACATCCTCCCACCCTCCTCTGAACCAGAGCACAGGAGTCCCGGGGTCACTGCTTAAGTGGTTCCCCTGGGGAGCCCAGAGCATTGCTTCTCTGCTGCGTTCCTCTCCTGGGCAGCAGTGGGCTCAGCAGGACTCTGCTCGCTGCTGGTATTTTTAACTCCCCTAGTTAGTTTCAAACCTGCCCATTTCAAAGCTCTCTTTCTTTTCCCCTTCGGGCAATTTTTTTCCTGCTGCAACAAGACCTTTGGGAAGCGCATGGCCTTGCCTGAGAGCTGTGCTGTGTGCTCTGCCTCCCTCAGGGCTCCCAGCCAGCCTGAGCGTGTAATCAGCCTCCAGAGCTGTGCCAAATGCCTCATCCCCAGCTCATACACCACTCTCCATTCCATCCCTGAGCAAGCAGCACAGAGCACTCACCATGGGCGGCCACCCGCGATCATTCCTTCAGCACACACCTTGGGCCTTACGTCCACGGTAAGAAATGGATCAGCTCGAGAAATCGTCTTGAGCCTCATCTGGGAATCTCTGTTAGCAGCAGCTCCCGCTTTTCCAGTCAGAGATGATTTACTGTGAGCTGCTCTATTGATTTTATTGTGGGAATGTGGTGATACCTAGAGGGAAAGAGAGGGAGAGAACTGGCCTAACTGAGTGTGTGGGGAAGATTCCAGCCCTGAGTCTAGCGCTGCTATGTTTTTGCAACTGTACAAGAATTATTTGTAATGTTTTATGCACCCATCTGCTTCCTGTGTGCTTTCTCTAAATCTCGCTCTCTCTCTCCCCGCCCCTCCACACACGTTTGCTTTCCATGTAGATTACTTCTGCTGAGAGTCTAATTAGACCCAGGGAAGCCTGCCTATTGCGCGAGCCTGGGGAGAGCTTAATTAAAGTCAATGGAGAAAATTATAGGTGAAAAAAAAAATTAGGGCAGCAGGGAAAAAAATAACAGGAAAGAAACCAGAAAAAAAAAGCAGCATGGAACAAACCACAGTGAATGAGACGCCCAGTGTCTGTATCTGCCCAATCTGATCCCTTCCGAAGCCAGCCTGCGGAAAAGGACTCGGTGAGCAGGAGAAGTTGTGCACAAGGATGTGTGAGTCCCTGTAACCAGGGTTTGGTTTTATATTGCAGGGAGGACAGTTTGCAAAGACACAGAACAATAGTCACAGCCTTCTATGTAAGAACTTGGGCTGAGTTACTGCTTTGAGGCTTGCTCTCATGTCCTGTGCTCACCTCTTGAACACTACACCCCACCCCAAGAAGCAGCAAGCTAAAATGTAAAGACCAGTGAAGGTGGATCCTCCAAGTTTGTCTAGAGAGGACTTTTCGGAGTTGGAAATCACAGAGACATAGTCCTCCAAGGGCTAGAGAGGCTAGCACCAGCACCCAGATAAAAGTTGCTGCCTAGCCTTAGGAGGTCAGTTCCTACCTGTCTGAGAGCAAAGGGGGGTGCTGCTGCCTGGCTCCCAGAGCCCAGCGCTAGCCAGAGCTTATGGCTGGCCACCCTCACACAGCTGGGCGACAGAGAGAGGAGCCTGGGGGCACTGGACCTGCAAATAGGTTACCGTCTTTCTAATGGCTGGTAACTGGACCCCCAAGGCCTGACCCTGCTGCCTCGCCTCTTCCCCGAGGCCCTGCCCCCTTCTCTGCCTCTTCTCCCCAAGGCCCTGCCCCTGCTCCACCATTTTCCCCCAGGACCCTGCTCCTGTTGCTTGCAGGGTCTTCACCAGCATGGACAAGGCACCTTGCTTGCCACCTGTGGGCTGAGCCGCAGGAGCAGCCTGGCCCTGGAGGCAGTGGCTGCAGCTGCGCTGCCCTCTTCCTTCTGCTGTGGGTTGCCACCTTTTCCACAGATCAAAAAAACCAGACACTAGGGCTGTCAAATGGCACTTGGACACACAAGCCAAAACCCAGCCTGTCCAGGTGAAAACCGGAGGGTAGCAGCCCAACCTGCGTGTAAAGGGCCCGGCAGGAAGAGGCCCAGGGAGTTAGCGGCAGAGGATTGAGCCAGGCTCTGGAATCCAGAGTAGCAGACGGGCCTGGGCTCCCCCCACTGACTACAGGCAAAGTGGCATAAACCCAAAGACGCAGGCAGGGCTTATCTGGGAGCCCAAACAAAGGGCTGAATTAAAAGGGCCCAAAGCCAGGGCTGAACACTCTAGCAAGAGGCAACAGCCTCTGGAGGGGGCTTAGTTGGCCTTTGGCCTTGGCAAGAGGGCCACGGCACTAACCCCTGCCCAGGTTAGCCAGCCGCCTGCAAGGGGCTCCGGGGTGAGAGAAGGACTGTGGTACCACACCCCACCACTCGGAGGTGCTCCAGAGGTGATTGCCCCTTCACACACACTCTCTGCTCTTCTCTACAAAGGGAGAGGAGTTTGGTTCAAAGGGGCACAGGTTGTGTCACAAATCTCAGGACTTTATCTCCATGCCTGCTAGGTCTCATCTCTGTAGCATTTCTTGGCCTCTCATAAGTCTTTGCACCAGACAAAAGACTAATGTGTGCTGTGCTATAGATTCATAAGGTCTCATTCTCCACTGCACACACCTTCTGTCTGTCACAGCTCAGAGCAACTGCACCTATAGTCCCCCTCTGGGGTCCAGCAAGATACCCATTCTAGGCTCCTCTTGTGGACAGAAAACCACATCTCTCTCCCTCCTGGCCAATGTATTTCCAGACCGCACAGCTTCCTGCTCCTACTGTGACCTCTCCAGCACAGTCAGGCTGCCTGAGCAGGCCTGCTTTACTTTTCTCCGCAGAGATGGTGAATAGTATAATTGGCACACCTACAAGTTACCACCCAGCTCTTTCTAAGCAAGCACATTACTTCTTAAGGTAAAAGCAATACAGAGAAAATACATTAAGAACAATAACACATGCTAATAAATTCACCCTGGCCAGTGACCAGTCCTTCATACCCCACTCAGGGGGTTGCCTGTGGATACCAGTGTATCACTTCTTTTGCTCAGAACAAGAACACTCATGAGTGAGTCAGTTACTCTTTTGTACAGTTTGTCATTGAACTGTCCTCTTATAACAGGTCAGCAGCAGACAGGGTAAAGCTTCAAAGGCTGAGTGATATGTGAGCGTTTGCAGTCCCCTCCTCCCAAATACTTCCTAGGAATTCCACTTCACATAGCTTGTCCCAAAAAATCATTTGTGTCTGCTCCATTGTTAAACATAGTCCTTTGGAGCTCACCAGACTATGCATTCATCCTGTCTGCCTCCTAGACATTCCATGCAATCCCACAATAATACACAACTATTTGCACTTTAAGTACAATGAACTCGTAAAATAATGAAAGTTAATTCAATAAGGCTTGTCCAAGATATTGCAGGACATTGTCATCACTGTCACAGGGTCATCATTTACAATGAACATGGGTGAAGAACACTGCCATTCTGAGCTGGTAGCATTTTGCACTTACTTTGCACTTGTGTAAATGACCATACAAGGGGCAAGGCAACAGAGAATCAGGCCTGTAGATTTTAAAACTAGAAGGAACCAGTGTGAGCATCTAGTCTGACTTCCTGCATAACATAAACCAGAGAATTCTACCCAGGAAGTCCTGCAACGAAGGAATATAAGTAACAGTATCGAATTCAATAACTTGTAGTCACGCCACAGCAGATCTTTGAGAAGGTCTTGATTTAAAAACTTTGAATGTAGGAGAATCCACATGCCTTGGTGTTATTTACGCTCCCTGTTTAAAAGCTGTGTATTATTTCCAAGCTGAGTTTTTCTAACTTCAGCATCCAATTATTGACACCCATTATTTTTTTGTCTGCTAGATTTAAAAGCCCTCTATTCTCAGAATAATACCTCCTCACTATGGAGCAGCCTGTGATCAAGTCCGCTCTTAACTTTCTTGTCATAAGGAAAATAGAACGAGCCTCTTCAGGCTCTCCTGTAAGACAGATTTTCCAGACCTCAGATTGTTCTTGTAGCTCTTTTCTGAACTCTTTCTAATTTGTCAACAGCCTTTTTGAAGTGTGGACACCAGAAGTAGACACAGAGTCCAGTGACAGTCATGCCAATGCCGTAAATACAGGCAATCCCACCTTCTTACTCCTCCGTGATATTCTGCTGTTTAGACATCCAGGGATTGTTAGCCCTTTGGCCACAGCATCACATAGTCACTCGGTTATAAAGACCTGAATAGCAATGGTCTGAGAACTGATCCTCGTTGATGACTTTCCTTTAGCAACTATATTTTGAGATCTGTCAGTTAGCTAGTTTTTCAATTGAGTTAATATGTGTTAATAATAGTGCCCTTGCTAGTTTTTAAATCAAGTTAATATGTGCCAATAATAGCTTGCACAGATGGGGAAACTGAGGCACAGAAAGGTGAAGTGACTTGCCCAGCAGTCCACTGGTAGAACTGGGATTTGAACACAGGTCTCCTGAGTGCTATGGCAGTGCTCCAGCTGTACTGCCTCACAAATAAGCGAGGCTATCACCAAACAGATTTGTTGTGTTGTTTTTCTCATCTTGTAGGGTCATTGGAGAAATCATTCAGCAGGGCTGGAGAGGTGCCCCAAGTGGTCAATGTAGCGAGGGGTGAGGGAGGGGAGAATGCATTTCCGTAGCTGGAATGCAACACACACACAGAGTCCCTGGCTCCCCTTGACTAGTGTCAGCTGTAATAAAGGAGAAGAGTCCTCCCAGCTCAGCCAGCACATACTGCGTGGTCTCCCTTTGGCTTTAGGCTCCCAAAGTCTTTTACTCTCCCTGAGTGATGTCAGACTGAATAAAACCAAATAGATCCTGATGGAGGAAGCTGCAGTTAAGTGGGCTGGCTGATTCTTTGTTTTATTTGCTCATTGACTTGCCATAGCTATAAAATGTCATGGAAATAGCAAGGCTCATAACAGGCTCAGATGCCATCCCATCAGGCCAGGTGCTCTCTCCTCCCGTCTCTCTGCAGTCGCGGATGTGTGTTACAATTGTAGTGCCAGGGTGAGTCACTGGAGAAAAGCTTTAGAATGTGACCATGAAGGGATCAAAAGCCAGAAGAAAAATAAAAAAGAACTGCAAATTATTCATTAATGAGATTTAAAATCGCATGATTTATAACCCAATCCCCTGATTTTGGGTGCCTTATTCGTGACTTATAGCCCCATGGGGCAAACCACACTGTCATTGGACGCCATGTTGCAGAAACAACTCTGTAAAGCACCTCCTAGGCGTCAGCAAACAGTCATGATATTGCAGAAGCTCCAGTGACATATGAAATACTGGCCCAGGAAGGAGCTTTGTACAGCCCAGAAGCTTCCAAGAGTGCTGGAAAGTATGAAAACCGTGGACTTGCACGAAGAAAAATGTTAGCAGTAAAGATGACTCACATATTACCTATTTCCTAAACAAAATACGTTAACTGCAGAAGAAAAAAACCCAACAAAATGCCATTGACTCTAGCTGCAAGAGACAATAGCAAAAGTCTAGGCACCTCCGAACATGGAAATTTATTGGGACTACGGAGGTGAAACTGCAGCATGATGGGACATTGTGCCATCATGAAGCTGGAACTGCTACATGTAATCCCCAGTGCCTAGCTGGATCCTGAAAGGCATAAGAGCAGAATTTGTGATGCCCCACAATGGTCAGACAGGAATGCGGGTATCAAAGATAAAGTTTCCAAGTGTGAAATCTGCAATCAATAGAGCAAAAAGGAAGGTAAAAGAACCCGGAGTTTCTTGAGCATCCTTGATCCAAGGTTCAGATCTGTCAGATTTAAATAGGAAATTGCTTCTTATTAGTGGACTAAGACTCAAATTCTTTTGAAATGGAGCTGACAGACAACACGTCCATTATAAATATATCACACATCGTACATCGTCGTTCACTCACCATTGGTTTCCGGATGAGTTGAGAATAGATAATCACCTGCATTTCCTGAGCAGCTCATGTCAGCAATTCTTTCTGATGTATCAGTTCAGCCTCATGCCCTGATTGTGGACAATCAGATGGGGTAGTACCAACCTCAGTACAAAGGGGATGCAAGGATTCCATTCTTAGCATTGCTGGAATGTTGCAATGAGAGCTGGGAGAAATTTGTCATTCAAAACTATTTCCTGTCACCCTGTGGCTCCAATGGCATCTTTTAAAAATGGCCTTTTTTTTTTTCAAAATTTTTATTTTTTTACACAAAACATGCAAACAAAAAAAACCTGACAATTTTGACAAGGGTTTTTTTTTATTTATTTTTCTTTCCTCCCCTTCCCTTCTCCTTGTTCCTCACTTCCCCTGGGATTTTGTCTCTTCTCTCCACCCCCACCCCCGAAAAAACATACCATTTTCCCACCAGCTCCAATCAGAACAGACCTCACAGAGCTTTATTATAGCACCACTGGTTCAGAAAGTCATGGACAGAAGAACCAAAACTTTGGTGTCAATATCTGACAAGCTTCTTTGGCCAAAGGCAATTCACCCCAAAGGAATTACACAAGTACTGTACGCCAGTAAACTAGGAGAGAAGGAAAACCACAGCAGGTACCACAGCAGGAATGCAAGTCGATTATCCCCAGTGCAAGTGGGAGAAAAGGTTAGATTCCAAACAGGAAGTGACTGGCACTACACTGAGGGAAGAGTTATGCCACTGACACCAGGGAAGCCAGCTCTATTATCCACACCAGGGGAACCACCTATGCCACTCACTCCATTCTAATCAACCTGAAAGGCAGGACGACCTGAGGAACAGAAGAGATCTTAACAAACCAAGGAGAAAACAGGCTCACTGATTCTTGGGAACAGCTAGCATTTTATTGACAGGCCCATGACCCAACAGAGGTAACACACACACACACACATACACATGTATGCGCACCTATGTGTGTATACACAGAGAGTTACTGATAATGGAGAGCGCCAGGAGTAGCCTGGCTTTCAGAAAACAGTTCCATCTCAGCAGCCAGACAGGCACTGCTTTGCAAACAAGTGGCCAGGTGATCAAAAAGCCACTGAAGGACAGACCGATGCCCAGGAAAAGCCAAAATAATCCTCTTCTCTGTAGGTGGGTTCAGGTCAGCAACTCTGGCCTCCAGCCTGGACATTTGTGTGTGTGTGTGTGTGTAGGGATTGTGGTTGTTAGTTTTAGCTAATATGCTTTGTTTGCAATTGATTTTCTAAAGGAAAAAAAAGAGGGAGGATGTAACAGTTGCCCCAGGAATTAGTGAATGCCGACCCCTGTGTCAGCTGACTGAGGCATTAACCATTTGTAGCAATGACCCATGTCATGTGACTGAGGCCAGCACACAAATATGAGTCTCTAACCATCACCTGTGCTGTGTCCCACCTTTGTGATATCTGAAGCGTTTCCACTTATGCATTTAATAAAATACAGATATCATGGAATTCATTTCAAAATCAGACACAAATTCTCGACTTTGCCTTTCAGTTAGTCCTAAAAAAGCATATTTCATTTAGCAAAATTAGCTCATTTTTTGACTTCATAATGACACATGAAGTCCAGGGGTTGTGACTAGTTTAACACTTTCTTAGCACTTCCCTCTCTCTCTCTCTCTCTCACACACACACACACCCTGATGCTATGCAGAGATCCCAGCTCAGTGTGGCCAGCACCCTTCATTAATTATCGTTATTACTCCGCACTATCAGGAAGTCCTGGACTTCATGGTCCTTCGATACTCTATAATTTTTGGTCACGGTTTTTGCATGCAAAATTAATTGTGAGATTAAGCAAATGCATGTAGCTCTCTAACTACCTAATTGCCCCAGCAAAAATCAGTCTGAAAATCAGGCTCCCTGCACACCCACAGATGTGGACAATAGCCTCTTCGTGGCTAATCAGTGCTGATTAAGCTGAAGCTAGATTTTCCTAGAGAGGTTTTTAAAATCAGAGTGTCAAGCTGTTACGGCGTCCCGTGGCCCCCACCTCTTGCCCATTGGCTGGATGTTCACTGGCACATGACCTTTCCGGAGTTTAGCTCAGAGCTCTTGGACTTGGCATTACTGGCTGTTTTCCAGCCTTCTCTGAAGAACATCATGCCAACAGCAGGGGGTATGTCTGGATTCTGGCAGCGCCAGGCTCCAGCAGGCCTTTGAACTGGCTTTTTGAGAAGAAAAGCAAAGAGGAGGAAAGGGAAAATCTAGGTGAAAGTATAGAAGGTCTCAGTGGGCATATCCAGGGCAGGCCCCTCAATGGCAGGGCCATGCTGCAGCTAGAGCAAAGCAGCAGCCCAGTCTCTTTGATTTATTGGCAAGGCCAGGAGGTGTTGCATTAGGTTAAGTATTAACAGATCTCATGAGCCTCATTAGCTGTCCCCTTTTCACTCTCAAACCAAAGAGTTACTACTCCAAAATCTATAGAGGCTTGGCAGCCTCTTCGCTGAGTCCCAGATGCTTATTGCAGCTTCGGAGTTAACCCTCGCCTCTCCTGCTCACTGCACGACCCAGTTTGAGCCACAGGCTCCACTCGGCAGATCAAAATGTGTGCTGCATTCTAGGTGCCTGCGAGGAGCAGCTCAAGCCAGGCACCTGCTCTGTTCACTGCCTGCCAAGGGTAGGGCCTGGAGTCCTGGGGACCCCAGTGCCAGTATTTCCAGGTTTGCTTCTACCTCTTTATTTACAAGCGTCGGCAGTGAGAAGACAAATCAGCTCCCACCATCTGAGCCCCAGCCCCAGCCCTCCCTTGCAGGCAGGGGCATGGCGCGTGGGGTGAGCTGCAGCTGGAAGCTTGGCCGTGTTGGCTCAGGGTTCGGTTCATGTGCTGCTCACGCCCCCAAACTCTCCCTTTGGGGTCTGGTTCAAACAAAGCCCCAAAGTGAGGCCCAGCCAGAACAGCAGAGCCTCACCTGCATCCAGATGGAACAGCCTCCCTGTGAGGCCCTCCCAAGGGCGACTCTAGACATTTCGCCGCCCCAAGCACGGAGACATACCGTGGGGGGCGCTCTGCTGGTCCCCGGTCCCGCGGCTTCAGTGGACCTCCCACAGGCATGCCTATGGAGAGTCCATTGTTCCTGCAGCTCCACCAAAGCCGCGGGACCAGCAGACCCTCCACAGACACGCCTGCGGGAGGTCCGCTGGAGCCGCCTGCCGCCCTCCCGGTGACCAGCAGAGCGCCTCCCGCTGCATGCCACCCCAAACACGCGCTTGGCATGCTGAGGCCTGGAGCCGCCCCAGCCCCTCCAATAGACCTGGCCTTCCCTTACCATTGCCCAGGCAGCAGAAGACTGGCTCCATCTCCTCCGCCTTCCAGGGGCACCTGACTTGTGTAGCCCCCACTGCCTCCTCAGCTATTAGGTGGCTCTTGTGCATTCCAACTGTGGCTCCCCTCCTCCGGGGAGGGCACAGGCTGCGCAGTGGGCACGGGCCTGGCTCCTCAGTCCCACTCACCCCCAAAGGGTCCGTGCTCCCACCAGCATCTGGAAGTGGGAATGGTGACAGCGACTCTCCCGCCCAGCCCAGGGGTGAGTGACGATGCCAGGGTGGGGCTGGGAGAACCCACGCACACTTTACGCTGGGGTGAGAAGATCCAGGTACTGATACCTAGGCCAATGGGTGGCTGTAATTTGTGACCCAAAAGCCACCCGCTGGCTAAACATGGGCCCTTGTACCATGCGCCCCAGTCAGAGGTCTGCCTGGCACCTGGGTCTGTGCAGACGTGGCGCCATGACGCACCATTCCGGGGGCAGGGGAGGCACTTATTTTCTGTCTTCCTAACCCACTCCAGAGGCCAGCCCCTGGGAGCTCCAAAGCTCGGGTGTATCACCCATTGTGGCCTCAAGGCCCTGCAGGCTCAGTCACTGCCTGTCTGTATCAGTGCTGGCCTCGTTCCTGCTATGGGGAAAGGGGAACAGAGGCTTGGGGAGGATGTTCCAATCTAGTGGGACAAAGTTCCTCTCACCCAGGAAGTGACTCTGAGAGACAATGACGGGATCATACGGGAGCAGTCTAGCACCTGCACAACCCCTGCTGGTTGCCCAGCACTAGCGTGAGCTGATGCAGAGGAGAGGAAGGAGCGATGTCTCACTCACACTGGTGCAGTTACCACAGTCCTGGGCCCTTGGGAGGGCATTGTGCCTATCTGCACCTTCCACCAGCTTCTCACAATACCAGGGGGCCCTTTAGCTGGCTCTGGCCCATGGAGTCGCTCACCAGTTGCTCACTGAGTTTTTGCTTTTGCTGTGGAGTTAGCACGAGGGAGATGAGCCGTATTAGAAGCCTGGCAGCTTGATGGCCTCTGTTTACCTACACCAGTGGTTTTCAGCCTTTCTTGATGTGCAGACCCCTAACAAATTTCAGTTGGAAGTGTGGAGCCCTTTGGAAATCTTAGATGTAGTCTGTAGACCTCCAGGGGTCTATAGACCACTGACCTACACAATGGCTCCAGCCTGGGCCATGTACCACTGTGCCTCACCCGGTTCTGGAGGGGTCATTCTGGGGCTGGAGGATAGTCTGGCATCCATGCTCAGTCATTCTGTGGCCTCTCTGCTGTGACTGCTCAAGAGGGGACAGGTCGTGGCAGTTTTGTGCTGTAGACACCAACTGGCTAGGAACGGGAGGTAGACCTACCACGTGAGTCCACAGCACTAAACAGCTCTCAAGAGGTACCTACTTCCAGTGGCTACTGGCCTGGGCTGGCCTGGGAGGAGAGGCCCTGGAGAAACGTAACACAGCCTGTTACTAGATGATGGCACCTTTGCGTCCCCTTCATACACCCACTGAGGCCCAGACATTCACCCCAGCACATGAGGGCTGCATTGGCCAGCTTGTGAGGGTCTTGCTGCTCACACTGGGGATTCATAGAGCTTAAGGCCAGAAGGGACCATTGTGATCTATTAGTGACCTCCTGTATAGCACAGGCCAGAGACTTTCACCACATTCCCCCTGCATTGAGCCCAGTAACTTGGATCTGGCTAAAGCATCTTCCAGAAAGGCACACGGACTTGGGACCTCAAGAGATGGAGAATCCATCACCCCCTGTGGCCAACAGCCTGCACTGCTAAAAGCTCATTTCCAGCGTGACTTTGTCTGGCTTCAGCTTCCAGCCATTGGTCTAGTTCTGCCTGTCTCCCCGGGACAGTGCGAGGACATTGACCCCAGGCCTGGGAGGTTCAAGGTGCGGGAAGGAGAGTAACTTGTAAGTAGCATGACATGAATTTAGCTGGAGGCTGCAGTGCCTGTTTCTGGAAAATGCTGGTGCATTGTGGTGACAGGAGTGCTGGCTGCGATGTCATTCTGGGCACAGACTGGGCAGCAGGAACCTCCCCAAACCAGCTGAGCCAGGCGGGAGGAGCCATCCCAAGACACAAAACACCCCAAGTGTCCTGGCCTGGGTCTGTCCCTTGCTTCAGCGACTCTTGGACAGTTTTCTGCAGCTCCAGAACTGGAGGCTGCACTGGAAATCAGCTCCTTCAGACCTGCTAATCATTAAACAAAACTGCACTTTAATTAAAAAAGGAGAGTTGGGCAGCCAAGCGTGTGGTGAGGAGAGAGGAAGGTTAACAAGCTGGGCAAGGTCATTAGCCAGCCTGCTCCTCCTCTGCCCCTCCTCCCCTCTAGCACTAGGGCAGAGCCTGTGCAGTCCCCACATCTCTTACCTTCACATAGTTCATTAACCAGCCCTGCATTGTGGTCCGTCATATGGCGAGCTGATTGCTGCTCTCCACCAGACACCCCTCTCCCTTCCCCAGTCCAATCCAGCTCTTAGCCTTAGCAGGTGTCTTCCATCTGGCACTCTAGAGGAGACCCCAGTCAAGCTGCAGTGAGGCCATGGGGGGGTTCCCTAGTAGGCAGACCAGGGGGGCTGGGAGTCCTGCGCGCTCCTCCTCACCACAGCAGAGCAGGGAAATCCCCTTCACCACTAGTGAATAGACTGAGCCTGTGAGAACACGCTAGTGTGTGTGCATACATTTGTGAATGTGCAGTTGTGTGAGACAGGGTGTGTTTGTGAATGAGTGTGCATGGCAATGGGCATGTATGTGAGGCAGGGTATGTGTGTGTGAATGAGTGTGTGTGGCAGTGTGTGTATGAGGCAGGGTGAGTGTATGAATGAGAGAGCATGTGGCAGTGTGTGGGTGTGGGTGTGAGGCAGGGTGTGTGTGTGAATAAGTGTGTGTCTGAGGCAGGGTGAGTGTATTAATGAGAGAGCATGTGGCAGTGGGGAGGGGTGAGGCAGAGTGTGTGTGAATGAGAGTGTGCGCGGCAGTGGGCGTGTGTGTGAGGAAGAGTGTGTGTGTGAATGAGTGTATGTGGCAGTGTGTGTGTGTGTGTGTGTATGTGGCAGTGGGTGTATGTGTGTGAGGCAGGGTCAGTGTGTGAATGAGAGAGCATGTGACAGTGTGCGTGTAGGTGGGTGAGTGGGTGTGGCAGTGGGTGTACGTGTGTGAGGCAGGGTGAATGTGTGAATGAGAGAGCATGTGACAGTGGGCATGCATGTATATTGCTTGTGTAGGAACAACCTCCTGCCATTCCTACACACAAACCCACCCCTGAGCTGTGTGCTTGGGTCCACAGGGAGCTGGAATGGACCTGACTGCCTTGGCATTGTTTATATTAGACTTGTGTTTATTGTTGGTGGAGCCATTTATGGGGCTAAATCACAGCAGATCAGGTCTGCCTGCAGAGTTCCCACCACGAGAAGACCCAGTTTCCTTCCCTTTGTCTCTTTTCTCTGCCTGTCTTTAGCCAGTACACAGAGAGCTAAGCAGAGATGTATGCAGTCCATGGGAAATCAATATCCTGGGTTATTTCTCATCCAAACATGGCCTCCTGAAGTGTAGGATATTCCCAGGGATACGTCCACCCAGGCAGTTATTGTTATCCGTTCGGCATACGGTGCCAAATGAGCACAGATAGGGTCCCTGCTCCAAGGAGCACAGATTCCAGTGCCAGACTTCATGTGTTTTTGGTACTTATAGACTCCAATTATCTTATTAGCTGAGTGTTGCACAGTCCTGAATGGTTTGTCTTCACAACACCCAAGGGTGGTAGGGATTATCCCCCTTTTATAGGCAGGGACTTCGACAGAGGCCAACTGAGAACCAGATTTTCAAAGGTATTTGCGTGCTTAAGGATGCAGAAAGGCATCTAGTGGGATTGTCAAAAGCACCTAAGTCAGTTAGGTGCCTAAGTCCCATTGAAGCCAGAGTACGCATGTGCACACGATGTGAACCGGGTGATACCCCAATCTCACTGGTTTTGGGAGCAAATCTGATTATTTTCCTTTTGTTTAGGATTTGTTGAGCTGTATGTACACTGCATGCTAATGTGTGTTTACCAACGGGACCTATGCCACAGCATCTGGACATGGCACTGCAGCCAGTGGGAATTAGGTGCCAACCTTGCTTAGCTGCTTTTGAAAATCCTGCTAAGTGCCTGTCTACATCTTTAGGCACCTAAATACTTTTGAAAATACAGCACTTAGTTATGCAGCCAAGGTCACCAGGAAAGCCAGGACTTGAATGCAGTCCTCTTGCATCATCATCAAATGGGGGTACTGCCTGTGGGGTGCCACAGGGACCAGTACTAGGCTTGATGCTGTTCAACATTTTCATCAATGATCTAGAAATAAATAGAACGGGATCTGGGGGTCATAGCGGATCACAAGCTAAATATGAGTCAAGCAAGACACAAGAAGTAATTCTTCTTCTCTACCCCACACACTGATTAGGCCGCAGCTTTGGAGAACTGTGTCCAGTTCTGGGCACCACATTTCAGGAAAGATGTGGACAAATTGGAGAAAGTCCAGAGGAGAGCAACAGAAATGATTAAAGGTCAAGAAAACATGACCTATGAGGAAAGATTGAAGATATTGGTTTGTTTAGTCTGGAGAAGAGAAAAATGAGAGAGGACATGATAATAGTCTTCAAGTATGTAAAAAGCTGTTATAAAGAGGAGGGTGATAAATTGTTCTCCTTACCCACTGAGAACAGGACAAGAAGCAAAGGGCTTAAATTGCAGCAAGGGAGATTTAGGTTAGACATTAGGAAAACCTTCGTAACTGTAAAGGTAGTTAAGCACTGGAACAAACTACCGAAAGAGGTCATGGAATGTCCATCATTGGAGGTTTTTAAGAACAATTTAGAAAAATACCTCTCAGGTGTTAGCATTTAGTCTTGCCTTAGTGCAGGGGATTGGCCTGGATGACCTATTGAAGTCCTACATTTCTATGATTCTATAAAATCACAACTGGTAAAATGTATGGATGATGCAAAGATTGACAGAATGATAAATAATGAGGAGGACAAGGTAGTCAGAGTGTGATCTAGATCACTTGGTAAGCTGGGACCAGTGAGACAAAATGTATTTTAATAGAGCCTAATGCTAAATTCTGTATCTGGGAAAGGCATGTAGGCCATGCCTATGGACCGGGGCGGGGGGGGGGGGGGGGAGGGGATCTGTATCCAGGAAAGCAGTGACTCTGAAGAAGATTAGGGGTCATAGTGGACAAAGTAAGTCAACTTGAGTTTCTAGTGTGATGCTGTGGAAAGACAGGCTAATGTGATCCTTGGATGCCCAAACAGGGGAGTAGTGTGTAGGAGCAGTGAGGTGATTTTACCTCTGTGCATGGCATTGGGGAGACTGTTACAGCTTAAAAAGGAGGTTGAAAAATTGGAGAGGGTAGAGAAATGAGCCACAAGCATTATTCCGAGGCTGGTGAAAATGCCTTCCCCCGAAAGATGAAAGAACTCAATCTGTTTAGTTCATCAAAAAGAAGATAGAGGTGACTTGATTACGGTGTATAACTACCTTCCTGGGCAGAAATAGCAGGTCTTAAGGGCTCTTTACTCTAACAAAGAAAGCAATAAGAAGAACCAGTGGCTGAAAGCTGAAGTCAGACAATCTCAAATTAGAAATAAGACAAACAATGAGGGTCATTAACCACTGGAACCAACTCGAAGGGAAATGGTGCATTCTCTGTCTCTGGACGTCTTCACAGCAAGACTGGATGCCCGTTGGGAAGATATAGTTGGGCTCAATGCAGAGGTAACAGGGTGAAGTATAATGGCCTGTGCTATACAGGACGCCAGAAGAGATGAGCTTCTATCCTTGAACTCCATGAATCAATGAATCGCAGCCTAGCACTCTAACCACTGGGCAACCTGACCCCTGTCTTCTCCAGTCCGGATATGGACCATATGAGTCAGCTCCTCCCAAGAAGGTGACGGAGATGATAAGCCAAGTTCCCATTTCCCTGCAGCGAGTCCAGGACAGGAGGTCCTTTGCTGACAGGAGCTGGTAGTGCTGGCAGCTGGCTCAGAGCAGTAGTATCAGACAGCACTCATCTGGGAAAGAGCCCTTTGATTTCAAAACCTTTCCTGGGCAGCTCACTAAGACTCTTTAAAAGCCTATAAAGCACCAGCATTAACATTCGGCAAGACTGAGGCGAAGTATTAGCATGTCTCAGATGACTGTTCTGGTCCTGTTATGTCAAGCAGAAAAGGTGTTTCAATGCCTCCACATCCTGGCACAGCAAATCCCTCTGCTTCCCTGCCTGCCAGTCTCTAAACCCTCATTCCTTGGGGAGCTAAACTTTCCGCTCTGCAGTGATGTTAACTATCACTGCCCTGTGCCCCCAGCATCCCACAGATGAGATTTCTTTGGGGAGCACTCTGAGCCCTGGACCCCTCAGAGGGGAGGTGTGATGCTAAGTCTATACTGCAATCACAGATGTGATTGCAGCTCAGGCTGGCATTCATGCCCTAGCTTTAATCTAGCTAGTGCAGTTAAAACATGAATATGTCCCCAGGGTCCCCAGTGGGTTTTTACAGCCCACCCCGAAGCCCGTGACACCATGTTTTCACTGCTATTTCTAGCCGACCTAGCTAGGTGACAGCCAGCATGAGTTAACCAGCCCGTGCTGCAATCATATCTCCAATTCCAACGTGCGCATACCCTTAATCTGCTGGGGCTGGATTGGCAGGGTGTGGTCTCTACACAGGTAGGGAGTGTTCAGGGAGCCCACATGGCTTTCCAGGGAGTCCTTACCCACTGTATTGGGCATTCACTGGTAGTGCAGGAGCTCTCGTATTACACTGCAATGCCTTGGGTGGAATCAGCCTGAATGACACAGAATGGGGATCTATGTCCTTTTAAAAATAATTACGGGATGAAAAGTGCTGGGAGTAACTGGAGCTGCCATTTAAAAGATTAATCACAACAAACGCATTGCATGCAGGATGTTTATTTGACAATGCTCCCATTGTATATCGCCAATGCAGGTTTGTCTTCATTAGTGCAGTAATTCATGATATGGCCTCTCTAACACTCAAATCAGAAGGAAGAATATTAAAAAAGTAATTATACTTTTCAAAGTAAAGCTTTATGGGTAAATTGTATGCAAATCACTGTCTAAATCAGGGCAGCATATCTTAAGCAGATCTAAAAGTTGCAAAGGCTTACACGGCATCATTGATATGTAATCACATAGATGTATGATTCTGCTCCTTACTTAGGCAAATTTTAATGGCAACATTCAAGTAGGTAATTGGTATTTATCACAATGGCTGCTGTGAAGAAGCTATAATCTTGTTACAAGTGGAACTGGACTATTATAAATCAAGCTGCTATGAGGTTACTGCAAGACTCTGGCACATTTCAGTTTCCAGACTCTCTTAATCACCCTTTTAACCTTCACCTCATTTGTAATATGGGCAAATAACCTTCAGGTCTTTGAAGTCCTCTTCCCCAGGTGTCGGAGCTTTCAGAAAAAATAACCAGGCATCCTCACACCATTTGTCCACAGTAGCAACAGGCACCTTTTCTCTAATCAAGATAGTTTAATGAGAATTTAAAAAAAAATAGCAGCATGAATAAAACCTGAAATTGATCATTTATCTGCACCAGGGAAATCACATCATTCAGAGCAGGATTTCCCAGGATTGGGGAGTTCAGACTTACCCCTAACTCTGCTCACCAGTTCGTAGGCACTATGGAAAGGGGAGGAGAGCAAACGAAAAATAGACAAATAACATTAATCTCCAGGTATCTGTAAAGGGAATGAGAGATGATAGACAGATGGAATGACCAACATAGATGGAAACTGGTAGCCTTGATTCTGCCTGCTTTCCAAACCACACCGCCTGGGAAATCCTCTGAGGCTGGTGCTCAGTGACATGGCCTATGCATTGGAGCTCATACATGCCTTATCTTGCTACTCTTGTTACTGCACGGGGAGAGTATGCACAGGGCTAAGGGCAGTCAGGATATGGATGCACAATAATGCTGCCCATTCTGAGGCGCAAATCCCAATATCATGCTGGCAGCCAGAATCTACTCCTACCTCGGACATAGGATTTGCAGAGCCAGTGGTGGGAAGACGTCCAGTTCTTGTAACATTCTGAAGGTTGCTCCCTTCACAGGACTGCCCCACTCAGTCTTACACTCCGTCATTAATCCCAGGATTGCATCTTGCTTCCTTGTTGTTAGTGTGAAATGTCATCTTCTAACGGAGTGCTTATTAGCCAGCACTTTGCACACACCTTTAACCTGCAGAGGCAGAGCCAAGAAACCCACACAGAACAGGTTAGGAGATCCTGTCTGACTGGTGCCCACATACTGGAGAAACTCACCTCCTGGCCTGTGTTGTGGGACAGGTTTCAGAGACATGGCTCATCATCACGTTTCCCGTCCCAGTATTTTATTTCCCCCAAGAGTGCTTGGGCTCTCTCTTTAGCTTCAAAGCTTCACAGCACCCTCCAGTGTTTCTGCGGTAGAACAGCGCCAGGATTGGGGTGTCTGCAAATAATCCCAGGTTAATCTAAATCTTGCAGCTTCCCATCCAGAAGCCAAGTCTGAGTGCAAGGCTCCGGTTCACAATTTGGGTGGCGTGGAGGAGAGCTTTTCCTTTTTCTCTGTCAAAGATATATCATATATGAACAGTTACACAAGTAACAGTGCCAGAAAACACACCCACACACACTTACGTACACAGTCACACATTCACATTTAAACACACACTACCTGTAACACACTTACCCACACACTCTTACACTGTGCATCAGACACACACTCCACATGCATGCACATACACTTGGATAGCAATATTACCTGATAATTAATCATACAGATTGTCACAGGGTCCACTCACCACTCATGGCACCTCCTGCTGGCTGTCCTGGGAATTAGCTCTGCCAGGCGTTGCGCTCCCATTCCAGCAGTGTCTTTTCCCGAGTTGTCTCACCCTGCAGCCTCTCTCACTCCAGGAACTGCAGTCTCCTCTTCATGGCTTGCCCTCTGGCCAGGTCACTCAGGTCCTCCCATCCTGGGGAAATCACAGGCTTTCCAGACCTGCTGGCTGGCTGGTGTCTCCAACACCCTTGCCACTCCACAGTGGCTGGGAGGGGAACCCAGGCCTGCCCTCTATGCTAGGCTCCTGCCCAGGAACCCTATAACAAGCAGCCAAGATCTCTGCATCATCCTTCCCTCGTTGCTTTTCCCTGGGCTTCTTCCTACCTATCTGGCTTCCCCTGTCTCTGGGTTTGCCACCCTACCAACTCCCTCCACTCAAGGAGTGGCTGCAGCTTACTTCTCTACCTTCTTCCAGCCCCTCTCTGTAGCCACTACCTGGCTTTACACAGGCTCCGCCTGTTTCTGTGCTCAGGGATCTCCTCTCAGCATTCAATCTACTAGGGTAATTGGCCCATCTGGCCTCTATTAACCACTTCCACTCCTGTGTGGGGTGGACACCCCACCACACAGACCAACTCAGAGCTTCCTAACTCAGAATTTACAAAGAGAGGTTTTTAAAGCTTTTTAGAGAGGGCAGCTACGATCAATGCTCATCCCAACCAGCACCTGCCTACACACAAAGTCATGTCAAGAGTTGCAGAAATGAATATATAAAAAGTAAGATCCAAACCGCAAAGTCTTACGCACATACTTACTTTAACACATAATGAGTAATCCCATTGGCTTCAACAAGACTATTCAGTGCAGTAAGTTAAATATAGCTCATTTCATCTGAAAAATACCCCCAAACTTCCCCATTCAAAGGAAACTTTGTTGAAAAAAAAAAACTCCCAACCATCTCCCCCACCCCAATTTTTAGTTTTCAGCTGACAAGCTTTTAATGAGAAATATGAGAGGGGTAGCCATGTTAGTCTGGATCTGTAAAAGTAGCAAAGAGTCCTGTGGCACCTTATAGACTAACAGGCGTATTGGAGCATGAGCTTTCGTGGGTGAATACCCACTTCGTCAGATGCATCCGACGAAGTGGGTATTCACACACAAAAGCTCATGCTCCAATACATCTGTTAGTCTATAAGGTGCCACAGGACTCTTTGCTGCTTTTAATGAGAACTGACATTTTTTTCCCCAGGAACCAAACAGTTTTCCTGAAAAATTTTCATTTTGACAAAACCACAAGTTTTTTGTTAAACAGATTTGATGGGAAATTTTCAACCAGCCATAAAGTTAAGCATGTGCATACATTCTTGTGCGATCAGGGCACCACTGGGTTTTCTTCCCAATGGCAGGAAGCCCCAACAGGCATCATGTTCGTCCCATACATAGTCAGCCGAAATGTTTAAACACATCTGTTTTGGTGGCACTGGCACATCCAATGTGTCCCCTGCCTGGGAATATCCTGGCAAATGAGTTCCCAGGCAGGAATAGTCATAGAAATAGCACAGGCCAGAGAATATTTGTAGCATGTGAATTTTGAAGTTGTAACCATTAATACTGATTCTGGAAACCAGATTCCAAGCGCTACATCATCCAATCAGGCAGTCGAATACTATATACCATGTGATTTAGGTGTTCAATGAAGACTACACAACTCATTCAAATTTCCAATGTCGAACGCTTGCAGTGACCTTCCAAGCTACAGGTCCAAGAATATTCACAGAGATTAACTGGCAAATGCACCACAAAATCTGAGCAAACCAGAAGCTGCTTGTGGCCAATTCACAAAGAGGAAAGAGGTGAAATTGGTTAAACAGATTGTTAACGACACACTATTCATTCAGCTTCATGAGCAAGTAAAATATGGCACAGAGAAGTGTGGTGCACAGACAGAAGGCTACAAAAAGTAATTCTTCTTCTTCAGCCAAGTACGACAGATTTGCACAAAAGAACCGGGAAACCCATGGAAATGTGGGCGTGAGGGCAAGTGATATGAGTGTGTTGGGGTGGGGGAAGGAGGCACCTTTTTTTGCTCTGATTTATTTATTATTTTTGATGGGGAAGGGAAGTTAGATTTTTCTGTGCCAGAAATGCAACGTGACACCAGAGACTCCATCAAATGACACTGCATGTCAGGTCATGTCACAACATAATTAAAACATTTTATCTTGTTGAAGAAGCTGTTGCCATCAATTCAGAGAGTGACTGATCCAATCTGAAAAAGTGGAAATTGCTCTCCCCTGCTTGCTAGACTGGGGGTATATCTGGGAGATGGAATGTTATTTTATATTCTATTTAGGGCATTAGCCTTAATCCTGTTAGAAGATTCATCGCATATCCAACCATAGACAGACAGACAGACAGACAGATATCTCCTTAGACACCTGCACATCCTGCTGTATGAAGCAATTTGAAAAGAACAACAAGAAGCAGCCTCTTTCCTAGCTCACTTCTGAGTGCTTATCTCTCCCTCTAATGCAGTTTAGTGCCAGGTTTTACAGACTGCTCACACTGTCGGGAATGTTTGGTAGTATTCTGTTAACTTGATGCTTGAATGTTCCAACACTATTCATTTAAAGCAAGCATCTGGCATGTAGCAACAAGATGGCTGACAGAATAAAATTAGGCAAGTTTATATGATTAGCCATAGCTAGGAGCCAGCATCAGTCTCAGTTTATAAAGAGTTGTAATATATCCTGTAGGTTATTTATTAAATACAGCAAAGCTGAATTCCCGAGCTGGGAGCACCAGAGCCATGCACTGCGCAGTCCTGGGGCAGGGCACTCTGGAGTTTGCGAGGGGTGTGGGAAACCCTTGTGGAGATGATGGCTTTTAGATGGAGCAAGGGACGGTGGGAAGAGACATGGACCCAGCTCTCATGCTGTACACATAGGAACAAATATGGGAGGACAATGGGAGAGCAATTGTGATCTTTTAAAAATAACCTGGGCAACACCATGTGTGTTTGTGGGAGGGGGGGAGGGGGTTACATAGGAAGGGGACACTACGCTGATGGGGCCTCATTGTACCTCCATACAGAGAGATGTAGGAGAAAGAGGGAGGGCAGCAAGAGGGTAATGGGGGGCAAGCAGGCCAAAATGAGTCACATCATTTCAAAGCAGGGCTGAGGAGGGGACCAAGGAGGGAATGAAGTGTGCTCAACAGCAAAACTGGGATCCACAGGCAGACTGAGAATGCTCTTAAAATCTATCTCTCTATCTCTCTATCCCCAAATACCCTAGCTAGCTAGCTGTGATGTCTGTCACGTTGGTGTCTGCACGCTGGATGTACTGTGAATATTTCCAAAGCAAAGAACACTTTTCCATGTACTTTCTCGAGTGCCCTATTTGGGGATTTCACCAGGGCCAGCCACAACATTCATACTGGATCCAGGTTCAGATTCCAATTCAAAGACTGGGGGCACTCAGCTGTGAAGTGATGGCTTCTATAGACAAAGAGCCTAAGTGCTGTGGTGATGGGTGCACTATAAAGACCTGGTAGGTGGCTAAACAGCCATTAGTGAAACTCAGATTCAGATCCTGATTCCTTCTCCAAACCTCCCTGCCCCACCTTTCTGTGCTGCTTGAGGCTATGAAGGTAACAGGTTCTGAGGCCCTCCCAAGCCAGCAGTACTGTGCGGGGAAGCCATGTTCTGAGCAGGGAGTTGGGATGTGGGTGCGGATCTATTGCACTTGTATTGTTCTTACAGCTAGCCCACAGGCCCCATCCCATTAGAGCCTATCGGATCCTGAAGAGCTCCATTCTGCTTCTTGAAAATAAAACCACTGTCCTCTGTATGCAAAGGGGGGTGCACAGTTTAGAGCGAGCGACAGGGCGAGACCACCCTGGCTTTCCCATCCAAGAGAACCACACAGGAAATCTATGAATAGGGACATTTGTGGATGGGAGACACCTTTAAACTTCATTGACATGGTCTGCACCGGGAGAGCTCTTCAGAGTGGGAGGATGATAAATACTGCACTAAACAATAAAGCCGGTAACCCCCGAGTAGAGCTCATTACACGTGTAAGGCAGAGAGAGCTTCAGGCTTTCCTCCCATGCACTTCCTACGCTGGCTCCTTCGCATTTCTCAGTTCCTGCACCAGAGCCTGCCCAGGCTCAGAGACTCCCCCAAACACACCAAGTCGAGACCTGCTCCATCTTTGTACACCCGGATCCACCTCTGGGAAGCAGCCGGCTTTGGTTATTCCCTTGTATGCTAACTGAAGAAAGAGTTCAATGTCTCTGGAAAGATCCTCAGCTCCCGAAGCCATGATTTGGGCAGATTGATTCACCAATGAGCTGGAGCAGGCTTGGGAGCCATTTCTTCTCTGTCAGTGGTTCCAGAGCAGACAGCCAAAGCAGGGCCACAGTCTGTCAGGAAGCTTTGTCTCTGTCTTCCGGGGCTATGCTGGACATGTGTTCTGGGTGCTGCATGGAGATCAATACACCTCCGTAACTAGCCCAGATTTAAAAAGCTTTTCCCACTCTGAATTAGGACAAAAAGTCAAAAGCTCAAATATTTGTGCAAACTGACAAGACAATATAATAATAATAATAACAAATAATCTCTGTTTGGCTCAAACAAAAGGTTTGTTTTGATCATTTCAGTTATGACTGTTTTAATATTTAAAATTTTTAAATCATAATTAGCTTAAATTCCTAAACAAAAAGTCATTTCAGACCAAGCATATGGAATTTTTCATGTAGAAAATGGGAAAATGGGACATTTTAACAATTTCAGAACTTTATTCCAAAACTTTTCTGAAATGAGAAATTCGTTAAAACTTCCACTTTCCAGCTAAACGGTTCAGTTTCAAATAATTGGAATTTTCCAACAAAAAAAAGTTTCACTTAAAATTCCTTCCCCGCTGAAGCATGTGACCTCGTGGTTTCAGGCCCTGCCATGGCATTGTCTGTCAACAAATTCAGCCATTTTGCTATCACATTAGTGAAATAATGACTAGTAAGAGTATAACAACGCTAACCGAGAAAACCAAGCCTGTCATTTCCCCACACAAAGTTTATCTACCAAAGTAATATCTCAGGATCTAAATACCTCGCAATCTTCCAAGTATGTATCTGCACTACACCCCTGTAAGGTATTATCCCCACTTTCCGGCTGAAACCCCTGGAGTCCAAAGTCACCCAGAAAGTCTGTGTCAGAGCAAGGAATCGAATCTAGGTCTCAGGAGAGTACACTAAACTCTGGGCCAACCTGCCTCTTCCTGTGCCCTGTCTTGTATTCCTCTCCTGTGTACATTAACTTGTCCTTTCACAGCATCTACTCGCTGTCTAATCTGCAGCACCTCACTCCTCAGCCTTCCTCTGGTGCACAACTCCCTCCACCTCACACACACAACCCCATGTGAGGTACACAGCACCCCCTGGCTCTGGCTCATGACTGACCCTGCAGCCACAGTTTGGGAATTCAGCGACATTGGAACATTTGGGGTTTACTCTCTGTACACAGACTAATTGTTTTACCAATATTAAGATCAACTGTTTTTCTCTCTTTCTAAAAGTGAATTAACTGACTATAGTGAGAGGGTTTCTCTGTCTCTCTCTTTCTTTCTCTCCCCCACTAGGTTATCTATGTACCTATCTATTTACATGTATTTTTTCCCAGTGAATTATGTCAGTGAGGCAGTAAAGTGTTATGTATTTGCAAGCTCCATAATCTTTAAAAGCATAGTGATGCATGCTCCAGATGAGAAAAGAGCCTCCATCCAGTATGTTAATAGATAGCATTAGGGCAATAATGAAAAGCACTTGAGACAAGTAAGCCCCTATCAAAAGCTGAGTAATAGGGCTGCACAGAATGAATCACAATGCACCTCCTCTGCAGAAAGATATTAAGACGTCTGGTTTAGTGCAGGGTCTATTCACTCTAACAGCTGCTTCATTTCTCTGATTAAAATGGGAGTGGGAAGACCTTTCTCAGCGATTTCCCTTTTTACCCAGCACCTTCCACTACATACAGATACAGATGCTACATACACACACAGAGTAACACACACACACTACACAGAGGTACGGCCATTGTGCACATATAACACACATGCACAGTAACAGACACACACACACTAAGACAGAGATACATGAATATATACACAAATCTCTCTCCCTCTCACACACACAGATGCTACATCCATACACACACAAACACACAACATTCTTACACATACTAACACCTACACACAACTGTATACTACACAGTATATACATAGATATACACACAGATAAAATCTTAGAACATATTAAACCTCTCAGACATACATTACCCCCATTCATAAACTCCACCACCCCCCAACTTCTGTGCATTAAGTCCCAGCTTCTTCTCATGTGTATGTTGCAGACAGTCCATCCGTCCATCCACAGCTTTCTCTGGGCAGTGTGGGCACTGCCATATCCATCACAGACTTTACAGCTTGATTCTTCCATACAGATAATGTGTGATACTTATCAGCCCACTCAACCTATCAAGTGTATGCTCAGGACTGTGCAGCATTTGCTGTGGGCGATCGGACACATGCTTGAGTCGTGGCGAGAATGGGGCAGGCAGCTGTGGGGGGACATGGGATACAGCTTGTCCAGTGACAAGTAGGAGATCAAGGACTGGCCTAGCCTAGTTGGGCATGAAGAGATGAGTGCGAGAAAGCCAGGCAGCAGCAGGATAGCGAGGAACAGGCTAACCTGGGATGGCGCAGAATGTTTTTGTGCAGTAGAAAAGGAAACACCCTGCTGAATGCAGAGATGCTGGAATTCCCTCCGGGGCCTTGACCTCAGAAGGGAACTGCAGCGTTACAGCCACTGCCAGTTATTACTATTATTAATTAGGCCTCCAAGCCCCAGTCCGGGGTGGGGCCACTGTACTCGGTGCTGTACTCCCAGAGGATGAAAATCCAGTCCCTGCCTCAGAGAACTGACTGTTCACCCAGCTGTTGAGACAAGCAGTGGGGAGGACCAGGTGACAGGAACAATCGTAGTCAGCACAGCCAGCAGCAGTCCCGGCACGTCTTCTGCCCAGCCACTGTGGGAGCTGTGGGCATCAGGGCAGAGGGATCTGAAGCACCGGCTGCGAAGATTTTTATGGGGGGCTCCCCCAGGTGGGGAGGTGGCAGGGGAGAAGGTGCCTGAGGCTCATTGGACTAGTGGGTCCTGAGGGCTCATGTCGCTGGCAGCATGGAGCTGGAGGACCTACAGCTCAGGGATGCGTTAGTTGATAGGCAGGGCAGGGCTCAGCCATGGTGAGCCTGACGATAAAGGATGAAGTCTGTGTTTGACTCAGTGAGAAAGATGTCGAGAGAGAAGAGAGGAACCTGACAGCGAGCCAGAAAGACGGTCTGAGCTGTGGTGTTTCAATGGACCCGAGGGGCGAGAGGGCCTTTGTGTTGGGTACTTTACAGTCACACCACACAGGATGCGTAGGCCCTTCCCAGGCTGGGTCCTACTGCCCTGCTCACACCCCTTCAGCAACTCGGTCATTTGCATGCAGCCAGCTGGGTGTTCTACCTTTACCAAGCCTGGAGGGAATGGGCAGCATGGCCCATCCTTCCTCCAGTGCTGGGGAAGGGAGAGCTGCTGGTCCCTGCGGCTCAGGGATTGGCTTAGTCTGGCTATTCGTTACAGGCAGCCCAATACTCACATGAAAGGAAAGGCAAGTCGAGAGCTGCTGTTCCCGTCTTATCACATGAGAGCAAAGCGAAGTTTAGGGAAATTAAAAGGTGGCAAATTCAGAGCTGATTAAAGGGAACACTTCACACAGCACCTCATTAGACTGTGGAAAGTCACTGTCATGGGATGTCATGAAGGCCAAGAGCTTTGCAAGCGTCAGAAAAAAACTGGATATTTGTGTGGACACCATGAATATCTGGAGTTGTATTCTTAATGATAACAACAATTATGGCCAGGAAATTAAGCCTTGTGCTTCACGGCATTAGCTGATCTATTACTATTCCAGACAGAGAGGAGACCTAATGTGGGGACCAATTTCCCCACATTTGCTGCTGCCAGGTTCTCACATCTTGCTCTGAAGCACCTGGTTCTGGCCACTGTCAGAGACAGGATTCCAGGCTAGGTGGACTCTGGGTCTGATCCAGTCTGGCACATCCCAAGTTTCTAGGAACTGTCTGATCATTCTGTAATGTGTCGAAGGCTCATTTGTGATGCTCAGTTTCTCCTTTTTATAAAAAAAGAAGAAGTCAGAGATCCAGGCTGGTGCTCATGGCGAAAGCAGCGCTTGTGTCCCAGATCACCGGGCCCAGACTTAAACATGCAGCTGGGTCCTGACAAGAATGAGAGAAGATCCAGCTCCCTATGTCCTGACCTTGGCCTGTTTCAGAGACAGTGGAGTGACCTGGTGACTAGAATAATGTGTTTCTAGTGGGCCAACCCCACTCCCACCCCTGCATCAGAGCACCCCTGAGTCCATGGGGGAAGAGAGGGAAATATGACATATGGTTTTAGCCCTGTCTCTGGCTGGACTGTTGTTAATGATGCCAAGGAGCTCAAATCGCTCACATTCTAGACCCGCCAGGTGAAAAGAAAGGAGGAAAGAGTGGCCTGCATTAGCAAGCTCCACGTTGGGTGCTGGTGAGTACAGCCAGGCAGCCAGAGCCCATTCAGCCCCCTGGTGTTCCTGGCTGGCTGGATACAGAGGCTGCACAGCCTGGCCCAGCAGAATCTTTGACCGGGGACTATCCAGGACAGAGCCGTGGGTGGAAGGAATAGCCCAACAGTCACTAACTCCCAAAGGTTCCAACAACAAATCTCCCAGAGCAGGGCAGAATCCCCTTCATGGGGCCTGGTCCAAGATCAGTTAGGCAATGAGGATCTCTACATTCACTGCAAAGGGAGTTAGATCAGTCTTTTTCTCCCACAGATCTCCAAGCAGCTCCCTGAGGTGGGTTCGTGCTGGCGGAGCCATGGGACAGATGCCATGTGAGGCACTGAGAGTGGGTGGACCAGACTCAGAGGCCACCTGCTGGAGGCTTCTGGGTCCCATCCCAGAGAGGAGCAGAAGAGAGGTCCTCCAAGTGGCCTAGAGTGGTGGTGGGGAAGCAGCCAATCAGTGCCCAATGGGGCCCTATAAAAGTTGCTGCAGAACAGAGCAGCAGTTGCTGACAGGAGCTGGAGGAGAGAGGACTGTGTTCCTGGCTGGCTGAAATAACAGCAGGACCACAGACAGCTCAGTGTGGGCAGGGACTAGGGGAGCTAAGAAGGAGCTGCGGCTGCCTGCTGGGACTAAGGACCAGGGAGGAAGCCCTGGGGGTAGGGCCCCATGTCAGGGCCAGGACAAGTTAACGAATGTGTACCCTAGAAGGGGTTTGTTCTGTTTCACATACAGACAGTGTGTGTGACTCGACTGAAGGGCTGAGTCACTGAAAAGCTGCCTGAGAAACCATTGAGAGGAGTCACCGTAAACGGAAAGACTGCAGATACATCTGACCAGAAGGGGCACTCACAAGAGGATGGTGCTGCGCTGTTACAGGCCCTGAGAGGGGCAGGCCATGCAATGGGCCAGGAGAAGTGCTTTAATGTTTGGAAACTACTTTAGATCCATTCACATGTAGCAGGAGGGAGTGAAGACCTTTAAGGATGGGGTCAGTTGCCTTGACAGATGCTGGTCCCCATTAGGGTGGGCAGTCACATGGGGGACCCCAGGTGGCACAACCCCTCTTGGAATTCCCTGCAAGGCAGGAGGTCAGCTGTGCTGGCTGGTGCACAGCAGGGCCCTAGTCCTTTGCTCTGCAGGGTGAGGAGGGGGCAGGAAAGAGCAACCCCGGGGGCCCAGAGAGCACAGGGACTGCAGCTGGGACTGGAAGCTGCTCTGCACTTTGCACCCAGACTGACTGTCTTCTTTGCTGCTTGTCTGCCCAGAGCCTAGCACAGCCAGACCCGGATCCTGCTTGTGGTAATAGCAACAGCAAGCTACTCTGCTTGTGCTTTTGCCCAAGATGCTATCTTCCTGACTATAGGCACTGGCGAAATGGCACCTTCTTATACAAATCAAATGCAATTCCCAGATGCATCATCGTCCAGTCAGAGGTTCAGTGGCTGATTCTAGGGGACTGACAGCCAGGTTAGGAGAGTAACTGTTTTCAAACATCTGAGAATGGATGCCTAGCATGCAGCCTAGCCTGGAAATTAATCCCACACGTCTCTGGCACCAGTCTGCAGTCGAATGTGCTAGGATCCCCATGCCATTGCTTTAGAGAACCCAAGGGGGAGGTGGAATAACCAAACTGGCCCCAGAATAAGAACCTGGGGGATGCAGTAATCAGCAGCAGCAGCCAGAAAATTAAAAGTTGCAGAACAAGTGCACTGGCAATGATGTAACTCTGAACTCAGCCGTCCATGCAGCTGAGAGACTGAGGGTGAGAGCCTTGAGATGGCAGCTTGTGCAATATACAGTCCAGGCTCTGAGTTCTGTAGCTGCCAGAGCTCCGTGCTGGCTCTTCCTACCCATTCAGTGGTTGTTTGGGCTGGAGGGGAAGGCGCAAGGGGCAAGCTGCCAATGCAACTGGTTACCTTAGTGGCAGTTCCCTAGCACTGGCATCACGGGAGTGAGAGTCCTATTCTGAGAAGCACCAGCTGTGGATGGTTCTCCGACCTGGCTGCTGAGGAGGAGCTCGGTGGAGCACCTGACAGGAGTGAATCCAGTTGCCCTTCTCCTTTGTAGGGAGCAAGTGGGCCAGGCAATAAGTGCCAGCTTGGGCATCTGAATGCAGGGGTGGCCTGATTGCCCTTCTAATCAGCCCATAGGCAGCTCCACATCCCATAGCTGCTGACCTGCAACCCTCTCAGGGCCATCCTTACCAATTCAGTAGCTGCTGCTGAGGTCCATGACATGGCCGGCGTGGGGACAGACACACCTGTGAGGTGCTATTGTCCTCATGCATTTCTTTGTGAGGAGTGTGCGATCCCAACCAGTGGCAGCAGTTGCAGAATATGAGGACAACTGGGGGGAAAGCAATGGCTGGGTGGCATCTTCCTCGTTAGGATGCTTCAAGTGCAGCCTCCTTCCCCACATCTGCAGAAACAGCTTGTGCGACATCTTCAGAGAGGCAGGGGACAGCTGCAATGCTCCTTAAAGAGCCCAGACAGGCATCAGCAGCCACCTTGTGAGAATCCCAAATGCTCTCTGTCTGTGGGATAATCCGTATGCAGAACCGTCCCAGCTACAGACAGGCACAGCGGAGGTGCCAAAGTAGGTTGAGTGGGAGACTGCAAGGCGGCTCTTCCGTAGCTCGATCTGGCCCATCGCTGCAGAGGAGCAGAGGCCATACGTGGGCACAAGGAAGTGGAAGCACCCGGCATAGCACAGAGCAGCAGGAACCTCGTGCCCCTTGCATGCATACGGAGGCAGGCTCTGAATGAACTTCCCCTAGACATCTAGTGACATGCCTTCAGGAGCAGACCGTGTTTGCATAGACACACCTAATCTGCCTCGGTGCGAGGAGCTGCTCTGCCTTAAGGATCAATTTTGGCTTGTGTGGGGTTCCAAGTCACTCTAGTGTTCAGATGCAAGGATAATGACATGTTCTCCTGATTGTCTGAGCACAGGGCAGCAGAACTGTGCTTGGCTTGCCCTGAGTGAGGGGGTCACCCTAACCTAGTAGTTCTCAAACTGTGGGTCTGGTCCCCACGTTGGGTCACTCCCCTTCTCAATGGGGTCGCCAGGGCTGGCTTAGACTTGCTGGGGTCAGGGGCTTCAGCCCTTGGCTCAGGTTGCAGGCCTGTCGTAAACAGATAGTTAAGGGTTAATGTCTCTTTTACCTGTAAAGGGTTACAAGCAGTGAACCTGGACCACCTGACCAGAGGACCAATCAGAAGACAAGATACTTTCAAATCTCGGGGAAGGGAAGTCTTTGTTTTGTGTTGTTTGTTTGTCTGTTGTTCTCTCTGGTTTCTGAGAGTAACCAGACGTACCTACAGGCTCTCTAATTTTCTATTCAAATAGTAAGTACCAGTAGAAGGCTGTTTAGTCTTTTTGATTGTTTTCTTTATTTGCAAATGTGTATTTTGCTGGAAGGATTTTAATTTGTATTTGTGCTGGGGGGAAGGCTTCTCTCTAGTGTCTATGAGCTAAAAGACCCTGTAACATTTACTATCTAAATTACAGATACAACTTTTACTTTTTTCTTTCTTTTATTAAAAGCTTTTTCTTTTTAAGACCTGATTGATTTTCTCCCCTTGTTGGGGCTCAAGGGAATTGAGTCCGTACTCACCAGGGAATTGGTGGGAGACAGGGAGAGAGAAGGGAGGGGGAAGGTGGAATCCCTCTGTTTTAGATTCACGGAGCTTGAATCTGTATTATCTCTTGGGGAGGGGAAAAGAGGAGGGGGCAAGGTGCACTCCTCTCTGTTTTTAGATTCAAGGAGTTTGAATCACAGTGACCTTCCAGGGTAACCAGGGAGTGAAAGCCTGGGAGAGGCAACGGTGAGGGAAAGAGTTGCCTATGGCCACATACTTTTGAATTGTGGTTGTGGTGTTTTCCCTAAACAATGTTGGGTCCCCTTTTCCCTTTTAATGCAAGTTGGATTTTGTTGTGTGCAGACTCAGTGTGTGTGAGAGGGGCACATTGCCTCTGGGTGGCATCCTCGGGGGGTGTCTACATTTCCCAGATTACTGCATGTGGGCTCCAGCCAGTTCCATTTTCTGTTGTTAAGAGAAACCCCTAGACCAGTGGTTTTCAAGCCTTTTTTCTGGTGACCCAGTTGAAGAAAATTGTTGATGCCCCGACCCAGTGGAGCTGGGGATGAGGGGTTTGGGGTGTGAGAGGGGCTCAGGGCTGGGGCAGAGGATTGGGGTATGGGAGTGCTGGCCGAAGGGTGGGGCTAGGAATGAGTGGTTCAGGGTGTAGGAGGAGGCTCTGGGCTGGGGCAGGGGGCTGGGATACAGGAGGGGTTTAGGGCTCTGGGGTGGGGGTGCAAGGCTCTGGGGTGGGGTTGGGGATGAGGAGTTTGGGGTGCAGGAAGGGGCTCTGGGTTTGGGGGGCTCAGGGCTGGGGCAGGGGATTGGGGCAGGGGTTTACCTCAGGCGGCTCCTGGTCAGCGGCACAGCAGAGGTGCTAAGGCAGGCTTCCCACCTATCCCGGCACCACGGACTGTGCTGCACCCTGGAAGCTGCCAGTAGCAGGTCTGACTCCTAGGTGGAGGCACACAAGCGGCTCTGTGCAGTTCTTGCCTCCAGGCACCGACACTCCCCCTAGCTCCCATTGGCTGGTTCCCGGCCAATGGGAGCACGGAGCTGGTGCTCGGGGTGGGGACAGTGTGCAGAGCTCTGTGGCCCCCCCACCCAGGAGCTGGACCTGCTGCTGGCCGCTTTCAGGGCGCAGCGCGGTGTCAGAACAGGTAGGGACTAGCTTGCCTTAGCCGAGCAGCATCGCCAACGGGACTTTTAACGGCCCGGTCGGTGGTGCTGACCAAAGCCGCTGCTACCCAGTGCCTTACGTTCTGCAACCCACTACTGGGTCGCGACCCACAGTTTGAAAACCACTGGACTAGATGTTGAACCCAGTCCATGTTGCTGCTGACTCCACCTGGCAGAAGGGCTGCACGTCATTGCAGAGGAGCAAGCAGAGACCACACATGTGCACAAGGAAATGTAAGCACCAAGCACAGCACTGAGCAAAGGGAACCTTGATCCCCTTGGTTTGTTTCATGCTCCTGCCATAGCTGCTGTTTGGAAGCTTGGCATAAGCTGATAGTATAATGATAGGTACCAGCATGAAAACATAGATAGAGGGAGTGGATGGGGATGGATAGATAGTTAGATTAGATAAGAAGCTGCTGCCCATGGGCCCTACTCCTTTGTAAAAGTCCACCTTCAGCACACTTTTCACACAACCCTAAGCAATTCCTCTCTGTTTGATTTTGCCAAGATGTCCTGGGCAGAGAAAGCCCTTTCAGAAACACTTCAGAGCTCCTGTGCCATCCCTCCTGCCCCCTGCCCCGCCCCCCCCACACCTGTGCTGGGAATGCCTGCAGTGGCAACACTTTCTGCAGCCAAATCACCCCAGAAAGGCCTCTCAGAAGAGTGGCTGGGTGGTTTGCACTTCCCTCTGCGGGTTTGCCCAAGGAAAAGCAACCATGGGCTCAATGAGGCTCTTCCATGCCACTTCAACTACAGGCTGCCAGACTTGTCATCACTGCCGAATGGTGCAATCCTGAAAGTGCACCAGCAAACAGATGGCTCGCAAGAGCATCGGAGGTCCTTGGAATGGAAAAGATGAGTAATCCAAGTTGAGATTCTTATGCCAGCTCCCCAAGTGCTTGGCTGCAGCAATAGGCTGAGAACCTGGAGTACTGCCTGCTGCGGGGCTGGATTCTTCACGCATTAACGCAGGCCTGCACACTCACAGCCTGGGGACACCGTGCTATGGCTTGCAGTTACCTACTGTCATCAGGTCGGCTGACTCTTCACTCGCACAGGCTTAATGCTAAAGAAGTGCCACAGCTGCCCCCCATACACTGCACTGCTCTGGCTCTCAGGAGGCTGCCCCCCCAGCAGCATCCTGAGGAGGAGAAGCCGCTTTCCTGTCACTCTGTGTCCAGTCAGTGTGAAGTGGAAAACCTCACACACGTCTTGTGGCTCCACATGGTCCCCGTGTATTGATTGCTGTATTTACTGGGGCGAGACAGCCCTCAATGGTCTCACAAAGCCGGCAGGTCAGTCCCTGTTGCTGCAGTATGGCTGGGGGCTGAGAATGAGCTGAGTCCTCTCGCTGTCTCTCTCCGTGGAAGGGGGCAGCTGCACCAGCCGTGGGAGCCAAGCACTCTCTAGGGCACTGCTTCCTTCCGAACAAACCGCATCAGGCATTGTCACTGACAGGGTCACAGAGACAAAGTGACTCACCGGAAGCCAGCGCAGCTCCCAGGGAGAGCTTCCAATGGGGGTCGGAGCAGGCCCTCTGGGTCAGGTGACCAAGGCAAATCATCCTGGTTTCTTCTCATTCTGAGCACGGACCTGTCTGAGAGTAAGGAAACCAGTGATAGCCCTAAAGCCAGCTCCCCTCTCTGCTTCACTGGAGAACTTTGGCCAGCTCCCTCCTGCCAGCTTCAGCTGTAGTGAAACAGAGCCCATTGTGAGAGCTCTGGCAGCCCTGCAGAGCCTTGGGAGACCTCACTGAACTTAGCTGAAGTGTCTTGGGATCCACTCTGTAAAATAATTGGCTTATATATGTATTATTGTAGGCCAGGATTGTATGTAACCTCCCAAGAGGGAGCTGTGACAGACGTGACACTATTGAACAATGGGCCAGACAAGAATGGACTTTGGGAACAAAACGTGTGATGTGATTTTCCTAGGAACTGTCTAGGGGCAGGTGAATGCAAATTCCCCGTTTCTGGTTATGCAAAACCCAGTGTTTTGAAGCTGTCCTGAGGAGTGGGACTTTATCTGCTGACCACCTGTTACATAAGGCTAAGATCAAAGGTCAAAGCTGTAAAAAAGAGTCTGGACTATTACTGACTCTGAGACAGTTATGACTGTGTAACCAGAGGGAAAACCCAGCTGGGGGGCTGGAAAGCCTGACACTTGCCAGAGCCCCAGGCTGGCGTTGGGGGTCACCTCCAGTAAGCTTTTTAGCATGTGTGTAAGTTCTTCTAATGTTTTTAACGTGTTTTCTCTGTGATGCTTTCACCTTAAGAATAAATGTGCTTGCTTAGAAAGAGCTGGGTGGTAACTTGTATCTGCTGGCAATTACGTGGCTTGTAGCCTCTGGTGAGAAAGCAAAATGCAGATGCTGGGATTTCAGGCTGTCTGGCTTGCTGGGGATATCACAGTGTGGGCAGGGAACTGTGGAGCCTGGAAAAAACCCGGTCAGGATGGGACGAGGGATGTGTGTTTCTGTCCAAGAGAGGTGATGGCTGAGGAGCTGGGAGCCTAGAGTGAGTGCCCTTGAGTGACCCTGGAGGGGGCAAGGAGCTGTGGGTCCCTTGACTGGAGCAAAGGGCAGACCCAGGTTCCCCTATCAGCCACCAAGGGCGTGGCATAGAACAGAGGCAGTGAACGGGCTGACTGCCTAGGACTGCTGATGGACTGTACCCCGGGAATGCTGAGTGAAGAAGGTGCTGTGAGTCCTGGAGCGAGAGGAGCTGCAGACCTGAGTCAGAGTGGCAGCTTGCAAACCGTGGGCGGGAACATCGGCCTCGAGAGCTAATCCCCAGAGTGACAAGGGGGAGGCATCAGTGCAGTGGTGAGTGGTTCACCCAGGCAGCATACTTACCTGTATGCTTTCCTAAGCCACATTCATCTCCAGAAGCAGTGTCTCCATACGTTAGATGTCAGGCAATGTCTAGGCTTCTGTCTGGATAGGACTAAACCGTTTTGTGCTTCGTCTCGCCTGCTTGTGTCATATGCACATTGCATGAAGTGTCAAGTCATCTCTTCACAGACTATCCTAGATGAATAATATCTGGTATCAAGACTGCATATGAGATAGCTTCAGCTATGCCTCTGCAGCAGATGTGAGCTCATTCGAGGAGAGCACAAGCAGTATCAATAGCGTTCCTCAGTGACATTTCCATGTCAGACATTTGCAGGGCTGCTACGTGGCACTCCATACTTACATTACAAGCCCTTATGGCATCACCACATCTTCCAAGGCAGCCCTGCAATCCCTGTTTAGATAGCCTCTGAGCCTCACCTCCTGGGAGGGATGCTGCTTGGGAGTCACCTAAGTGAACCACATGGCTGCATGTATTCGAAGAAGAAGAAATGGCTATTTACTGTCACTGTGGTTCTTTGAGATGCGATGTGGACACGTATTCCATGGCCTGCCCTTGGCCCTCTGTCTCATCTCCTGGTGTTCAGCGTGAAGGAGCTGAGCCCAGTCAGGGCGGCATCGCCTCATATAGCAGGGGAGGGGCTATGGCCCCAAAACGCAAGCACCGCACTTCTATGGGTACTGCTAGGCAAAATTCTCTGGCTCTGTCGTGCTGAGCGTGCACACACCAGCGTGGAATACACCTGCGCGTCACATCTCGAAGAGCAGCAAAGAATCCTGTAGCACCTTATAGACTAACAGACGTTTTGGAGCATGAGCTTTCGTGGGTGAATACCCACTTCTTCAGATGCATGTCAAGAAAGCTCATGCTCCAAAACGTCTGTTAGTCTATAAGGTGCCACAGGATTCTTTGCTGCTTTTACAGATCCAGACTAACACGGCTACCCCTCTGATACTTGACATCTCGAAGAACCGCAGTTATGGTAAGTAGCCATTTCTTCTGTGCGCCAATGTGCAGGCACGACTCCCACTGAAGTCCATGGCAGCTGCATGCATGTATCAGAAAGCAAAATCTAGACCTTTCTGTTTAAACTGGCATCCTGAGTATTTGTCATCTAGCTCTAAGATGGTGCCCTAACAGTTAGGGAAGTGAACTTCTTGGAAGGGTTGATCAGGGATGGGGTGAGCAGGGGGCAGCCTTTTGGTCTGTTTCTTTTCATGCAATCCAAGGGGCTGTTTTCACCTGCAGTGCTCAGTTTTTCTATCCAAAAAATAGCAACAAGATTGTAAGCTTGGGACAGGGCTCATCTTTCTGTTCTGTGTTTGTACAGCCCCCAGCACCGGGTCCCTGCCTATAACTGGGGCTCCAAGGTGCTACATCAATGCACATAATAATAATAATAATAATTAATAACAATTAATAATATAAAGTCAGCATGAGGGGATTTTATTTTCAGTTATGAAAAAGCAACAAAAAAGTATGAACAATAGTAAAAGCCATTGCAAGAGCAGCGTGTACACGTGTGTGTGCGTCTGTGCATGTGTGCGCATGCATATGCATGCGTGTGTGTGTGTGTGCACATGTGTGCACTATCAAACTTGGTGCATCTGAACTAAACACAAAATAACAGGTGCTTCCAGCAAACCAGCCATGAGAAGGTGCAGAAGCCATTATAGTCACACAGTTCACATAGAGCTGCTTTCCATGCCACATGATAGGAGAACATGTGTTCACCTGGCAGCTGGCTCCTGTTTATCACTGGAAGATGGTACCTGTTTCAATAGGTGGATAATTTTAGGTGAACAAGAAAATGCTTTTTTTGGGTTGATTCCATGCATTAGGAGGGATTATGCTCACAGCAGTAACTATTATCAGGTGCTGCGTGGTAGGAAGACACCCGCTTAACTTGGCGAGTTTTCCCAGGTTTATTTATCACTTGAAGGTGGTACCTATTCTGATAGCTATATCTCTTCTGTGAGGTTATGGTGCTATAGGGGATATATACTTCAAACAGTGAGTACCTGCTTTCACACTGTGATACCTTTCTGTGGGGCAGAAAGAGGTGCATGTGTTTTTTGCTGATATTACAGATGTTCTTTGTAAAGCCTAAATAAGGGAAAACACTTAACAAATACAGAAAAAATTCTTCCCAAATCCATTCTGTCAGATATCCATCAACCTAGACTGCACTCAGCAGAGCTGCAGAGAGGTCTCGTAACAGCTCATGTCAGGATGGAGTAAACCCTTGAGCAGTGTGGTGAGGAATTCATGAGTGCACCCAGAGCATCCTCAGAAGGACAAGGAGAGGGGGACTCAGGGTCTGGAAAACCATGGCAGAAAGGAACTGCACCAGCCCCTCCCTCCCCCACCATGCATGCCACTGCCCTCTTACAAAGCAAGAAGCAATGGCAAGACGGTGATAGCTCCTACCAGAGTGGCACTATCAGGCAGGGCTCGGATTTCAGGAAAGTGGCGAGGTGAGATCCGTCTCCCACTGCAAGGCATGGCACTGAGCAGAGTGCATGCACTGCTGGGTGGAAGGAAGTCCTGCTTGTCTCTCTCGCCCTCCCTGGAGGCTGTAGAGAGATGATCAGTTAAATCCTGCACTGATTGACAAAGGATGACTTTGGCGGGCAGGAGGTTACACAGTGTAAGGCAGCCCAGAATTTGACTGTGTACGATACTAAAGGCGCTAAAACCCTATCTGCAAAGCAAATGCCAGCATGCCAGGGGAGCTTCCTCCCGACCTGATTACAAACATGGGCCAGATCCCCGGCTGCTGTAATCAGCACAGCTCCACTGAAGCCAATAGAGCCATGACGACGGACCTCAGCTGTCAGCCGTGCACAGCCTGGGCCAGTGTAGCCTGGACTCAAAGGGTCAAGTTTGCAAAAGATCTCAGCGAGCTGAGTGCAAATTGGGCTCTGACCCCATCTGAAAATCTGCTCCCTGATGTATTTCATAACCAGTTTAAAGCCTTGATCGAACCATAGCCGAGGTCCAGACTACGTCATAGACTGCAGCTGCTGGAGACAAGCATGTTTTGATGCTGCCCCCTGAAATGCTTGTTTCTGATGCGCAGAGATTCTCCATTGGAACAAGCAGGTGACAGCAGTGCCTTTGGTCCTGCATCCCACTCCCTGGGTGTGTGTGTGTGTGTGTGTGTGTGTGTGTGTGTGTGTGTGTGTGTGTGTGTGTGTGTGTGTGTGTGTGTGTCCCACTGATGCCTTACAAGTGGGATCACAGAATCATAGCACCATCAGGCTGAAAGGGACGCAGGAGTCCACCTAGTTCAGCCACTGCACCAAGGCAGAGCCAGATGAACCTAGACCATTTTACCAGGATTGTTCCTGGTTAAAAATGGAAACACTGTCATGGCACTTACTGCTGAGGGACCTGAGAAGGTGAATGAGCAGCAAAGTCTGAGTCATCCGAGGGATGTGATGGATCCCCCGTCCTCTAAGAAGGACTGCAGGATGCCATGATTTCATGATGAATCTCACTGTATTTGGTGTTTTCCTTAAAGCCCCAACTCCTGGAGTCAGGTGACTATGTGAGAATATCAGCTTTCATTAAAAAAAAAAAGGTTTTTAGCACACATGATTATGGGGAAAAAAGCTTGAAAATGCTACCCAAGTCAACCCTAAACATAAAAGTTCAGATGGCAAATAAAAAAGAACCTATTATAAAAAACAAATCTCATGATTTGTCAGGGCCTGACTCGTAATTTTTGAGTGCTCGGGGTTGGCAGTACTGGGATTTGATGATATTTTGGAAGATACGTTCTTGTCCACACATGAGGTGCTGGGTTCGATGCAGGGAGCACTGAGTGAAGAGCTCTGCCCTGTGCTCTGCAGGAGGGCAGACTGGATGATAGAAGGCACCTGTCTTGCTTCAGAACCCAGGTCTACAAATTCAGTTACTGAAGGGAAATGGCAGCGTGAGGCTTTGACTTCTCTTGCACTTTTGATGGTAACACTGTGGTAATGCTCACAGGAAATTCCAAGCAGCCTTCAGTCTGGGAAGTGCTGCATTTGCAAACTTGTTTAAAAGTCCCAATTTTGGGGTAGTTGTTTAAACTATTTTCTCATTAGTGGTGTGTGTGTGTGTGTGTGTTCTATTTGAGGAAATATATTTAGAAACCCTGTAAGAGGCTCCCTAAGCTTCTCTCATTCAAACAATGTATTAGAACGTTGCCGAGGAAAGTGTCCACAGGCAAATCAGGGCAGGAAGGAAGAATACTGAATTGTTGCGGTTTTCTTGTTTGCCAAGAATTACTGACTATGAATCTTTGTGCTGGTGATATTGTCTCACCTAACACCAAACCCAGTGGTCCTTACTCAGGCAAAACTCCCATTGCCTGTGACTGGTGATGTCACATCTCATGGTGCCTCCCCTGGATCAAGGCCTGTAGCCCAGAGCCTGGGTGAATAATGCTCCGATCCTTGTTCAGCTTGGCTGTGTAATCAGCCACTCACCATGCTCGGGCAGAGTGAGGCTGCAGAGAGTTCAGCTGCTGTCACATTCCCATCCTGCTTGCAGAGCATGGAGTGTCTAACCACGGAGACAGGGAGCATGGTGATCAACTTCAAGCATGCAGAGAAGTCACCTCTGCAGGCTGGATCACTGCTGAGTCCAACCTGTTCTGCATGACTTTTATCCCAGGGTGCTTTGGTAACAATGGCACCCAGGGTTCATGCCAGTCTGGGCTCCCAACCTGCCTGAGGTGACGCCAGTGTGTTTTCAAGGTCATGAATGATTCTCCATGGGGCTACAGCAAGATGAGCGGCCTTCGTGCTCTTGCTGGGCCTCTCAATGGCTTGTGATAGGAATGGCCACAGATTTTCACTGTCGCAACTAAGGGACCTTGTGGGTATATCTGGACCTGCCTCGCAGGGCTGTGACACCTAAAATATAGGCATACTTTGGTGGCGATGGGCAGTAGCGTGCTGATGCCAAGGCACTCAGCAGTAAAATGTCCTTCCAAGTTCCACCCTGTCCCTCACCGTTCAAAGCCACTGGAGTATTTATGTCAGGGGATGGATGAGTATTGTGCCCTTCCCTTCCTGGGGCCCCTGCTCTGCCAGAATCTCTCTCTCAAGATTGGGAAGAAACGTTTTCAAATGTGACTGGAGTGTCCCCAGTGCAGTAGTGTTGACGTGAGTCTGCAGACAGCCTGAAACAACAGCTCCAAGAGGTTGAACTGCCCCATTCACCTTAACTCTGAAACTTGCTGTTCTGGGGGGGTCCCACCAACATGTGCTGGTCAGGGCTCTGTGCATGGGGTCACTTGCTGTCAATGCTCCAACAGGGATGCTGGGACAGCATTGCTGGGGCCTTCACACACAGAGCCCTTCTCCAGGACAGATCCCGGCCTGCTCAAAGAAAGCCATGGTTCCCTGCTCCCCCTGCCAGCTCACTCTTGTATGAATGGCGCCTGCCATCCCAAAGCGAGGTGGGGCCAGGACATTGGGGTGGGACCCTGGTGCAGTGGTGGGACAATAAGGGCATTGGAACAAGGTGGCTGACCTGTGAAGGGCTAAAAGCCTGGGGCCAGCTGACCCCAGTTACCAAGCAGGGACCCCTGCGCAGTGCTCAGCTGACCCCCCCTGTAAGAGCAGCAGGAAGCTGCAGAGGAGAAGGGGAAGCCCAGGTGCAGAGGAACTGCAGAGAGTGAGAGAGGATCCTGCAGCAGAGAGAAGGGGAATGGCTTCTGAGATGGAGGGCTGGGAGTCTCCTGCTAAAACAGGAAAGGCTCTGGGGTATCAAGCAGCTTTTCTAGGCAGCAAGGTCAGGGAGTATGGCTCCTGCAGGGAAGACCCCGAGACACCAGGGATGTTCTGAGACCGTGGCCTCAGGGAGGAGGGGTTGTGCTACCCCGCCCAAGGGTGGGGAGATGACGTTTTTGTTCTGAACTTTAGGCCAAGCAAACCGGCCCCCTAAGGAGGGGGGAGTTCTGAACAGAGAAGCCTTTTGTGAGTTTTTTAGGTGTCTGAGAGAGGAAACTGAGAAGGAGTGTTTGCAGAGCAACCTCACGCCACGAGGTCACCTGAGATCTGCAAGTGGCATCCTGGCCTCACAGACATCAATTGGAGTTTTGCCACAGACTTCTGCAGGGCCAGGATTTCACCCTGAGCATCATGTCGGGCTCTGTCCTTCTTCTCCATCATCACCAGTGATAAAGGTTTGACAGGCCAGGTTTTACCCGCAGTGACACCTATTACTCTGGTGCCAAGCCACAGACCTGCTGCTTTTACAAAGAGCTGTGTGCCATACTTGGGGAGACCCCACGCTGACCCTGCACAACACCATGGATACCTCCAGGAGCCCAAGTCACAGGCCCCTCACATGAACAGCGAGGACGAGGAGGAGGATGTGGACATGTGACCAGGATGTCCAGCTATGCCATAAGCCAGGACCTGTTTGAGACTTCACCTCAGTCCAGTCAGTCCTGGCAGTCGAGCACAGGTGAGCCTGATGCACAGAAGGGAACATTAGGTAAGTGTGTCACTGTATTTCCTATTACCATGACGTACTGAGGGCCCCCATCTTCACAGGACACAGCTATTGACTTCTGCTAGAAGAGGTAGTGGTACCACAAAGAGATGTAGAGATAGGGTGGAGGCCATGTGGAGCAGCTTGCTTATGTGCAGGGGGGTGTCTCTGGAGTCCTCCTGAGAAATATCGATGAAACTTCCATGGAGGTACTCAGCAATCCTCTCCTGAAGGTTTCCAGGGATGGCAGCCTTACTGCTTCCTCCGCAGTAGGACACTTTCCTGCACCAGTTGGTGATAACTGCAGCGAGCACCATTGCAGTACACAGGCTAGTAGCATATAGGCCTGGGTGGCTTTGGGACACCAGCAGCAGCTGTGCTTTCTGTGCCCATCATACCCTCAGGAGTGAGATACCAGCTAAAGTCCCCACTCCTCACAGAAAATGGTGCCCAGATTCAGTGCCATTGCCCTATGATTACATAGCTTCATGCAAATGAGCAATTCCCTGCTCATTTCCCTCCTCCCTGGAAGGCCACACTCAGCATGGTGGCTGATGCTGTGCATGGTGCTGAGCACAGGGCTCCAAGCAGAAATGTCAATTGGCATGTCTTGAATAAAGCTTTGGGGGCCGAGGAAGAGAGTTCAGAATCTTACCTTTCACTTGCAGGTGACAACGGCACCACAGTGTGTTTTTAGCTGCAGCTCCTGCCATTGCAGCCTGGAGGGGTTCCCCCTTCAGCCTAATAAGGAGAAGGAAGAGGACATGGGATGACATATTCAGCAAGATCCTGCAAGCCAGTGCTGCATCAGTCCATGAACAGAGGGCTGGAGGGTGGATATTGCCAACTATGTGGAGAAGGAAAGAGCAGAGAGGAAAAAAGACCCAGGAGTCGCAGCAGGAAAAGGAGAGGGAGATGCACCAGGACATAATCCAAGTATCAAGGGGCAGCCGTGTAGTCTGTATCCACAAAAACAACAAGGAGTCCAGTGGCACCTTAAAGACTGACAGTTTTATTTGGCCATAAGCTTTTGTGGGTAAAAAACCCACTTCAGATTCATGGAGTGAAAATTACAGATGCAGACATTGTTATACTGACACATGAAGAGAAGGGAGTTACCTTACAAGTGGAGAACCAGTGTTGACAGGGCCAATTCAATCAGGGTGGATAATTGATGAGGAGGTGTCAATACCAAGAGAGGGAAAATTGCTTTTGTAGTGAGCCAGCCACTCCCAGTTCCTATTCAAGCCCAAATTAATGGTGTTAAATTTGCAAATGAATTGTAGCTCTGCAGTTTTTCTTTTAAGTCTGTTTTTGCAGTTTTTTTGTTGTAGGATAGCTACTTTTAAATCTGTTATTGAATGTCCAGGGAGATAAGTGTTCTCCTACTGGCTTTTGTATGTTACTATTCCTGATGTCTGACTTGTGTCCATTTATTCTTTTTCATAGAGACTGCCCGGTTTGGCCAATGTACATGGCGGGGAGGGGGGAGGGGCATTCCTGGCACATGATGGCATATAGCACATTGGTAGATATGCAGGTGAATGAGTCCCTGATGGTGTGGCTCGGTTCTCTGATGGTGTCGTTAGAGTAGATACAGGGATAGAGTAGGCAATGGGGTTCATTAAGGGATTGGTTCCTGGGTTAGTGCTTCTGTGGTGTGGGAAAGTTGCATGCTGGGAACTTGACCCCCTTGCTCCCAGTCAGCTCTGCATGCCTGGTTTCTGCCCCATCATGCATTGTTGAATATTTCCAAGGGACAGTGCACGGGACAGTGGCATGTTGCACACTGAGGTATATACCTATGGGTGCACTGTGCATTGACACTACCACTCCTGGTAAGTACGTGCAGCATCAATGCAGGAAGCCAAGTATGCACGTGGGATACACTAATTGCAGTGGCTGCATGTCGATGTAACTGGCATCAGCCAAAGTCTGTACTGTAGACAGGGGCTAGGAGGCAGGATGCCTGGCTGCGTCTCAATCTGGGTTTATCTACCCTGCAAGCAAAAGTGTGACTGTATCATAGAATATCAGGGTTGGAAGGGACCTCAGGAGGTATCTAGTCCAATCCCCTCACAGATTTTTACCCCAGTTCCCTAAATGGCCTCCTGAAAGATTGAACTCACAAACCTAGGTTTAGCAGGCCAATGCTCAAACCACTGAGCTATCTCTCCCCACTGGTGCAAGTGTAGACATGCTTGTGCTAGTTCTGATCTGGTTAGTGCCAATAGCAATGGCAGTGAAGCCACAGCACAGGTTGTACAAGCCCACTCAGGACACCCTGCATCCATATGTCTGTGGCTAGACCATGCCTTGGCTCCACCACTATTGTTATTGGAGCGAATTAGATCAGAGAGCACTCAGGAATGTCTACATGTGCTGCTGTCACACCTCTGATTGCAGTGTCACTATAATGCCATATTGTTACCTGCTGAAAGTCACACAGGGTACCTCCATGCCTCAGTTCCCCCCTCCATGACGCTGTGGGGACAAGGCACAGGGCTGTGTGTGAGGTTTGCAACCACAGGGAAGGGAAGCACTAGAGAAGGGAATAGTATCACTATTACATTTGTTGTCATTCTGCATGGATGCATGCATCCATTGTTCTGTAGCTAGACACGGCTCACTGAGGAAAAAGGCCATTATCCAGCACTGGGACACCAGGAAGTCCATGGCCAACACCACAAAGGCCGGCTGATTGTCTGACACAACACACCTCAGGAGAGCGGTTTGCATTCGGCAGCTTTGGAAGAGAGGCATTTGTTAGCCAAAGGGAATGCCTGGGACGGCCTCCCAGCCACACCCTGCTCTCCTCTCTGAGCCCCTCTCCTCCATTCTGCTGTTCTCCTGCCCTGGCTGTACGCTGCCATGGTGCTGGGGTTTGGTGTCTTCATGAGCTCTGCTGTGTTTGCAGGCGCCAGGGTTCTGTGTCTTAGCAAGCCCCACAGTGTTCGCAGGTGCTGGATTCGCATTTGGTGAACCCCACAGTGTTCCCAGGCACTGGGCTTCCACATCTCAGCGAGCCTGCCGTGTTCACAGGCGCCAGCGTTCTGTGTCTTAGCAAGCCCCACTGTGTTCCCAGATACTGGGGTTCCACGTCTCAGCGAGCCCTGCCATGTTTGCAGACCCCAGGGTTCTGTGTCTTAGCAAGCCCCACCATGTTGGCATGCTCCAGCATTCTGCTTTTCAGCGAGCCCCGCAATGTTTGCAGGCACTGGGGTTCCACGTCTCAGCGAGCCCCGCCATGTTCGCAGATGCCAGGGTTCTGAGTCGTAGCAAGCCCCACTGTGTTCCCAGGCACTGGGGTTCCACGTCTCAGTGAGCCCCGCCATGTTCACAGACGCCAGGGTTCTGAGTCATAGCAAGCCCCACTGTGTTCCCAGGTTCCATGTCTCAGCGAGCCCACCACGTTTGCATGCTCCAGGATTGCGTTTCAGCGAGCCCTGAAATGTTTGCAGACTCCGGGATTCTGCATCTCAGTGAGATGCAGCGAGGCCACTCCTGTTGGGATATTTCCAGGGTCATCCTCTCTGCTGTGAGCTGAGGACGTTATTACGCCCTTAGGAGCTCCAATTCAGAACATCAATTTCCGGATTCTGGTCTTGTGCCCCATCCCACTACTCTCACAAGGGACTTGGTGTAGAAATTCTCCATCTCCAAGTTTGTCTCTGAGCTGCCTTGTTGCTCTTGGTGTTCCCAGGACAGTTGATTCTAGACGATTTTAGCTGACACCACGACAACAACTCTGGGCTTTGTGATACCTCTGCATCTTCTTGCCTTGCCCGGCCAGTGACAGCAGGCAGGTCATGGGCACAACGTGGTCTTCAGGCTCCGACTGAGTTCATTAGGAGACCCCTGAGCAATGGCCAGGTCATCACCTGAGGACGTGAAATAAATTCATTCCTGGTCTGTGGGTTTCTGGCGCCTGGGGGCCAAACTCATGTCCACTAAGTTGTACTAGAAATCTGTCCCAGCGTTTCCTCTGATAGTGAGTGTGTTGCACTGTACTTTAAAATAGCCCCCAAGCCCCTCATATTCACCACGGCTATAGAATTATGATATGTTTTGTACAAAGTGTGCCTTGTGAGGTATCATTTTGAAAGTATCATTGTTCTGACAACATGTTGATATCATCCCTATGTATGAGGGTGTGAAAGTTTGCTATACGTATGTTGCTGAAGCATGTTGTGAGGCTGGGAAACACGCACAAACTAGCTTTTCTATAGTAACAAAGGAGTGACCAAAACCAGGCAGGTGTTAGGCGACCATCACTGGCCACTCACTGCCAGGGGAGTTGCGAACAAGAGATTTACAAATCACCTGAAAGGCATTTGCTCAAACTCGTACACCACGGGGCTGCCTCATCCCTATGACACGGCAAGGATCTTTCCAGCACCTGAAGGAGTATAAAATAAGGGACAATGACATCACCACCTCACCTCTCCTCCATCACCTGCACTGAACACCACCAAATTGCTTGGAAGACAAAAGAGAAAAACCACAAGATAGGCTTCTCTTACACCAAACCCTACAGCAGTCTGTGCTAACTGGACAGCTTTCCCAGTTCGGAGCACTCCTCCCATTCCAAAAGTTTCTTTATTTCCTTTTGTAACCACTTCTCAACTTCCATGCTTATGCCACTTATAATAACTTCAAATCTAGCTCCCTTTAGTTAACAAAGTTATTCTAATGTTTTGTCTCAGGCAGTGTGTTTTTGATTGAAGTTTGGGGAATCTACTCAAGTTACAAAGGCTGGTGCATGTCCACTACCCTTTGACGAAGTGGCAAACTAATTAATAAGCTTGCATTGCTCAAGAAGGTCTTGAGCAGTGTTAGATGCACATTTCTGGAGTGCAAGGATGGGGCTAGGGGGGCTTTATTGGTGTCTCCCTGCATACAGCTAATGAGGGATCCAGGCTGGGGCTGGTGGGAGAGCTCTGGCTGGGGGAAGGATCTGGGGTGGGGAGTTAGAGGGTTCAGTTTGTTGAATTTTGGCTGGGATCACACTTGGGCCCAGGTCACTGAATGGGAGTATTTCCACACATCAGACTAAGTACACAAAATCCAGGGTGCATGTTTTGGACATTTTCCTGTATGTAAATGTGTTTCCTTGGTAATTGCCGTGACAAAAACATCTATGGTGTTTCTCTATTTTTATACATCTGTCTTCATTTAGCCAGTAGAATTTTAGTACTGAGATATTCCGATACACTGCTGTCTCTGCACGCGCCCTTCCCTGGGGACTGATCATTCTTCGTTCTACAGGACCAGACTGGGGAGAGGGCTCTAGCAGTGACATCTCCACATCCTTCCCCCGGCCCCAGCTTCCCCTGGTGCAACTTGCTGACTGCAACCCTGGCAGGCCTGGTCTGTGAATGGGGAAGTGGGGGCAGGGAAAACAGGGATAAGTAGTCTGATTGGTGAAGCCAACCCCTGCATTCTGCCCTGACTTCTACCCCTCCTGTGGTGGTTTCTTTCTCCTGCCCTGTAGTTTTGGGGGCATGTTTTTGTATCTGTCTCTGTTAAGCTGTTCCGAGGCCCTTGGGCACTGGATCTGGGATATTAACATATACGACTGATTCATTCATAATAATACATACAGATGTGACCACGTGGCCTGGCCAGGGACCCAGCCCAAAGGAACCTGTGCAGAACTGCTCAGTCCTTGTCTGGGACAGCTCAGCCCTTCCACCAGCATTAAAGACCAAGACTTGCTGATGTTCCCCCATGGCACATACAATGACCCAGGCAGGGGGGCTGGTAGTGCCCACAGCTGACAGGTCTCAGTCTTGGCCTCAGCAATACACCTGAGCTCAGCCTTGCCCATCATCAGAAGACAAAGTGCTGTGGGGCCTGGACTGAATGTTCTGGCTGTGGAATCTGTGCCCTGCAAGAGAGAGTCTTTCACTGAGGAGCTGACCCTGTCCCCGAGCCACGCTGCTGGGTCTGCTGTGGAGTCCCCCAGTTCTTCACTCCAGTGAAGCTCAGCTGGAGTTTTAAACAACAGACCAATTGCTCCAGTTCTTCCTTGGAAGAGCACTGTGCTCCCAAGCCAGGCTGAGCTGCTGACCCTGCACAGGTTGTGATTAAGGGGTTGTTGAAAGTGCTGCATTCTGTATGCTGGCTGGAGCTGGGAATGAGGCAGCAGTGCTATGACAAGACAGGCAAATGGGGCTAAAACAGCTGGGGATTTAGCAGGCACCTGGGGATTCTTGGCCCATCCCCTTGGGGTTGCCCTCCTGGAGCTGGCAGTGGTTAATCTGGTTCATGCCTTACACCCCTGAACAAATTGCAGCTTGCTATAAGTGGGCATTAATGAATGAAACATTGTAATTAAGTTAATAAGGAAAAACACATGATGATGATGCTAAAGTCAAAAGAGCAGAGGCTGAGGTACCCTGTCCCCCAGGGACCTGCAGGCAGTTGACAGCCCGACTCACCAACACCTTCCCCTTCACACACTGAGAGCTGGACACGACTCCCACTGAGGCCGAGCAGAGCTGGAGGTGCTTAGCTTGGGATAGGCAGGACTCTTACGTAGGGGCCTAGATATGGGCTGAGGCACCCAGGGTGAGGCCTCCAACATTGACACTTTGACTTCGGGCCTGTCTACACTCCAGCTGTACCAGGTCTGCTGCACTGCCACAGTGCATGTGACACAGACGCTCTCTGACGCTCAACCCCCCTGTGGGTGGGAGACGCTCTCCTGCCGACAGAGCACTGTGCACACTAGCACTTAGGCTGGTGTAGCTTATGTCACTCGGGGGCAGAATATTCACACCCATGAGCAACATACGTTTTGCCGACATAAGAGGGAGCCAGAGACATGGTCTTGGTTCCCATTGTGGAACCCAGCGCCCGCGAACACTAGGTGGCTCAGTGATCTGAGAACTCCTGGACTGGTGTTTACTTAGGGGGCAAGACCTCAGCATGAGCCAGCTCCCCAGCAGCCTTGACTACTGAGGGTGGCTCAGAAAGGAGGCATGAGAGATCAGTCCACATGGTCTCCCCATCTCTGCTCCCTTCTCACATGGTAGTTGGATGGGACACTGCTCTCCAAGGTGCATCATACTCCCACCATAACTAGCTCCCAGCCTGCCTGTGCCCTGTTCCACCTTGGGCTCTGCATGCCAGAGCCAGCAAACCCCTTCACAAATCAGGCTTCCCTGTTGGCATGCCCACGACAAACACACACAACTGCTAGACCTGTGCTGCACCCCTCTTCGCCATTGCACCACCCAGGATTCCCGAACTTCCCCCTGCAGCTAGCTCAGCAATCTCAGCTAATTGTCTGATTTGCCTTCACAGTATTTGAGTGGAGCTTAAACAAATGTGTGACAAAGTGGGGCTTTCTTAATATTTTGTCTGAATACTGTGTGTGTGCCTCAGTTTCCCCTACGCATTTCTTAAGTCTCCAGCACGCATAAATGGCTGACACTCTGTCTCCTGGCAACAAATGGCTGGGACCCTCCCCCCCTGCAAGGGAATGGCTGAAGGTGAACAAAGAGATCAGGAGACCTCTTGGTCCAGGAGAGAGACAAAGGCCAGAAAGGAGGGGCTGGAGGAGGTTTTGAGTCCGGAGCTGGTTTGGGATGGGAAGTGAGGGCAGATGGGGTTGTCTGGCTTGCTGGGCCCCAGAATGGACCCGGTCCTGTTCTCTGTACCTACAAGCTCTGTTTTAGACTGTGTTCCTGTCATCGAATAAACCTCTGGTTTACTGGCTGGCTGAGAGTCACGTCTGACTGCAAAGTGGGAGTGCAGGACCCTCTGGCTTCCCCAGGACCCCGCCTGGGCGGACTCGCTGTGGGGAAGTGAACGGAGGGGCAGAGGATGCTGAATGCTCCAAGGTCAGACCCAGGAGGTGAAGCCGTGTGAGCTTCTTTTCCTGAAGACAGTCTGCTCCATGGAGAGGAGGCTCCCCAAAGTCCTGCCTGGCTTTGTGGGGAGCAGTTCCAGAGCATCGCCCGGTGACTCCGTGACAAAAGGGATTTCATTTCCCTTCTGCAGAGTGACTGGAAATTAGCCCCCCTCCCTCAGCAGAGCTGCCCCACACAGGGCATGTCAGAGCCAGCCCTGCTGCCTTGAGTGACAAGAAGCTGCTGCTGTGGGGGAGCAGCTGGTGCCCACTCTGGAGCTGCAGCCCTGGCACTGGTCCTGCCTGCAGGGTGCAGAGCCATGGGGTTGCAGCAGGATCATTTAGAGGGAGCCCACGGGGGAGCACACACAGGGGTCACTGAGGGTAGAACTTGGCCTTGTGGAACATTTATCACTGGTGGTGATGGAGGAGAAGGGCAGAGCTCGGTGTGATACTCAGGGTGAAATCCTGGCCCTGCTGAGGTCAGTGGCAAAACTCCCCTTGATGTCTATGAGGCCAGGATGCAGATCTCAGGGGACCGGGTGAGCCTGGCACTCAGAACACACAGCTACTTTTCATCTGCCCAGATCTGAGCTGGAGTCAGAAAGAAGCAGAACTCTGGAGCCCACAATGCCACTGTGCAGAGAAGAACTCCACCTTAACCTTGTGAAGCTGTGTCAGTCTCCTTTGGAAAAGCCCAGCTGCAGTAAGCACAGATAACAGTTTGCTGCTGGGCCCGGGCCCTGCAATCTTTTGCTGGCTCTGCTCAAGTAACAAGAACTGCCAGGGGGTGTGTGCAGTTATTGGTAATTACCCCCACACTTAGGGTGTGTTATAAGGCAGGCGGCAAAGCTAAATATTCCATCTGACCCAGATGTACATGTGATGCCCAACAACTGGAATGCCTTGTGCTGATTGTAGGGGGAGGTGAAAGGAAATTATGAACTAGCAGGAGTTGGCTTGGAGCACACAGAGCCTTCCCATTGGCTCTCACTACTCTCTGGAGAAATGGGCTGAAGTCAGCCAATGCCATATCAAAAAGTTGAATGCAAAGTGGTTGCCGGAGCACGGAGCCAGTGAACCGCAGAGCTGGGTAGAGCAGCAGCCACAGGGCGGATGAGAGCAACAGTTCATTGGAGACACCGTGCGATGCTGTCACAGGAAAAGGCTGCCTTAGCAGGAGCCCCATGTGTAAAACAAGCCAGGTCATGCTCCACCGGCTGCCCACATGTTCAGCTGATTGAGTTAGCTGGCTCATTTGACTAGGAGAAGGGTGCCATGCGCTGATGGGTTTCGACAGGCAGCCTGCAGAATGCTGCACTTGCCATTGCCCTGAGGGCTGGGCAGGCACCCGGATGGTGGGTGTGTTTGAGGCACCACGTTTGGGGCGCTGTTGGCTGCCAGCAAAGCAAAGTGATTTAATACTACTCAATATACCCATGTGGCACCTTTCATCCCAAAACACGGCAAAACTTGCCCGCTGCCCTCCACAGCCCCAACCAAGCTGCTCCAGGCAAGGGGAAGATACCCCAAGACAAGTTAAGGTAACCGGGGAGCGTGAAGGTACAATTCCTGTCCTGGCCAATGCTGCCGTTTCTCAGTAACTCCTGAAGCCAAGGTGACTTTTTGGATGGTGCCATCCTTGTTTAAGCACTGGTGAAGCAGAGCTCTGCAAACACAGCTTGGGAGCTAGTTACTACTGCTCCAGGGATGGAAGAGAGCAAAACCTGCTTTTGTTGTAGGTCCTACATCAACAACGATGGGTTCAGATACCCAGCTGATGTAAATCTATATAGCTCCATCCGGGCCAGTTTACACTAGCTGAGGATCTGGTGCATGATTTACACACCAAAATCCAGAGGACATTTCACATAATAATGTTCACAGATTGAAGGCCAGACAGGATCATTAGAGCTCTGAGCTCCCGTGTAACATGTTTTATTATTTCACCCTGTCATAAACAGATAAGTAAGAGTTAATAGAACAGAAGTACTTCATATCTCTTTTGCCTGTAAAGGGTTAACAAGTTCAGTGAGCCTGGCTGTCACCTGACCAGAGGACCAATCAGGGGACAGGATACTTTCAAATCTTGAGGGAGGGAAGTTTTTGTGTGTGCTGTTAGTGTTTGGTTGTTGTTCACTCTGGGGGCTCAGAGGGACCAGACGTTCAACCAGGTTTCTCTCCAATCTCTCTGATACAGTCTCTTATATGTCCAGAATAGTGAGTACTAGGTAGATAAGGCGAGTTAGGCTTATGTTTGTTTTCTTTATTTGCAAATGTGTATTTGGCTGGAAGGAGTTCAAATTTGTATTTTGCTGAAAGGATTTTTATTTGTACTTGTATACTTAGCCTGGGAGGGTATTCCCAGTGTCTATAGCTGAAAGACCCTGTAACATATTCCATCTTAAATTTACAAAGATAATTTTTACTGTTTTTTCTTTCTTTAATTAAAAGCTTTTCTTGTTTAAGAACATGATTGTTTTTGTATTCTGGTGTGAGACTCCAGGGACGGGGTCTGGATTCACCAGGGAATTGGTGGGGAGAAAGGAGGGAAGGGGGAGAGAAAGGTTAATTTTCTCTCTGTGTTAGGATCACTTTCTCTCTCAGGGAGAGTCTGGGAGGGGGAGAGAGAAGGAGGGGGAAGGTGAATTTTCCTCTCTGTTTTAAGATTCAAGGAGTTTGAATCACAGTGATCTTCCAGGGTAACCCAGGGAGGGGAAGCCTGGGAGAGGCAACAGGGGGAAAGGGTTTACTTTCCTTGTGTTAAGATCCAGAGTGTCTGGGTCCTGGGGGTCCCCGGCAAGGTTTTGGGGGGACCGGAGTGTACCAGGCACTGGAATTCCTGGTTGATGGCAGCACTACAAATACTAAGCTGGTAATTGAGCTTAGAGGAATTCATGCTGGTACCCCATCTTTTGGACACTAAGCTTCAGAGTGGGGAATTATACCATGACACACCCAGTTACCTTTTGTGACGTTATTGACATAAACTGTGACCGAATAGATCATTGTTGCAACCACTGTTTTATATTTGCAGCAAATATTGTACAACGGTTGTCATGTGATGGTCTATTACAAGGTTATGATTTGCTGGTTATAATTATGCTACCTGTATGTGTGTATCATTTCGTAGTTGAAGTTATGACTGTTGGCTCTGTACTTGTATCTCAATGTGTTTTGATTCTAAGAAGCCTCAGTGAAACATTTGGTCAGCTTCTTGAGAAGGGACTATTCTCAGTAAGTGCCCAATCAAGAAACACTTAACTGACAATGCACTTTGGGAGACGCCAGCCCAGCTCTGAGCTTTCCTGGGAACGTTCAAACTAACATGTAAACAATGGCCTCGGCCTGCAAACTGAGTCATGCATGGACATGTGACTTGCCCATGTGACTCCAATCTCCATCTTGCTGCTGTGACTTTCCACAGTAAGAACAAAGAGGTGTACTTCCACAGGGCAGAGAATATCAAAGACCCTGGAAAACCCTCCATTTTTGCTTCGTTCTTCTGGAGGAACCTTGCTACAAACTGAAGCTCAGAACAAAGGACTGAATGACCCATCCCAGTGGGGGATGTACTCCAAAGACTTGATTTGAACCTGCAGTTTATTCCATCACTGCTACAAGCCTGAACCAAGAACTTTGCCATTACTGTATGTAATTGATTCCATTTAACCAATTCTAGCTCTCATCAATATTTTTTTCTTTTTATGAATAAACCTTTAGATTTTAGATTCTAAAGACTTGGCAACAGTGTGATTTGTGGATAAGATCTGACATATATTTACCGGGGTCTGGGGCTTGGTCCTTTGGGATCGGGAGAACCTTTTTTCTTTTACTGGGGTATTGGTTTTCATAATCATTCATCCCCATAGCGAGTGGTACTGGCGGTGATACCGGGATACTGTCTAAAGGAATTGCTTGTGTGACTTGTGGTTAGCCAGTGGGGTAAAACTGAAGTCCTCTCTGTTTGGCTGGCTTGGTGTGCAAAGGAACCCTAGCCTTGGGCTGTAACTCCCCTGCTCTAAGCAATTTGTTCTGAATTGACACTCTCAGTTGTGCTAAGCAGATCAGAAAACTGCCCCAGGAAGGACTTGCACAGTATGGAACGTACACAAGCTCAATGCTCTTAGCATGTCACCTTAACAGCAAATTTGTGTCTAACTAACAAGACAGGCCCAATTACTAGCGCTCTGTATTTCTGCCAGATGGAGATTTTCTTAGGGCAGGCTCCTGACACAGAACCATAGTGCAGATAAAGGAAGCTGCATGGGTAGGCCCAGGGATGAGCCTCACAAAGTGCTGGTTGCCTGGTGCTTTGCAGGACATGTTCATGCTGCCATCTGAGTGCTGATCATCCTCTGGGCTTCTGAGTATCAAAGTTACACCATGAAACAAGCCAAAGTTAAGAGTTTCCAAGAGATTCAAAACTAGCAGGATGCAAATTTTGTGGAGGCTTGAAATGTGAAGTGATTTACCGGTGTCAAGCCCATAAAATCAATTTGGCAGGTGTTCACTGGTTAAAATTAGTTTTCAGTGAAAGCTGGAGGCATTCTCGTGTGTGTCTTGGTGCATTGTTTGGGAAGCACAGTGCATTTGCATGACTGGGGGGGGTATGGGGCATAGATGTCCATTGAAAGTGGAGCCCTTACTGTGTGCTTGTGGAGGTTTCTGCGCATGCTGAGAGATCTCCACCGACAGGGCTGTCCGGCTGAGTACTGGCTACCAGCACTTGTAGAAATCCCAAGTGCGGCTCTGCCTTTCCCTGGGAGTAAGTTCCTTTAAATGCTAGCCAGGGATCGCAGGGGGTGGGGAGACAAAGCACAGCCTTCCGCACTTGTGGGCTGATTCCGATTCCCTCCCATTAAAGACCCCATTGCATTTTTTGCAAGGAAAGGTTTTTTAACTCCAGTGTCCCTGCCCAATCCTAATATAGATGCTTACATTTGACCCCCTGTGCACTATCAGCTGGAAAGAATATTCTTCTCTTCTTGTCCTAAGAGGCAAGAGGGCTCATCGCAGGCTGCGGGCCTTCCTCTCCACCAGGCGAATACCAGGATGGAATAAGGCACCCACATCACTTTGCCAATGCGACTCAGTAGGCACGGACCCCTCTGTGAGACAATATTTGCGGGGAATCCCACTGAAACACACAGACCTCACTCGGGTGGGAGATACCACTCGCTAACCCTCCCTAGGTCATTTCCTACCATAGTTCCAGAAGCTGCTGTCTGTGGGGCGTCAGGGTCTCTGAGCTCCTTGGCGTGAATGGTCCTCCAATCCGGCTCGCAGGGTCTCTGGCTCCTGCAGGCAAGGGCTGTGGCGGCTCTTCGGCTGGAGCTTCAGCCTAAGGTCCTTCCCCTCCAGTAGTCAGCCCAGAATGAGTTGTCTGCTCCCTTTTATACTTAGGCAGCTGTGGGAGCATGCCCAGCATGGCCTGGGGGGTGGGACTTCTGCCACCCATAGTGCGGGGTTAACCCTTTTTCACACCCCAATCACAGACCCCCACAGACTTCAATGGAGCTACACTGATTTATCCCTGAGGGGGAGCTGGCCTGTGGGCTGCATTCTGTGCTGACTTGTGCTCTCTGCACTCCCACTAGCTTTAGTGGGGAATGCATTGCTAGTACATTAATGGAAGAGAACTGGACAGGTTCTGCAGGCACCTCCTGACCTGGGGACTGTCTCTCTCCACATAGTTGTCTAGGCAGAGTTTACCTTTGACACGCTCCCACCTCGGCATGCTGCATCTTGGGGTGCCAGAATGGATCAGTTGTGAACGTGAAGGTGGTCAGGAACTTGGGAGAAAGTGATCATGGTCTAATAGAATTCAGGATCCTCTGGAAAGGAGGAAACGAGACCAGCAAAACAAGGACACTGGACTTAACAAAGGCGGATTTCAACTGACTCACAGAAATAGTAGGCCATGGCCCATGGAAAGGCCAATTAGGAAGAAAATGAGTCAAAGGGCAGTTCCTAAAAGATGTAATACTCGAGGCTCAACATCAAGCTATTCCGACGCAAAGGAAAAACAAGAAGAGACACAGGATGCCAACGTGGCTGGACAAGGAGCTTTTTAGCTATCTAAAAACCAAAAGGGATACATACAGGGAATGGGAGGAGGGACATGTCACCAAGGAAGTACACATGGGAATAGCACAAGCATGTAGGGACAAAATCAGGAGAACCAAGGCAAAGAATGAGTTACAACTGGAAAGAAATGTTAGAGACAACAGGAAGGGGTTCTCCCAAAAAAGAAATATCAAGGACTGTGTGGGCCCACTGCTCAGTGGAGAAGTTGAGCTGGTAATGGAAGATGATAGGAAGGCGAAGCTCCTCACTGCTGATTTTGCTTCAACCTTCTCCAAAAAGATAACATGTGGCCAGACGACTAGCGGAGTTACCATAGACAATAAAAGGAAAGGCATGCAGATAGGGACAAGTAAAACACATCAGAGATCTTCTGACTAATATGAATGAATTCAAATCATTGGGGCTGGATGCTATTCACCCCTGGCTACTGGAGGAATTAACGGAAGAAATCTCAGAGCCATTGGCAATAATAGGAGAGGTCCCAGAAGCCTGGAGAAGAGCTAGCATTGTGCCCATCTTTAAAAAGTGGGGAAAGAAGGAGCCGGGGAACCATAGATCAGTCAGCCTGACCTCAATACTAAAGCAATGTATAAAACATTCACTTTGCAAATACCTGGAGGATGGTGGGGTGATCACTAGCAGCCAACATGGACTCACCAAGAACAAATGATGCCAAACCAGCTTGATTTCCTTCTTTGACAGGGTAACTGATTTTGTGGATAGCAGGAATGTGGTGGACATAATATACCTAGACTTCAGCAAGGCTTTTGGCACAGTCCCACATGACATTCGGATAAGTAAGCTGGAGAAATGCGGGCTTGAGAGAACTACCATTAGTAGACACATGATTAGTTAAACAACCGCAAACAAAGAGTAACTATTAATGGAATGCTGTCAGATTGGAGGGAGGTCTCAAGTGGGGTTCCACAGGGATCGGTTCTGGGTCCAGTGTTATTTAACATCTTTATTAATTACCTGGATGTGTGAATAGAGAGCATACTGATCAAATCTGCAGATGACAAAAAGATCGGGGGGAAGGATACTTTGGAGGATAGAGCTAAGATTCAGTGGCATCTTGATAAACTGGAGAACTGGGCTATGGACAACAAAATTAAATTCAACAAAGACAAATGTAAGGTGTTACAATGGGGAAGAGAAACCAAATGCACAAGTACAGAGTGGGGGTAAACTGGCTTGGCAGCAGCACTGCTGAGAAGGATCTGGGAGTTATGGTGGATCACAACCTCAACATGAGTCAGCAATGCATTGCTATTGCAAAAAAAGCAAATGCAGTTTTGGATTGCATTAACAGAGGCACAGCATGCAAGTCACGGGAGGTGATAGCAGCACTCTACTCGGCACTGGTTGGGCCTCAGCTAGAGTACGGTGTCCTGTTTTGGTCAATGCTGTATAGATAGGATGTAGAGAAACTGGAAAGGAACAAGAAGTGAGCAACAAAGATGATCAGACCTGGGGAAGCTGTGGAGCATCAATCTTGTTAAAGAACTAGTGTGGATTTTGCAGCCAGCCCATTTCATTCTGGCTCCTGATAGGCCCCGATGATTTGTGCCTGCTCAGCAGAAGAGCAGCCCTATAACTCACGCTCAGAGATGGTGTGGGATGGAAGTGGGGAATGACTCACAGCCCATTGCTATGCTCTGTTCCTCACAGTCATCACAGGGATAACTTCCACGCTGCCTTCCCCCAGTCGATCCTCACGGATGGCTCAGTCTCAGAGAGCCTGGGCAGATGAGGGTCAAGAGCTGGTTACAATTACACACAGCCTGCCTGCGGCTCCACTTCCTACCGGGGCGGCTGGGCAGCTGGGTTGTCTCCAGCTTTGTGCAACGCGCCTAAAGAAGCACAGGGCACCTGCTGGTGCAGCTTCTTGGGCCAGAATAATGCATGTGTGTCTGGAGGCAGAGCAGAGGCAGCTGGGAACTCCTGGGTTCTCAACCCAGCTCTGACACTGGTTTGCTCCGTGGGATTTGTCAAGCCATGTAATCTCTCAGCATAACTGTCAAACAGGCACAGTAACAGTCCCCTGGGCCTTGTAGCGATTTATCAATTAACCTTCACTCCAGCACCCATTGGCATCAATGGGCAATTCCCATTTGAGGATAGGTGCTAAGCATCCGCTCTGAGTCCTACCCCACACCCAGGCAGCAGAACTGCGCCATTCTTAGGACACAATTCTGCGGCAAGGAGAGGAAACTCTCCCTAGAGTCCTGCCAGCCCAAGTCTACATCCAAAAACACATTCTGTCCTGCTTGGAGCCCAGGGGTTTGGAACCCAAACCTCAGCGACTTCATATGCAAAAAATAACATCAGCCCCGAGACTCCTGGATCCTTGTTTTGAGCCGTGCCGGAGTCACTTTGATTTTGCAGCGTTTATTCCAGGATCCAAGAGAAAAAAAAAGCGGGGGGGGGGGGGCGGGGGGGGGGGGAAGAGACACAAAAAAACCCACCACACAATTCTGGCAGCTCAGTACAGCTCCGGGGCTTCTGTTCTGCCCAGCACAGGAAGATTTACTAGGGGAAAAATATAGGCTGATTAATTATGCAGCCAGTTTGGTCCATTATATCATAACAACCAGCTGTGTAGGACAACCTTGGAGATGCTACCTCTCCAGCCTTATCAGAGCCCGGAACCATTCGCCTGGAGCCAGCACAAGCTGTTTCGGCAATGGTTCCTCGCTGCCTTCCGAGATGATATGATCTTTTGAAACCCACCTTTTCCATTCGAGATTACAAGTGCTGTGAACTTTGATATTGTACCAGCGCTAATTTCAATTGGTAGGGCCTCTCACTCGTGTCACCGGAGGCCCGAGGTTCATTCAGAGAGCTGCGGCAGCTCGCGAGGGGAGGAGGGAACAACCCAAAGACTCCCCTTGAATATTAATGAGGCATCAAAGCTTTTAGCTGCATGGCAGTGTCTGAGTGCGACTGCTCTCCAGGGCTCCGCTGTGCTTGGCACAATAAAGCCTCGGTAATTATTTCCAATAACTAATTTAGATTATCATTAGCCCCATATTGGAGGCACAGAGAACGCTGCCCTTTCAAACACTTGAACCTCTGAGCCTCCAAAATGAAACGCTCATTCTCTGCAAAGAGATCTGTGCCAGCTCTAATACATTAGAATAGATTTGTGTGCGTGAGCACCCTCGGTGGCTCAGGATAATGAGAGCCACTGCATCTGAGAAGGGAAGGGAGGCTCCACTGCCGCTGCTCAGCACCCGTCACTGCCCAGCCTGATCACTGGCATTGCTTTAGGACCTCCTTGGTCCCCATTACGCTCCTCCCCTCACCCCAAATTCCCCCTCCCTGCTTGCTCTGGGGCCATTTTAATTAACAGTAACAATCAAAAAACCCTTTAGAGTTTACAAAATACTGTATGAAATATTAACAGCCCCGTGTGCCCCCAACACTGCCCGCTCACGTGGGGTGCCCAGTGTGGGGCCCAGGGCTCTGGCCTGATGCCTGGAGTCACCCAGCAGCTGCCTCTGGGCGAGGGACTCTGCCCACTCCATGTTCCCTGCTGCCCCGATTTGCGCATTCCCACCTAAGCACACACAGTAGGAGGAGGTGCAGGAGGCGGCTGGGAGGGGCCCCATCTCTTCTTGCAGACAGAAGTGAGGGTCTGGGGCACCCTCCTCACACACACCTCCCTTCAGATCTCCTATGCTCCCCAGGGCATTCTGGGGCTGCATCCCACAGACAGACGGCCTGCATGAGTCAATAATCAATCACAGATAAAGGGGTATCACCACATTGGGGCACTTAATGATTTCACAAGCTAAAATGAACCCATGGTGTCCTGTGAGGTCAGAGTGCTCAGGGCACTGGAGGGGGTTTCCCGTGGTGTCAGCGTGCCCAGGGCCCTGGAGGGGGATGTCCTTTGGGGTCAGTGTGCCCAGGGGGATGCTGGAGAGGGGTGTCCTATGGGGTCAGCATGCCCAGGGCTCTGGAGGCAGGTGTCCCATGGGGTCAGGGGAGGGGTGTCCCGTAGGGTCAGCATGCCGAGGGCTCTGGAGGGGGATGTCCTGTGGGGTCAGTGTGCCCAGGGCGCTCATCAGCTGATGATGTGTCTCATGTAGCGTTTGGAGTCAGCAGGCAAAGCGACAGAGCTCTGGTGGGTGGCACAGTGTCTGCTCACTACTCCCTTATCAGCCGGGGGCTACCTGGGGAACTCCCCACCTGCCCATTGGCAGTACACTGTGGGTCCCATTTGCACACAGGATTATATGAGGCAGAGGGTGGGGTAGGGTCTGGAGACCTGGCTTCTGCTCCTCTCACTGCCAGCGACTCATGCATCCGACGAAGTGGGTATTCACCCACGAAAGCTCATGCTCCATTACGTCTGTTAGTCTATAAGGTGCCACAGGACTCTTTGCTGCTTTGCCAGCAACTCGCTGCATGACCTGCCCTCTGTGTCCTTCTGCCTGCCCCCCTATGTGATTGGGTCACCACAATGACCCTGCGCAGAGCTCCTGGACCCAGATGCTCCAGGCATGCCCAGCTCTGGAGCACCAGACAGCACGTCAGAGCAGAGGTAGCCTGGTGGTTTGACCCTTTCACCAGAGTCTGCGTGGAGCAGCTCAGGGCACCTCCCAGAGCCTCAGAACTCCAGTGCTGGCAGGAAAAGGCACAAAAACCCTTCTCTCCCTGCAGGAGGGGATGCAGCCTCATGTCATCTGGGCTGCCTGTTGCCAGGAGGGTTTCATGGGGAACGTACCTTCTCCCTAGCTGGGCAGGCTGTCCGTGGAGGCAGAGCAAGTACTGCTAAGCTCTTCCAAAGAGGCTTGTGGATGGGGCAGGCTCCCAGCTGAGTGTTTAAGAAGCAGCTATTGAAAAGCCAGCCCCATTATTGTCCATGGTAAACTGCCATTGCAGGCTATTTCGCTCCATCCCCAGCTTCCCAATTCAAACAGGGAGTAATTAAGGGCAAGCATGTGGTTAATGCGCCAGACGTGGAGCGAGGTAACCTGAGTCCTAATTCCTGGTCCTGCCACAGCCTTGCTGCGGGACCTCAGGTGAGTCACATACGCACTTGCTGCCTCCATTTTATCATCCGTGAAATGGTGATAATGATACGTCCCAGGATGTCGTAAGGCCAATGCTAATTAACATTGGCAAAGTGCTTTCTGCTCCTTGACTAGCAGGCAGCAAAGGAGGGGGAATTATTGTTAATATTGTGAGCCCAAAACAGTCACCATTCCACATGGCTGAGCCCTTGCTAATGACTCAATTCAGCTACTCCTGCAGTTGGGCCGGCGTCAGACCTGGTGTCCCCCCAGGGTTTGTTTCTTTGACGAGCCTCAGCAGACCCATCACCTTGCCATGTGTGAGACAGGATCCTGGGCAATGGACCTTTATTTAAACAAAGGGTCTGAAATCAGGGGGGAGCTTGTTTCCTGGAAGTGTCGCTCTTCCGCTGTCCCAACCCCCAACAGGTGGGTCGTGAAATGAAGGTCACGTTGCATCTTCAACTCATATTTGTTATTGTTGCAATTCACCTCATTTGTAAGGACACGTGCCATGCCGTACGTTATCACAGTCAGCGTTTGAGTGAGCCCCCGTTAGTGCGTGTGTGTGGCGCATGGGAATGTGTGCATGGGACTCTGACCTGGTGGGTGGCTGTCTGCACTGGGAGGGTCTATGCACCATCATGGTGTAACACAGTCCTACAATGCAGTGACCACACACAATAATGCAGTCCATACGGCACAGTGACCAATGGAGCAACACAGTGCATATGGTGTTGTGACCACACGCAGTAACACAGTCCATACAGCACAGTGACCACATGCAGTAACACAGTCCATAGTGTTGTGACCACAGGCAGTAACACAGTCCATATGCTGTAGTGACCACATACATTACAAATTCTGGCCAAAGTGTTCCTAGCTGTGTGGCTCCAGTCGATGACTGATTCAGCTGCTCAGCTCCTCTGACAGGAAACGTCTGACAATGGATTTGGGAGCCTAACTCTAGGTGCCGGGTTTGGTCCTGGGGCTGAGTTTTGAAGGACCAGGCAAGGCTGGGCTCCAGTTGCTGTTCACTGTTAGCAGGAGTTGGGCTCTGCACTCTTTTCTGTTTGGGACCCAGCCTCGGGGAGCTGCCTTTGAGGTCTGTGGCATGGTCATGGGCAGTGCGGCCTCTCGGGCAGAACAGCTGTCACTTACTTTTCCAACTCCATCTCCGCATGTCAATCCAGCTTCAATGCTGAGGCTCTCATTGGCCTCCTTGCCAGGGGAAAGAGAACAGCCTCCCTCGTCCATAACTACATGGTCAGCGTACTTTTCAGATCACTATTTCTTGTACCTGCATCTAATAACAACATGTCACTATTCTCCACCTGCCTCCTCTGCTAGATAGGTCACTGGTCCTCATATGTTTATAGCAGCCCCTTGCACCTTCTTTCCTCTCATGTGTAAGGGGACTGTAGGCCCCTGACTAAAATTCAGTGGGGTTTTTTGGTTGCTACCTCCCAGTACCAAAAGGAAGAGGGAGGGTCAATGGGAAATCAGGACCCTGAGACTAACAGTCCCCAGGAACAATGGGGAGAGGTCAATGCTCTAGGTCAGCCTGATTGACAGCACAGGCAGCCAATGAGGGAGTCAGGAGACGAGGGGTGGGGTGGTCCCAGCCTCCTGTGAGCTGGAACAATGTGGGTCTGAGCTAAGGGGAGAGCAGGGGCTGAGCTGAGCTGGGGAGCAGGGCCGGGCTGGCCAGAGCCAGAGAAGCAGCTCAGGAAGCAGAGCTGCAACAACCAGAGTCAGAGGGGCCAGGAAAAGCAGCCCAGGGGGCTGGAGGCAGAGCAGCAGCAGCGGCACTGAGGCAGGGTCAGGTTGGAGCTGGGGCTGTCCAGAGCCAGGTGTGAACTCTACCTGGGCAGAGGGCCCAGTGCAGGGAGACGTCTCAGCCAAGAGCCCCCACAGGCCGGACCTAGGGGGGATCGTAACCCCAGCGGGGCGGGAGTGACACTGGGAAGAAGGGTCCTGCCACCTAAAGCCTGAGGGCATGTGACCACCACCAGGCACGTGTCCAGCCTGCAGCATCCCTGCAGCACAGCCAGGGCCTGGGACATGTGAGGAACAGACTGAACTGCCCTCACATTCCAGAGACACTGGTTGTGACGTCCCCATGCCACAGACCGGGGTGACGAGTTATATAAAATATCAAGGTTGGAAGGGACCTCAGGAGATCATCTAATCCAATCCCCTGCTCAAAGCAGGACAAATCCCCAGTTTTGTTTGTTTGTCTGTTTGTTTTACCCCAGATCCCTCAGTGGCCCCTTCACAGACTGAACTCACAACCCTGGGTTTAGCAGGCCAATGCTCAAACCACTGAGCTATCCCTCCCCCTTTCCCATACACCTTTCCCATTTTTCCTTATTTTTTAAATTGATTATTCTGAAAGGAATTGTATTGGCTTTGAGCTGTATGTAATGATCAGTGGGTCAGGGAAGCATCCAGTGCAGAGAGAGCACCCCGGAGCGGGGACACCCTAGCCCCTGCCCTGAGTGACCACAACAAGGCTGGGGATCGAGTCCCCCAGGAATCCTGGGCCCAGCCTTGTTGGGGTTATGAAGACTGCCACACAGGAGAGTGGAAGGGGAGTCCTCAAGGTCAGACAGGCCTGTGGGTAAAGGAAGTGTGAGCGAGGACTCAGATCCTTTCACTAGCCCATTTCACGAGGGTTGTGTATAAGCCAGGAAAGTTCCCCACAATAGCGGTGCCATTCCCTTGCTTACATAACTGGCATCACGAACAGGATCCTATCCTCAGGGCTCACCCCATTGGTTTACTTTTTGAGTTCTGGTAGCACTGTCCAGGCCTGGTCGAGAACCCTGCCTGGAATTGAAGAACAACAGACCCCGTTTGCTGAACTTCAGCACAGATTATCAGACCAAGCTGAGGCACTACAACAAGCTAGAACCAAACAGAGAGAAGTCTTATCGCTGGCTAAGGCAATAGTAGAGCAATAGGCAGCAGAAGCTAAGACACCCCCTACTATTTACATCCTATGGGAGCAGAAGGTCACAGAGTTTGGTGGCTTCCCGACAAGACCGGGAGACATTACAGTAGAGGAGCGGGTCAGGTCTCTGAAGGCAGCTCTGCGTGTGCTAAGAGTACCTGAAGAAGATCATGTGGACTTCATAGAGGAACACCTCAAGGGCCAGGCCAAGGCCACAGTAAAGTTCATGGCAGTGGCAGACAAGAAAGGTGTAGAAAAGGTATTTGAACTTCTCCTAGAAGTGTATGGAGACAAGGTACCTATTGGAACCCGACTAAAGGAGTTCTTTGGGAGAAAGAAGGAGCCCAGTGAAACTGTCCAGGCATATGCCTATGACCTCCAGGAGAGAATGAGCAAAGTGGAGCGGTGAGACCGTCGACGAGTTCCAGACCCAGATATGGTTCTGAAAGAGCAGTTGGTGCTGGGGATCCGAGATGATTCCCTCCGCCTTGAAATGAAAAGGAGGTTTAAGAAAGAGCCTGGTAAGATGTTCCATGAATTCATGCAGGCTTCCATTTTGTGGTCAGAAGAAGAGGAAGTTTCTGTGGAGGAGACGGCCAAGCCTAACCCCCATACACCAATTGGGGGCCTAGTGAATGCAACTGGTGGGGAAAAGACCCTTCCCCAACACAATTAACACTGGAAAGTTAATGTAAGGCTGTCCAAAAACTGGCAGTCCAACAGGAGGAGATGCTGAAAGTGATGACTGAATTGATAAGAGAAAAAAATCCCATTAGTGTGCCAAAGCATCCAAGGGCACTGGGATCCTGAAGATCCCACTGAAGGACGAGCTGGGAAGGTGCATTTGTTACAGCTGTGAAAGGCCAGGGCATACTAGCCGAGAATGTCTACTGAGGAGAACAGAGTCCCAGGCACTGGAAACCAATGGGGCACCAGGAGCGAGTGGTCCATCTACAGTAGAAGGCCAAGCAGTGGCAGAAGGATTCCTAGGCCTGCCCTTGGTGGAAAATCACTCTGCATACAGTGTTGAAAGGAATGCAGGTAGTGCCAGCATATTTAGCAACTTCTGTAAGCGAGCATTTGGAGATTGTCTAACTGCTGAAGTATGTATAGCAGAGGTGAAGACCAGATGTTTGTTAGATACTGGCTCAGAAGTCACCACCATTACTGAGTCACATTTTCAAAAATATTTGAAAGACAAGGAGCTGACTATGCACAGCACACGGTTTGTACGTCTAACAGTAGTTAATGGACTGGCAATCCCAGTGGTTGGATGCCTCAGAGCAGACAGACTACATGGGCCAGACACTGTCAGGGAAATGCAGCTTCATCCTGAAAGACATCCCCCTCTGAAGGCAACCCTATGGGAGAAGGAGTCTCAGGGATTCTAGGAATGAATCATTAGTGAGCTGAAGGAGCTGCTGTTGCCAGGAGAAGGAAGCAGGAGGATGAACCATCATGGGCACTCGAAGAAGAATGCTGTGCTTAGTAGAGCAGTGGCCTGAGCAGAGAGGCAGAGTCAGTCACTGGGCCCTGCAGGGCAGATTGGAAATGTTAAAGTGGGCAGAAAACAGAAGACTGTTATTCCTCCTTGGAGAGGGAAGTTCCTTGATGAATGTTGCTGGGTACCAGAAAATACCAATGGATATCGAGTGCTTGTAGAGCCTACATCTGGGAGAAGCCTACCTAATGGGCTGCAGCCAGTCAATGTACTGACTAATGCCATCAAAGGGAGAGTGCTGGTGAGTCTTCTAAACTCAAGTGCGAAGGCTGTGGAGTTGCATCCTCGAACCAGAACTGCAGAGGTCCACTGGCCTGAGGAGGTGGTTCCTCAGGTGAAGGTAACATTTGAAGAGAATGGAAATGAGCTGTGGGTGACAAGGAGGGAGAAGGGAGGATGAGTTACCTTTCTTTGAGAAAGATTTGGTGGGAGACTGCCAGTTCCAGTTCAAGCAGCGCTCAAAGGGTTGATTCTTGCTCAGGTGGCTATCTTAAGGGCACTGACAGAGAAGCATCAAGAAGTCTTTTCTAAGGATGAGGTGACCAATTTCGATGACTGCATCAAAGGTGTCCATGACAGGCCAAAGACAGCCGGCAAAGTTGCTTTCAGTACAACTAAAGACACAGCCCAAAGTAGGAAAAGGACGTATGATCACTAGTCCAGTGGGGTTCTCGTCAGACCTGGTGACTGTGTACCAGTACGTAACCATAAACTCCAGGGACATAATAAAATGCAGGACAAGTGGGAGTCGAATCCCCACATTGTTGTCACTCACAACAATCCTGAGCTGCCAGTTTACACTATCTGGCCGGAACAAGGAGGTCCTGAGAGAATAGAGCACAGGGACCAGCTAAAACATCACACTCTTAGTCCACTCAGGGACCATAGGAGGCATAGTTCAGCCTGCCCTAAGCAGACTGAAACCAATTGGGGGATGGTTCTACTCCCGAATACCAAGGGGAACAGAGTGAGTGTTACGGAGTGTGGGGGAGTCCGGTCCTGCACCCCTCTTTCTGGGACCCACAGTGACTCTTAGCCAGCTAGTAAAACAGAAGATTTATTGGACAACAGGAACACAGGTTACAGCAGGGCTTGCAGGCACAGTCAGGACCCCTCCACCGAGTCCATCTGGGCTTTCAGGGTGCTTGGATCCTAGCTAGGATACCCTGAATTCCGCCCACACAGCCCCAAGCCCAAACTCCAACTGCTTCCCTCTTGCCACTCCCTTCCTTTGTCCCCTTCCCGGGCAAAGGTGTTCACCTTTCCCCACCCTTACCTAGCTCAGGTTACAGGCCCTGGCATCGTCCATCCCCTAAAGTCCTCCCCTGCTCTCCCACTCCCCACACAGACAGTCCCTACTCCATCACATCTCTCCCCCCTTCGAGACTGAACTGAGCAGGGTCACTCTGCCCAGTGACCTGGGCGAACAGTAGGTGAGGTAAGTACTTGTCCCAATCTTGCGGGTGCTGGTTTATAAATGTTTTTTGCATTATCTTTAGCGTCCCGTTGAACCTTTCTACCAGCCCGTTGGACTGGGGGTGATACGCTGAGGCCCAGTTGTGCTGGACCCCACATTTCTGCCATAAGGACCGGAGCAGGGCCGACATGAAGTTGGACCCCTGGTCCGTTAAGACCTCCTTGGGGAACCCAACCCGGCTGAAAATTGTCAGCAGCGCATCTGCCACTGTGTCTGCTTCGATAGAGGACAAGGCCACCGCCTTGGGGTAGCGAGTGGCAAAATCCACCACCACCAGGATGTATTTCTTCCCTGACCGGGTCGTCTTGCTGAGGGGTCCCACTATGTCCATGGCCACCTTCTGGAAAGGTTCTTCTATGATGGGTAAAGGCCTCAAAGCCGCTTTCCCCTTGTCCCGGGCCTTCCCCAGCCTCTGGCAGGGGTCACAGGATTGGCAGTACTGTCGGACATGGGTAAAGACCCCAGGCCAGTAAAAGTTCTGTAGCAGCCTCTGCCTGGTGCACCGGATTCCCTGGTGCCCTGCGAGAGGGATGTCATGGGCCAGGTACAGCAGCTTGTGACAAAACTTCTGGGGCACCATCAGCTGCCTCCTGATCCCCCATGACTCTGCTTCCCCTGGGGGAGCCCATTCTCGGTACAGGAACCCCTTCTCCCACAGGAACCTCTCCTTGCAACCTCTCCTCATGGTCTGTACCGCACTAAGGTCAGCCCGGTCCTTGGGCTTCTGCAAGGAGGGATCTTTCTGCAACTCGGCCTGGAACTCAGCAGCTGGGACAGGGATGGGGACCGGCTCTCTCTTGCTGGCTGTGTCTGAGGCTGCAGCCTCTCTGAACCGTGCCCCTGGGCGTTCCCCGCTCCCTGAGTTAGGGTCCTGCACCTCGGGTCGAGTACCTTCCCCGTTGTCGGGGTGCGGTGCCCTTTGCCGACTCTGACTACGAGTCACAACCAGGGCACTCTGGGTGTTACTAGGCCAGTCCTCGAAGTCCCCTCCCATTAACACGTCAGTGGGCAAATATCGGTGTACCCCCACATCCTTGGGGCCCTCCTTGGCCCCCCATTTCAGGTGTACCCTTGCCACAGGTACCTTGAATGGGGTCCCGCCCACGCCCATCAGGGTCAGGTAGGTGTCAGGCACCATCCGATCTGAGGCCACCACCTCGGGCCGGGCCAGCGTCACCTCTGCGCCCGTGTCCCAGTACCCAGTGACCTTCCTCCCATCCACTTCCAGAGACAGGGCTCCGTTCATTCATGCGGTCTCCCTGCTCCAGCTGGGCAATCAGCTGGTCCTTGCTGAGCCTCCCTGGGTGCAGCCCCCTCTGCTTGCACAGCTCCAGCAGGTCACACTTGCGCCGCTTGGCATACATCTTCCTGCTGGCCACTCACAGGCCGGGGTGCTCGCCGCTCCCCACGGTTTCCAGGGGGACCCCTAGTGCACCAGCCCTTCGTGAGGTCACCACCTCTCTGCCAGGGTCGAGCTGCAGACTCCTCCGCCCCTGGGACCGCTCGCTGCAATCCCCTGGGGGACCCTGTTACTGCAAAGTCCTTTTCACTGGGCACATACTCCCAGGGGTTAATCACCCCTTAGTTTTACTGCTTCCCAGTCACTTACTGCAGGAAGCGCCGTCCATGGGGTGCAGTATATCCCACCGCTGCCACCAGTTGTCACTGAGTGTGGGGGAGTCCGGTCCTGCACCCCCTTCCTGGGACCCACAGTGACTCTTAGCAAGCCAGTAAAACAGAAGGTTTATTGGACAACAGGAACACAGGTTACAGCAGAGCTTGCAGGCACAGTCAGGACCCCTCTACCGAGTCCTTCTGGGCTTTCAGGGTGCTTGGATCCTAGCTAGGATACCCTGAATTCCCCCCACACAGCCCCAAGCCCAAACTCAAACTGCTTCCCTCTTGCCACTCCCTTTCTTTGTCCCCTTTCCGGGCAAAGGTGTTGACCTTTCCCCTCCCTTACCTAGCTCAGGTTACAGGCCCTGGCATCGTCCATCCCCTAAAGTCCTCCCCTGCTCTCCCACTCCCCACACAGACAGTCCCTATTGCATCACAGTGAGGCAAACCCAAACCCCAACGAGAATGGCCACATCCCTCAAAATGACCTGGTGTTAGCTGGGGACAGAGAAATAGAAAATATGAAAATGAACCACTAGTCTTAAGAAGGTCCGAGAGGACTGCTAAGGGAGTACTGCCTGCTAAAGTTAGAGATGATTATGTTACTGGTTCTATGTACAGTTTTAATGAATATTAGCGTGTATAGTTGTCACGGAGTCACTGGGCGATGCTCTGGAACTGCTCCCCACCAAGCCAGTCAGGACTTTGGGGAGCCTCCTTTCCCTTGGAGCAGACTTGTTCAGGGCAAGAAGCTCACACAGCTTCACCTCCTGGGTCTCTCCTTTGAGCATTCAGCATCCTCTGCCCCTCCGTGCGCTTCCCACAGCGAGTCCACCCCAGCGGGGTCCTGGGGAAGCCACCGGGTCCTGCACCCCCACTTCACAGTCAGACGTGACTCTTAGCCAGCCAGTAAAACAGAGGTTTATTCGATGACAGGAACAGGGTCTAAAACAGAGCTTGTAGGTACAGCGAACCGGACCCCTCAGCTGGGTCCATTCTGGGGAGCAGAGAGCCAGACCCCCAGGTCTGCCCTCCACCCTTGACCCCAGCCAGCTCCAGACTAACAACCCCTCCCAGCCCCTCCTCTCTCCTCAGCCCGCTTCCCGGGCCAGGAGGTCACCTGATCCCTTTGTCTCCAACACCTTCAGCTGGCACCTTTGCAGAGGAGGGGCCCAGGCCATCAGTTGCTAGGAGACAGAGTGTCAGGCACTTAGGTGCACTGGCCCTTTGCTCTGCCAGATACTTAAGAACTGCCATGGGGACACTGAGGCACCAATACAGTATTCAGAGAAAACATTAAGAACTTTCCTAGTTCGTCACATCTCTCCCCGCTTCGAGACCGAACTGAGCGAGGTCACTTCAGCCAGTGACCTGGGGAAGTTCGAACCCACCAAGGTTCCCATGGATGCCCCAGCATCTCTCCCATCCCTTGGTGTGAGTTACACCAGGACAGTCCAGTCCCACGCCCTCCCTTAGGTCGGGTGTGCCTGATGGCACTTGCAGACCGCATGTGGGAAGGTTTATGCAACCCACACCCTTTGCCACCCCAGTACCCCTGGGGTTCAAGCTGGGATTGGGTCTTTTCCCAGCCCTCTGGTCTGTGATTCGGGCTCCCTTGGTTAAGAGCCCCCATCTTGGCCTTTGCCAGCTCTGGGCTTGGGCAGCCGCTTCCCACTTTGTGGCCCAGACACAACACCTCTGCCGTCCCCCCCTTGCACTTTCCAGCTTTTACCATCAGTCCCACCTCCTTGAGGCAGCCCAGCCCCCTCTTCACCTGGGACACTTGTTCCTCCCAGGTCTGGCTAAAGATGCACATGTTATCAGTGTCTGCCAGGGTCAAGTTCTCCATTGCCCTTTGCTTGTTTAGAATCTCCCCAGGCCTAGGCATGGGGTCGGCATCGGACACTGTGATGGCTTTAAGCTTCCGATAGCCCCCACAAAACCAGATCATCCTGTCTCCCTTGGGAATCAGCCCCACGGGTGAGGCCCATGGGCTGTAAAACGGCTGGATCCCATCTAAAGCCAGCAGGTCCTTGACCTCTCTCTCCAGGTTCTGGGCTGCTTTCCCAGTGACTCTGAATGGGGAACACCTGATGGGGAGATTGGCTCCCACCTCAGGGAAGAGATCCCCCTGGGGGTCTTCCCCCTTCTCCATCCAATCCTCCCTCTTCAGGTACAGGGGTCCCCTCACTCTCCTCCCATCCAGCAGCTCGAACGGGAAGAACCCTGTGGATTCCTGGGGTACCACCAGCTGCCTCCCGATTCCCCCCAGTTCTACTTCCCCTTGGGGAGCCCATTCCTGGTACAGGAATCCCTTCTCCCACAGGACTCTGTCCCTGAAGCCTTCCCCAAGGGGGTTTGCAGCGCTGTGGCCAGCAAGTTCTCTCAGCTTCTCCAAGGAGGGATCCCTCTGCAGCTCGGTCTGGGATTCAGCTGCTGGGGCAGGGAGTGGGACCTGCTCCCTCTCGCTGGCTGGGCCTGGGGTCACAGCCCCCCTGAGCCCTGTCCCTGGTAGCTCCCTCCCTGCTGTGTAATCACTTCCCAGCAGCACGTCTGGACCAGGCAAACCTGGTTGGCAGCCGACCTGCCCTGCCTGGGTGTCCCCCACTCAGCTGGGGTCTCAGCTCCCCCCGTGCTCAGCGCTGCCCTTGCTGTCCCAGTGGAGCCAGGCAGCGAGCTCTCTGCTCTGGTCACAGCATCAGAGCCAGCGTGAGCCCCCTCTCCGGTGTGCAGGGGGGCGGGGAGCATCTCTCCCTCCCACTCAGCCCCAGGGGGCTGGTTACAGGTAGGCAGGTATCCTGAGCCCAGCAGCCCCTCCCCCCTGCCAGCCAGGTTATTTGCATTTTCACTGACCATTTCCATCCTAGCCAATTGGTTCCCTGGATTTGAATTCAAACCCTCGGCCGTTACAGGAGCGGGGCCTGGATCCTGTCCCATGGGGAGACAGTCACCCCCCAACAGGGCCTCCCAGCCGATATCCTGGAGAACCCCAACTACCAGCCAGCCCGACCCCTTCTGGGTCTGCACAGGGATCTGGGCCATAGGCAGGGTGAGGGGCTTCACCCCAGGGAACTTCACCCAGGTTCCACAGTCCCTCAGCATCTGGGGTTGCACCACCACAGTTCTCTCTGTCCCAGGGTCTCGCCCCTGCAGGTGTGTTTCCCCACTGACCCCTGGGCAGCCCCCTATGTTTCTCTGCTCCACCATCACCAGTCCACGCTGCTGCTGCTTCTCCTGCAGCTTTTCCTCGGGCTCTTCCTTTCTCTCATGGTCCTCTCGCTCTCTCGGGCTCTGCTCCCATCCCATCCGTCTCCAATCTCCTGATGGGGAACCCAATCGTGAAGACCCTCGTCTGACTGGGGACCAGACTCCCGGGGATGCCTGGCTGATGCTCCAGCTGCTCTCAGATCCTCTTGTAGCCCCATCTGGGCCAGGAATCTGCTCCTCAGAGCAGTGCTTCTCCTTCAACTGCACGATTAACTGTGCCTTGGTGAATTTCCCCATGCGTAACCCTCTCTTTGTGCACAGGATCACAATGTCCTTCTCAAGGAGATGGTGATAGGCCATCACTTCATCGTTCCCAAGTGGCTCTGGACTCACAGGCCTGTGTGCTCTTGGCTCCCCCATGGTTTCCAGGAAGAACCCCTGGTGTGCCAACCCTTCTCGTGATCACCACCTCTTTGCCAGGGTTGAGCTGCAGACTCCTCCGCCCCTGGGACTGCTCCTGCAATCCCCAGGGGAACCCTGCTACTGCAAAATCCTTCTCTCTCCCAGGGTCGAGCGGCAAGCTCCTCCGCCCCTGAGACTGCTCGCTGCAGTCCTCAGGGGGACCCTGTTACTCCAACAGTCCTTCTCGCTGGTCACACACTCCCAGAGGTTAACTGCCCCCTGAAACCATCCCTCTCTGAGCCTTCAGCATGCCTGGTCCTCATTATCCCTCCTTTGTTTTACTGCTCCCCAGTCACTTACTGCAAGCAGCGCCATTCACGGGGTGCAGTACATCCCACCTCTGCCACCAGTTGTCACGGAGTCACCGGGCGATGCTCTGGAACTGCTCCCCACCAAGCCAGTCAGGACTTTGGGGAGCCTCCTCTCCCTTGGAGCAGACTTGTTCAGGGCAAGAAGCTCACACAGCTTCACCTCCTGGGTCTCTCCTTGGAGCATTCAGCATCCTCTGCCCCTCCGTGCACTTCCCACAGCGAGTCCACCCCAGCGGGGTCCTGGGGAAGCCACCGGGTTCTGCACCCCCACTTTGCAGTCAGACGTGACTCTCAGCCAGCCAGTAAAACAGAGGTTTATTTAATGAAAGGAACAGGGTCTAAAACAGAGCTTGTAGATACAGCGAACCGGACCCCTCGGCTGGGTCCATTCTGGGGGGCAGTGAGCCAGACCCCCAGGTCTGCCCTCCACCCTTGACCCCAGCCAGCTCCAGACTAACAACCCCTCCCAGCCCCTCCTCTCTGCTCAGCTCCTTTCCCGGGCCAGGAGGTCACCTGATCCCTTTGTCTCCAACACCTTCAGCTGGCACCTTTGCAGAGGAGGGGCCCAGGCCATCAGTTGCTAAGAGACAGAGTGTCAGGCATTTAGGTGCACTGGCCATTGCTCTGCCAGATACTTAAGAACTGCCATGGGGACACTGAGGCACAACACAGTACTCAGAGAAAACATTAAGAACATTCCCTGTTCGTCACAATAGTATAAAGAAGTAGACACAGAATGTTAAATAGGTTAAATGTTCTTTTGTTAATTGTTAATATTTTTATATGACATGATGTGGGTACATGTTGTTAATATGGGGCTCAGATGTACTAGTATGAATATTGTGGCTGTTGCAGAATTTTAGCAAGGGAGGATGTAACGGTACTATTGACCCCTTACTAAAGTTCAGTGTGTAGAGAGGAAGGGGGTTGGCTGCTAGCTCTCAGTACCAAAAGAAAGGGAGAGGGTCGATGGGAGATCAGGAACCTGAGACTGACAGTCCCCAGGAACAATGAGGAGAGGCCAATGCTCCAGGTTAGGGAGGGAGTCAGGAGGCTAGGGGCGTCCCGTCCTCCTGCGAGCTGGAATGGCCTGGAACAGAGTGGGGCCAAGCTGAGGGGAGAGCAGGGCCGGGCCGGCCAGAGAAGCAGCCCAGGGGGCTGGAAGCGGAACAGCAGCAGCGGTGCTGAGGCAGGGTCAGGGTGGAGCTGGGGCTGGAGCTGGGACTGGAGCTGTCCATTGCTGGGTGCCGTGAGCAGCTGGGGAGAGCGACAAGGGGGACCCTGGGCAGATGGCCCAGCACAGGGAGATGTCTCAGCCAAGAGGCCTCACAGGCCGGACTGTGGGGGGGGGGGGGGCGGAGAGATCGTAACCCCGAAGAGGCGGAGGCGACGCTGGGAAGAAGGGTCCTGGCACCTAGACCCTGAGGGCGTGTAGCCACCACCAGGCAAGCGTCCGACCCACAGCATCCCTACAGCACAGCTGGGGCCTGGGACTGAACTGCCCTTACGTTCCAGAGAAGCTGGTTGTGACGTCCCCAAGCCACAGAGCAGGGTGACGGGTTTTTCTTTCACTTTTTTTTCCTTATTTTTTTAAATTGATTGCTGTGAAATAAATTGCATTTGCTTTGAACTGCATGTAACATAGGTGCCGACTTTCCAAAGTCGACCTCTGGCTCTGCCTCAGACCCCACTCCCTTTTCTCAAGTCCCCATCCCTCCTCTTCCTGCCCAGGTCAGCCCCTCCCCCGAGCACGCTGCGCCCTTGCTCCTGCCCCTTCCCTTTCAGCCTCCTGCATGCCGTGGAACAGCTGATTCGCAGCGGGCAGGAGACATGGGGGGACGCTATCGGTGGGCAGGTGGGAGGCACTGGGAGGGTGGGGGGGAGTTGATGGCGGGCTGCCAATGAGTGCTCAGCACTAACCATTTTTTCGTGTGGGTGCACCACTCACTAGGTGCCCCACCATCTGGTACTCAGGGAGGCAGGACATGTTAAATGTGGACTCCAGCGCTGCCTGGAAAGCTGGGCAGCTGGTCTGGGGATCCCTTGTAAACTGCGGTAAGCAGGGGTCCCCGGGGGTATGCCATAGTGGAGAGGGCAGGCCGCCAGGAGGAAGCTTGGTTGAGGGAGGCTGGCCGAGGGGCTGTATTAGTCAAAGATGCCCTGATCCTCCAACTGCCTGTGCATCAGGAACATTCCCAAGGGTCCCTGCCTAGTCTCCCAAACCCCGTTTGTGACACCACGTGTCAGGTGGTGGATTTCCAGAGTTGAAAGAGGGGTCTCAGGCTCCAGGGTTGGGGAAGGGGGTCCTAGCCACCTGCCTCTGCACAAACACCAAACCTCCCTCCCAGGGGCTCAGAGTTAACCCCTGGAAGGCCCAGGCTTAATAACAGAGCAACACTTGTACCTAAACCTGGCAAGGCAGAGTAAAGCAGGGAAGGTCTCTAGCAGGGGCTGCCTTGCGCTGTACAACATGCAGAATCAAGCCAGGAGCTGAATCTCTGGCAGGGTGTCACGGAGTCACCGGGTGATGCTCTGGAACTGCTCCCCACCAAGCCAGGCAGGACTTTGGGGAGCCTCCTCTCCCTTGGAGCAGACTTGTTCAGGGCAAGAAGCTCACACAGCTTCACCTCCTGGGTCTCTCCTTGGAGCATTCAGCATCCTCTGCCCCTCCATGCGCTTCCCACAGCGAGTCCACCCCAGCGGGGTCCTGGGGAAGCCACCGGGTTCTGCACCCCCACTTTGCAGTCAGACGTGACTCTCAGCCAGCCAGTAAAACAGAGGTTTATTCGATGACAGGAACAGGGTCTAAAACAGAGCTTGTAGATACAGAGAACCGGACCCCTCGGCCGGGTCCATTCTGGGGGTCAGTGAGCCAGACCCCCAGGTCTGCCCTCCACCCTTGACCCCAGCCAGCTCCAGACTAACAACCCCTCCCAGCCCCTCCTCTCTCCTCAGCTCCTTTCCCGGGCCAGGAGGTCACCTGATCCCTTTGTCTCCAACACCTTCAGCTGGCACCTTTGCAGAGGAGGGGCCCAGGCCATCAGTTGCTAGGAGACAGAGTGTCAGGCATTTAGGTGCGCTGGCCCTTTGCTCTGCCAGATACTTAAGAACTGGCATGGGGACACTGAGGCACCAACACAGTATTCAGAGAAAACATTAAGAACTTTCCCAGTTCGTCACACAGGGTCACACAGCCTCCCTGGCCAGCTTTGATTAAAACCATTTTTTCCTGGTTCTTTGAAATTTTCCTCAGGGAAAAAAATACCCAAGTCCAACCAGTGATTCTCCTGTGGGCTTTGGAACTGGTACTGAAACCTGGGAGTCGTCTGGGCCTTTCTCACTCAGAGCTGGTTCTTCACCGAGTCCTTGGCTCTGTCTGCTCTAGGTGCAGTCAGTCTGGTTTGTAACTGATGTTTCAGTCCTGTTGGGGTTTCCTGTGCAGTGGTCTGGCATGTGGACCTAGCTCTGGCAGCTCTTATCAGCCGGTGGATCACAACTCCTAGAGTGGTCACTAACGGCACTCGGTGGGGTCAGAGATACAATCTAACGCAAAGAAAATCTCCTCTCCCTCCCCCGCACACCGCCACTATTCTCAGCAGACTCCTGTACTTCAGGGTTATGGTATCCTCTGTTGACCTCTTCAAATACATGTGCAAATAGCAGCTATATGGACAAAAGGCCAAATGCAAACCTTGGCTGACTCTGGCCACACTATCTGGAGTGCGGCATGGGCTGCAGCTACGCTGGATGGAATCCTTTCACAACCAAATGCCCTTCAAAGGTATTCACACCTGCTGGAGTGCTTGGGACAGGCTAGGTTTGGTGAGTGCTACTCCTTGACCCTCTGGCAGCTTAGCTAATGTCTCTTCTGAGTCGAGAATTGGATTTTCATCTATGCTCAGCAATGGTGACTTCACAGTCCCCACAAGCCCTCACCATTCCATCCCTTCTATCAGCGCACAGTCTGTGCAGCCCATTCACTAAACTCTACTTTCTGCTTCTGAAATCCTTCTCATTGCTGTTGCATGGGTTGTTGGGTAGCAGAAGGCAAAGGATAAGCCTTGCCCTTGAGAGGTTCCAATCTGGCACATTTAACTCTCTGTCGTTTTGCTCGCTTGCTAAGTGCTTGTCTGTATCAAAAGCAGACTTCTCTTTTTCTTGTAAAGCCCCCATCATGTCTACTTCCTTGGTGCTCATCCCCAGCCATCTGCACCTTGCTAAGCAAACTGCGGACAATGAGTGACAGGAGCATTTCCCAGCGTCACAATCGGCAGTTACGGCAAACAGGACTTCTGGTGCTTTACGCTGGTCTGCAGCCAGCGTGAGACCTCTGGATCCTCTTGTGCTTCACACTGGTCTGCAACCATCATGAAACCTCTGGAGCCCCTTGACTATAATTTTTCAACACCACATCAGATTCTCTGAATTTAACATTAGCATTAGCTGTTTGTACATTTCTCCAGAAATCACAGTTCCTGCAGAACCTGCATCAATTTCCATTCCCATCAAACAGCTTCCAACTGCCAGTCTCCAGGCCCCTGCAGGCAAAAATATGCTTAAAGAAACATAAATACAAAAAAAATATGGTAAGAAAATGTTTTCCCTTTAATCTCAGCCTGTACACCCAGAGCTCAGACAAGCCGGCAGGCACAGTAAGGATACTGCATAGTGCTTTCCCAGATTATGGTAACTGGCTTCTGCAGCAAGTGTGCCCCGGAATCCAGAGACAGACAGAGCGACCCCTTTATTAGATGTTCCCTTTAAGTGTCTTTTTGTGAAGTGAGAAGGTTACTGCTGCCTTAAACTCTCTGCACTGATTCATGGGCTACAACAGTGATATCCAGTGGTGAGTTAGAGAAAGCGCAGACAGCTGTTCCTAAAGGATACCCCCCAAGGAGACATCCTGACTCCTGGGCCTTATCTCAAAGGCTAGCGCTGGGGGAGACCCTTGCCACTGGCTCCACTTGGCACATCAGAGCGAAAGTGCCTTTCCTGGAAGTGGGAAGGAAGAGATCGCAGCGTTTTAGAGGCACTTCAAATTTCCTGAAAGTTCCTGAGCTGGGTGTCATTGGTATGCAGGATGTATCCTCGCTCAAAGGGACCAGAACTAATGCTGTCCTGTTAATGAACTGAATGAGTAATAGCCATGGGTATAGAAAGCTTATGTCTGAAACTAATCCTAGTTAATGAATCTATTGTTACAGGTATTAAATGGTGACAGGGGGTTTCATCCATCAGCCCTCCATTAATCACAGCATCCCCGCCTATGCTGGTTATTTAGACGCCAGCAAAGGGGGCTTAATGATATTAGTAATAGAATGGTTGTGGTACGTGACCTAGGACAAGCTGGGGATTTAAGGTGATGAGTGTCTGATCATATAAAGCACTTTAGAGGTGATCCGAGCAGCTTTGCTCCCCATGGCATGTTATCTTGTCTCTGCCAGCCTGCTCTGTTCAGATAGCGCGCTGCTCTGGGGAGGCGCCGTGCACAGCCCCAGCACGGCCATGCAGGGAACTTCACCTTATCCTCCTCTGTGAAAAAGAAAATACAGAATAAGGGCTGCTCCCAACCCCACCTCCAGTTCTTCAGGAATCCCCACCCTGCACTTACGCACACAAATATGCACACACACAAATACACATGCATGCACACACACGTGTGTACAAACACATGCAAGTACACCTGCATGCACACACACATATACACAAATATACACATGCACATCACAAAGGGCTGGAGAATAAAGGATGCAGAGGTTTCTTTGGCAAGATGAAAGGGTGTTTGCCTCTCCTTCACTCCAGGTTACTTTCTCCCAAGTGGGGGTTTTTCTTGGGGTTTTCTGTCTTTTCCAGGGTTTGCATGCACAGGGGGTGGGACTCAATGTCCCCGGGTGTTACTGGTTTAACGAAGTAAGGGGAGAGGGAGTTTGTTGTTACAGAGGATCGGAGAGGGACTTGACCCCAGCCCAGGAGACAACCGGTTCTGGCCAGCGGGAGGACAATGGGCTGCAGAGAGAGGACCCTGGTGACCTGACCAGCCGGTTCCAGCCAGAGGAGAGCTGCAGGAGAGGGGACTCAGGCCTTCCTGTTTACGACCCTGTTTACCTGGAGAGAAGACAATGGACAGAGGCGGGGCTTGAGGCCGGATATCAGAGGCCCAGCTGGGAAGCAGGGGGGCTGGGGGCTGGCGAGGGGAAGCAGGCAGAGCCCACCTGGATGCAGGGAGACTGGGATGTGCTGTTATTGTGAGAGGCCAGGCCTGAGGCCCTGAGAGTCTCCTGTGCTGTGTTCAACTCTCAATAAACCCTCCTGTTTTATGCTGGCTGAGAGTCACTCCGGTCTAGAGAACAGGGTTGCATCAGCCCCTTCGGGGTGAAAAGGCCCAGGGGGTCCAGAGCGCGTGGACTCCCGGAGAGGGCCCACGGCAGAGACAGAAGTGCTAAGGCTCAGAGAGGTGCGGCTCCAGGAGGTGGAGGGGCCTGACCCTGAGAGAGAGTGGACCCCCGAGAAGGGCTGTCTCACTGAAAGGGGCACCCCCCACGGATCGCAAAGGGCCAAGAGTGGGCACGATCTGTGAGTCCGTGACACTCCCTGATGGCTGCCAAGGGATACTGGTGTTTAGTAAAGTATGCAGATACCTCAAAGACAGCCAGGGAATAGCTGTGTAGCATAAGATGGCATTTTTACAGTCACTTTTCTGACCAACACTGCTGGGTGATGGTTCCTCTCCTCTCCTCCCTTCCCTAACTCCTTGGCTGCCAGCTTCTCCCGCTTCAGCACGTGGCTGCAGTGCGGGGAATGCCCATTTCAGACAGATATGAACTCGCTGCTGTCACAGAAGAACTCTCAGATAAGACAGTTCAAGAAGAAAATAAGAAATGGCCACAAAATTCTATTGCACAGTCGCTGTGGGGAATACCTAGATACCACAGCAATGGGTGATGGGATTAGACAGACAGGAGCACATGTCACCAACAGTTCACCAAATTGTCTGTGTCACTTTATTAGGGGCTGTCCACATGCATATGTTTTGTTTGTAGAAAGTGAGTTTTAGGCTCACCGCCAAGATTAGTTTAAACACAGACTGAACTTGATTGTAGAACGCTGCAGAATTAGGCAGGTTGGCCTATCAGAACAGCCACAATGCCATGTGGCTTAGGCAACCAATCCCAGAAGCATAGAATGCTTGATACACACAGCTGGGGAACAAGCAAGAGATCCAGAGATGCTTGCAAAGCTTGTGCCCTGAACAATTCCAGGTAGCAAACAAACCCTGGCCAACCATGATCTGCCCGCAGACAATCTGCCATCTGAAAGGAACCTACATTTGGGAGATGAAATGTTTGCAGCCAGTAGTTCAATCGGCTCCAGCAGACAGGTTACACTGAATGCCCTGCTGCTCTACAGATCGCTGCAGCATCCGCTGGTAGCACCACTACTCTTCAGCAATTCCAGCACATGGGCTGCAGCTAGCAGGTCAGTCGATGTTGTGAACCTCCAGTTGTCAGGCTGATCCTCACATAGATCCAATAACCAATGCAGTTGCCCAGCATTGGGCCAAAGTTTTCAGAAGTGGCCACGTATTTTGCATGTCTCCATTTTTGTGTGTGCAACCTACCGTGTCTGCACCCAGGCCAGGTAAGATGGAGTTCTGCAGTGATGGCCCCATCAGTCTAGTCCTGCAGAAAATAGGCCCCAGTGTGTTCACTGGCCCTGGGCAGAGGGCACAGCAATAGGCCAACCTAGTGGTGAGGGATGTGCCTCTCAATTGCCAGACCTACCACAGTGTGAGGGGAGCCACTGAAACATGGTGAGGGACGGAAATATGGAGCCCCTGTGTTTTGTTGCACATCCCACCATGGCTGGCAGAGTATAATGTCCTTTTTACCTCTCCAGTGTGTTCTAGGGATGGTTTCTCATTGTGTGAATTAAATAAACCAGCTGTTTAAAAAGAAAACCAGAAAACCTGAAGTTCCATCTTCTGCCACCACATGGATCCCTGACATGGGGCATGGCAGGATTGGAACCAGGCCTCTGCAGATTCCCCACACAATGCTCTACCAGGCGGTGGATTCACCCATCTCTTGAAGGCTGCAGATCAACACTGGAGGCCTTTCTGGAAGAGATGCTTTAATCCTGATGAAGTCCTGTGGCCCAGGTGTGCAGCAGGCTAGGCTAGGTGATTATAATCCATGAATCCCCACAAGTGGAGCTCAAGGGTAGAGCTCTCTGCATGGCCCAGCCATGGGTTGGCAGATGACACACATTTTTGCTACTGGGTTTCACAACTAGCTGCTGGACAGCAGAAAATCGTTGAGGCTCTGGATTCCTGGTTTCTATTCTTTCCCGGGGAAGGAAATGTAATCTAGTGGCTAGAGCCGGGGTTCATCAGGACTCTTGGGTTCTGTTCCTGACTCTGGGAGCAGAGTGTTGGCTAGTGATAAGAGCAGATGGCCAAGAGTGCTCTGCTGAGCTGTCTCAGCTAAGAGACTTGGGTTCTGTGCCCAGCCTTGCCCCAGTGACCTTGTGCAACCTCGCTGCTGCCTTATTTGTAAAAGGGTGGCATGCTGAATAGTAAGGGTCATGGGTGCTCAGTATCCCCAGCAGGCAGTGTGGAAGCACCTGTGGCCTGTGCGCCAAGCTCAATGCCTAGACCAGAAGGTCTCCTGCTGGAGCGTCTCTCATGCCTGCCCATGGAACATGGTCCCACTTGCTCGTGCTGCCAAACAGAGATGCAGAACATCCCTCGTTAGCCAGGCAATCAAAGTAGAGTCTGCCCACAGCTGGGCCTGAGGAGGATAGCTCTAGCGCCTGGTGCCAGCTCTGAGCACAGCTGTGCCCTGGCCAGGGATAATGCAGGGGCCAGCAAGACCCCAAGGGGAAGTCCTCCCCTGATGACTGGAGGGTAGATACCCTCCACAGAGGCTGGCAGCTCTTGTTCCTCTGCATTGCCTGGACTGAGTGTAACTCAGCAACCCTCGGGCAGGGGGCAGCTGGGAAACGGGGCCGTGTGTGGGTGTAGGCTGCTGGCGCCACAGCTCCTCAGATCCGATGGGGACCTGGCAGAGGCTGAACAAGGGAGCGCCCTGGGGACGAGAAGCTGCAGCTGTCCCTTATACAGCAGATGCCAGTGAAAGCAGCTCTGCAAGGGAAGAACATTCCTCTTCGCTGGACAGGGCCATGTCTCCTGACAGCTGGCACCAAGGGTTAGAGCAGTTTTCTTGCCACCTTCATCCACTGCTTGCTCTTACAGTTCCCATGTTGTTATCCATGGTGGCTGAGAGAGGGAGTGAGAGTTTCTGCACCAGCAGGGAACTAGCAGGATTACAACAGCACCAAACGGTAGCAGGAAAAGGAAAAAGCCCTTTCCCCTTGCAAAGCTTTCCCTAACTAAACACTTGGAGAGCTTGCCCTGACAGGACAGATGAACAGCCGCATACCAGCTGCAGGTTTTCTCAGCCTTTATCTGCTCTTTGCAGGGGCTAAGACCTGTGAATTACCCATGATAACTCAGATCAGGTAATTTGCTGCTTGGTTTTATTTTTAGCTTAATAACAGATGTGTTTTTATATATCTATATTCTCTCCCCGAGGATTCAGTGCCAGGAGCTCACCAGTCGCCAATGTTTAAAAAGAGCCCAGATATAACATAAAACACTGTACATACACCTCATCCTGCCAGCCATGCAAATATTTCCCCTCTATTTCTGCACTGCTAGCTAGTGCTGTAACAAATCCATGGGCAGACAGGACTTCCCAGTGCACAGTGCTTCATGGCAGCATAGTGGACAGAACTCAGCTCCGGGGCTCCAAAGACAGGCCTCGGCTTCTTGAGCAAAGAAAAACCTCCATTAGCTGCCTGCAGCATTGAGCCTATGACACATGGTTGAGTAGTTCTGTTTCCACCCAGGAGAGGGCAGCATTGCACACACATGCACACACCTTAACTGCGGTGTTATGAACTGTGCTTTGTGCTGAGCTTTGAGGTGTTCCCTGACTGTACCAGACAGTGTAGGTTGAAGTCCCCTCCTGGCACCAAGACATGCATGAAGATCATAGAATCATAGAATATCAGGGTTGGAAGGGACCTCAGGAGGTATCTAGTCCGACCCCCTGCTCAAATCAAAGCAAGACCAGTCCTCAGATGGATTTGCCCCAGATCCCTAGCTGGCCTCCTCAACAACTGAACTCACAACCCTGGATTTAGCAGGCCAATGCTCAATTCACAAGGAGACACTTGGGAGCACTCCACTGACCCCCCACCCCGATATTCCTTTTGGCTGTCCCTTCCACTTACCTCCTTTTCCCTGAGTTAAGCATTAGGCACCCCAACAGAAAAGCTGAATTACTAGATCCTAATGCAGTAGATCTATGGGACTAGCCCTAGATTAGGGCCTCATTGCGCTAGGTGCTGTACACATACATAGTATGCACATACTTCCTTAGAGGTTTTTAAGGTCAGGCTTGACAAAGCCCTGGCTGGGATGATTTAGTTGGGGTTGGTTGTGCTTTGAGCAGGGGGCTGGACTAGATACCTCCTGAGGTCCCTTCCAACCCTGATATTGTATGATTCTATGATAGTGAGAGCCAGTCCATGCCCCCAAAGGGCTCACATGGACCTCGCCTGCCAGAGCTGGGAACTGAATGTAAATCTCTTATCTCCTCAGCCAGCGTTAATCACAAGATCTTTCTGCAATACAGCAGCAGGTGGCTGTGTGCCCCATGCCGCTAGTGACTGGGGGCTGGGGAGGGTCAGCTCTTTCATCCCAAAGGGAAGAAGGATTTATCAGGAAATTTCCTAAAGGGGTGTTGACTTGTTCTTTAATGACAAGGAATCATTATCCATCAGCCCTCCCACACCCACCGCTGAGCAGTGGGAAGCCGGACTGGAACCAAGGGCCGGGCCCCTCAAAGTCCTGAGGGTAGCTTGAAAATCAGGAGTTTTTTAAATAAATAATCAGTGTGGCAGGTCTTTGCATTTGCCTTCTGCACATTGAGCCATCTGGGGCCACATTTTCCAGCTTTTCTCCCCACTCAGGATGGCTAGAGGCTTGCTTCTTGTTTGAAATGAAAGCTGAAAGTCACACCGAATCATGTGCCTCCAGGAGCTGGGGCTTTAATTAAAATGCCAGATACTATGAGACGCACAAGGGTTAGTAGCACAGCAAAGGTGTCACTGAATCCACTGGATTAGAACTCGGGCACAGCTGTTGACTATGCTGCTGGCCATGCCATGAGCCCTAGTGTAGGGATACCAGCGCCTTGGCAAGAGTGGCCACCCTGTGTGTTAGGATGGCAGCCCACACCGGAAGAGAGAAGGAAGAGAAGAGAGAATTCTTAGTGATTGAAACTGATTGAATGAAAGGACAGATGCTCCCTGGCAGGTCTGAAGCTCAAGAACAGTAGGGCCAGGGGAAAACTCCATCCCAGCCTGGGGGTGTGCTGGGACACTGAACTGCATGCACACAAGCCATGAAACCCACATGCTCATGTACTGCGACTCTTGTAAATTCAGGCACAGGAACTGGCTACAAATTGAATCTCCAAATTCAACATTTTATGGGGACAAAATATTTTGCAGTTATAGGCACCATCTCTCTGAAGGTCTCACAGCGCTTCATAACTCCCCCTAATCATGCCTCCCAGCTCCCCAGGGATGTATTACTGTTCCATTGTGCAAAGGCAGGGGGAGGTTACGGGACTTGGGTAGAACCCACGTGAGTCCAGGCAGTGCTGGTAAAAGGACCCAGGACTCCTGACTATCAGGCCGCTGCTCAGCCAGCTGGGTCACCCAGGAGGTGAAGCTAGGCACAGCTTTCAAAGCCTGTGGAGCCCTCGTGGTGCGCCTGGGGAGTGAAAATAGCCTCCTTCTGCAGAAGCTGAGGATGAGTTTTCCACACACAGACTCCAGATCCAGACCAGGCCTCCCAGAATTAAACGGCACAACAGAGATTCTTCTTCAGAGACCTTGAATCTATCCAGGGGAAAGCTCCAAAGATGTCACTGATGCGTAATCTGGCAGAGAAATGCCTGCTGAGCTGGCAGAATGCCCCGTGATGCATGGGTCGTGGTGCATATTAAATGCCATCGGCTATGGAAATGGAGGCCTTGTCTAAGCAACATTACCAGTGGTTGTGATGTGCATTTGGTGTTAGTGCTGGGACAGAACAGCATCAGTGATGCTGTATTAAAGGGACTGAATGTGAGTCTCCAGCCACAGGCCAGCATTGTCACCCCTGGGACAAGCTGCACAGCTCTTTGAGGAGGGAGATGCAACCCAGGGCCCAGGGAGAGAAGAGGCTGAAGCATGCAGGGCCCTGCGTGAATGAAGCAGCAGTGCCTGCTGTACTTGTAGTCTGGGCCTTGGAATCATAGAATACCAGGGTTGGAAGGGACCTCAGAAGGTATCTAGTCCAACCCTCTGCTCAGAGCAGGACCAACCGCCAGACAGATCTTTGCCTCAGATCCCTAAATGGCCCCTTCAAGGACTGAACTCACACCCCTGGGTTTAGCAGGCCAATGCTCAAACCACTGAGCTATCCCTCCCCCCGGAAGATAGAAAGTGTAACACTGCTCCCACTGGCGGAGTATCTCCTGCAGCTAGAGTGGCATGGGGAACATTTGGGGAGCAGAAGGCCTTGAGTCCTGAGTTATATCCCTGCTCATGACCCCAAAGTCCATGTGGTATAGCTGACAGCCATGGAGTCTATGCAGCCACCAAGAGACTCCACCTTCGCAGTGTCTGTGGACGCATATAGCTGATATCAGCCATGGGCTTAGCAGCCTGCTATGGACAGACCGATCCACGCGGTAACCATCTGCAGATACTGCCAGGACTAGTGAGGAAGGCTGGTCCCGTGGACTTGGGAGACCTTGGTTCAAGTCCTGGCTTTGATACTGACTTCCTGCATGACCCTGGGCAAGTCACTCAGTGTCTCTGTACCGGGGGCTCTGTCTGCCCAATGGGGATGAGCGCCCAGCCATGTGGGATGCTGGGATAAATCCACTCATGACTGTGAGGATCCCAGCTGCTGCGGTGATGGGGACCAGACAATACCTTAGCTAGGCAGGGCCACATGCCCCAACTCCGGGAGAGGGACTGGTGGAAATAATGTCTGGGGTTTTCTGGGTGGCGGCTGGAGGCTGCTGCAGTGTTTGCTGTGGGGCTGAGCGGGTGACAGAGGTGAAGCACTGCCAGGTCTGAGCGCAGCCCTGCCCCCCAAGTGAGAGCAGCCCAGGTTGCTATGTGCTAGTGGAGATGCCTCTGGGCCCCCACCTGCCCCTCGCAGGAGCTTGGAGTCGGGACTTGTGGGAAGCCGTTGGGGCTGCTCCTGGTAGCGTCTGGTGCTCACACGGCCTGATGCTCAGGGGTTCCTGAATCAGCCTGAGGGTGTGAGGCCACTGAGAGCCAGCCCTGGCCCCCTAGGAACACGGTACTGCAGAGCTCTGGGTGATTCTCACTGGCGCAGAGGTGTTTGCCTTGTTGTACTGGGCATATTGCACTTTAGCGGATTCCATTCTGCCCCCTAAAATCTCCCTGCTCTTTCAGCTGGATGCAGCATCTTTGTCACTTCCTGTTGTAGGGTATTCTGTAGCACGGATGGGTGCAGAGCGGCTGCAGTTTTCCACCCCAGGGGTGGCTGCATTTCAGCAAAGAGCTGCGTACACCAGACACCGAGCCAAATCCAGCCCTGTTATACTGAAAGACTTCAGTGAACCTGGCTTTACTCCAATGCAACAGAGCAGAATTGTCCTTCTGGTTGAAAGGTGCCATGTCAATCAAACACATTGTAATGTACACACCTGCCTCACTAGGTTACCCCCTCCGCTCTCTCCAAAGCATCTCACAGGCTTTTCTGGTCAATTTGAAATCTCACCCCAAAATTCAACACTCTGGTTTAACAGACAAGAATCTTCTCTGATGGGGCCTTTTGAGAAACAGAGGGTGCAGTTGCTACAGGGTTGTTGCTGTGATCTCCAGCCTTGTCTAGAGTCCGAGTTGCACCAGTTTCACTTTAAATCAGTTTTAAAACCATGTTAACTTAAATGGGTGCAAATCCCTGTGTGAAGATGCTTAATTCAGTTTAATATTGGTTTAGTTTAACTCAACAGGGAAGTGGCAGGTTAAATCCCCAAACAACAGGCTTAATTTCAATTAAGAGCATCCCCACTGCCTTGGGCACCCATCTAATTACATCGATTTAATGCCAGACCTTTGGGTGACCCAGTGCTGCAGTGTGTGTGAAGACAGACCCCTCCAAAGGAGCAAGCTTTGACACCCTTGCTGCCTTCTCCTTGGCATGCTGCGCTCCCCTACCCAGCTCTGCGATGGGTCTGTGCCTTGCCCAGGGGCAGGTGCTGGCCTGGCACAGCACTGACCCGAGCCCCCTTCCCCTCCACTTGCCAGGCCAAGGAGCTGGTGGAGCTACAGCCTCCGGACCATAGACAAAGGCTCATTTCCCGGTCCGCGGGGCAGGCACTGATTTAACAAGGCCGTAGTGCCAGCGACACCAAGGCCGGTACAGTGAGCTGGAGCCAGATGGTGCATGCTCACCACGAAACCTCGGCTGGATAGAAAGGCCCAGGGCAGCATTCCTTTAATAACACTGCACCAGCCCTGGGCTGGCGCCTGCCAGGCTGAGCTCTCAGGGACACACAATAGGGCAGATCAGCAAGTGCCCAGCGCCCTCTACTGGAGAAAACGCTGCCCAGCAGCACAGCCCCGGAATATTGCTAAATTACCAGAAAGATTCTGTTGCCAAGGAAACGGTGTGTTCCACTCGTTATCACATGATGAACATTTCCTTTAGCCGTGTAACTCTTTTTGATGCGCTTTTGGGGTCTGAGAATTCAGGGCAGGCTCAAGGAATGTCAAATATTCCTGGGAAGAACGTGGAGGCTGTGGCACAAAGTCAGCCAGCCGGCCCTGGAAAGGCAAAGTTAGGCGCAGAGGGATGGCCAGAAAGGACCAGAGCAGAGGCCAGTGCCTTGCAGTGCAGGCTCCTGTCTCTGACAGTGGCCAGCATTAGATGCTCAGGAGAAAGAGCAAGAGCCCCCAGAGCGGATAATCAGAAAACAGCCTGTTCCTAGGAGCCGCTGCTTCCTAGTCTGTAGTGCACTTATCTTCTGAAGAAGGGAGGATAGCCTATTCCCTTTAAATCTTGTCTGTTGTATCTGTTGATGTTCTCATTATCTATATATGTCTACTCCTTTTTGGAATCCTGTTAAACTCTGGCTCTTAATAATACTTTGTGGCTGTGAGTTCCACTGGCTAATTGTGCACTATGTCAAATAAAACTCCTTTTCCTCATTCTTATAGCATGAGAAAGGAGCCCAGTTACCTTCTCAACACCATTCCCCATTGCCTAGTGCCTTTCTATTTGTCTCACCTCTAAAGCATTAGCCCCAGTATTTTCAGCCCTTGCTCCAGCACCAGCCCATGTTTCCACGGCCGGGTGATCAGACATCATCTCGGTGCCAAGGCAGGGGGCTTTGCTGGCACCGGGATTCTCTGTCCTGGGCCTGCGGTGGTTGGGATGTTGTCAGCGTATTCACCTGTGAACGTTCCATCCTTCTTCTCTCACTCATGTGTAACACTGAGGAAAGTGTCCCTGGATGTGGTGCTGTAAACACCTGCCCTGTTACACAGCAGTGCCCAGTAAATAAACCCGGAGCTGTCTGGTGAGAGCCCAGGGGTCTGTGGAGCAGCCACATACAGGAAGGGTTTTCTGTGTAAATAGCCAAGCCAGAGACACAGCTGGGTCCTTGGAGTCCCCATGTGAGCTCTGCATGTGAGCCTCTTGACCCAGTTAGTCTGATTGTGGGCTGGACTGTGCCCTCCCACACTAAATCCCATGGGAGGGAACTTGGGCATAAGAGGAGCATGCACCCCTCACTGTTTCAGCGGGGACGGCTTTCCCCCAGCCCTCTGCAACAGGCCCTGGGTTCTAGACACAAATTCCGCCCATCTTCTGGAGCCGTGTGGGGAGAGGACAGAGCAGCCAATGGAAGCCCTGTGTCTCCACAGCATCTCTGGCCCCAGTGCCTGTCTCAGCAGCCCAGGCTGTATAATCTGTTCCTTGCCCCATTGGACCCTCAGAGCAGGGCAGAGGCCTCATGAAGGGCAGAGATACATGGCCTGTGGAACTCTCTGCACATAGACCTGGGGGACTGATCTCACTCTGTGTCCTATTAACTCAGCCATTGCTGGGCAGGGGTCAGTTCTAGGGCACTACTTTCTCATTGCACAAAACCAAACACCCTAGCCCCGCCCCTTCCCAGAGGTCCCGCCCCTCGTCCCACACCTTCCCTGAGGTCCTGCCCCTCACTCACTACATTCCCCTCCCTTGGTGGCTCACTCTCCATCACCCTCATTCACTTTCACTGGGCTGGGGCAGAGGGTTGAGGTGCGGGAGGGGGTGAGGGCTGCAGTTGGGGGTGTGGACTCTCGGGTGAGGCTGGGGATGAGAGGTTTGGAGTGCAGGAGGGGGCTCCAGGATGAGCAGTGGGGCAGAGGGGTTCGGGATGTGGGAGGGGGCTCTGGGCTGAGGCAGAGGATTGGGGTGCAGGGGAGGGTGGGGGCTCCATCTGGGGGTGCAGGCTCTGGGGTGGGGATGGGGATGAGGGGTTTGGGGTGCAGGAGGGGCTCCAGGTGCGGGGGGCTCAGAGCTGGGGGTTATGGCCTGGAGTTGGGGTGTGGGCTTACCTCCAGCGACTCCCGATCAGCAGCGCAGCAAGGGGGATAAAGCAGGCTCCCTGCCTGTCCTGACTCTGCGCTGCACCACGGAAGTGACCGGCAACAGGTCCGACTCATAGGCGGAGGCACAGCAGGCAGCTCTGCTGCTCTCATCTGCATTCACCATCCCTGCAGCTCCCATTGCCCGTGGTTCCAAACCAATGGGAGTGCGGAGCCAGTGCTCAGGGTGGGGGCAGTGCGCTGAGCCTCGGGGCCTCCCTGCCTAGGAGCCAGACCTGCTGGCCGCTTCCAGGGCACAGCACGGTGCCAGGACAGGCAGGGACTAGCCTGCCTTAGCTCCGCAGCACTGCCAACCAGACTTCTAACAGCCCAGTCAGCAGTGCTGACCGGAACTGCTAGGGTCCCATTTTGACCAGGTGTTCCGGCCGAAAACCGCACACCTGGTCATCCTAGCAGGCAGCCATTCACTTTCAATGGAAGCTGGGCACCTGTATCCCATTTGTGCCTTGGGAAATCTCCCTGTCCAAAGGGGAGCAAGGGTGTCAGCAAAGCTGGTGGTGGGTACCCCCCAGTGGAGGGGTCGACGCAGGTCAGGATCAGAATGGGGGGGCGGGAAGAGGTAGAGTGAGGGTGGGGCCTTGGGGGAGGGGGCAGAGTGGGGGGCAAGAACAGATGGAGTGAGGGCAGGGCCTTGCGGGAGGGGCAGAGTGAGGGGCGGGAAGAGGTGGGGTGAGGGCGGGGCCTCAGGGGAGGGGCGGAGTGAGGCAGGAAGAGGTGGGATGAGGGCGGGACCTCAGGGGAGGGGCGGAGTGGGGGGCAGGAAGAGGTGGGGTGAGGGCGGAGCCTCAGGGGAGGGCAGGAAGAGGGGGCGGGAAGAGGTGGGGTGAGGGTGGGGCCTCAGGGGAGGGGCGGTGTGGGGGACAGGAAGAGGTGGGTGAGGGTGGGGCCTCAGAAAAGGAGCAGAGTGGGGGTGGGAAGAGGTGGGCTGAGGGCGGGGCTTCAGGGGAGGGGCAGAGTGGGGGTGGGAAGAGGTGGGCTGAGGGCGGGGCTTCAGGGGAGGGGCAGAGTGGGGGCGGGAAGAGGTGGGGTGAGAGCAGGGCCTCAGGGGAGGGGCGGAGTGGGGGCAGGAAGAGGTGGGGTGAGAGCAGGGCCTCAGGGGAGGGGCGGAGTGGGGGCGGGAAGAGGTGGGGTGAGGGTGGGGCCTTGGCAAAGGGTGCTGAGTGTGGGCAGGACCTTGGAGCAGAGCAGGGTGAAGCACCCCTGGGGAAATCTAAATGTTGGTGCTTGTGGCCAGGTGCGTCAGCAGAGCTGCACTATGGGGTCCCCGAGCTGGAATAACAGGACATAATGCAAGCCAGAAGTGAAGGCCTTGATGGGGCTGTTTGGGCTGCAGGTTGAGCTGGGAGCAATTTTACACAGCATCTGTCTTTTGGGCTCTGGCCAGGCTTCGCCCCAGGCACACCCCAAACCACAGCACAGGAGAGGGCCTGAGGAGACTGCACAGGGCAGGAGGCACCAAGGGAACAGTGTGAGAGAAAAAATGTGAAATGACAAAGCTCTGCACCCAAACCAGGGGCCAATTCATTCCTACTGCAGCTTCATTGGCTGGTGAGGCCAGGGGAATGTGCCCCTTAGGGTGTCTGCTTCCAGCCTGGGATGGGGAAGCACCTGCCAGCTCTTGGGCATTATCCATAAAACCTCAGCAGATCTCTGCCAGGAACAAGGAACAAAGCTGCCCTCAGGCAGGAATTGTTCCAAGTATGTTTAAGATGAAGTGGCCAAGAGACTTCAGGGAGTGTGACGCTGTGACGAATGTTCTTAAGGCTTTCTCTAAATACTGTGTGGGTGCCTCAGTTTCCCCTATGCATTTCTTAGGTATCTAGGTGGTGGGATCAGAGTGTATGATTGTTGCAGAGCCCAAGAAGGCCCCTTTGATACTGTCTGCACAGAGAAGGGTCAGCACTCTGTCTCCTGGCAACTAATGGCCTGGCCGGCCCCTCCTCTGCAAAGATGCCAACTAAAGGTTTCAGAGAACAAAGAGATCAGGTGACCTCCTGGCCTGGGAAGGAGACAAAGGCCAGAGAGGAGGGGCTTGAGAGTTTCAGTTTGGAGCTAGCTGGGGAAGGGGAGTGAAGTCCAGACGTGGGTGTCTGGCTCACTGGCCCCCAAAAGGGACCCGGCTGAGGGGTCCTGTTCTCTGTACCTACAAGCTCTGTTTTAGACCGTGTTCCTGTCATCTAATAAACCTCTGTTTTACTGGCTGGCTAAGAGTCACATCTGACTGCGAAATGGGGGTGCAGGACCCTGTGGCTTCCCCAGGACCCCGCCTGGGCAGACTTGCTGTGGGAAGCGCACAGAGGGGCATATGCTGAATGCTCCAAGGTCAGGCCCAGGAAGGTGAAGCCATGTAAGCTTCTTGCCCTGAAGACAATCTGCTCACAGAGAGAAGATTTCACCAGAGTCCTGACTGGCTTCATAGGGAGCAGTTCCAGAACATCGCCCAGGGACTCTGTGACAGACGCACCTGCTGAGTCCCACGCACGTGCCTTATGCCAGCACCCAACAAGCTGTGACTGCTAAGATCCAGGAGTGAACATCCCCAGCACCCACATTCCAGCATGAGGGTGTCACGGAGTCACCGGGTGATGCTCTGGAACTGCGCCCCACAAAGCCAGTCCAGACTTTGGGGAGCCTCCTCTCCCTTGGAGCAGACTGTCTTCAGGGCAAGAAGCTCACATGGCTTCACCTCCTGGGTCTGACCTTAGAGCATTCAGCATCCTCTGCCCCTCCGTGCGCTTCCTCCAGCGAGCCCACCCCAGCGGGATCCTGGGGAAGCCACAGATCCTGCACCCCCACTTCGCAGTCAGACGTGACTCTCAGCCAGCCAGTAAAACAGAGGTTTATTCGATGACAGGAACACAGTCTAAAACAGAGATTGTAGGTACCTTGAGCCGGAACCCTCAGCCGGGTCCATTCTGGGGGGCAGTGAGCCAGACCCCCACATCTGCACTTCACTCCTCGTCCCCAGCCAACTTCAGACTAACAACTCCCTCCAGCCCCTCCTCTCTGCTCAGCCCCTTTCCCGGGCCAGGAGGTCACCTGACCTCTTTGTCTCCAACACCTTCAGCTGGCACCTTTGCAGACAAGGGGCCCAGGCCATCAGTTGCTAGGAGACAGAGTGCCAGGCATTTAGGTGCACTGGCCCCTTCCTCTGCAGCAATCACACACCCTTATTCCACCACCTAGATATTAAGAACTGCATAGGGGACACTGAGGCACCAACACAGTATTCAGAGAAAACATTAAGAACATTCCCAGTTCGTCACATCGGGTTTTGTACCTAGCCTGCTCCCCAAACACTGCGTTCCAGCAAGGGGCAGAGGTCAGGGCCTTTCCTCTCTCTGCTCCAGCCCTGTTCTCCTTTTCGCCATCTCCTGTACTTTTTCTCTGTCCTCCTCTTCTCTCTCGCCACTTGAGTTCTGTGCCACGAAAATGAATGCTGGACCCCACGGGCAGAGCTCAAGGCTCTGCAAAATGGCACCGCACTCTATTTGGGTCACAAGAAACTAAAGAAATTAACCCACTGACAATGGCTCACTTGCAGAGCTGGTTGAATAATGGCCACGAGTTTTTGGTAAAAACTTTGAAAATGTTAAAATAATTTTCATATCAATTTTTTTAGTTTGACATTTTTGGTAAAAATAGTTATTTAAAATGTTTGTATTTTATTTTGTTACTTTTCCCTCCTTTCTTCTTCCCCTTCCTCGCTTTTTCCCCTTTTTCAGAGGTGTCACTGAAAAAGGGGGAGAATTGGGGGGGGAGAAGCAAAAAAAAGCTCCCATTTTTGTCTCATTTTCGGGTTTTGCCAACCCCCCTGAACATTTCAAAGAAAACCGTTGGCAAAGAAGTCCCATTTTTGAGAAGCAGCTAGATCTTCCCTGGGACGAGAATCCCTGGAGAAATGGCCTCCAATTCTGTTGTACCACCTGCACACACACCCATGGCAGTCTCAGGCTGGAGGAAGGGACTGTCTGTTTGAACAGTGTGGGAGCTCTTGTAACAGCAGCAACGTGAGAAGGAAGGTCCCTTAGAGGCCTCATTGTGCTTTGGTTCTAAAGTACGTTTTGCACAAACACCTCTCAGTTCCTCAGCCTCTCACGTTGCGTGGCAGGTCTCAGTTCCGCCACAACTGTTCTCCTCCACTCCCCACCTGCCCAGCTGCATATTGCTTGTACACAGCTGCTACCGAAGGACCTTCCTCCCAGGCACCAACTGGAGCCTGAAATGCCTCCCCACTGTTCAATGCCCCCAATGTCCCTGCAGCCTGTGCCTCAAAAGTGGCCAGAACTGACTCAGAGCAGCAGGGAAAGAGGAGACAGCAGTGAATCCAACCTGCTGTTGGGGAGGGACATAGCATCTCGGGAATTTGTGCCTGGATCAGATCAGTCAGGACAGGCAGCAGCGGCCAAACCGAGCACTCTTCCCTTTCTCTCCTGCTTCCTGCACTGGGGCAGGAAGCTGGAACATCCTGCATGACCCAGAAACTCCAGCAGTGTGTACAGAGCATTGGGTACTCCACTGGTTCTGACATTGACTCATGGTGTAGACTTGGGCGAGTCCCTTAACCTCTCTGGCTCTGTACCATGAGCACTGTGAGCACGATGGGGAGCCCAGGCATGGTGGGGGTGCAGGAATGTAACTCATCCCCGCCCTGACCAGTGCAGCAGCTGCACCAAGCCAGAGAGGCTGCCATGGCAATGCTGGTCCATTTTTAGAAGCATGCGCCCTGCACTGGCCTCTCCTCCCAGGTCTCTGCACTGCCCCAAAAGCAATGCCGGCCCGTGGCACAGAATGGGCCAGCAACCCCTGCACACTGGCACACTGTGCCAGTGTTTCAGCCTGTCGCTCCCAAGAGCTCAGCCAGCCCCATGAGATTCCATAGTGGAGTGCCCCATTTCCAGGATTGGCAGCCTGCCTAAGGCACTGCCACCCACAGTGCCCGTCACTGTGGGACAATGTCAAGGCCTCTCTCCCCAGCCAGGCAGCCCCAAGCTCTCTGGCTCAGCAGGAGGTGGCCCTGTTACGTGTGCTGCTGTAGGCGTCGAGTCAGCGCAATGTGGCTGCTGTGACTCAGCACCCAGCCTGGCAGCGGGGGGCCCTGTGCCACATGGGGCGTGGGGAGCAGTCCCCTGGGGAAAGGCCCATGTTCTGGGGGCTCCGTGCTGACTCCTGGCCTCAGGGAGGGGGGACCCCAGAACATGAGCTTCACCTGCTCTCATTGCTCAGTGCCAGACTCAACCTCCCTACCCAGCCATTGCCACTTTGTTGGATCGGTTCTCCAGGGCCAGGCTCACTCCCTAGCACTGTATTAGAGCTGGGGGGACATTTTTCGCCCAATAGTAAATCTGCCAAAATGAAGCATTTTTCAAGGCTCTGAAATATCTGTGACTTCGGGTTGAATTTGGCAAATAGTTTTGGCCCCCAAAATGGATTTTTTTCCCTTGAAAAAGTAGGAACAGTTCATTTCAAACCAAACATTCTGAGTCTGTTTCAAAACAACAATTTGTTTTGGAGCTTAGCTGTAGTTATTAAATAAACAAAAAAAGTGAAAAACACTTGAAAACAAAACGCCCCCTCCCCCCAATCATTTTTGTTTCAGCCTCCAGAATGAAGAAAACAATCTCCCTTTGGCTCTGCACTGTGTGTATCGGTTGGGGCGGCACCCAATGGAAAGTCCACACCTCCCATTCCACACTAAGGACTCCGTGTACAGAGGAGTGGCTGCTATGCTGACTGAAGAGCAGATCTGAGCCAATTCACCCTCCTTATCAACATAAAGAAACCACACTCAGCATCTGGCATCACCTCAACCAAAGCAGCAAAATGCCAGAGGGCCAAGAACTCAACCCACTCCTGTCAAACCTCACTGCCAGGTCTCAGGAACCTCCTGCCAAGAGGAGCAACAACCTCACCCAAAGCCGGATGATGCTCAAGACACTAGACAACACCTAACACACCACAATACAAGTCACTGTGAAGGACAGCTCAGGAACAAACCAACATGCCAGAGATCTCAGCCCAGGAAGATCACACCCCTCAAAAACACCAGGGCAGACACTAGCTCAAGGGTCGGCAACCTTTCAGACGTGGTGTGCCGAGTCGTCATTTATTCACTCTAATTTAAGGTTTCGCGTGTCAGTAATACATTTTAACCTTTTTAGAAGGTCTCTTTCTATAAGTCTATAATATATAACTGAACTATTGTTGTATATAAAGTAAATAAGGTTTTTTAAATATTTAAGAAGCTTCATTTAAAGTAAATTAAAATGCAGAGTCCCCTGGACCAGTGGCCAGGACCCGGGCAGTGTGAGTGCCACTGAAAATCAGCTTGCATGCCGCCTTCAGCACCTGTGCCACAGGTTGCCTACCCCTGCACTAACCCAATATAGAATCAGGCAAATCCAGAGCACAGTTTGAGCGCAGAGAGGAGCATGATGACAGGCAGAGGCTGAGAAGGGGAAACCTTTTCTACTCCAGGAGCTGAAACACTTGGGGCTGTGAGAATCACTCTTCCAGCTTTTGAAAATGCTAAAGGAGTTTTCATCAGAAAGTGATGAAGACACCTGGCCCTGGCCCTGGGAAGGAGAGCTGGGGCAGAGATGGCACTGTGCTGTACCAGGAGGGACAGACTGGGCTGGCACATGGGCACTGGGGACCCAGACCCCTGGGAAGCCCCATTCACCGTGGATGGCTGATATCAAGTTTATTTCTTTATTTGCATTTGTGCCCCAAAAGAAGCCCCTACCCAGTCTTTAGGTATCTTGCCCATCACTTTGGGACTCAACCTCGTTCCTGCAAAAGCCAAGAGCTCTCACTAAGTCCAGTGTCCTGTTCTCATCACATGCTCCAAAGACAAAACCACTGACTGGCACGGAGCTGAAACCACCAACCCTCCCAGTAGCCCTCAAGGCACCAACCCACCCCATGCTCCCTCCTTAAAGCCCTGGAAAGAAAAGACCAGCTTGGTAGACTGGCCAACAGAATCAGGCTGTCTGGCCTTTGCTGTTCACTCCCTGCGCTGGTCCAGACAGGCCAAGTCCACAGGGCTCCGCTGCAAAACTACTCTTATCTTGATGGCCCAGATCAAGGGTGTCCTTTGCACTTGGGCAACATTTGTAGAGAGTGTCATTGTCATGGAGCAGAGCTAAACCGAACTGGTGTGTGCATGTCTGTGAGTGTGCCCAGCTCTCCCTGTCTGCGTGTGTGCATCTGCCTCCCCGTCTCTGTACACGTCTTTGAATGCATCTCCATGTGTAGGCGTGTGTCTCTGTCTCAGCAGGTATGTGTCTGTCTGTGCCTCTACCAGTGTGTCTGTTTCTCTCTACCTCGAGAGGTGTGTGTTTACATGTGTGTACAGGTGCATGTGTACGTGTGTGTGTACATGTATGTGTGTGTGCATGTGTATCAATGTCTCTCTCTGTCTCTCTGTCTCCCTGTGTGCTGCTAAGCAGCTCTGATTGCTGCTTTCAGCACAAACTCAGGCAGCCGGGGAAGTTCTGTGACTGGAAAAAGCTGCTCCCTTCAACATCAGGCTGCCTTTGAAAGCACATGAAAGGGAGGTAGGCAGAGTGCGACCAAACGTCCTTCCACACACTCCCAGCCTTTCCTGCGAGGCGTGTGATCTTCCCTGTGCTCCTGGGCACGGCTGTGAAAGCCCTGGGATTGTATCAGGGCTGTGAGGATCTGACAGGATTACAGAGGGTTGAGGAGTAGGCCGGGTGCGTCAGGGAGCTGCTGGGGGCCATGTCTGAACTGGTTTGATTTGAGGGAGAAGATGGACAAAGGAAGCCTCATGACCTCGTGGGACAGTTCTCCCCTTCCCTCCTCCCCCTGCCCCTGCGCCTCCACTTTCTTCTCCTTTCCAGCAGAGACTGTCGTTCCACGTAAGCGCTCCGACTCTGCCCACGGACCTCAGCCTGCCCCCTCCGCGGGAACCAGTCAGCGCAGGAGCGAGGGGCGAGTGCTCAGCTGTGCCCAACAGCCAGGGACAGCAGACTCCCACCCACCGGGCTGGCTCCCTGTGACCTGAGCCGCTCCTGAGCCAGTGTGGGGCCCATGCCAGGATCACGGACAAGCAGCTTTCACTTTCCCCACTTGGGCTGCCAGGCTCCAGCCCAGTCCAGAAGATGGAGACCCCTCCCGTGCATGCAATCCCCTCCCACCCCATCCTCAGCACGTCCCCTGTGCCCCTGGGGTCAGCATGTAGAGGCCCCTGTGCCAGGGGTATTCTCTGGGGTGGCGGCACCATGACTCAGGCCCATTGTGCCCCGTGGTGAGGACTCTGCCAGCTGAGTGGAAAGGGCAGTGCCCTCAGGCAGAGCCAGCAGGAGCAGGGAGCAGCCCATCTACGCTGCTGCGCTAACGGATTCCTCCCCTTGACTCCCCTCGGGAGGCTGCACATTGTATCCCCTTTACAGAGGGGCCATGACTCTTCTCGGTCCCCAGGTAAGACACTGTCAGAGGCGGGCTCAGCTCCCAGCCCAAGAGCCCACCTACCCCATGGTACCTCCCTGCATAGCCCCCAATGGCCTATGTGCACCCCCCACCAGACTGGCTCTAGTTATCTCAGCTCCATCAGCCAGGGGTGAGAGAAGACCACGTCCCTGACTGACAAACCCCCCCATTGCGGACACTGCTGCGTCAACAGAAGCGTGTCCATCGACATAGCTAACATCATGCAGGGAAAACGCCTCTCAGCGTAGGACGCAGCTACACTGGAGGGCTCTGCCAGCAGAGGCTCTGTGGGGTACCTCACGCTGTCTGGAGCGGCTCTGGCTCCCAACTGTGAGAGTCGACTTCAGGGCGCTTCCACCAAATGAAGAGTGGCAGTGTTGAGGGCTCTCAGCTCCTTGCCCCCAGCTGCCCCCTGCACTGGGAGAGGGAGCAAACCCGCCCAGGGCTTCTCGCCTCCAGGGGGGAGATCTACACCTGGAGTGCAGTTGGCTGCTGGGAGCAGCGAGCCAAGAGCTGGAGGGCAGCCAGACTTCCAGATGGGAGCCATGGGGTAGCCAGGCGCCATGGTGCAGCCAGGCTCCAAGCAGGGACCATGGAGCCAGGATCCCAGGCAGGCAGCAGGGCTCCCAGTGGGGCACAGATCAGGGAGTCTGGGCGGCAGCCTGGCTTGGAGCAGAGACCTGGCAACAGCCTGGCTGGGGAGCCAGTGGAGCCGTGAAATTGACAAGACAGCCAACAGCCGATGCATCACCCTAACTCCATGGTCTGACGGAAGCCCTGTGCCTCTTGGGGAGGTGGAGTTAGGCTGTATCTGCGCCGCTGCAAGGGCTCCGGTGTAGCCGCTCCAGGCCAGCGGGGAGAGCTCTCCGGCTGACATCATCAACCACCCTCAGTGTGCGGCGGTAGCTCTGTGGGTGGGAGACACTCTCCTGCTGACAGTGCTGGCCATACCACCCCCTTTGTCGGTGAAACTTCTGTCAGTCGGGGGCGTGTGTGTTTTTTTCACACCCCAAATGACAAAAGTTTTGCCGACAAAAGTGCTGGTGTAGACAAAGCCTTATTATGTCAGTGCAGTGGGGCACTTACATCGGTGGGACAAGCTGCACTGTGGACACTGACATAACTGTGTAGCATAGACTGGGCCTGAGCCTCCCCGTCAGACAGCCGAAAGAGAAACCATGCACAGGAGATGGCACAGACCTTCAGTGCATACATGGGCTCCCACAGCTGGACATCTGCCTGGTTGGAGGGGGAACAATTAGCAGGAGTCTCCCATGTGCCAGAAGAAGCCATCATTCCCAGTGCAGATAAAGATCTTCATGCTCTGCTCCCCTGCCCTGGTCTCTCATGCCTTCATCAGCAGGGAGATAGTTAAGTATTAATTATTCAGCGTTAAGGCCCCATTGTTACAAACCCGGCAATTTGTACCTGCCAGAGCTATTCCTTCCCTCTGAGTGCAGAGCAGAGCGCTGGTTGTTCTCCTCTTCGCATTTTGAAGGTTTTCTTCACAACTACAAGGGCCAGAACCATGCTTTGGTCTGGAGCGGAAGCTGAGATTCTGAAGGGCACAGCAGGGTTCAGACAAAGCGGGTGTGTACCTTGCAGCCATGTATGACCCCAGTTCAAGCCCTGGGAACATTGCCAGAATATTCCAAGCACAGAGCACAGACCTGATGCAAGCACCTCTTTCTTTAGGCCTTTCCCTGTACCTAACCCCCTCCATGGTCATATTCACATTTAATGCTAAGAGAACCGTTAGAGAGGAACTGCAGCTGCAAGTTCCAGAACCGGAGCTGAATGTCTCTCTCCCACATTCAATCATTTGGGTCTAGACCCAGCTCTAGTTTCATTAGATTTGAATTGCACTGGGCAGCACCCCAAGCACGTCAGTGTGGGGAGAGATGCACTACAGCTTTGGTTGTGGTGGCAGCAGTCCCCAGATGGGCTTGCTACATTGCTCTTATAAGTTCTTCTTAGCATGCAAGCACATGGTTCATCTCTGAAGAAGTGCTATGTGTTGCCGTTAGATCTGTCATTACAGATTCATGGAGAGGGCTCTCTGTTACAAACTGCAGTAGAGTTCGCAGGATCTCTAACGAGAATCAATTCTTGAGGCAGAGTCATTCCCTAGGAAGTAGGCAGTGGCTTTTGGGATGAGATCCCTTTAAGGGGGGGATTGTTTGTGTGCCATTTGTGACCACCTCTGTGCCAGAGCTGGCATATATAGTGTAAACAAAACAAATTACAGAATATGCCAAGGCTCACATCACTGATTTCCCCTCTAGCAGGAAGCCAACCTGCATGGCCTTGGACATCTGCTACTGCTTAGCAGCTACTAATGACAAACTTTTCGGACTAACTATCAGCCTCGGAAAGACAGAAGTTCTCCATCAACCTGCACCTGGAACAAATGCTTCTTTCCCGAGTATCTCCATTGACGGCACTCAGCTGAAAGTAGTGGAGAACCTTAAATACCTGGTGTCACGGAGTCACCGGGCGATGCTCTGGAACTGCTCCCCACCAAGCCAGGCAGGACTTTGGGGAGCCTCCTCTCCCTTGGAGCAGACTTGTTTAGGGCAAGAAGCTCACACGTCTTCACCTTCTGGGTCTCTTCTTGGAGCATTCAGCATCCTCTGCCCCTCCGTGCACTTCCCACAGCGAGTCCACCCCAGCGGGGTCCTGGGGAAGCCACCGGGTTCTGCACCCCCACTTTGCAGTCAGACGTGACTCTTAGCCAGCCAGTAACACAGAGGTTTATTCGATTACAGGAACAGGGTCTAACACAGAGCTTGTAGATACAGCGAACCGGACCCCTCGGCTGGGTCCATTTTGGGGGGCAGTGAGCCAGACCCCCACGTCTGCCCTCCACCCTTGACCCCAGCCAGCTCCAGACTAACAACCCCTCCCAGCCCCTCCTCTCTGCTCAGCTCCTTTCCCGGGCCAGGAGGTCACCTGATTCCTTTGTCTCCAACACCTTCAGCTGGCACCTTTGCAGAGGAGGGGCCCAGGCCATCAGTTGCTAGGAGACAGAGTGTCAGGCATTTAGGTGCACTGGCCCTTTGCTCTGCCAGATACTTAAGAACTGCCATGGGGACACTTAGGCACCAATACAGTATTCAGAGAAAACATTAAGAACATTCCTAGTTCGTCACACCTGGGTAGTCTCATATCCAGTGATGGATCACTGGATAATGAGATCAACACACGAATATCCAAAGCAAGCCAGGCACTTGGCTGTCTGCATGTCAAAGTTTTAAATCACCACAACATCCGGATGTCAACAAAACTGCTTGTGTACAGAGTTGTTGTTCTTTCATCTCTTTTGTACAGGTGCGAAACATGGACACTGTATAGGCATCACATCAAGCAGCTCGAAGCATTCCACACCTGCTGTCTCTGCAACGTCATGAAGATCCGCTGGCAAGACAAAGTGCCCAATCTTGAGGTCCTTGAGAGAGCTCAGATGACAAGCATCGAAATGATGATCATGAAGTCACAGCTACGTTGGACCGGTCATGTCAGCCGCATGGATGCCAACAGAATCCCCTGCCAGCTTCTGTATGGTGAGCTCTCCCAGGGCACCCAGCATCTAGGTCGTCCACGGAAACGTTACCAGGACACCATCAAGGCCAATCTGCAGTATAGCAGTATCAAACCTAGGGACCTTGAGGACGCCACCAGCGACAGATCACAGTGGCGTGCAACAGTCAGAAGTACCTGCATCGCCTTTGAGGAAGACCGCTGCCGGTATCTACAAGAGGCACGCGGACGACGTCACAAAGCATCAGCAGCGCACAATCCACTGACCGCAAACTTCCCATGCACCATCTGCAGTAAAATGTGCACCTCTAGAATTGGCTTGTATAGCCATCAGAGGGCACACCATGAGACCAACAATAGATGGTCTGCACAGATTTGTCATCATCGGATCGATGGACGACCAAGACTAACGATAGAACAAGGTACTGGTGTCAGACGATGGAGCGAAGGGCGACTGTCAACATCAAAATCCCATTTCCACCTGGAAATGCTGCTGAGGCTCCTAAGTGCTGTGATCATACACATAAATAATAATAATAATAGTGAATAGTACCGCCTGTTATTACAAGTAACAGTTACGATGGCTGTAAAATGAAAGAGCTCAAAGAATAAAAGATTCTCTCTTTTCCCAGTAGTTTCCGTTGTGCTTTGACAGCAGCAAGTCCCGTTAGTGCCCCGGCCCCCTGCTGGCTCAGAGCCCCCTGGTGTGAGTGTGCGAATTCTGCCACCCACCAGCAGAGGAGGGAAAATCATTCTGAGAACTAGGCCAATGGGATTGTAAACCTCCAACAAAGAAGCAGAAACACTCAGAGCAGGCAGAGGGGCTGGAAAAGAGCTGGATTTTGAGTTAACAGCGTCTGGTTTAATGTTGTTATTTTACTAATAATTGTCAGCCTGATGCAATACGTCCTGCCTACAGAGCCCCAGGCAGTAGGATGGGGCACCTGGGGACTGGCGCCTCAGAGAGGTGAGGGAAGCCAAGCTTTGTGGCTGGGTTTTATTACAGTTCTCTGCTATGACGAAGGACAGCATAAAAAGCCACCTGGAGCCAAGCTGTCAGTGTGCCCTTAGCTGCACCTGCCACTGTGAGTGGGCTGGGATAGGTGGAGCAAGGAGCCAGGGGATCCTTGCCGGCCTGGACACCTTCCTTGCTCAGGTATGTCTCCCAGGAGAGCTGGCTAAGCAGTCATGGCAAGGACAGTGGTTACGGGACGGAGACACCACTGACCTGGCAGCCTTCCTCCAACGGTGGGACCATGGGGGTGAGTTTCCTCACTGCAGATAGGCTGGCAGGCAAGTCTCACCGGCTCTACCTGGGGGCAACTCGGAGCGCCCTGGGCGGTTTAATACGCTGCAGCCCTAGTGTGTCAGCTGTGATAGAGTCTCATCTCCTTCCTCCACCACAGCAGCATCCAGCTACAGCACTTAAAATGCTTATTGATAGATCTCAGCTCTGTCCCAGCTGAAGGTGGCCTTACAAGCAGCTGTACTGAGAAAAGCCATGGATGGGCTAAGCGAAGGGAGGCAGGTGTGGCTCTGAACATGGCTCTCTCCATGGAGGTGATGTGCTAGTGAGAGCTGGGAGCCCCATCATAAAGAGAAACGCTGCATGTCAGATTAGAGGAGAAATATTCCATCATTACAGGGAACATCAACCCTTAAGGAGATGCCTTCCCACCCTGCCATTTACCAGCAGGGCTTTTGGGGTGACTGGCTTCATTAGCCTAGCTGGATTGAGGTCTGTAATTGTCTCTCCACAGTGACAGTCTGGTGCAAACACTGCCCGTCTCTCACCAGAGGCTCCCCTGCCATCAGTCCAGGAAGGACAGCTAGTCTTCAGACAGCAAAGCACTTGGGAGGTGAAATATCTCCCCATTACCACACTTGACCATGGCACATTCTGAGAGCTGGAAACTGGGGCACATGCAAGAAGAGTGAACAGCCTCCTGTTCTCCCATAGAATCGTTTTCACAGCCAGCTGAAACCACGAAAAACATGGGCAGGGATTCAGACTGCCAGAGAAAGACAGATACACAGATTGCAAGAACTGATAGAAAAATCGTCTGCAGTGTCTGTTCTTTCAGAAGCCAGTGAAGGAGGTACCAACCTCCATGCCAGCTTTGGCCCTTACTCCCCTTCATGCAAGGCAGATTCTCCCATAACTATGCAGAATAACATCTTGCCACTTTTCACACTGAAAGACTTCGAAATACTTCGTATTCCCCACAACACAAGGTCAGTCGGAGTGGGTAAGAGTGTGAGGACAGGAGGTGACAAGAGTGCCACATTTAATGGAAACCGTAGGGGAAATCTGGGTTAGCAGAGTGTAATTACCCCAGTCGGAACTTGGTCAGGACCAAAGGGTCTTCTGATTAGTGCGGGGGGCTCTTCAATGAGCCACCTGGTCAGGACTGTGGTTCTACCCTCCTCTAAAAGCTGCACAGAGGGACTGGTTTGATAATTCAGTGAAGGGAGCATTACAGAAAAATACTGTGGGGCCCAACGCTGCAGTCCGTCACTAAAATCAGTGATTGGTGTCTGTGTAAGGACTGAAGGGTTGGATCATCTAGTTTAAAACTGACAAAGGTAACCCATGCTTGTCTGTGGCTCTCCGTCCCCCTCTAGCGGCCACTCTGTGTATAGAGATTTATGAGTCTATGACAGGCTTCATGCTTCATTCTGTAGCTCAGATACTAGAAACTTGTGGTTTTAGATCCCAAGAACCTGCGTTCAGTGTAGGCCACTAACAACTTCCTCAGAGATGTGGTTACAGAAAGCTAGACCCCGATCCTGCAAACACATATACTCGAGTGGGACATCTTGCAGGTAAATGTGTGTGAAAGGTTTGGAGGATCTGGAGTTTAACTGCTATCGTAGCTGATGCATGATAATATTTGATAATTAAAGTGAGAGTAAGGGTCTACTATGGCTAAGGCCAAATAAGTTTCCATTCTAACCCCCTTTTTTTCAGATGCTCATAATTGTCTGAAACATTCACTTTCTCAGCTGAGATTTCCACCTGTGGTCTTTCATAGAATCATAGAAGATTAGGGTTGGAAAAGATTTCAAGAGGTCATCAAGTCCAACTCCCTGCTCAAAGCAGGACCAATCCCCAACTAAATCATCCCAGCCAGGGCTTTGTCAAGCTGGGCCTTAAAAACCTCTAAGGATGGAGATTCCACCACCTCCCTAGGTAACCCATTCCAGTGCTTCATCACCCTCCTAGTGAAATAGTTTTTCCTACTATCCTCCTACTAAACCTCCCCCACTGCAACTTGAGACCATTACTTCTTGTTCTGTCATCTGGTACCACTGAGAAAAAGTCTAGCTCCATCCTCTTTGGAACCCCCTTTCAGGTAGTTGAAGGCTGCTATCAAATCCCCCCTCACTCTTCTCTTCTGCAGACTTAATAAGCCCAGTTCCCTCAGCCTCTCCTCATTACCATGTGCCCCAGCCCCCTGATCATTTTTATTGCCTTCAGTGGACTCTCTCCAATTTGTCCACATCCTTTCTGTGGTTGGGGAGCCCAAAACTTGGATGCAATACTCCAGATGTGGCCTCACTAATGCCGAATAGAGGGGGAAAATCGCTTTCCCCGATCTGCTGGCAATGCTCCTACTAATATAGCCCAATATGCCATTAGCCTTTTTGACAACAAAGGCACACTGTTGACTTATATCCAGCTTCTTGTCCACTGTAATCCCCAGGTCCTTTTCTGCAGAACTGCTGCCTAGCTGCTCAGTCCCTAGTCTGTAGCAGAGCATGGGATTCTTCCGTCCTAAGTGCAGGACTCTGCACTTGTCCTTGTTGAACCTCATCAGATTTCTTTTGGTCCAATCCTCCAATCTGTCTAGGTCACTCTGGACCCTGTCTCTACCCTCCAGGATATCTACCTCTCCCCTCAGTTTAGTGTCATTCGTGAACTTGCGGAGGGTGCAATCCATCCCATCATCCAGATCATTAATGAAGATATTGAACAAAACCAGCCCCAGGACTGACCCCGGGGCATTCTGCTTGATACTGGTTGCCAGCTAGACATCAAGCCGTTGATCACTACCCATTGAGCCCAATGATCTAGCCAGCTTTCTATCCATCTTATAGTCCATTCATCCAATCCATACTTCTTTAACTTGCTGGCAAGAATACTGTGGGAAACTGTATCAAAAGCTTTGCTAAAGTCAAGGAATAACATGTCCACTGCTTTCCCGTCATCCACAGACCCAGTTATCTCCTCATAGAAGGAAATCAGGTTGGTCAGGCATGTCTTGCCTTTGGTGACTGTTCCTGATCACCTTCCTCTCCTCCAAGTGCTTCAAAATGGATTCTTTGAGGACCTGCTCCATGATTTTGACAGGGACTGAAGTGAGGCTGACTGGTCTGTAATTCCCTGGATTCTTCTTCTTCCCTTTTTTAAAGATGGGCACTACATTAGCCTTTTTCCAGTCATCGGGGACTTCCTGCGATCACCATGAGTTTTCAAAGATAATGGCCAATGGTTCTGCAATCACATCCGCCAACTCCTTTAGCACCTTCAGATGTATTAGATCTGAACCCATGGACTTGTGAATGTCCAGCTTTTCTAAATAGTCCTTAACCTGTTCTTTCTCCACAGAGAGCTGGTCACCTCCTCCCCATGCTGTGCTTCCCAGTGCAGCAGTCTGGGAGCTGACCGTGTCTGTGAAGACCAAGGCAAAAAGAGGATTGAGTACTTCAGCTTTTTCCACATCCTCTGTCACTAGGTTGCCTTCCCCATTCAGTAAGGGGCCCCCACTTTCCTTGACCATCTTTTTGTTGCTAACATACCCGTAGAAACCCTTCTTGTTACCCTTCACATCCCTTGCTCACTGCAATTCCAGTTGTGCTTTGGCCTTCCTGATTACACCCCTGCATGCTCCAGCAATATCTTTATACTTCTCCTGTAAGCGAGTGCAGGACTCACCTCTGCGGGCTCCTCCTACTGGTTTCTTCTGGGAATTAGCTCTCCAGCCTCCAGAGCGCCCTCTGCAGGCCAGTGTCCTGCTACCACTTGGCCTCCGTGTCCCTCTCAGGACCCCGGTGCCCCTTTAACTGGGTGCTGCCCCCTCGCAGTAACTCCACAGTCTGGGTCTCTCCCTCTCAGGGGGAACCCCCACCCACTATGCCCACTTCACCTCAGTCTTGGCTATTGCCCAGTCTCCATCTAGCCCTTGTTCACTGGGGCAGACTGCAGTATAAGCCACTCATCACAGGCAAGGGGGTTTGGACCTGCTGCCTCTGGCAACCCGTGGGCTGCCCCTGCAATCCGGTACCTAATAGGCCTTACCTGGCCTGCAGCCTGGGGCTCTTAGGCCAGGGCTCCCTGGCTCTCTTGGCCTTTTCCCAGCCCTGCTCCACTCCAGATACCTGGTTAAGCTCTCTGCAGCCAGGCCCTTCTCTCTCTGAACGCAGAGAGAGACTGTCTGCTGGAGCTCCTGGATCAAACCTTTATAGGGCCAGCTGGGCCCTGATTGGGCATGGCCCCAGCTGAGCCTGCTTCCTCCCAATCAGCCCAGGCATCTTGTCCTTCCACAGAGCTGTTTTAAACTCCTCAGGGCAGGAGCGGGGAACCACCCCGCTACACCTCCCTAGTCATCTGTCCAAGTTTACACTTCTTGTAAGCTTCCTTTTTGCGTTTAAGCTCACCGAAGAGTTCTCTGTTAAGCCAACCTGCTCACCTGCAATATTTGCTCTTCTTTCTGCACATCGGGATGGCTTGTTCCTGCACTCTCAATAAGGCTTCTTGAAAATACAGCCAGAAGGTGAGTTGTTTTGGGAAGTTTGAAGTGAACTAGTATTGACGTTTTGGAGTATGAGTGAAAATATGCACTTTCCCCATTATTCAGAAACAAGTTCAGGTGTCGTTGAAAACCCACCTGGCTCTACAGTGGAAACAGCTGCGAGTCAAAGGTTGGCGCTGGGCAGCAAAATAGCCCTCTCTGAGGAGATGCAGCTTTGGGGATTATAATGAAGACTATTTTTTTCTTAGCTGTGTTATGACCCTTTGAAAATCCATGCTGAGCATGGATGCCACATTTGTACAGGGCATTTGTCTAAGCTCATAAATAGAGGTGTTGGAAAAACAGGGAATCATCATTAAAATTTTTACTAAATCCTGATTTTTTTAGCTCACATTTTTAATTTTTAACAAAGTTTTGAAATTTAAAAAGTCTCTAGATTCTTAGCCAGAAAGGACTATTGGGATCCAGTCTGACCTCCTGGGTAGCACCAAGCTAGGACTAGAGCTGCTCAAATGAAAAATGCCCTTTTTGCAAATCCAAAATTTTCCATGAGAAAATTTTTGTTTTGCCCCATATTTTCAGTTGTCTATTAGGAAAATACAAATGACAGCTCCCCCCTTAGCCCGCCTGGAAGGTTCTCGTCAGGCACAAAGGGATCCTGAGCACCCAGGCCCTCTGCCTTTCTAGTAGCTAGGATGGGAGGTTCCTGTCAAATTCAGAAACTGAAATTGGCAAGCACCTTCCAGACTGGCAGATAGGAAGCTGAAAAAATCAATTTCAGTTCTTCTGAAATTGACTTTTTCTTGAAATCCCTTCCCATGAAAAATGTTGAGGTTTTTAATGTTTCATCCCCATTCAGGACCAATGTTTTTTTTGAAAATGTGAAATTTTTCATGGAAAAGGATTTGTATTTTCCAGCCAGCTCTACAAAGAACTTCCCTGAATTACGTCCTGCTTGAGCTAGAGCAGATCTTTTAGATAATCATTATGGCTGTCAAGCGATTAAAAAAATTAATCATGATTAATCGCGCAATTAATTGCACTGTTAAACAATAAGAGAATACCATTTATTTAAATATTTTGGGATGTTTTCTACATTTTCAAATATATTGATTTCAATTACAACACAGAATACAAAGTGTACAATCCTCACTTTTTATTTCATAGAATCATAGAATATCAGGGTTAGAAGGGACCTCAGGAGGTGATCTAGTCCAACCCCCTGATCAAAGCAGGACCAATTCCCAACTAAATCACCCCCAGCCAGGGTTTTGTCAAGCCTGACCTTAAAAACCTCTAAGGAAGGAGATTCCACCACCTCCCTAGGTAACCCATTCCAGTGCTTCTCCACCCTCCTAGTGAAAAAGTTTTTCCTAATATCCAACCTAGACCTCCCCCACTGCAACTTGAGACCATTATTCCTTGTTCTGTCATCTACTACCACTGATAACAGTCTAGCCCCATCCTCTTTGGAACCCCCCTTCAGGTAGATGAAAGCAGCTATCAAATCCCCCCTCATTATTTTCTTCTGCAGACTAAATAATCCCAGTTCCCTCAGCCGCTCCTCATAAATCATGTGCTCCAGCCCCCTAATTATTTTTGTTGCCCCCCAGTGGACTCTTTCCAATGTTTCTACATCATTCTTGTAGTGTGGGGCCCAAAACTGAACACAGTACTCCAGATGAGGCATCACCAATGCTGAATAGAGTGGAATGATCACGTCCCTCGATCTGCAGGCAATGCCCCTACTTATACAGCCCAAAGTCCCATTAGCCTTCTTGGCAACAAGGGCACGCCGTTGACTCATATCCAGTTTCTTGTCCACTGTAACGCCAGGTCCTTTTCTGCAGAACTGCTGCCTAGCCGCTCAGTCCCTAGTCTGTAGCAGTGCATGGGATTCTTCCGTCCTAAGTGCAGGACTCTGTATTTGTCCTTGTTGAAAGTCATCAGATTTCTTTTGGCCCAATCCTCTAATTTGCCTAGGTCCCTCTGTATCCTGTTCCTACCCTCCAGCGTATCTACCACTCCTGCCAGTTTAGTGTCATCTGCAAACTTTCTGAGGGTGCAATTCATCCCATCATCCAGATTGTTAATGAAGATATTGAACAAAACCGGCCCCACGACTGATCCTTGGGGTACTCCACTTGATACCGGCTGCCAACTAGACATGGAGCCATTGATCACTACCCATTGAGCCCGACGATCTAGCCAGCTTTCTATTCACCTTACAGTCCATTCGTCCAGCCCATACTTCGTTAACTTGCTGGCAAGAATACTGTGGGAGACCATATCAAAAGCTTTGCTAAAGTCAAGGAATAACACATCCATTGTTTTCCCTCACCCACAGACCCAGTTATCTCCTCATAGAAGATAATTAGGTTAGTCAGGCATGACTTGCCCTTGGTGAATCCATGCTGACTGTTCCTGATCACTTTCCTCTCCTCTAAGTGCTTCAGAATTGATTCCTTGAGGACCTGCTCCATGATTTTTCCAGGGACTGAGGTGAGGCTGACTGGCCTGTAGTTCCCCGGTTATCCTGTTCCCTCTTTTAAAGATGGGCAATACATTAGCCTTTTTCCAGTCATCCAGGACCTCCCCCGATCGCCATGAGTTTTCAAAGATAATGGCCAATGGCTCTGCAATCACATCCGCCAGCTCCTGTAGCACCCTCGGATGCAGCACATCCGGCCCCATGGACTTGCGCTCGTCCAGCTTTTCTAAATAATCCTGAACCACTTCTTTCTCCACAGAGGGCTGGTCACCTCCTCCCCATGCTGTGCTGCCCAGTGCAGCAGTCTGGGAGCTGACCCTGTTTGTGAAGCAGAGGCAAAAAAAGCATTGAGTACATTAGCTTTTTCCATATCCTCGGTCACTAGGTTGCCTCTCTCATTCAGTAAGGGGCCCAAACTTTCCTTGACTTTCTTCTTGTTATTAACATACCTGAAGAAACCCTTCTTGTTACTCTTAACATCCCTTGCTAGCTGCAACTCCAAGTGTGATTTGGCCTTCCTGATTTCACTCCAGCATGCCTGAGCAATATTTTTATAGTCCTCCCTGGTCATTTGTCCAATCTTCCACTTCTTGTAAGCTTTTTTATTGTGTTTAAGATCAGCAAGGATTTCAGTGTTAAGCCAAGCTGGTCGCCTGCCATATTTACTATTCTTTCTACACAGCGGGATGGTTTGTTCCTGCAACCTCAATACAGATTCTTTAAAATACAGCCAGCTCTCCTGGACTCCTTTCCCCCTCATGTTATTCTCCTAGGGAATCCTGCCCATCAGTTCCCTGAGGGAGTCAAACTCTGCTTTTCTGAAGTCCAGGGTCTGTATTCTGCTGCTCTCATTTCTTCCTTGTGTCAGGATCCTGAACTCGACCATCTCATGACCTCCCAGGTTGCCATCCACTTTTGCTTCCCCTACTAATTCTTCCCTAGTTGTGAGCAGCAGGTCAAGAAGAGCTCTGCTGCTAGTTGGTTCCTCCAACACTTGCACCAGGAAATTGTCCCCTACGCTTTCCAAAAAGTTCCTGGATTGTCTGTGCACCACTGTATTGCTCTCCCAGCAGATATTTATTTTTGATTACAAGTATTTGCACTGTAAAAAACAAAATAAATAGTATTTTTCAGTTCACTTAATATAAGCACTTCAGTGCAATCCCTTTATCATGGAAGTTGAACTTACAAATATAGAATTATGTACAAAAAATGCATTCAGAAAGAAAACTGTAAAATTTTAGAGCCTGCAACTCCACTCAGTCCTACTTCTTGTTCAGCCAATCGCTCAGGTAAACAAACTTGTTTGTATTTGCAGGAGATAATGCTGCCTGCTTCTTGTTTACAATGTCACCTGAAAGTGAGAACAGATGTTCTCAAGGCACTGCTGTAGCCGGTGTCACAAGATATTTATGTGCCAGGTGTGCTAAAGATTCATATGTCCCTTCATACTTCAACCACCATTCCAGGGGACATGCGTCCATGCTAATGATGGGTTCTGCTCAATAACAATCCAAAGCAGTGCAGACCAATGCACGTTCATTTTCATTATCTGAGTCACATGCCACCAGCAGAAAGCTGATTTTCTTTTTTGCTGTTTTGGGTTCTGTAGTTTTCGCATCGGAGTGTCACTCTTTTATGACTTCTGAAAACATGCTCCATATCTCATCCCTCTCAGATTTTGGAAAGCACTTCAGATTCTTAAACCTTGGGTCCCATGCTGTAGTTATCATTAGAAATCTCACATTGGTACCTTCTTTGCGTTTTGTCAAATCTGCAGTGAAAGTGTTCTTAAAATGAACAACATGTGCTGGGTCATCATCCGAGACTGCTATAACAAGAAATATATGGCAGAATTTGGGTGAAACAGATGAGGGGACATACAATTTTTCCCCTAGGAGTTCAGTCACAAATTTAATTAATGCATTTTTTTTTAATGAGCATCATCAGCATGGAAGCATGTCCTCTGGAATAATGGCCAAAGCATGAAGGGGCATACAAATGTTTAGCATTTCTGGCACGTAAATACTTTGCAATGCTGGCTACAAAAGCGCCATGCCTGTTCTCACTTTCTGGTGACATTGTAAATAAAAAGTGGGCAGCATTATCTCCTGTAAATGTAAACAAATTTGTTTGTCTTAGCGATTGGTTGAACAAGAAGTAAGACTGAGTGGACTTGTAGACTCTGAAATTTTACATTGTTTTGTTTTTGAGGGCAGTTATGTAACAAAAAAAATCTACATTTGTCAGTTGCACTTTCACAACAAAGAGATTGCACTACAGTACTTATATGAGGTCAGCTGAAAAATACTATTTCTTTTATCATTTTTACAGTGCAAATATTTGTAATAAAAAATAATATACACTTTGATTTCAATTACAAAACAGATGACAATATATTTAAAAATGCCTTAATAAATACCCAACCTTAATTTTAAAAATCCAGTGATGGAGAATCCACCACGACTCTTGATAAATTGTTCCAATGGCTATTTACATTCACTGTTAAAAATGTTGCAGCTTATTTCTAGTCTAAATTTATCTAGCTCCATCTTAACAGCTATTGGATCATGTTAGGCCTTTCTCTGCTACACAGAAGAGGCCACTATCAAATATTTATTTCCTGCAGAGGTATGTGTAGACTTTGATCAAGTCACTCCTTAATCTCTCTTTGTTAAACTGACTTAGATTGAGCTCCTTGAGTCTACCACTACAATGTATGTTGTCCAATCCTTTGATCATTCTCATGGTTTTTCTCTGAACTCTCCCCAATTTAGCAACATCCTTCTTCAATTGCTGTTGCACCAGTGTCAAATACAGAGGTAATAGAACCTCCCTGCTCCTACTCAATATTCCTTTGTTTAATCATCCATTAGCACGGCCCTGTGAGCTGATTATCTACCACAACCCTCAAATCTTTTTCAGAGTCCCTGCTTCCCAGGATAGAGTCCCCCAGCCTGTCAGTATGGCCTGCACTCTTTGTTCCTAGGTTTGTACATTTACATTTAGCTGTAATTAAATGCACATTGTTGGGTTGCACCCAGCTTACTAAGTGAACCACATCACTCTGTATCAGTGGCCCGTCATCTTCTTTATTTATCAATCCTCCAATTTTTATGTCAACTTCAAACTGAATCAGTGATGATTTTGTGTTTTCTTTTGGTTCATTGATAAAAATGTTAAATAGCACAGGGCCAAGAACCGATCTCTGCAGGACACTGCAAGAGCCCTCTACCCCCACCCCCAGTGATGTGTCCATATTTACAGTTACATTTGGAGACCTGTCAGTTGGTCAGGTTTTATTCCATTTAATGTGTGCCATGTTAATTTTGTATCCTTCTAGTTTCTTAATCAAAATGTCACGTAGACCTTACAGAAGTCTATTACATCAACACTGTTGCCTGTATCAACCAAACTTGTCATCTCATTAAAAAGTAAAATCTCAGGTCAGTTTGGCAGGATCTATTTTCCATAAACACTGTTGATCAGCATTAGTTATATTACCACCCTTTAGTTCTTTATTAATCGAATCCTGTTTCAGCCGTTCCAGGATTTTGCCCAGGATCACTGTCCTGCTGGCCTATAATTACCAGCTCAACCCATAAATGCATGTGTAGAGAAGGCTGTATTGCACACACAGGCATAGCTAACTTACCCACCCACCGAACGAAGAGGGTATTCACCCACAAAAGCTCATGCTTCAATACATCTGTTAGTCTTTAAGGTGCCACAGGATTCTTTGCTGCTCTTACCCGCCTAGTATGTGTGTGTGATGGCCACCAGCACAGCTTGAAATAGGGACCTTGGGAGCGAAATCCGAGTCTCTATAATTGGAGCTACAGATCCATGCTCTCGGGCTAACAGCTTTAATAGCCCCATCAGCTCTGTGGGTGGGGCACAGACAGAACATGGGTCTGACCCGCGAGTTACACATGGGCTGAAGCAAGAGCTCCACAAAGAATGCACTGTGGACAAGGAACAAGCCAAGCCCTCTTGGCAATGTTATTCAGTGATTTCATTTCCAATACCAGCCCCGAAGCAAGTGTGACCTGCTCCCAGACAACTCCAAACAGAACCACGGCAAAACTCACCCATGCATTATTTCCTCTGAATTAGGCACCTGCCGATTTGTGTGTCTAACCTATTTTAATAGCAGATCTTGGAGACCGCTGATTTGTTTGAAATGTCAAGCAGGGCTCAGGAGGATTCTTTACTTACCGCATCTACAACTCCATAAGTAATGTACTAGCTGACTGTGTTGCTTGCCCTCTGAGTGGGAGCACATAGGAGATAAAACCCTACTGTTACTGCTTAATGGCATCTCTCTTTTAGCTCCAGGCTGTGAGGGGTTGAGGTTCTGTCCCCTCTGGTGACCCTTGGAAGTAGGGGCTTGTCACTAGAGCTAGGGGGACATTTTCTGACAAAACATTTTTCCTTTGGATTTATCGAAATCAAAACATTCCTCAGGGAATATGTCACTAGCACTGAAACATCCAATGCAAACTGCCTGGATTCCTGCTCACGCACCAGGCTCCCTGGGCTGCCCCACTCTGCAGCTGACTGCTCCCATGGCTTCCAGGCTCCCATGTTCTGTGGCAGCCAGCATGTTTGGGACCTGGGGCTGCCAAGGCTTCCAGCTCACTCCTGGGAAGCTGGCGAGAAGCTTGGAAGTGGTGCCACTCCCAGCCACTCTGCCGCTTGCCAAGCAGGCTCCCAGACAGCCAGGACTTTCTGCTGTTCCAGCACCCCACCCCACCCCAGCCCAGCCCAGTTTCTCAGCACCCTACTCCAGCTGTCTGCTTGCTGGACAGATGGGATCCCTGGGCTGGCCGGCTCCCAGGTTTGCAGTGTCATAGATCCAGAGTGGGCAGGGAGCTTGGGAGCTGGGCCTCCCCGGCTCACACCTGGTGAACTACTGAGGGGCCTGGGATCCCTAGCAGCCTGCCTGGCAGGCAGCCAAGGAGCTGGGACCCTGCTCCAAGGGAGCTCACCAAGTGGGCTGTCCGGCTCTCAGGAATGCCCTGCTCCTGCCTAGTGGAGTACTGGGTTTCCCAGGCTTCTCGGTTTCCAGGCCTCCCAGCTGCATGGCAGCCTGCTGGGGGCTGCTGGGGGTTGCAGATTCCCCAGCTTCTCTGCAGCCTGCCCAGTGGAATTCCAGGCCCCCAAGCTCCTCAGAGTCACCTGCTCCCTCACTGCCTCCCTAGCAGCCTGCCAGCCTCCCCACTGGCCAGCTCCATACCTCAGGATCCCAGCAAAGCTGGATATCAGGCTATCTGAGCTAGCCCGCTCCCCAGTTGGCCAGATCCCAGGTCTTCCAGGCTCCCAGCTGTGCGGCAACCCACCAGAGCTCATAGACTCCCAAGCAATAGGGAGCATGTTTCATTCAGAAACACCCAAATATCCCGGAACGAAATCCTGGGGGAATTTCACTGCTGCCAGAAGGTTGGAGTTTGTGGCTTTTCACCTCGAGATGGGGCAAACTGTTTTCCCAAATCTCAGCATTTTTCACAGAAATGAAATTCAGTTGATACCTTTTGTTTGAGAAGTTACCCTGCAAATCTGGAGAACTGGCTTCCGCTGTTTCCAAGCTGAGGGCAGGTACTGCCTGTTCGGTTCCTTCTCTGTACTCTTTGTCCTCCCTGGCAACCAGAGCACCCACTTGGGCACCTTTCCTTCATTCACCTGCCTCTAATGAATTGGGCTGTGGGGACCTGGCCTGGGGTGTTTTTGTTTGTTTGATTTTAAAGGGGGGAAAAACCCATAGCAGCTTGGTGGGTTTCCACACAAACTTTGTACTTCTGACGCTCTGATTTACAGAAACAGAAGGCGTACGTGAAAAATTCTCAATACCAGAAGCATTGGTGTGTAACTTCAATCTGTAGATGACAATTTTATTCTCAGATGTGAAGAGGGAAGTGATGAAAGAATGTCAAGGCTCTTGTGGCTTCACAGAAACAGTAAGTTACAGAACTACATAGTAGCCTGGAGGGAAAGAAAAGAGTCTTTACTGATTGCCGAGAAGGACATGGTTAGTGGATGGTGTAACAGGGTCTTATCCAATCAGGCCTCAGCACCAGCTGCTGCCTCAGTTTCCCCTTCTTGGGTTTCTCCAAACATGCACCTAGCCATTTGTGAGTCAAAGAATCCCTTTTGTTGGGGTTCTGTTTGGTTAAAAAGCATCACAGTTCAAGTGTCAACTTAAATCAAAACAAGTCTTTCCTCCCACATCACAATTTCTTTAGTGCCCCTACTGGGCTCAACAGTTCCTTCCCAAACCCAGGCCCTGCTGCCTGGTGCATCCTCACATCTCTTCTGGCTCCTGCTCCTCACTTTCTAGCTGGCAGCTATGGTCCCCCAACCCAGGGCACACTGCAGACCCACTCCTAGCTGCTCCATACAGGCCTCTTCCCTACTTCTCACCAATGGAGCAGCCTCCCCTCCCACAAACACACACCAGGCTACTACTAGGTGATCCTCGTCACCTGTCTCAAACACTAGCCCAAGCCCAAATCCATCAGCTTGAGCCAGATAACTAGGCACAGCGGGGCTCAGTCCAACTCCCTTAAAGGCTAGTCCCCCAGGACAAGTGGGATCAATGGTCATTGGAAACTGAAGACAGGAGAGCGAGTGCAGTTGTGAGCTGTGGGGCAGAGGCTTGGTTTGGTAGAAGCTAGGAACATGCGGAAGATGGACCAGCCCCAGTAACAGGGCTACATAAAGCTTGTCAGTCTTCGTATGATTGCATTCCCTGGATGGTTGATTCTTCTCCTCACTGGTGCTCCCAGTCAATACTGCAAATGCAAGATTAGTCATGACCAATCGCTAGTGTATGAATTTATCTCTGTAGAGGGGCTTTGCCGAGGGCGGTCCCTCAGCGGGGCATCCCACCGCCTCGCTCTAAGTCGCCATCAGTCCAGGCTCTGCAGCAGCATGGGACGGAAAGCACACGGTCGGGGGCTCAGACCTTTAAGCAGGGGCTGAGTCAATAGTTCTATTGCAGCCCAGGCCCTAGGTCAGGGCAGGGCAGCAAGCAAACAGTCAGGGACCCAGGCCCTTAGGCAGGGGCCGAGTCAGCAGTTCAGTAGCAGCCCAGGCCCTAGGTCAGGGCAGGGCAGCAAGCAAACAGTCAGGGACCCAGGCCCTTAGGCAGGGGCCGAGTCAGCAGTTCAGTAGCAGCCCAGGCCCTAGGTCAGGGTGGGGCAGCAAGCAAACAGTCAGGGACCCAGGCCCTTAGACAGGGGCCGAGTCAGCAGTTCAATAGCAGCCCAGGCCCTAGGTCAGGGTGGGGCAGGAAGCAAACAGTCAAGGACTCAGGCCTTTAAGCAGGGGCTGAGTCAATTATTCAATCGCAGGAGGTCCTAGCCTCCCCAGGCCAGGGAGAAGGGGGAGTCTGTCACCCAAGGAGTGGGTGGCAGGGGGGACGCAGGCCCTCCCACTCCACTGCGTCCCAGCCCGGGGCCCTAGCAGCGGCAAAGACTCGCTGCTGTCTGTGGGGATCCTGGCTGCAACACACTGACATAGGTTCAGGCAGTGCTGCAGCCAGATTGGTGTCGGCTGCCCCCGGGCTACTTCCACACTCCCCCTCGTAGGGTACCTGAGTCGTGCTAGTGTCCTCGGCTGTCTCAAACACCATCAGTTCCTCTGGGTACGCGGCGAAGGGCAGGCTCGGCTGTTCCTCGGGGTAGCTGGCACGGGACAGGCTTGGCTCCTCCTCGGGGTAGCTGGCACGGGGCAGGCTCGGCTCCTCCTCGGGGTAGCTGGCACGGGGCAGGCTTGGCCAGTCCTCCTCGGGGTAGTGAGTGAGGGGTAGGCTCGGCCAGTCCTCCTCAGGGTAGCGAGCAAGGGGTAGGCTTGGCTGGCCAGGTGTGAGCTCAGCCCGGCTGCGGCCTGCTGCTGTCTCCCAAGAGGGAGCTCGGTCGCAGACGTCTGGTCTCTCCGACAGCTGGTTCTCCGCTGAGCTCTGCAGGTGAGCTTTTATACTTCCAGGTCTGCGCCGTGACCGCTGAGTGGCGGGCGCAGGACCCAGTGGCTCCGCCCACGTTGGTGTTAGGGGAGGTTCATCCCTCAGCGGGGCTGTGGGGTATCCCATCGCCTCGCTACAATCATGTTCAATGTGCCAAAACCTGAGGGAGGTAGGAAACAAGCAACAAATGGACTAACATGATGAAAACAGAGAAATCTGTCATGCAAAATATGATCTTCATCAATAGGCATTAAGTAGCAAGACAGGAAAGATTTGGGCTCACCTCAAAAAGCACAAAAAGTCAGGGAGGAGGAGGAGTGGAGGGGTTGTCGTTTTCCAAGATCAAATGTGTGATTGAATGAACCTTTGTCTACTGGAATCCCAGGGCAGAACACTGATGAGTTTTCCTGTCCCGGAAGAAAATAGTTCTGACAATGTCATCAAAATGTAGCTGTAATGTTGAAACTTGCCTTAAGCACAAGAAGTGTTTGATCACAACACAGGACACAATTCACACAAACAGAGTCTCTGCAGAGGCAAACAGTACAAGAACAACAGAAGGTTTCACAGGGACTTGACAAATTTGAGGCTGACATCACAACTGTCATGAGTGGAAATCTGGCTTGTTCTAATTAACAATAAAGAACTGGAACCACACAGGGAACAAAATTAAACAAATCATTCACAGACGCTATGGAAGCTTTCCACTACTTACTCAACAAGACTGATCCCACATAGGCTGCAGGTTGAGCACAGAGGAGGCCAAACTGATGCCAATGAAACATAATCCTCATGTCCCTCATTCTTTTCTACCATTAACAAGGAAGGTCTCTGTTGGCGAAGGAGGCCACATCACACTTCGTGGCATCGAAATGATGGAAACTTGTGGCAGAAGGCAGGGCAGATAATTTTTAGAGTCCTGCCACCTCTGTCCACTCGGCTCAACATCTGTTGAACGTGCTTTAGCATATCTGGACTGTTTTGGCCAAAATGGTGACACTGGCCATGTGCTGGAAAGAAAATAGGTGGGTGAGAGCGTATTGGTATCTAAGGATAGATGCAACTGGTGTAAGGGCCTATCGAGAGAACAGGTCGGGGCCTGGATTATTGTGCCTTTGCAGTTTGTTTACAGAATTGCAGCCTTTGCATTTTGGCCAATGTGCGTTCTGTCTGTATCCGAGCTTATTACACTCGGGGGAGTGATTCAGATAGTGTCCTGCTTGACGTTTCATCTCATAAAACCCATGATGGGCTTTTCACTTTCTTCCCTGGGATTTTTTCAAGCTGGGGAAAATTACAAAACCACACTAGTCAGATACTCCCCTTCGACTCTCCTTGAGAGCCAGAAGGTGCAAGCCCTCAAGCAGAGTGAAATCCTCATCTGCTTGGTCCTTGTTCTGCATAGGTCCTTATACCACCCTCCTTGCTGGAGCAGCTGAGTACCTGCTAGCAGTGCATTCCCCAGCTGCTGGCCCTTGTGCCCACAGAGACTGCTGGATCCACGTCAGACCGTCCTGTCCTACGTCTGCCCAGCGTCCCCTCAGGGCAGGTCACTTCCCTCTCCTCTTCCTAGCCGTTGGGGCCGTAAGCAGAGGCCAGGAAAGAACTGGGATTCCTATCAGAGAAGAGGTGGGGCAGCAAGGGTTCACTCCAGCTCTGTTGCCCAATGGCCAGAAACCTTTCCTCCTGGTGGCACAGCGCCCCGTAGTGGGTCTCAGAAATCTTTAGAATTGGATTATCCTTCAAGATTAAATTGCTTTGGGATTAGCCATGTCCTCTGTGTTAAATGAACTAAAGTGAGGAAACGCCACATGCTGGAGGAGGCCTAGAGCAGAGTGTCTCTCCGTCTCCACATTACCATGCAGCTATTTCTTTGTGCAGTAGATGGAGACCCAATACAGATTAGAACTGAAAAAGAAGGTGTGTTATTCCAGCACAGGTTCACACAGAAAACGAAACATCCTGCACCTTGGAAAAACTTCCTCAGGCACCATGATTTAATTGGGGATTGGTCCTGCTTTGAGCAGGGAGTGGGACTAGATACCTCCTGAGGTCCCTTCCAATCCTGATATTTTATGATTCTGTGCCAGCACTGGGGCTTCAGACAGGACATAGCTATTCTCACATTGGCCAGAGATGGCAATCAGCCTAACCAAAATACCTACAACATTACAGTCTGTAATTGGGTTTTCCAAACTGTTTTCACGTATGTTTGCCTTTAGTGGAAAATAAAGACGACCTTAAACCAAAATCCTGGATGTTGCTTCTACTTCTGATTCCAGCTTAGAGAGGCAAAGGGCATCTTTCCTTCTCAAATCAGGATTTGTTGCTCTCCTGGGCACCATGCTATTCCTTAAGGAAATTCTCTCAGCCTCTGCCACAGAAATGCATAGAAGGTGAAATTCAGCCCTTGCAGAGGGCTGTCACTAAGCCCAAATATCTCTTAAATATCATGTAAATACATTTCACCCAAACACATATAAGGAGACAGCTGAAATAAATAACTGCATGGGAGGATCTGGGACACAGAACAATCAAAGCAGAAAACAGATTCACATTCTTTAGTTTCCTTTCCTCCAAAGATGCTTGCACTACAAACTGCTTAAGCTAAACTTTTTTAAACTAAAAAGCCCATGCCACCTCAGTCACTAGAAAAGCAGGAGAAGATCTTGTTACTTTCATGGCATCCTCCATCCTGCATCCATTTGAACTGGAAAGGTCTCATGGAATTTTTAGGATCCCCAGTTCTTAAATTAAAGCCACCAAGATACTTTGCTGTGTCCGTGTTGTTCAGATTCTCAGACTGCCACATGTTTTGGCTCCCCTTAAATTACAGAGAAATTAATATATTTCACAAGCAGGCTCCTCACAGAACACACACATCATGATCATTGCTCAGATGCAAACAGTTTAGGGGCTGTCCATAACATTCTGAGAGATGTGAGATTGAAGGTCACTCTGAGTGTTACTAATTTCTAGACCACGAAAGCTTATGCCCAAATAAATGGGTTAGTCTCTAAGGTGCCACAAAGACTCCTCGGTTTTTTTGCTGATACAGACTAACACGGCTGCGCTGAAACCTGTCACTGATTTATAAATACCTCTGCAGCACCCAATCAGCACACAGTTTCATAAGTGATCACACAGTGAACTCTGCTGAAATGCAGTCATTTCATTTATTTGGTGGTGTGCTCTCTGGCTGGGTTTTGCTTTCTGCGAGAAGGAACTGATTTCCCTTCCAGTGTTTTATTAACTGTCTTGTTAGCATTGGGCCTAATTCTGACCTGAATTCCCCATTTTCACTGGTTCAACACTATTTACTTCAATTAAGTTGCTCCTGATTTACATCAGCCAAATTAAGAGCAGAATCAGGTCCATTGCTTTTAAGTAGAGATGGCTGAAAATTGAATAAAAAAAGAGTAATGAAAAGTTTTGAAAATAATGTTCATTCCAAAGGTGTCCAGAAAGAATGATTTTTTGTTTGAAATGTTTCATTTTTGGTTTTTCTTACTTTTGTTTTCAATTTTTTCTCTTTTTGTTTTTTACATTTTGCACTGAAAAATGGAGGGAGCAGGAGAGGAAGGACAAAATGAGCCACTGGAAATTGAAAAACAAAATGAAAAAAGAAAAGAGTAAATTTTTCATTTTCCAATTTTGTAAACGAAATAGAAACATTTGAGAAAATAAAGATTTTTCATTAAAACATCTGATTTAGCAAAAAGGCCATTTTTCAATTTTTTTTTGTTGTTGTTTGACAAATTTTGACTGGTTCTACTTTTCAGGCTTGTGGATGGGCAGCCACCCCAAAAAGGAAGCAGCATATTGTGACAGTTGTGATGTTTTCATCTTGTACCTATTTTTCTACTCCTGTCACATAGTTCCTTCATCTTTGAAAGTAGCATCACCCCTTTGAACGGCCTGACGCTATGCTATGGTATGGCAGTTCTTTATTAGTGCCTCTTTGAAGTATTTTTCACCATGTAAAAATAGTTTCCTCATATGAACTCATGTGCCTCTTGAGATCATTTCCTCTCATTAATTGCTACATCTTTTTATGGCACTTCTTGGTTTTCCTCTGCTAAAATTCCTTCCATTCTTTCCTCCTCTATGCTGTGACATCTTTTTGTGGATTTATGCATCCTTAACTTGCTGCTTTTTCTTAAAAACATGTCCCCTCGAGAAACCGTTTGATCTTCTGCTTATTTCTGTACAGTTCCATTTCAGGAAGCTGTATATTGCCTTGCCAATGGTGCACACAGAGGTCTTCATCCGTATTATCAGCTTTCCTGGATTTGCTCTCAACTGGTCAAGGTCTCCATCTTGAATAGCATTGGTGTCTATTGCCCAAATAAGAGGGAAGGGGCCAGAGCAGGTGTGCGAATCAACTGAGAAGCTTCTGGAAGGCATGTGAGATCATAAAAAGGGCAGGCAGTGCTGGTCATGGAGAGAAACAACGGCACCATCCAGAGGTGAGAGAGAAGACAGCTTGCTGTAATACTGCTGAATGTTGTTGGTAAGTGGTGCTGGAAGGGCTACAGTTCTAAAGGACAGAAAGGGGGTAGCAAGTGGCAAAACGGAAATGTGGGACAGTTTAGCAGGGATGACTGAACCAGGCCAGGCCTGTGGCTACAAAATTGTTATGACTTGATTTCCCTTCTGCTACAGCTTGTTGCAGAAACACAGCAGTGGTCATCCATTGTCATAAACAGATAGCTAAGGGTTAATGTCTCTTTCACCTATAAAAGGGTTAACACCAGTAACCTGAAACACCTGACCAGAGGACCAATCAGGAAACAAGACTTTTTCAAATCTGGGTGGAGGGAAGTTTGGGGTGTGAGTTCTTTGTTCTTTGTCTTGTGTCTGTGCCCTCTCGGCTCTGAGAGTGATTTTTCTACCTCCAGGCTTTCTAATCTTCTGTTTCCAAGTTGTAAGTACAAGGATAGTAAGACAATAGGTTTATATTGTTTTCTTTTGTATTTACATGTGTGTAGTTGCTGGAGTGTTTTGAATTGTATTCTGTTTGGATAAGACTGTTTATTCATTTTTTTCCCTTTAAGCAATTGACCCTGTATATTATCATCTTATTACAGAGACTAAGTTTAATGTCTTTTTCTTTCTTTTTTTATATAAAGCTTTCTTTTTAAGACCTGTTGGAGTTTTTCTTTAGTGGGGACTCCAGGGAATTGAGTCTGCAGCTCACCAGGGAATTGGTGGGAGGAAAAGGTCAGGGGGAAAATCTCTTTGTGTTAGATTTACTAAGCCTGACTTTGCATACCCTCTGGGTGAGGGGGGAGAGAGATTAGCTCTCTCGGTACTTGTGTTTCCAGGACTGGAAACAGGGAATCTCCTAGGGTCGTCCAGGGAGGGGAGCCTGGGAGGAAGTACCAAGGAAACAAGGGGAGGGGGTTATTTCCCTCTGTTGTAAGACTCAAGGCATCTGAGGGAAGGTTTGGGGGGACCAGAGGGTATCAGGCCCTAAAAATTCCTGATTGGTGGCAGCACTATCAAATCTAAGCTGGTAATTAAGCTTAGGGGAATTCATGCTAACACCCATATTTTGGACGCTAAGGTCCAGATCTGGGAAAAAATGTTATGACATCCATATAAAAGCTCAGTTTTTGGACCTCCCTATAACATGCTGCATCAGTTTTGCCTCACAAAATGGCAGCTGCCCCTGTAGACAAGCAGACTCCTAGTAATTCAGTGATGCAGTACAGGAGACCTACATCGCATCAAATACATAGGCACCCCAAACCTATCAACCTGCAGAGTCCAAAGCCAAGACAGCCGAGCAGCCAGACATACCTGTGTAGCAGGGTGTGACGGGGTGGACTGACCCCACACTGGAGCAGAAGGGGTTAAAGCAGTGCTCTTAGCAGCCAAAGCCACATCCCCTCGACCCTGCTGGCCATACTCCAACTGCTGTTGCAGTATAAAAGGGAGCAGCCTAGCTCAGTCTGGGCTGACTGCCAAGGAGGAAGGCTGCTTGTTAGAGACTCCAGCCCAGGAACCGTTACACCCTTGCCTATGGGAGCTGAAGAGCCAGAAACCTGGACCCGAGGCCTGCTGCTATCAGAACCCCAGGGAGCATCCGGCACTGAGGAGCCTAGAGGCCCCGCTAGCCTATGGACCACTGCTGCAGGAAAGCCGGTGGGAAGTGACCTGGTGAGGGAGTGGTACCTTCCACCCTCATGACGTCAGCGTATTTCAGTGGGATTCCCCACTGACCAAGTGGCAGACCACTCCCCCACTGTTAGGGCCCTGGGTCGGGGCCCAGTGGAATCGGGTGGGACCGGGTCCCCCTCCTGGGACTGCCATCCCCCTGGTGATGGCCCCCAGGCACTGGCCACTTGGCCACCTTAAACTTCAGTCATGGGTGGCTGTATTGACTCCGGCCATTGGGCCACACTCCCCTGCAGTTAAGGGGAGTCCAGCCATTGGGCCACACTTCATAAGAACATAAGAATGTCCCTTCTGGGTCAGACCAAAGGTCCATCTAGCCCAGTATCCTGTCTTCTGACAGTGGCCATTGCCAGGTGGCCCAGAGAGAATGAACAGAACAAGTAATCATCAAGTGATCCATCCCCTGTTGCTCATTCCCAGCTTCTGGCAAACAGAGGCAAGGGACACCATCCCTGACCTCTCTGGCTACTAGCCATTGATGGACCTATCCTCCAGGACATTATCTAATTCTTTTTTGAACCCTGTTATGGTTAGGAGAAGGGAACACGGGGACAAGGGGACCAGAGTGAGGTCGCCCAGATCGAGGCCCACCGGCAGAGTGTCTTCCTCCCTCTGCATGACCGGGGTCAGAACCAGGGCCTCGATCTCTTCGTAGATGGAAGGGAGATCACCGTCCACCACCCCAGGGCCGTCTCCGCCAGCACCCAAGGCAATGCCCATCTCGGCGCTCGCAGGGGCTTTGGATGGTAAGGGGGCGAGAGAGGCTCCCCCGGGGGCTTCCACGGAAAGGGACCCTGGAGGAGGGGCGGTGTCACCTTCCAGTGCTGTCATGGTGTCCCCAGCCGGCACCACAGAATGGGAGTCATCAGGGGGCAGGGCAGAAGGCTCGTCATCGGTGCCCCCCTTCCTGCTCTTCCGGGGGGTCTCTGAATCTAAAGGGTGTAATGGGACCCGAGTCTTCTGCTTGCCCCGCTTCCCCTGCACTAAGAACCAGCCCTCCATGGCATCATCCGGGGGCAGGCTAACAGGGGTTGGGTCGGGGGGCAAGGGCAATGGCTCAGGGACTCGGGGAGGCAATGGTGGGGTAGCAGGAATGAGGGAGGATTCCCCCTGGGGTGAGCCTTCTCCCACGCCCGGTGGTATCTCCGCCACACCCTCCTCCACAGTGGTGGACTGAGAAAGAGGAGGGGCAGCTTCGGGTGCCGGGCAGCCAGGGGTATCAGCGGTGACAGGGCCGGCGCCTAGCCGGGGCTCGGGGGTCCCGGATGCTCCTCCGTGCCGGGCCAAGGGGCAGTCCCTCCGGACATGCCCCATCGCCCAGCAGAGGTAGCACCGGGCCTCCCCAGTCGAATAATGCACCCAGTAGTGGGCTCCCTTGTAGGGGACCAGAAAGGACCCCTTGAGCGCTGTGACGTTATTGGTATAAACTGGGACCATATAGAACATGGTTTGCAACCAAGGTCCTGTAGTGGCACCAAATCTTATGTAAAGGGGGTCATATAAGGTGTCTAAGACCAGGTTATGGGTTACTGGTTATGATTATGCGGTTTGTATGTCTGTATCATTTTGTAGTTAAAGTTATAAGTATTGGTTGTATACTGTCTGTATTTCAAATTGGTGCTGTAGTTCTGGGTGACACCCCAGACAAGTTGGTGTTAGCTCTGCTTAGCCTGCTTGATGGCCCATTAAGGACCATCAGCTACACAATCGACCCGTTGAGAGGAGGCAGATACACCTTGTAACTCAGCAAAGTATGCAGGGACTTGCCCATGTGACTCTAGACTCCATTTTGCTGTAATTTTCCACAGTAAGAACAAAGAAGTGTTCTTACACCTGGAAGAGCCTACATAAGGCTGATGCCTCATCTCCATCTTGTCTTCAATCCTGGTTCCTACCTCTGGGGGGACTTTGCTACAAACTGAAGCTCTACACAAAGGACTGATGACCCATCCCAGAGGGGTATGTTCTCCAGAGACTTGATTTGAACCTGCAGTTTACTCCATCACTGCTACAAGCCTGAACTAAGAACTTTGCCATTACTGTATGTAATTGATTCCATTTAACCAATTCTAGCTCTCATCTCTATCTTTTTTCCTTTATGAATAAACCTTTAGATTTTAGATTCTAAAGGATTGGCAACAACGTGATTTGTGGGTAAGATCTGATGTGTATATTGACCTGGGTCTGGGGCTTGGTCCTTTGGGATCGAGAGAACCTTTTTCTTTTACTGGGGTGTTGGTTTTCCTAACCATTCATCCCCAGGACAGGTGGCACTGGTGGTGATACTGGGAGACTGGAGTGTCTAAGGAAATTGCTTGTGTGACTTGTGGTTAGCCAGTGGGGTGAAACCGAAGTCATTTTTGTCTGGCTGGTTTGGTTTGCCTTAGAGGTGGAAAAACCCCAGCCTTGGGCTGTGACTGCCCTGTTTAAGCAATTGGTCCTGAATTGGCACTCTCAGTGGGGTCCCGCCAGAATCGCATCGTCACAAGCGCCTCTCTGCCTCGCGCCTCTCCGCCACGAGAGGACGTGATGGAGGGTGGGGTCCTTGCAGCCCAACGGGAGAGGGCTGATGACGGAGATGGGGCGCCCCAGGGCAGAAAGGGTGGGCAGGAATGTGGCATTGGGCAGGAAGGGAGGGACGGAGGTCAGGATCAAGCAGACGCCCAGGTCTTCCAACGACTCCAGGGGGATGAACATGCCCCTCACTGCCAGGCCCATCACTTCCTGCTTCTGATGTACTTAAAAACATTTTGTTATTACCTTTGGAGTTTTTGGCTAGCCGTTCTTCAAACTCCTCTTTGGCTTTTCTTTTAACACTCTTGCACTTAAGCTGGCCGTGTTTGTGCTCCTTTCTATTTGCCTCACTAGGATTTGACTTCCGCTTTTTAAAGGAAGTCTTTTTATCTCTCACTGCTTCTTTTACATGGTTGTTAAGCCATGGTGGCTCTTTTTTAATTCTTTTACTGTGTTTCTTAATTTGGGGTATACATTGAAGTTGGGCCTCTATTATGGTGTCTTTAAAAAGGGCCCATGCAACTTGCAGGAATTTCACTTTAGTCACTGTACCTTTTAACTTTTGTTTAACTAACCCCCTCATTTTTGTATAGTTCCCCCTTTTGAAATTAAACGCCACAGTGTTGGGCTGTTGAGGTGTTCTTCCCACCACAGGGATGATGAATGTTATTGTATTATGGTCATTATTTCCAAGCGGTCCTGCTATAGTTACCTCTTGGACCAGCTCCTGCACTCCACTCAGGATTAAATCTAGAGTTGCCTCTTCCCTTGTGGGTTCCCGTACCAGCTGCTCCATGAAGCAGTCATTTAAAGTATCGAGAAATTTCATCTCTGCATTTTGTCCCGAAGTAAAATGTTCCCAGTCAATATGGGGATAATTGAAATCCCCCACTATTATTGGGTTCTTAATTTTGATAGCCTCTCTAATTTCCCTTAGCATTTCATCATCACTATTACTGTACTGGTCAGGTGGTCGATAATAGATCCCTAATGTTATATTTTTATTGGAGCATGAAATTTCTATCCATAGTGATTCTATGGAACATGTGGATTCACTTAAGATTTTTACTTCATTTGAATTTACATTTTCTTTCACATATAGTGCCACTCCTCCCCCTGCACAACCTGTTCTGTCCTTCTGATATATTTTGTACTCTGGAATGATTGTGTCCCATTGATTGCTCTCAGTCCACCAGGTTTCTGTGATGCCTATTATATCAATATCCTCCTTTATCACAAGGCACTCTAGTTCACCCATCTTATTATTTAGACTTCTAGTATTTGAGTACAAGCACTTCAAAAACTTGTCCTTGTTTATTTGTCTGCCCTGTTCTGATGTGCCAGATTCTTTTTTATGTGACTGTTTATCATCTGATTTAGCCCTTACATTATCCTCTTCCATCCTTTGTTCCTGACTGGAGATTCTCTATCATCAGACTCTCCCTTAAGAGAAGTCTGTGTCCGATCCACATGCTCCTCTGCAGCAGTCGGCTTTCCCCTATCTCCTAGTTTAAAAACTGCTCTACAACCTTTTTAATGTTTAGTGCCAGCAGCCTGGTCCACTTTGGTTTAGGTGGAGCCCCTCTCTCCTGAACAGGCTCCTCCCATCCCAAAAGTTTCCCCAGTTCCTAATGAACGTAAAACCCTCCTCTCTACACCATCGTCTCATCCACACATTGAGACTCTGAAGCTCTGCCTGCCTACCTGGCCCTGCGCGTGGAACTGGGAGCATTTCTGAGAATGCCACCATAGAGGTCTTGGATTTCAGTCTCTTCCCTAGCAGCTTAAATTTGGCTTCCAGGACATCTCTCCTACCCTTCCCTATGTCATTGGTACCTACATGTACCACGACCACCAGCTCCTCTCCAGCACTACACATAAGTCTGCCTAGATGCCTCGAGAGATCCGCAACGCTAGGGGATCAGGGGGGATAACGGCATAGGGGGGTGCAGTGAACAAGGGCAAACTCAAATGGGGGATGGGCACAAGTGCATTGGAGGAGGCACGAGCGCACGATGGAAGGGACCAATCAGGGCTGGGGGATCACAGGGTGGAGGAGGGAAAAAGGGCGAACTAGGAACGGGGCGGAGGGATCACGGGGCTAGCTGCAGGGCTGGGGCAGGACAATCGGGGCCGCAGAGGGAAACAGGTGGGGCAGACAAAGAAGGCACAGGAAAGGTGGTCAGCCCAGGGCACGGTCGGGGGGGTATGCGCCCACAGGCACTTGTGCAAAAGTCAATGCATGGCTGCTGTTGCTGCAGGCTCAGTGGTGGAACTGGGCATGGCGAGCCAGGCGAGCAGCTCAGTCCCAAAGGCAGGAGGCCGAAGCAGAAAGAAACCAGCCAGCAGGGGTGGTGGAGGGGGCAACAATGGTGGTGGGGGCAAAGGGGAACACGGATGGACCTGGGGCAGGCTGCATGCCACACCCCCGGCATCCCAACAGACACAGTCCAAACCCCACCACAAGAGCACAGTTCAAAAAAATACTCAGACCAGAAAAGCCCCCTCCACCGTGGTCCTCATGCGGTCTTCCAGCAGCGGGGGGTCCTCTTCTCCTCCTACTCCTTCTCCTCGGGGCTCCAACAGCTCCCCAGCAACAGCCACAGTAGCTCCAGCAGCTCCAGGTAGTGGCGGTCTGGTGTCCAGGCAGGAGGGACCCCGCTCAGATGGTGGTGACCTCAGCAACAAGAGCTGGGGTCCCTCACTCCCCTCCTTCTCTGGAAAGCAGGCCTTTAGCAGCCTTCCCCCCTCCTCAGGGCTGTAGGTGGAGTAACAGCAGCAATGGAGGGTGGTGGGGTGCGGGGGTCAGCAGCCAGCCAACTAGAGGGTAGCACAGAAGGGCATGGGGGGGTGGAAGTGGTGGTTTCTGGCCCAGCCAGCGGAGCAGCTGGAACAGCAGCAAGGAGGGCCAGTGTTCAGCAGCAGCAGTTGCAGCCCTCTGCCTTCCTGCAGCCTCCAGGCCAGATGGCTACAGGAGAGTGTTCGAAGGCAGATATATTAGCCCCTGGTTAAGTAGGTCCCCTTTCCCTGGATAAGGTAACAGGGAAGATTCCAGAACAATCAGGAACTTTCTGGAAACAATTAAGGCAGGCTAATCAGGGCACCTGGGTTTAGAAAGGAGCTCACTCCAGTCAGGGAGCGGGGAGCCAGAGGAGAGGAAGTGTGTGTGAGGAGCTGGGAGCAAGAGGCACAAGGAGCTGAGGGTATGAATACACTTGCACTTCAAAGCGCTGCTGCGGCAGCACTGCCACGGCAGCGCTTTGAAGTTTCGATTGTGGTCGCAGCGCCAGCGCTGGGAGAGAGCTCTCCCAGCGCTGCACGTACTCCACATCCTCTACGGGTGTAGCTTGCAGTGCTGGGAGCCGCGCTCCCAGCGCTGCGGCACTGTTTACACTGAGGCTTTACAGCGCTGTATCTTCCAGCGCTCAGGGGGGTGTTTTTTTCACACCCCTGAGCGTGAAAGTTGCAGAGCTGTAAAGCGCCAGTGTAGCCATGGCCTGAGAGTGAGAGGCTGTGCTGCTGGAGGATTGAGGAGTACAAGCATTATCAGACACCAGGAGGAAGGTCCTGTGGTGAGGATACAGAAGGTGTTTGCAGGAGACCATGGGGAAGTAACCAAGGGAATTATAGCTGTCTTGCAGCTGTTCCACAAGGCACTCTGGACAGCTGCAGCCCACAGGGCCCTGGACTGGAACCTGGGGTAGAGGGCGGGCCCGGGTTCCCCCCAAACCTCCCAACTCCTGATCCAACACAGGAAGATCTCCGAGGCTAACAAAAATCCGCCAATAACCCGTTATAACACGGGTTCACATACAACGTGGTAAAGCTCTGACATGCTGCTCTAAGCAGTGTTTTAAGGGTGCCGGGCCAGAGCTGAGGGGTTGGATAAGGGGCAGAGGGTCTCGGGGGCGGTCAGGGGCTCCCCCCAGGGTCTAGGAGGCAGGAGCTGTGGAGGGAGCAATTTTGGGGGTCCCGCAGTCCCAGAGTGGCCCAGGGGCTTAGCAGGGGGCCGGAAGCAGCTGGCTCTGCTTCCCTCACCCTGGCCCCAGACATGTCGCTCGGAGGAGGGGGCTTGGAGGAAGGAATCCTCCCCACGCTCACCACAGCAGCGGCAGAAGCAGAGCAGCCCAGCCCCATCCTGCTCCACTCCACCAGCTCCCAGCCGCGGTGCTCCACTTCCCGCCACAGGTGAGCGCAGGACCTTTCCCCAATCTCCTCCCTGGCCCTCCCCAGCAACACGGCTGGGGCTGGGGCAAGGAAAGTGGAGGAGGCTGGGGCCACATCGCTCCGCTTCCCGCTGCAGGTGAGTATGGGGAGGCGTCCTTTCCCCAACCTCCCTGCACTTACCGGCTGCGGGAAGCGGAGCAGCCCGGCCCAAGCCCGCTCTACTCCACCAGCCCCCTCACCTGCTTCCCGCCACAGGTGAGTGCGGAGGGCGTCCTTTCCACAACCTCTCCGCACTCACCGGTGGCGGGAAGCGGAGCGACACAACTGGGAGGTGGCAGAGTAGAGTAGGCTGGGGCCACATTGCTCCACTTCCCGCCGCTGCCAGTGAGTGCCTGTCAGGGGGCCGAGGGTTTGGCTAGGGGTCGAAGCAGACAGGGGACAGGGAGCAGGGCGGATGGGTAGGGGGTGGGGTCCTGGGGGTGATTAGGGACAGGGGTCTCTGGAGGGGGCAGTCAGGGAACAAGGAATGCAGGGGTGTCAAAGCAAGTTCAGTATAACGCAGTCTCACCTATAATGCGGTGAGATATTTTTGTCTCTCGAGGACTGTGTTATATCGGGGTAGAGGGGTGTGTGTATGTGTGTGTATCTATATCTATACATAGGTGATTTGGCATTAGTGTTAATTCCAGTGAGGAAGTACAAGATGCAAGATTGTTGGGAGGGTTCATTTGAGGTGATAGAGAGCTGTGGAAACAGTACATGTCAATAGATTGAAGACTTGCCAGGAAAGAGATATGATGGGGAATATGATTTGTTGTGCTGATAAGAGGACATTGACTTGATCAGGGAGAGAAAGGAACAGACTCCTCTAGAGAGCACTGCAATTTGGGAGGGTTTGGACCCAACCCAAAAGCCAGAAATGTTGTCCTTTTTGAAATACCATAGCAGGTATTTTCCAACCAGCTGGGTTTAACTAACAAAAAAGTGCATTCCATTGAAACCCCAGGGCCACACCCTGTCCCTAGCAGAGCATATCATGCTAAAGGAGAAATGCAAAGAGATTCAGGATGAAGTGGACAGTATATTAGGTATAGGGGTGACTCTAAATCAAAAAGCCCGTGGGCATCTGCTATTGTGAATGTACCTAAAAGGGATAAAACCCATGAGATTTTGTGAGAATTTTAGAAGGATAAATCATCCAACCTGATCCTTATCCCACGACCTGGCTGGAGGACCTACGGGGAAGGAGCATTAGCAAATTCATACGTACACTGGCTTTGACTCAAGGATATTGGCAAATTGCTCTAGCTGCCGATGCCCACGAAAAGTCAGTTTTCATAGTGGATCCTGACCTATATGGGTTTAAGGTTATGCCTTCTGGATTAATAAGTGTGGGGGCTACTTTTCAGAGGTTTGTCAATGAGGTGTTGCAGGATTTACAGGCCTTTGCCAATATATAGAGAATTTGGCTATTTTCAGACACTCCTGTTAAGACCCCCTGAACCATGTGGGAATTGTATTGCAGAGACTCAGAGAAGCCAGACTCACCACAAGGTCTCCAAATGAAAGATGGGGGGCCTCAGAAGTGTCTTATCTAGGGCACAGGGTGGGCAGTGGGTTTGTTCGCCCAGAGCCTTTAAAAGTAGGTGCCATTCGGAATTGACCTACAAACCAAGAAGCAGGTTTGATTCTTTATCAGTCTGGCCAACTATTACTGGAGATGTGTAAAGGGGTTTAACAACATTGTGGCCCCCCATAAAAGACTTTACAAAAAAGGGGAAGCCAGACCAGGTGATACGGACTGAGGCTGTGAGAGAGGCTTCAACGGCATAAAAAAGTGGCTTTTGTCTAAAGAGCCAGTTTTAGTCACTCCTGCTCTCAGCAAACCCATTGTGCTGTGCACTGATGCTTCTAATGTTGAATTAGGTGTAGTGCTAATGCAGGCTGGGGGCGGGAAGGAGACACCCCATTGCCTTCCACACAGAACATAACACTCCCTTTTGCTGACAGCATAGTTATGCCATAGTTTGGGCTATTAACACCTTAAGCCTAATCTGTCTAACTGAAGATCTAATGTTCTAGTGGACCACTCCCTGCTAATATGGTTGCAAGAAGCCAAAGGGACCCATCCCAGACTATTACACTGGAGTCCAGCTCTACAGAAGTACGACACAGAAATCGTTCTTATCAAGGAAAACGAAAATGTAGTGGCAGATGCCTTGTCAAAAGAGAGGGGGACCCTGAGAGGTGTTCAGGCATGTCGGTGACACCCCTTCCTACACCATTTTGCTTTGGGGGAGTCCAGCTTCCTGCAGTGACTAAAGAGCACAAGTACTGACCTCAAGGCAGATGGTTACAAACTAGGGCACAAACCCCAAACTGGCTGTGAGTTCTATACTTAGATTTTACCAGCCAAATATCAAGTGTAAGCTCCTCCGGCTCTATCAGAGCTAACCATGGCCTCACAGATAGTCCCCTTGGGTACTCCGATCTGTCTCACCACCCAGTTGAGCCTTTGTGATAGATGGTCCCTTACATCAAGTCCCAAAGAGCCAGTCACCGCAGGTCAATTGCACCTTTGATCTCGCTTGTAGTTTATTGTAGGACAACGCTTGTAGTCAATCCTACAATAAACTAGCTAAAGATTTATTAATAGGAAAAGGAAAAGGAAAAGAGTGTTATTTACCAGGTTAAAGCAAGTAAACATAGATACACAGATGACTTCCAGTCTTAAGTTTCAAAAAGTAATATAAGCTTCTATAATAAGCAAGCTCTAGCTGACCTTTAGATCTAACCTATGCTAAGCACTGGGGATCTCCTGCTTATGCCTATTAAACCTTGCCCCCCAGAGTCCAAGCAGCACAGAGATAATCAGTTTCTTCTGCTTGGGGATTATAACCCCCTCCTGCCATGTGCTCTGAGCTGCAAACTAAAGCTGATTGGAGGAATCTACTCGCATGACTCATCTGCATGTGGAGGGGAGGAAGAGCAGAACAAGTCACACAAGGTTACATTAGAACTACTCAAATATGACCTTATAATACAGGATACAGATTGTGACGTTACACTCCATATGCTTTATGAATGTGAATATGATGTAACTGGAATATGCTTTATGCAAAAGGTCTCTTGTAAGCTATAATTACAAAGCTTATAACCTACTGAGTGTGTTCATCCTATTTGTAAGAACATATCATTCTTGTATCTGAAACTAGAAATATGAAGTATAACTCTGAGGGCCTATTGTAATTATGCAAAGTGGGGACATTAATGGTGGTTTAGAAGATTGATGGCTCCCACTGACTAGGACAATTGACTGTAAATGGCTCCGTTTACCTGCAAGCCTGCCTGCGTAGTGTAGGCCAGCCCCTGGGTAATGAAAAATGAGGTCTTACAGTGACATGTGACTATGTCACCTGATACTGGAATCCATCTTAAACCTGGTGCTTTTCTGTTTAGGATGGATGGGGACCCAGAGAGACAAAGGGTTCCCGCATTGGGCCAAAGCTATAAAATGGGGTGGAGCAGGACAAAGGGTGTCCCAGTCATTAGAAAGCCCCTGCTGGAACCAACAAGGACTGTACCAGGGAAAAGGATTGTGCCCAGGCTAGGAAGGAGTCTAGTCTGTGAAAAGTATCAGGGGGTAGCCGTGTTAGTCCGGATCTGGGAAAAGCGACAAAAAGTCCTATGGCACCTTATAGACTAACATCATCTGATGAAGTGGGTATTCACCCACAAAAGCTCATGCTCCAATACATCTGTTAATCTATAAGGTGCCACAGGACTCTTTGTCGCTTTTTAGTCTATGAAAGAAGCTTATTGGAACATCTCTGAGGGTGAGAGTTACCTCTAATCAGTTTCTTAATGTATTAGACTTAGACCTGTGTGTTTTGTTTTATTTTGCTTGGTAACTTACTTTGTTCTGTCTGCTATTACTTAGAACCACTTAAGTCCTACTTTTTATACTTAAATAAAATCACTTTTGTTTATTGATAAACCCAGAGTAAGTAATACCTGGGGGAGCAAACAGTTGTGCATATCTCTCTAACAGTGTTATAGAGGGTGAACAATTTATGAGTTTACCCTGTATAAACTTTATACAGAGTAAAATGGATTTATTTGGGGTTTGGATCCCACTGGGAACCGGGTGTCTGGGTGCTGGAGATAGGTAACCTTCTGAGTGGTTTTCCATTTAAGCCTGCAGCTTTGGTGGCATGGTTCAGACCTTGGGTCTGTGTTGCAGCAGGCTAGTGTGTCTGGATCAACAAGACAGGGTTGTGCAGTCCCAAACTGGCAGGGATAACAGTCTCAGAGGTAATCTCAGGACATCAGGTGACAGTCCCAAGGGGGTCTCTGTGACCAAATCCATCACACAGATGTTATAAGTGAGATTAATGCCTGCAGCAACTCACAAGCATTCAATAAAGCCTAAACACTAAACAAATGCTTACAATTCTAATACCTGTTTTAACAACACTAACACACAGGTGAGCCAGACTGATTCCAGCCATGCATTTGTCAGTGTTCAGTAGAGAGATGGGGACCTGACCATTAGCTGGCACCTGGTCTGCCAGCATCACAACAAAAATTACCCTGGATAGGTACACCCACTGTTCCCTTTCTCTTTTACAAAGAGGCATAAAACTTTCTTAGCTCTTTGTAAGAAAATTAAACCCGAAATAAATAGCAGGTTAATCAATCACCCCCCAATGAAATAAGAAGGATCAATTTCCCTTCCATGTTGAGTTATCAGCTTAGAGTTTCTTCCAATTCTGGAAGTGCTGTAGGTCTATCACCTTGCTCACTTTCCCTTGTCATTGATTACTTTGAAAAAGAGTTGGCTTTTCCATTAGCTGTCTTTCCAGGAGTTTCTTCCCTTCTTTATATGTACTCATGTCACACAATAATGGAGACCATGTCCTAGCTTTCAGAGATGGAGCTATTTGATTAAGAGTTTCTCTGCATGTCCTCAGTTGGCTTAGTCCAAAATTCAAAATGGACCCTCTCCCCACTCCAAAACCAAACCAAACCACATTCTCCTTTGACATAATTTGTTCTCTGGAAATCCTCACAAGTAAAGACTCTCTCACTCTTGTCACTCTAAAACTTTACTCAGAATTAGAAACATTTCCATTTGCAGGCTAATCCACTGTATATGTGCCTCCAGACTCATGACTGTATTCACTCATGGCAAAGAACAACATCTGATGCTTAACCACACTTTGATCCACATGGGGCCTCCACTTACAATGAAGCACTGCAGCCTTCATCTCCCTACTTTGCATCACGAAAGAAGTTTCAGATAAAGGCCTGAGGAAGAGGAGCTTGCAGCTCACACAGCCAGCAGAATTGGAGGGTGGTGAGGAATGGAATAAATGGGGAGTTTTGAAGGGGGAGGGAAGGAAGGGGATAGAGTGGAGGGAAAGGAAATCCAAGTCACCCTCCAGTTCCGTAGAAGCTCCCTCTGGCACTGTACAAATAAATCTCCCTGGATTTGGCAGCCCTGCATTGTCACAGCCCATAGGAGCCCACACAGGTCTCCAAACTAACTGGGAAGATGATGTAGGCATGACATTTCCCCATACTACTCAGAGACAACTGTGAACTGTTTCAGCATGGCTAGCCCCTTGTCATTTATTCAGCAGTTTTCTCTAAGCCATCTGAACACAGTTTTAATCTAATTAATAATATGGTCTTAGTGTTGTTAGTAACACACATGTAATCCTCCGAACCATTCATATATATACTCCTTGGCTGCACTCATGTGACCCAGCTGTAGGACAAAAGGATTCAAAATATTAACTTCATGGCTAGAGAGTCCCTTCCCCTTATCTTCCCTCTGATAGTGTTCCTTTCAGAGGATCTCTGTACCCTGCCTCGTGTTGAAAGCTTAGAGATATTTAGATATTCTTGCACTAAAACTAATTAATTAGCAAGAAGGCTCCAAGCTGAGCCTGGAACACTAGCACCACGTATTGCAACATGGGACATAATATGAAAAGATTTATTTGTGCCATCAAACAGTCTCAACAAATCCTGCATCTTGGCAGGGGGTTAGACCAGGTGACCCTTGTGGTTCTTACCCTATGATTCTATGAAGCATGGATAGCTGCCAGAGCCATTCGCTTATAATGCATGAAATACAAATTTCTAAATCAATATATTGATAATTCCATTTTGAAAATGCATTTGTTTTAGAAACAGCTGCTTTTGTTTCAGCATCTCCATTTTCAATGAAATGGGCTGGCGTGTCTCTCTTTCCCCAGCCCCACAATCACAATGGGCCCGCCATTTTAACACCTGATCCTGTTGTCCTTATCAAGCAAAACTCCCAGTGGAGTACAGTTCCGCTTGAATTGCAGGACTGCAGAATGAAGTTGATGCTGATACCAGACAGCATTCTACTTGTTCATAGGCTCCTTTTCTGAGGCTGGGTGGAGTAGGACTCAGGGAACCCATTAGAAGCCATTGGAAATTGGAATGTTCCACAGTTATCTTAAGGAAAATTCTGTTCATGATTAATTCATGTTTTAAAATAAACTCTTTGTTTAAAATAATCAGACAACCCTGAAACTCTGATTTCTAATTAGACCTAATTTTTGTAGTGTTAATCTACTACGAGTCAGTCCGAACGCTGGATTCAAGGTAGGTAGAGTGCTTTGGGATCCTCCTTCTGGATGAAAGACATTATAGGTCATTTTAATTCATCTGCTCAGGTTCTGAGAACATCACAAAGTACTCCTTCTTTGCTTTCAGTTCCCATGATGTCTCCAGAACTTCCACCTCTGGAGGTACGTTTTGTTCCTTTTTGACCTGCGGGGCTAGTCAAAGCTTGGGGCCTGTGGATGTTACAGCCACAGGTAGAACTTGATGATTGGCAGGTATTTCTTTGATATCAGTTTGTTTATTTGCAAAGAATGTACAAAGTCCTGTATCCCTGAATGCAGAAGCAAATAGCAGTAAACAACTTCTTTTGCTTGCATAAAGAGCACTCTTTTCAGTCTGCAACAATTCTCTTCTCGGGTTTCTTCCAAAGTCAGCCAGCAACCGTGCTTTCAGCTGCTCTTTCTGGCTCTCTCTCTCCTTCAATCTGTTGCTGTTGACTCTAGTCTCAGGACTTGTCTACACTTACATTTTATAGCGCTCTAACTTGCTGGCTCAGGGGGGTGAAAAATCACCTCCCCTAAGCGCAGCAAGTCTGAGCTCTTTAAAGCACCAGCGTAGACAGGCTCCCAGCGCTGGAAACTGCGGTCCCGGTGCTCAGAGCTAATCACCCCGTGGAGGTGGATTACCAGGAACACTGGGAGAGCTCTCTCCCAACGACCACACCTGCACTTCAACGCTGCCGTAGGAGCGTTCCCATGGCAGGGCTTTGAAGTTTCCAGTGTAGACATACCCTCAGTTTCTGTGTGTTCTTTCTTTCCCACCTGCACCTACCCAAAACAATACACAACCAAAAACCCTTGGGGGTGTTCACACACACACCTTGTCTTAGGTGAGGTACTTATTGTTACAGTAATGTTAATTGAAGAGTGAGTTCACACCTACCAGACTCAATGGGGTTTAACTCAATGCGTAACAAGGTTTCACCCAGCTCATAACAGTATTAATGCTGGACACTTCCTGTTTTAAGGCCTTGTCTACAGTGGCACTTTACTGCACTGCAACTTTCTCGCTCACGGGTGTGAAAAAACAACCCCCTGAGTGTTGCAAGTTTCAGCGCTGTAAAATGCCAGTGTAGACAGTGCACCAGCACGGAGAGCCGCACTCCCAGTGCTGGAAGCTATTCCCCCCATGGGAGTGGGTTTTTTACAGCGCTTTTACAGTAGCTGGTGCCACGCCTACACAGCTACGTTAAAGCACTGACATGGCAGCGCTTTAACGTGGCTAGTGAAGACGTACCCTAAGACTTTGTCTTCAATTGCTTATAACTGCAAAACATTTAGCATTTTGGCTGAAGTTTTCTATTCCAGGTACCTGCCTGAGGCTGATTTTTAATTTCAGCCAAAACAGTTCAGCTGTTCTGAGACCCAGGCTTGGTAAAAATATGTTGTTTTCCATATCTTAAAAAAATCTTTGTGACCTTTTCTTTGAAAAACTCTGGCAATGTTATGCTTTGGAGCAAGGACTTGAAAATTGACAGCGGGGTGGGGTCTACCTTCATGTCAGGGATGAGTTCTTTGCTATCCCCATGAAAATCCACCCAGTTTGGCCAAGTTCCAACCTTTAAAAAAAAAATTCACAGTTCACACATGCTCAGTGCAGACTTTTTTGGATTTGAGTAGCTAAATTCCTTGACGTTTCTGTCAACACTGAACTTGCTTTAGCCTGGGGCTGAGCAGGACTTTCCCTGGAATGCAGCACTGGGCTGCTGAAGTCTCCCCTTTCCCAGCTCCTTATTCAATCCCTACCTCTCCCACACCATCTCCCTATCCCAATTTCCCTCCCTGGGCTCCTTGTCCAGTCTCAGTGTCACCGTCCTTGGCCTACTCTCTTTTCCCAGCCATTGCCAATTCTCCCCATGCACCTCTGCTCGTCATCTTTTAAAAGTAAGTGTATAACCAGGTCTATACAATTAGGTACACTAATATACATGCAAGTAAGATATACAGGTTAATGGCAGTAAAACTAATCGAATTACTGCACATTGAGACAAGCATAGCAGAGAGGATTCAGAGTGGGAGGAAGAGCTGGATGGCCAATCTGACGAAAATAACCAAGATTAAGATGCACACACCTGGCAAAATGCACCAAGACCTGACTCATACTGTATGTCAACAAGCAGATTCCAAATACACATGTATTTACACACACCCCAGGAGCTCTGCACCACATTATTGTTATTTGTAGTGCAGTGGAGCCTAGAGGCTCCAGTCCGGATCAGGGGCTCACTACACCTAAAAAGTGAGTGGAAAAAATCATACTGCACATGACCAAAATGCAACCTCACACCCATAACTTTATTATTGTAACCCACATTTCTTCCTCTTCTCCCAGAACTAGCTATAGGGCAAATATACTTTTTTGTGTGACTTTCAGATTTGAAATATTAGGGTTTGTTAAAGAAATTATTTCTGACACATCCAGAAAAGTCTCAGAAATAGTACTGATGAAACTGGAGCATCAGTATATGGACAACCAAAAGCAACAAAGAAGAATTTCCCCAAACTTTTCATAACTATAAAAACAGCGAGGAGTTCAGTGGCACCTTAAAGACTAATAGATTTATCTGGGCGTAAGCTTTCGTGGGTAAAAAACCCACTTCTTCAGATGCATGAAGTGAAAATTACAGATACAGGTGTAAGCAGAGTCAGGATAAGCTCTACCCTGACATCTGGTGGAAAGAATGTCAGAGAGTGTATTTGCATAGGCACGCCTACCCTATCCCAGACTGCTGAGCGGTGGGACTGCTTGGTGACAAATGACTCACCCTCAGTTGGGTGGTACTTGCTAGACAAGGGACATGGGTTCCAAAACCCAGTGAACTGAGAGAGGCTGGGGACAGGTATTTGTGCCTGGTGGTGCAGGCTCCTTGTGGAACCAGAAGCACCAGTTGCACCCTCTCCACTGTGGAATGTCAGAGTTGATTTTTTTTATTCCCTGAAGAATCTAAATACAGGTTACTGAGCTGAATGCACTTTGGGCTAATGGTGCACTAGCACTGGGGCTCCCTCTCTAAGAGCTGAGATCACTAAGAGTTGAAATCACAAAAGAGCTGAAATGACTGAGCTGAGAGCACTGAGTACTGTGCTAACTAGTGGGGGAGCCTGAAGTTATACTGTGGAACAGAGCAGCTGGTGGAGTGGAGCAGTTGCGGGGACGGCTGGCGCGGATCACGGGACAGCTGGTGGCAGCAGAGCGGCTGGCAGAGTGTAGCTGTGGGACGAGTGGAGCGGCCCACAGAGTGAGCGGAGCTGAGCAGTTTTGCAGAGCAGCTGGTGGAGCGGAGCAGTTCCTGAGGACGGCTGGAGGAGCAGAGTGGAGCAGCTGGTAAAGCGGAGCAGTTCATGGAGAAGGCGGAAGCAGAACCCACGGAGAGGCAGGGCAGTTGGCCCCGGACCACGTAAGGTGCCCCTTTCTACCCAGGCTGGGGGGAGGGGCCTCTACAGATAACTCTCGAACTCTGGGGTGGCATTGACCAGAGACTTTTGGGTTGTTGGACTTTGGGGTGATTGGACTTAAAACCCTAAGGGGAAAAAGGACAGTGCCAAACGTACTTGGAGGTGGGTTTTTTGTTTATGGTTTGTGTTATAACCCTGTTTGTGGTGTTTCTCCAATGGGATGCCGCATTGATTCCTTCCTTTATTAAAAAGATTTTGCTACACTCAGATTCCGTGCTTGCGAGAGGGGAAGTATTGCCTCCTAGAGGCGCCCAGGGGGGTGTGGTATGTGAGTGTCCCAGGTCACTGGGTGGGGGCTCGAACCGGTTATGCATTGTGTTACTGAAACGGGACCTCTGGATACTGAACCCGGCCCTTGTTGCTGCCAACTCAGAGGGGCAGAAGGGTTACATTTTTGGGGGGCTCATCCGGGATCCCTGGGTCAGTACCCCTCACAAGCACCTGTTGAGTGTTCCACTGTATTGGGAAATAATTATGTTTATATTTTGAGGAAACTACGGTTTGTATAATGGCTAATATGTCGGGTTTGTTGGGCCCCAGTCCTGCAGCCTCTAGCTCAGGGGCGGCAGACTCAGCCTATGATTGGGCAAGAGCACTGGGGCATATATTGGAAAAGATTGTGTTGGCCTATGCTACGTCGAACTCTTGTCGTAAGTTAAGGTTATTTGATGGGGAAGAGGAGTTTGAGCTCTGGTCGGAGCATACTACTGAAATGCTGCGGGAGTGGGCCGTACACGATGTAGAAAAGCGACGATGTCTAATAGAGAGCCTTAGTGGCCCAGCATTAGATGTAATTCGCACCCTGAAGCTCACTGACCCTGAGGTCAGTGTGAAGGACTGCCTAGAGGCCCTTGATAATACCTTTGGGAGCGTAGAGGGTCCTGAGGACAGTTACTGTAAATTCATTAATTCCCGACAGCAAAGGGGTGAGAAAATTTCAGCCTATATACAGAGGCTGGAGAGACTACTTCAGAGAGCTGTTATGAGGGGAGCAGTGACTGCTGAGCAGATGGATCAGACCAGACTGGCTCAAGTTCAAAGAGGGACTCAGTATCAGAACCCAATCCTACTTCACCTCCGACTAAGAGAACGGCAGGAACATCCCCCAAGTTACTCCCAGCTGATAAAGGAGGTCAGGGAAGAAGAAGAAAGGCAGGCAGCCAGCGAGTGTTGGGAAGCCCAAACATTGGAACCAGCCAGCACAATGCCACCGCCAATGGCCAGCGTACTGATGGTGAGCACCACAGAGGAACTTGCCCAACAAATGCAAGTCCTGACAGAACGGATAGCTGAGCTGCAAAGCATCATTGACCGAGCTAAGACTTCCAGGAATAAGGAGCCTCAGACTGTGATGATAGAGAAATCAGTATCTAGAGTCACCGTCCCACCTCGCCGAATGGGGAAAGGACACTTCTTTTGCTACCGGTGTGGTCAGGATGGACACAGTGCTGCTAACAGCCATAAGGAAGAGAACCCCTCCTTAGTGTATGAAAAGCTGAGGATCAGTTGGGAGAGATCCAGTAGCTGCCAGAAGGTCCGGGGACGGAGACCATCTAGCCCTAGAGGATTTGAAGATTCCCCCAGAAGAGACCAACCAGCTGGGATCCCTGCAGGACTGATAGGGCCTCGAGCAGAGGTCATGGTGAGGATTGAAGGGGCGGAGTGTAAAGCCGTGTTTGACACTGGATCTCAAGTGACTATTATATTTCAGTCATTCTACCAACAGATGCTTAGGCACCTGCCCATACAGCCACTGACTGGCATTGGTCTGTGTGGTCTCAGCATGGATGAATACCCCTATAAAGGGTATGTCATAGTGCACCTGGAATTCCCAGAGGAGGTTGCTGGGGTAAAGCAAGAGGTAGACACCGCTGCCTTAATATGCCCTGACCCGAAAGGGACTTCTGATGTGTCGGTGCTGATAGGGACCAACTCCAGCCTCTTCAAGGTGCTCGTGGATTACTGCAGACAACGGGCTGGGAACCAGTACCTGAGTACCCTGATGATCCATACGCTTTGTGCTGAAGCCTATAGGAAGATTGAGAGCGCTAAAAAGGAGACATCTGAGCTACCGATTGGGGCACTGAAGTACATGGGTACAACCCCCTTAGTAGTGCCTGCAAGGACGGAGCAAGAAGTACTTGTCATGAGTACCAGGCTGAAAGGCAGTAAAGGGGCATTAGCAATGATAGAGCAGCCGGCTGAAGGAGAGCTCCCAGAAGGAGTGCTGGTCCCCAGTGGAGTCATAACCCTACCTGCTGAAGCCCAGGAAAAGGTGACTATACTGATTGCTAATGAAACGAGTAGAGATGTTATTGTGAGGCAAGGACAAAAGATAGCAGACCTCTTCGAGCCTGAATCAATTGTAAAACCCCAGTGTGAGACTCAAGTGCCAACAATAGACCCAGCAAAGTTTGACTTTGGAGATTCACCATTGTCTGAGGAGTGGAAAGATCGCCTAAGAAGGAAACTTTGTGAAAGATCCAAGGTGTTCTTATTGCATGAGTGGGATGTGGGATGTGCAAAAGGAGTAGAGCACAACATCAGACTACATGACTCTCGACCTTTCAGAGAGAGATCTAGGAGGCTTGCTCTCTCCGAGATGGAAGATGTGCGACAACATCTTCAAGAGCTGGCTGCAAATGGCATCATTACAGAGTCCCGCAGCTCATATGCCTCGCCCATTGTGGTGGTCGATAAAAAGACTGGGAAAATCCGGATGTGTATTGACTACCGCACTCTAAACCGCCGTACTGTGGTTGACCAGTACACAATGCCTCGAGTTCAAGATGCC